>NW_019154129.1:33433-633433 GCF_002288905.1 Enhydra lutris kenyoni | reverse complement strand
TGAGATCTGGCGCAATGGCCAAGAAAGAATTCTTGAGAGGTCCTTGGGGCAAAAAGGTGATTTTTATTAAAGCATGGAGACAGGACCCGGGGGCAGAAAAAGCTGAGTCTGCTCTAGGAGTCTGTGCAGCAAGTGGTTATATACTTTGGGGCTGGGGAAGTAAGGAAAAGGGAAATTCCAAAAGGATTTTCGTATGCTAAGGAAACCTCAAAGGATACTAGAAGCTTTGCTATTGTCGAACCAAGTTGTTTTTCCCTCTAGTGAGGCATTAACAGTAAGAGTGTTGGGAGCTTCCTGGAGGAACTTTACTCGGCCTGCCTCAAATATTTGCCAAACGGCTGCAGGTGATATGGACGTTTAATTTTATCTACATTTCCTTCGGCCTTTGTTTCCTACAGCAATCCAGGGAACCTCCCTCACAGGTAACCACTGCTCTTTTCTTCTCTTTGCTTCCAGAGGTCATTTTTCTTTTTAAAGATTTTATTTATTTGACAGAGAGTGGGAGAGAGAATGAGAGAGAGAGCACAAGCAAGGGGAGCAGCAGAGGGAGAGGGAGAAGCGGGTTCCCTGCTGAGCAGGGAGCCTGATGTGGGGTTCCATCTCAGGACTCTGGGATCATGAGCTGAGCTGAGGGCAGATGCCCAAATGACCCAGTCACCCACGCCCCCCCCCTCACTTTTTAATTCAAGTACAAGCTGGGATATTGTGACTTATAATAAGAAATACATATTTGGACTTCATCCCTGTTCCTGGCCTAGAGCTCCCAAAAACCTTGGAATTTCCTGTGATGCAAGCAGACCGGTGCCTTTTGTTATGTTCATGAAGTGACCTTTGGACCGCACCTAAGGATGGGGGCTGGTGGCCTGAAGAACCTACCTTGCCATTAGAGGGTTAGGACTTTCAGTACCCCCACCCTCAACATCCGGGGAAGGTGAGGTAGGGGCTGGAGGTTGAATCAGTCCTGGAAGGCCAATGATTTAATCCGTCATGATTATGTAACGAAGCCTCCATAATCCTAGAAAGAGAAGCTTTGGAGAACTTCCAGGTTGGTGAAGACATGCAAATGTGGGGGAGAGGTTTTTGCCAGGGAAGGGCATGGAAACTCTGCACCCTTTCCCCATACCTCGCCCTATGCATCTCTTTCCACCTTTCTTTGATAAGAAAGTGGTGATCTACTGAGTAAAATGTTTCTCTGAGCTCCGTCAGGTGCTGTAGCAAATTAATTGAAGACGAGGAGGGAGAGGAGGGAGTCACTGGAACCTCCCCTCGGTGGCTGGTAGGTTGGAAGCCCAGGTGATCAGCTGACTTGGAACCTGTGTAAGAAGTGGAGGGGGATGGGCTGATGGACTCAGCCCTTCACCTGCAGGATCTGAGCTGTCTCTAGGTAAATCTTACCAGAACTGAATTGAATTGTAGAACACCCAGCTGGTATCAAAGACTTCCTTGGTGGTGTGGGGATACAACACACATATTATAAATGGGTGCCCAATTGTAACAAGCAAATATGAATATGGACTCTTGGCCTTTTCACTTAAGGACACATTCCTCCTGCATGAGATTCAAAGAGATTAGAACTTCTCCCATGCATCAGGGTGCTTTTCCATGAAACTGGAGTCTGGGTTGGGTCCTGGGCTCTGTGTCAGGGCTGGGGTTTTGGGGTAGGGGCTCTTTTGACCCACCGGATGGTTGAGGTTGGGAACCCCTCTGGCTGTTATGGTATCTGGGGATCAGCGACTGAGCAGATGTGTGTGTATGGGGGGGGTCACTCCCCAGCCCTGGGGGAATAAGGCAAGGAAGGGCCGCCTTCATGTATGGTGGGGGCGTGTGTGGGGATGCAAGGTTTTCCGGTGTATTTATTGAGATTTCTCTCTTGGCAAAAGAAACATGACCTCCACTCACTTTCATCTCCATAGGCCATAAAACTTTGTTAATGCTCGATCAATCCCACCTTCCTTGGTTGTTGGCTAAAGGAAGGGGGGCCTTTGGGAGAGAGAGGTGGTGGGTGAAGGGAATTGGTGTCAGAAATAACGTTCTGTTGCTTATCAATGGTACCCTGGTATAGCAGCCTGGCTAAGAAAGACACCACCAGAAGTAGGCAAGAGGTGCCCGGGTCCTCCTGAGTGTGAAACATCTTTCAAACCCCTGTGTGGGGAACTAGCCGTGTCCCCTCCAGCTGATCGAGACAGGACAGTGACATCTTTCCTTGTCGGCTCGTCTCGCACTGTGAGGAGCCCAAAGAGACCCTGTGGCAGCTGCAGTTTGATATTTCATGATATTTGCTGTGTCCCCTGGTGGGGATTTTCCTCAAGACCGGGATGTCCTGAGTTGCCACAGAGTGGTGGCTGCCCCGCCTTCTGGGGCTGGTGCTTGCCCTGGTCCCGACCCAGCCTACCTCTTCCTGTCCACCCCCTGCCTGTCACAGGAGGCACTCGATTTGCTACCTTGGTCTAGATGGTGAATGTCCTCCAGTTCCACTTTCTGAGTTCTCATTCAGAGAGAACGCCTTTCTCTCCGAAGGCATTTCCCACGATTCCCACTTGGGGGAGATGTCTCTCTTTGTCCTGTTGAATTTGGCCTGACCTGACAACCTTTCTTTTTTTTTTTTTTTCTTTAATTTTATTTTGACAGTGTCCTTGGCATGTCCTATGCTTTGGGCTTTGTTATCGATGAGTCGGTGGGATGAGGGGCAGGAGTCAGAGTAGCCTTGACAGCTTTTTGAATTGGCAGCCTCTGCGCTGGTCAGATGTCCCCCAAAGCCCACGGATCCCTGGGGTCTGAGATACAACATGGAACACATTCTTTTTTTTTTTTTTTTTTTTAAAGATTTTATCTATTTTATAGAGAGAAAGTGCATGCATGCAAAGGCAAGAGGAGGGGCAGAGGGAGCAGGGAGAGAATCTTTAAAAAAATTTTTTTAAAATTTAAATTCAAATAATTAACATAATGTATTATTGGTTTCAGAGGTAGAAATTGGTTTCAGTGGTATATGTGCCCTCCTTAATGCCCATCACCCAGTTATCCCATCGCCCCACCTCCCTCCTCTGCAGCAACCCTCAGTTTGTCTCCCGTGATTAAGAGTTTCTTATGGAAGAAAAAAAAGAAAAAGAGTCTCTTACAGTTTGTCTCCCTCTCTGATTTGATCTTCTTTTATTTTTCCCTGGGAGAGAGAGAATCTTAAGCAGGCTCCATTCCCAGCACCGAGCCCCACATTTCATCTGACAACCTGGAGACCTCAACCTGAGCCGAAATCAAGAGTTTGACACCCAACCGAGCCACCCCCGCACCCCACCATGGCACATACACTTAAAGGTGTGTGAGAGCATCATCTTCTGAGGGTTAATAATATTACAATGTGTATGCAGATATATTTGTTAATGAATTCATTCAGTCATTCATCTGTTCTTGGTCCCATTCCACAAAGAATTAAGTAAGCCTATTACTTACTAAACAGCTTCGTGAACAACACCGTAGACAACTCGGAGCATGCTTGAGGTTGAATGTGCTTGGGGTCTGAGTTGTCGGGTAAGCCACTCCAAAATGCTGTGGCTTAAAATATGGCCGTTGACTTGCTCATGTCTGTGTGATCTGGAGGGGCTCTTTGTGGCATCAGTGGGGATTGGAAGGTCCAAGATGGTCTCTCAAGCTGTGGAACTTCTCTTCACGTGGACTTTCTCTCCAGTAGGGGAGTGAGACATTGCATCATGATGGCTGGGTTCCATGAGGGACCAATCTAAGCCTTTGAACCAGACAAGAGTTAATACAAGCCTCTAGGAGCTTCATGCTTGCCAGTGCCCCATTGGCTGAAGCAAGTCACTTGGCCAGATCAAATCAGTTTGGGAGGAGACTGCACAAGGACGTCTCTCAGGAGAAGCAGTCTCTTGTGGGCCACCAATGTCATAGGCTACTATAGTCACCTCAGTCTCTCAGTGATGTCATGTCAGGTAGATGTGGGTTTGAATCCTGCCTCTGTCATACTAGCTTCATGTGGCTTGAGTTGTGTCCCCTCTCCCCAGATTCCTATGTTGAAGTCCTAACACACAGGACCTCAGAATGTGGCCTATTTGAACATAGGGTCTTTACAGAGGTGATCAAATTGAATGAAGTCATTAGGGTGCGCACCCTAGTCTAATATGACTGGTGTCCTTATAAAAAGGAGAAATTTGTAGAGACAAGCACGGAGGGAAGACAACATAAGAGACACAGAAAAAAGACAGCTATGTACAAGCCAAGGAGATGGACCTGGAAGAGGTTGGTCCCTCACAGCCACCAGAAGGAATCAATCCTGCTGCCACTTTGGTTTTTTTTTTTTTTTTCTTTTCTTGAAGGAACCTCGAATTTTATTTTATTTTATTTTTTTCAGTGTTCCAGAATTCATTGTGCACCACACCCAGTGCTCCATGCAATACGTGCCCTCCACAAACCCACCACCAGACTCACCCCACCCCCTGCCAAAACCCTCAGATTGTTTCTCAGAGTCCACAGTTTCTCATGGTTTGTCTCCCCCTCCAATTTCTCCCAACTCACTTCTCTTCATCTCCCAATGTCCTCCGTATTATTCCTTATGCTCCACAAGTAAGTGAAACCATATGATAATTGACTGTCTCTGCTTGACTTATTTCACTCAGCATAATCTCCTCCAGTCCCATCCATGTTGATACAAAAGTTGGGTATTCATCCTTTCTGACGGAGGCATAACACTCCATTGTATATATGGACCACATCTTCTTTATCCATTTGTCTGTTGAAGGGCATTTTGGCTCTTTCCACAGTTTGGTGACTGTAGCCATTGCTGCTATGAACATTGGGGTACAGATGGCCCTTCTTTTCACTACCTCTGTATCTTTGTGGTAAATACCCAGGAGTGCAATTGCAGGGTCAGAGGGTTCCTGCTGCCACTTTGACCTTGGACTTCTAGCCCCCAGAACTGTGAGACAATGAACTTCTGTTGTTTAAACCACCTAGTTTGTGATGCTTTGTTATGGCAGCTCAGGAACCTACTACATAGCTCGATGACTTGGGCAAGTTACAGAACTTCTCGGTATCTCAGTTTTCTTTTCTGTACAATAGGTGTGATAATAATAGCTATAAATATTATTACCTATAAGACTCATTGATACAATAAGCCCTTCTTATTTGCTGAGCCCTGTTCTAGGCCTTGGAGAAGCAGCAGCAAAGAAGATAGGAGGGGTTCTTGATCTCAGGGAGTGTACCTTCATTATAGACAAAAAAAAAAAAAAAAAGTAAATAAAGTAATTGAGATACTTCAGATTGGTAAGTGCTATGAAGAAAATAAAGTAAAATGATGTCATAGAGAGAAATGGATAAAGTGTTCAGAGCAGGTCTCTGTGCACAGAGACCTGAAGCATGACAAGCAGCCACAGGTGGAAGATGAGAGGGGAGTGGGGTTTATATAGGGTAAACAGCAAGTGCAAAGGGCTTGAGGTAGGCACGATCTTCCAGTGTCTGAGAAAGAGAAGGAAGGAAAGAGTGGTTGGACCATGGCAAAAGTACCGTTATAAGAGATCTGTGCTGACTAGTGTTGTGGTGAACAGGATATGCATGTAATTCCAGTGTATTAAATAGGAACCTATATGAATTTCCTGTGGCTTCTATAACAAACTGTTATGAATTAGGTGGCTTAAAACAGCAGAAATGTATTGTCTCACAGTTTTGGAGGTTAGAAGTCCAAAATCAAGGTGTCAGCAGGGGCGTGCTCCCTCTAAAGGAAGAGTCCTTCCTTGTCTCTTTCAGTTTCCAGTGGTGCCAGATGCTCCTTCATTTGTGGCATAATTCCAGTCTCTGCCTCTGTCTTCATGTGTCTTCTTCCTTGTGTTCCTGAGTGTTTCTCTGGGTCCTCTCCTTGTCTTGAAGGACAGCAGTCATTGAATTTAGGGCCCATCCTAATCTAATATGACCTCATATATAAAAGCCATATTGCCAAATAAGATCACATTCTAAGGTGGGCACCTGGTGGCTCAGTTGGTTAAATGGTTCAGGACATGATCCCGGGGTCCTGGGATCGAGTCCCATGTCCGGAGTCCTGGGATGGAGCCCCACATTGGGCTTCGTGTTCAGCGGGGAATCTGCTTCTCCCTTGGCTCCTCCCCCATACTCATGCTCTCTCTCTAATAAGTTAGAATCTTAAAAAGGAAGAAAAAAAAAGATCACATTCTGAGGTTCCAAGTGTACAGCTTCCAGCGAATTTTTGAGAGACACTGTTCAACCTCCTGCAGAACCCACTGAATAGGAACTCCTTTTTTCTTCACGGCAATCATATGAGGAAGACAAGGAAAAAATATATTTTTTAAAGATATTATTTATTTGACACAGAGAGAGAGATCACAAGTAGGCAGAGAGGCAGGCAGAGGGAGAAGGGTAAGCAGGCTCCCCGTCGAGCAGAGAGCCCAATGCTGGGCTCGATCCCAGGACCCTGAGACCAGGACCTGAGCCAAAGGCAGAAGCTTAACCCTCTGAGCCACCCAGGCGCCCCGGAGAGGATTGTTTTCATCCTTATTTTACAATTGAGGAAACTGAGGCTCTGAGAGACTTGGCAACTTGCCCAAGGCACGGAACCAGTACATTGTTTATTCATTCATTTAATAAATATATGCGAGGGGTGCCTGGGTGGCTCATGCTTGGTTAAGTATCTGCCTTCAGCTCAGGTTTTGATCTTGGGGTCATGGGATGGAGCCCCAAATTGGGCTCCTGCTCAGTGGGAGAGTCTGCCTCTCCCTTTCCCCCCTGCTCATGCTCTCTCTCTCTCTCTCTTGCCATCTCTTTCTCTCTCTCAAATAAATTAATAAAATCTTAAAAAAAAAATGAATGCATACATGAAATGAATGAGTAAATGTGATATGGGTCAGGCAACGTCCTGGGTGCTGGGGATACAACAGCCAGTAGGACAGAAAAATTCCTGTCCTGTTAAAATTGACATTTTAGTCAAGGGAGAGATGATGAGCAAAAAACCTATGGTCTAAGGTACTAAGACATGTAGACCCTCAGAAGGGGTGAGTGATATGGGGAAAAATATGGAGCACAAGGGGATGGGGCTGCAGGCGTGGTATTATAAATAGGGAAGGAAGAGAAGGACACGTGAGCCAGGCTTGCAGGCCTGAGAGAGGGAGCAATGTCTGTATTTGGGAAAGAGCATTCCAGGTGGGGGAGCAACTTTTTGTGTTTCCCAGTATGCCATGCTGCCCTCTCTCTCCTCTAGGCCTTGTTGAGTTTTCCCACCACCAAAGGTCAACTGTGACTTCCTCCTCTACCCTTGCAAGCTCCTGGAGGTGGACCGCCTGCAGTGGAGCATAGTGGCCACAAGGTGGCAGTGCTTCCCACAGATATGGCTCCTCACCCAGCTCAGGCGAGCTCAGCGTGTAAGTGGTTAAATCAGGTCCGTTTCTCTTTGTCCTTGAAAGGACAGCAACCTTTGGCTCCAAAGAGCAGACGACTTTGTATTTTACAGCTGTTTGTGTTTCCACCTTTTGAAGGTGAAGTTGAAGAATGGTGGGGCTCAGACTGTGAGAATGGGGCATTCCCATGGGAGGCTGATGAGATGATCACGGAGGATTTGTGGTGAGATGAGGAACAGGGGGCTCAGAGAGGGCAAGTGAGTGACCCCACATTACACAGCTGAGTCGTGCCAGAACTGTACTTTCTGATCCCCCCCGGACCACTTCTGTGCCACCCTGCCTGCTTCCCTAGGCCTGGACACAGGTTGAGTCAGTGGTGGAGTGGGGAGAGGAATGAAAGGAGCACTGGATCTGGAGTCCACAGATGTGAGCTTCCCACCCAGCTCATGAGAAATGGAATCAGAAAGATGGTCTTTCTTGGGGTGCCTGGGTGGCTCAGTGGGTTAAAGCCTCTGCCTTCGGCTCATGTCATGATCCCAAGGTCCTGGGATCGATGAGCCCCGCATCGGGCTCTCTGCTCAGCGGGGAGACTGCTTCCTCCCCTCTCTGTCTGCCTCTCTGCCTACTTGTGATCTCTCTCTCTGTCAAATAAATAAAATCTTAAAAAAAGAAAGAAAGATGGTCTTTCTCTGCTGCTGGGGTATACCTTAGGACTTAGTTTTCCTATCTGCAAAATGAGAATAAACAATGGAGTAGTATGTGTGTGTAGAGATCAAATGTGAGCTAGCCTTGGGGATGAGATCTTTATTCAGACCCTTCTGTACTGTGTTGAGAAAACTTTTAAAATGATTGCAACTTTGGGGAATCAGGTACACCTGGTTTCAGAGCCTATTTCCTAGCTGTATGATTTCAGCGTCTCTAAGCCTCAGTTTCCTTCTCTGTAAAATGGGTCTAATAAAATCGCAGATTAAATGAGATAATGCAGTAAAGAGCCTAGCCCAGTCCCTGGCATATTAAAATTGTGAATTACATATCAGTACTGGGTTGGAGTAGGGAGGGGAAGGGATTGTAGCTGAGGTCAGAATGGAGGTGGGGCGGGGCTCAGAAATATAGTCAAGTTAAAAGCTTGGGAGCACCTAATCATTTTCCTGGGTGGATGGGGGGAAAGCTGAGAATCCAGGCTTTAGTTTAGAAGTAAAGATAAAATAATAACCACAGTAGCTACTATTCCTTTAAGTACATATGTTACTTCATTTGTTTTCTCACAACTATTTCTTAACCCATTTTACAGCAAGGGTGACCAAGGCTCTGAGAGTTTAGTAACATGCCTAAGGTGGCACAGCTGATAAATAGCAGAGCCTGAACTTTTGGATGTCAAAGCCACTGGGCTTACCTGATATGCTATAATGTCTCTCAGTTTTCCTAATTTGTACCCTCAGGATAAGATCTATAATGACCCATTGTGTGATGCAGATTCTGACCACCAACCCTCATGGATAGTCTCCAATTCTTCTAAAAACCAAAACAAAACACCAAAATAGGAACTAGAGCCTAGTTCCAGGAGAGAAGTAAATGAAGCTTTATTATTAAAAAAGAAAAAGAAAAAGAAAAACAACGTTTAAAATTTGTATTTATCTCCACTTTTTTATTATGATAATTTTCACAATTATATACAATATATATGTGGATAGTATATTCATTAACAGCTTCAAGGGTTTTCAGCATTTGCTGTCTTGTTGAATCTAGTCCCATCACCAAAACGCATTTTTTTCTCAAAGAGGGATTTCTCAAGATTTAACTTAAAAAATCTTGTCAAACCCACCCCAGTCCTCCCTCCACACAATTTTTTCCTGGAGCTTTAATGATATACAAGTGACATATAACATTGTGCAAGTTTAAGGTATACAATGTAATGATTTGATATATGTATCTATTGCAAAATGATTACACAGTAAGATTGGTTAAGGCATCCATCACCTCACATAGTTACATTTTTTTTGGTATGGTGAGAACTTTGAAAATCTACTTTCTTAGCAACTTGCAAATATACGATCTAGTTAACTGTAGTCACCATGCTATACATTATATCCCCAGAACTTATTCATCTTGTAACTAGGAATCAGGGTTTGTTTGTTTGTTTGTTTTTGCTGAGAGTATTTAAAGTAAAGCCCTGAGCATCAAATCATCATATGGCCTGGAACTTTTAAATTTGTTCTACCCACCCACACTGGCCTGTTCTTCCTACCTCTATCAGTAAAGAGATGTTCCACTGCAAGGGAAAGAAGATTTAAATAATGAGGCTTAAACAATAAAGGCATTTGATTAATTTGTATAATCCAAAGTCTGGAGGTAGGCAGTTAGAGAGTTGGGGAAGTCACTCAGTGATTGCTAGGCACTAGGGTGGTGTCTCTGTGAAGTCGCAGTCTTTACCTCATGGCCTCAAAATGACTGCCACAGCTCCAAGTATCACAACCTAATACAAAAGCATTTGAAACAGGAAGGTTGGGAGGAAGGGAGCAAGAAGGCCATCTCCTTGTTGGAACCTGCTGTTTCCCACAAGAGCAGTACTGATCACATGGGGTGTTTTTGGAAATGAATGGGGACATTTTTGTTGTCACAATGATCAGAAGGTGCCAGGGGCATTAGAGTGCTGGGAGTCGGAGATGTTATACATCCTGCAATGCATATGTCAATTCCTCCAGTGGAGTGTCCTTCCTAGACATTCATTATAATCATTTGAGCCAAGAATCTAACTCCACTTGCATATAAACAGCTTTGAGTGTTTTAATATACACCAACTTTTCCGGGGATGCAGCTACTGACCGTTAACAAAGGAAGTCTGTACTTTGTTTTGTTGAGAATGTTAACATTCTTCTGCTCCTTCTCTCTTTCAAGAACTCCTATCACTGGTGGCAACCAGCTCCGTGGTATTTGAGGGACCATCAGCAGGTCCATGCCTGTCCATGTTTGTGGTGGTTGCTTCTATAGTTAGGTCTAGCTGTAAGCATCTGGCTGCTTCTTTCTGATGTCTTCTGTGTAATAGTGTCTGAGCATTTATATATTAAAATGCCTATTATCTATTACAGATATCCTGTTACTATTTTTCCCTTTGTATTACAATGAGGTTATTGTATTGACCTAACAAAAAAATTATGTGTGGGGGAAAAATGTGTTCAATTTCCCTTTAGGAAGAGTAATGAGATTACAAACATTTTTATTATAAAAAAGGAGCTCCTGGGTCTGAAAGGTTGCCACCCCTTAGCTTAAAAGTATCTTCTGGAGATGGAGCACCGTCCCAAGTGCTTGGACGCCTGATCCCTGCGCAAAATTGAGGCGCTGTTAGCAGGGAAGAAGGGGAGGCTGTTGTTGGGTAGGCTATCGGTGTCTGTTCCCCACTGATGGTCAGTTCCAGCATCTCCACGAAGATTTCAGGCCCTAGGCGGCGCAGAACAAGCAAAGCTTCTGACAATTGAGTATGTAGGTGAATAGAGACGGGTATGACTGCCGCAGGGCCGGGGCGCAGAGCTGGTTTTCTAGGGAGATAGCTGGTGTTCTAGGTAGATATTTGTATATGTTATGTGCAATGCGGTGTGTGTATGCAGATGTGGCATGTTGATATATTTTAATATTCTCTGATTTAGGTTCTGGTCTAAATAAAGAGAAGAAAGAGATAATAGTGGTTTGGTTGCAACAGTAATTATAGAAATCCCCCTTATCTGCGGTTTCTCTAACCGCAGTTTCGGTTATCCTGGGATCAGCAGCGGTCTGAAGGGGCCCACTCCTCGTTGTGACGAATCTGCGGAAGGTCAATAGATGCCTGACACTACGTCAAGGCACCTACGACAGAGCGCCTACGTCACGGTGCCTACGTCACGGCGCCTGCGTCATGGCGCCTACGCCAGGGCGCCAACGTGGCTTACGTCAGGGCGCCTACGCCACCTACCTCATTTTGTCTCACCAAGTGGGCATCTTATCACCTCACGTGGCTTCAAGAAGGGTGAGTACTAGGTTGAGAGAGGGAGAGGCCACACTCACACAACTTTTATTACAGTGTATTGTTAAAGTTGTTCTAATTATCCTTGTTCATCTTTCACTGCGCTGAATTTATAAATTAAACTTTTCTCATAGGTGTGCATGTAAAGGAGAAAATAGTGTATACCAGTGTTCAGTTCTCTCCTCCGGGTCAGGTGTGCGCGGGAGGAGGAGGGGGGTATTTGCCAGAGAAGCTTTTCAGGGAAACTGGGTGCAGCCTCTCCAGGTTCCTCAAACAGCCTCTGTAAGAGTTTAAAAAAAACCCGTGAGGCTTAAGACTGGTGGTGGCGGTAAGAGAGTGGGTGGGGATTGTAGCCCCTTAGGTGGTGTTTGTTTTTTATTTTAAGATTCTATTTATTTTTTTAAGAGAGAGAGCGCAAGAGCGCAAGCCCTAGCGGGGGGAGGGTCAGGGAGAGGCACAGAGTCTCCTCCACAACCACCTCCAGAGACCATGACCTGAGCCAAAATCAAGAGTCAGCCAGGCTCTCTCACTAGTTGGTGTTTCTTTAAGCCAGCATTGTCGGGTGCCTGGGTGACTTAGAGGGTTGAGCCTCTGCCTTTGGCTCGGGTCATGATCTCGGGGTTTTGGGATCGAGCCCCGCGTTGGGCTCTCTGCTTGGCGGGGAGCCTGCTTCCCCCTCTCTGCCTGCTTGTGATCTCTGTCAAATAAATAAATAAAATCTTAAAAACGAAAACAAAAACCCAGCATTGTCTTGACTTTCAAGAGGTTCAGAAGGGGTGTCCTGAGGAGAGGATTTTGAATTTAATTCCAAGGGTTGTAAGAGCCGTTGATAGTTTGAGCAAGAGGGGTAAGGGAGTACTTGTTAAAAAAAAATGCACATACCCAGGCCCCATTCCCTCCTCTCGGAATCTGGGTGAGCGGGTAGGGGGGTTGTCTAGGAATGGTAAGCACACCCCAAAGTGATTCTTGTCATTATGCAGTTTAGGGGACACTATGCCTCACAGTGGGGGTCCTTATACCTGAGTGGGCATCAGAATCTCCTAGAGGTCTTATTAAACCACTGTGTGCTGGGTCGCCCTCCCAGAGTTTCTGATTCAGTAGGCTGGGGGAAAGACAGATGCTGTGCGTTTTTAAAAAAGTTCCCAGTGCTGCTGATGCCATGGGTCCCTGGACCATACTCTGAGAAGCACTGGCTTATAAAGCAGGGGTTCTCAGCCCTGGCTGCACAGTAGAATCATCTGGGAACCTTAAAAATTACCGGTGTCCCAGCAACACAAGGGTCCCAAGACATCAACATCTGTAGAGGGGTGGGATCCAGGCATTAAAACAAACAAATAAGCCCAACCTTTGCAGTATGTAACCAGGGCTGGGAACCATTATCTGGGAGTTGGTTTTTCTGTTTTTTGTTTTTTTGTTTGTTTTGTTTTTTTTTCTTCTGAAATTGAAATGGCATCTAATTTCTTTTTTTAAAGTTTATTTTTTTAGTAATCTCTGCACCCAGCATGGGGCTTGAACTCATGAGCCCAAGATCAAGAGTTGAATGCTCTACCAACTGAGCCAGCCAGATGCCTCCCTATTATCTGAAAGTTTTAAACCCTGAGCTGGTCATCAAAAAATGCAGCACCTTCAGCCTCCCTCACTGCAGTCAGAAACACCGGGGTTGGGGATCCTTGCATTTTAAACAAGCATCCCAGGCACACTGAAATTAGAGAATCATTTTCTGGCCATGTGGCCACTGCCCCCCTCCCCCAAACTTCAGTGTTTGGGGAACATGATGTGGAAATGACCGGAGTCATTTAATAGTACTATTAATAACAGATACCATGTGCTGAGCCCCAGTGCAAGTGGGAACATTCAGATATAACATCTCCTAGTTCCCAATATAACCATGAAAGAGTTAGAAGTTATTAGCCCCATTTGACAGATGGGGAAACTGAGGCTTAGGGAAATGACATGACCCGCTTAAGGCTACTCTGCCCCTAAGTGGCAGACCAGGATCTGAATCTAGGACTCTCAAACATTAAAGCCCCTGTCCTTTGTGCTGGGCTACATTCTTTGCTTGGGGTCTTCTTCAGGCATGCGTGTGTGTGTGTGTGTGTGTGTGTGTGTGTGTGAGAACTGGGAACATTTGCAGAAATACAAATTATTTTATATCTGAAGATGTAGCTGGGGGGGGGTCAGTTGTTGAATCTACAGTTAGAGAGATTCATTTGTGTCAGTCCTCTTGCCTCTTCCTTCTGGAACTAGCCTGTTGATATTAATGGGCGAGTTGGCCTCAGTCAGGCAGTTGTAATTAACTTGCTGACCACTGAGATTTTCTCAGCCCCAGTAGCTCCCAAATGCCATAAAGCTTCCATTAATGCAGCTCCTTTATGATGTGCTCAGGGTCCCAGGCCTGGGAGGGAGCCCCAGGCTCAGGGGGTTTAGCAGAAAGGAAAGACTATTGACTATTGGCTTTTTCAAACTATTGCCTTAGTTCAGGCACTTGTCATTTCCCTCTGGCCTGCCACTGACTTCTGAAGCTTGACTGGTGGGGACTGAGGGAAGGAAGGCACTTAGGAGGTAAGGTGGAATTTGGTTTCATGTCCACATGAGCTGCTCAGAATGCAGTAATCAAGCCTTTGGATCAGATAACCTTGAGGGGTTAAATCTGTGTTCTGCCTCTTTTTCAATAAAAATTGAGATACAATTGATTTACCATAAAATTCACAATGTAAAAGTGTACAATTTAGTGGGTTTTGGTATATTTATAGAGATGTACAACCATCATCACTAATTCCTGAACATTTTTATCATCTCCTTTTTATCATCCCCCGTCCCCAAGAAACCCTGTTTCCATTTGCCATCATTCCTATTTCCTTTCTATTCCCCAGCCCCTGGCGACCACCAGTCCGCTTCCCATCTCTATAGATTTGACGAATCTGGATGTATCAACGGAATCATACAATATGTGGCGTTTTGTGTCTGGCTTTTTTCACTTAGCATAATGTTTTCAAGATTTGTCCATGGTGTGGTGTGTGTCAGTCTCTCTTTACTTTTTTATGGCTGAACAGTATTTCCTTGAGTGCATATATAACATATATAATTGTGTTTGTCCATTTGTCTGTTGATGGACATTTGAATTTTTCCCACTTTTTCTCATGACTGGTGCTGCCGTGAACACGGATGGACATGTCTTTATTTCCTTTGGGTATACACTTAGGAGTGGCATTGGTGGGTCATATGGCAGCTCCATGTTTAACTTTTTTAAAGAACTACTAGACTGTGCAGCATGTACCCTGCTCCTTTTTGGGGGGAGTGACCTCATCTCTGGGATCTTGGTCTCCTCTGTAGAATGGGAACCACTGGAGTGCCAGACTCATTGGGTTGTTATAAGGAGGGGAATAAACTAACAGAGGCAAAACCCTGCAGCACCATCCCTGGCCCTGGGCCAAGCACTTAATAATTGTTAGCTCTTATTAGTATTTACTTACATATTTACTTATTTATGAAAGGAATGCAGTCCCAAAATACATACAACCCTCACCGGGAAGAGGAATAATAAAACAGGCTTAGAAAATCAATGGGGATATAAATGGCACTATTTCCTGGAGTCCAAGCGTGGGTTTTGTTAAAGTTCAGTGCAGTAAGCATTTCTGCATTGGAGCCAAGCTTGTTTACTCTTATTACCTGAGCAAAACGGAGACTGCGACTCTTAACTAATCATCTGGAGGTCTGTTAGCTCCCTGGGATGGCGTTCCCTCATCCCCACATCCTTATTTCTAGTTTGTCGTTAAGGTAGGTGAGCTAAAGATGGGATAGACCTGTAGTTGGCTGGCCTGGGATGAGGAGTCAAGAAAGAGCACAGAATAAATTGTGATGAGCTGTCTACTCTCCTTGGCAACAGTCACAATAGGAAGGGCGACCATTTTTTTGAGCACTAATAACTATGTGTCAGGTGATTTGTTCACAGCTGGGGATACAACCTTGACTGTTGACTATGTCACAGTTATGTGAGTCTTTTTGGTCAAAGATGTAATTAATAAATAATAATGTGTGCTAAATAGGTGCTGTGCTAACTTCCTCACATACATTATCTCATTTAGTCCACATAATCTATATAGATTGTGCCCATATAATTCTTATTTTATAAGTAAGAAAACAGTCTCAGACAAGTTAAAAGACGTATCCAAAGGTCCTCAGTGAGGAAGAAGTGAAGTTAGAATGTGAACATGGGTCTCTGATTCCTAGGCTTTGCCTAGAGTGGGAGGTAGGCACCTGGATTTGCTAATGTGCATAAGGGGCTGAATTCCTTCCCTGCTCCTTTTCTTGGCTCCTCCCCGCCTTCTCAGTGTTTTCTGGCCATCCTGGCCTCCTTTGAGTTCTGAGATCACACCAACCTCCTTTTCTTACTGGAGACTTTGTACTTGTGTTCCCTCTGCTTGGAACCTGTTCTCCTATAGCCTCTTCACTTAATTAACTCCCGTTATTCTCTTAGTCCATAGCAGAGGCTGCTCATTGCCTCTCAAAAACAATTCTTCCTTTTTAGTAACAGCTCTGGGTAGTGCATTAGGGACTACAGTTTCCAGCTTCTCTTGCAGCATGGTATGTTCATGGGACCATTTTCTGGTCAACAAGGTGGAAGTAGAATATTCTGTAAGGCACAGTCCTCTCCTTAAATAGATGGGGACATGTTCCCTTTTCTCCAGTGTCCTTGCCCTGTCCTGTTGTCTGTGATGCCCCTGTGGTGACTGGAGCTCTAGCCATCATTTTGGACTATGAGGTGACCTAGAGAATGAAAGTCACATGTTAAGGAATGTAAAGCAGAAAGACAGGAAGAGGCTGGGCTCCTGGTAACTGATGGAGCTACCAAATTAGTCTTGGGCTGTCTACCTTCTGGTTTTTCATGGAATGAGAGAAATTGGAAACTGTTTTGTTAAAGCTGCTAAGCTGGGTCTCTTATTAGCAACTAAAAAAAATTTCTAACTAATATAATTTCTTGGCTTAAATATCACTTTCTCAGAATGGCTTGTGTGGAACTCAAAATAGGTCCCTCCTTTTGTTCTTTCTTAGAACACCTGGTTCTTTTCTTTCATTGCAATGATTCCAATTAAAAGAAATATATACATATTATTTATTTTCTCCACTGGGCTATATTCTCCACTGGGCTATTGGTCATATGGGCAAGGCCACTGGGTATAGTTAGATTTACCTGGCACAAATCCAGGGGATGGCAGTTAAACAGTAGTTCATGTGAATGGGAGTTTCCTGAAATTGTATAGTGCACGGCCTGTGTGAATGTACATGCAGCCCTATCTACAAGGTCAGGAGGGACTTTGACCTCGAGGCTTATTAGTGTACTTCTGGCAGTTAGTGTAATGTCTGAGCCATGGTCAGTCCTCAACAAACATTAGTTTCAGAATGGAAGGATTCACAAAAATGTTGGATTCTCTGAGCTGGGTTCTCTGAGGGCAGAGAGATGGATAAGGCATGGAAATCATGGCAGCGAGGCATGGATAGTCTCTCACCTTGAAAAGAAGAAAGGATTCTGGTGCTTGGAGGGAAGTGGTCCCACTACTTGAGGAGCTGGAGGTGTTGTAGATTGGAGAGGCCCTTCTCTTATTTAAGCCTCAGTGTTCCATCTATAAAGTGGGGGCATTGTTGTAGAAAAGTGGTTTTGTTTAACCTTTATTTTCTCTTTTATTTTCCATCTTTGTTTTAAGTAGGCAATGCCTAATGGTAAAATACTCAAGTAGTACAAAAAGCATAGAGAGAGAAGTAAATTCCTTTTATGCCTTACTCCCAGAACATCCCCCTGCACATCCTCTGCATTACCATCCTCCCCCTGCTCCCAAACCTCTTGGCTATCACTATAACCAGTGTTTTAAGGGAGCACATTTCTGATTTGTTTCATGAAAACAGCTTAGAAAAGCAATGTTATCACCAGGTGGGGATGTAGCTCAGTGGTAGAGCGTATGCTTAGCATGCATGAGGTCTTGGGTTCAATCCCCAGCATCTCCATTCTATTATGTCCTGGCTTGGGGAAATACCTTTCTTCTGTTACAGCTACACCACATTCCTGTAGAATCTGCAAATTATCTTTTCTCCGAGTAATGTTTTTTTCCTGTTATACTGATGACTCTCCTCTGTTTTATTTTTTAATTGACTTATAATTGGTATATAACACTATATTAGTTTCAGGTATACAAACATAATGATTACATATTTGTGTGTATTGTGAGATTACCATCACAATAAATCTAGTTAACATCTGTCACCATATATAGTTACAAAAAAATCACTTTTCTTGTGATGAGAACTTTTATTTATTTTTTTTTTAAAGATTTTATTTATTTATTTGACAGAGAGAGATCACAAGTAGACAGAGAGGCAGGCAGAGAGAGAGAGAGAGAGAGAGGGAAGCAGGATCCCTGCTGAGCAGAGAGCCCGATGCGGGACTCGATCCCAGGACCCTGAGATCATGACCTGAGCCAAAGGCAGCGGCTTAACCCACTGAGCCACCCAGGCGCCCCAAGAACTTTTATTTTTTATTTTTAAATTTTATTTATTTATTTGACAGAGAGAGATCACAAGTAGGCAGAGAGGCAGGCAGAGGAGGGGGGGAAGCAGGCTCCTCACTGAGCAGAGAGCCTGATGTGGGGCTCGATCCCAGGACCCTGGGATCATGACCTGAGCCGAAGGCAGAGGCTTTAACCCACTGAGCCACTTAGGCGCCCCGAGAACTTTTATTATTATGAATTTTTTGGGGGTGGGGAGAGGCAGAGAGGGTGGAGAAGGGCAGAGGGAGAGAGATAAGCAGTCTCCACTCCCAGTGAGGAGCCTGATGTGGGGATTAAGGGGTGGGGGCTCCACACAGGGCTCAACTTGGGGCTTGATCTCACAACCCTGCGATGATGACCTGAGCCAATATCAGGAGTCACTTAACCGGCTGAGCCACCCAGGTGCCCCTATAGAACTTTTAAGGTCTGCTCTCTTAGCAACTTTTAAATAGGCAGTACAATCTTATTAATGATAGTCACCATGCTGTACATTACATCCCCGTGACTTATTTATTTTATAACTGCAAGTTCGTACCTTTTAACTCCCTTCACCCATTTCACTCCCCCACCCCATAGCAACCACCAATCCATTCTGTGTCTATAAGCTTGTTTTTTTTACAGTTCCACATAGAAGTGAAATGATAGGAAATTTGTCTTTCTCTGTCTGATTTACTTCTTTAACACAATGCCTTCAAGTTCCATCCTATCACAGATGACAAGATATCCTTTTTTTTCTTTTTAAATGGACAAATAATTCCATTGTATATGCAAACTCCACTTTCTTTATCCATTCATCTATTGATTAACACTTGGGTTGTTTCAATATCTTGGCTGTTGTAAATAATGCTGCAATGAACATAGGGGTGCATATATTTTCTCAGGTTACTATTTTCATTTTCTTTGCATCAATACCCAGAAGTTGAATTTTTGGATCATTGATTTTGGGGGGGAACCTCCAAAATTAAGACTGCAGAAAACACCACTGTTTTTTATAGTGGCTACACTAGTTTATAATCCCAGCATTGCACTAGGGTTCTCTTTCTCCACATTATTTCCAACACTTGTTATTTCTTATCTTTTTGATGATAGGCTTCTAAGATGTGGGAGGTGGTAGGTCACTGTGGTTGATTTACATTTCACTGATGATGAGTGATGTTGAGCATCTTTTCAACAGTGTACCTGTTGGCCATCTTTCTATCTTTGGGAAAATGTCTATTGAGATCCTCTGCCGTGTAACCAGTTTGTGTGTGTATCTTTCAGAGTTACCTGTATAACACATGCTACATATGTATATGTAAATATGCTAAATATGTATATGTCTAATTTAAATATTTTAAAATAGTAACATATTGTTTAAAAGCAGTTAGTTGTTTTAAATCTGAAGTATGACTTGAGAAAATAATGATTATTAGTGATTATTAAATGATCATTACTGAAAATAATTTTGCCATTAATCACATACTGTTTTTCACCTTGTAATTTTTTTTCACTTAATAAAATGTCTTGTGATTCTTTCATTGATCTGACTTATTTAAATGGTTGTGTAGCAGAGTATCTCACTATATGACTGTACTGTAATTGATTTAACTGGTCTCCTGCTGGGAAATGAGTTATTTCTGATCTTTTGCTGCTGCAGACAATGCTGCAAATGAATAACCCTGTACTTAAATCTTTTCACACATGTGCAATTAATATCAGTTGGTTAAATTCCTAGGAGTAGAGTTAATGGCTCAAAGATGAAAAGTGCTTGCAGTTTTCATAGGTACTGCCTGCATGGGGCTGTACCAATTTGCCTTCTCACCAGCCTATTCCCCTATGACCTTATCAGTGTATTACCAAACTTTTGGTACATTTGGATGGGTTGTTGTATTAGATTTTCTTATTATGAATGAAGTATTTCCCTGCCAACTGTCTGTTCTTCTCCTTTGCCCTTTTTCTATTGGATTAGATTATTGGTCTTTTCATTATCCATTTGTAGAAACATTTTATAAACTAGGGGGATTAGCTCTTTGTCTATGATTGTCAAACTTTTGATCTTTGCCAATCTGATAGGTGAAAAATATAGTATCACGTTATGGGGTCCTTATCTCTGGGTGAGGATAGCATCTTATGTCTGAAATCCATTGGTATTTCCTTCTGTAAACTCTGTTCATGCTCTATACAGCAGTGGTTTTTAACTGGCATGGTGTATGAGGATCACCATGTTTGAAATGCATAAATGTAGCCCCCAGCCCTGGGGATTTTGGTATAGGATGTCAGGTACATTTAAAGAGCTCCATAACTGATTCTGATGTGTACCCTTAGTTATGTATGAGGGGCATGGTTGATTGGGGGGCTCTTTTCTGCTCAGTATTGTTGTGGAGTAAATATGCAGCAGGGGCAGGAAGGAGAGTGTTATGTAGGGAGAGAATCGATAACCCTCTTCGCTGTGGGGATCAGTGGGGCCTGCAGATGGAGTGGCTCAGGGGCTAATGTGTCCTAGCTCTTGTTGCTATGGTAGCCAGTCAATATGTGGGCACTTGGTTTGGGAATCAGTTCCCCTGTGTGCTTGCTCTGGGGTTCCTGGCCTGATAGGACATGAAGTTGACAGACAGCTGGGTCTTCAGAGAGACGCAGAGTTCTTGGAGAACAGGTCTGGGAGGGGCAAGCCCCGGCTCAAAGGGATAGAAACCGTATGAAGAAAAACATCTTAGGGTGCCTGGCTGCCTCAGTTGGTAGAGCATGCAATTCTTGATCTTGGGGTTGTAAGTTCAAGCCCCACCTTGGGTGTAGAGATTACTTAAAAAAAAAAAAAAAAAAAAAAGAGACCCCTCTACTTTCCTCATGTCTTTCTCTTTGGAAGAATTCAGTGCTTCCATCATTTTATTTTAAAAGAAGCAGCCAGGACACCTGAGTGGTGCAGTTGGTGGAGTGTTGGGCTCTTTGCTTTGATTTAGGTCTGATTTCCGGGTCGTGAGATGGAGCCCTGGGTCAGGCTTTGTGCTCACTACAGTAAAATCTACTTGGGTTTCTCTCTCCTTCTCCATCTACCCCTCCCTGCCCTGCCTCGGAAAAAAAAAAAAAAAAAAAAGGCAGCATCCAAGAAGAGGAAAACTTAAGAAACTTAAATTCCCATTTTTTTTTTGTTTTGTTTTCTGTTTTGTCTCAAGAGCAAAGCTTGAACCAAGAGTACACAGAAAGGTTGAAGGAAATTAAGTTAGGGAGCACAAGATTAGGGAAGAGAATTTAGAAGGTAGACTTAGACCTATACTGTATATCTTTGTGCTATTTGATTTAAAATTATTTTGATATATTGAATAAAGACAAAGCAATATTTGTAACAACACAGTGAGTACAAATCTAAAGTTAATGGGTATATTCCCCATGGTATACATAATATTTTACACCTGGGGTAGATTATTATTTTTATTATTATATTTAAAATATTTTATTTATTTATTCGACAGTGAGAGAGGGAACACAAGCAGGGGGAATGGGAGAGGAAGAAGCAGGCCTCCTGCCGAGCAGGGAGCCTGATGCAGGGCTTGATCCCAGGACCCCAGGATCCTGACCCAAGCTGAGGGCAGATGCTTAATGACTGAGCCACCCAGGCACCGTAGATTATTTTTTAATATCTCCCTCCTTTATACACCAAAACTATATTCAGTAAAGATTTAAG
The DNA here is from genome assembly GCF_002288905.1 of Enhydra lutris kenyoni. Lineage (NCBI taxonomy): Eukaryota > Metazoa > Chordata > Mammalia > Carnivora > Mustelidae > Enhydra > Enhydra lutris. Next base: position 611,893 of record NW_019154129.1, on the reverse strand, counting down.
GGGCACGTGGGTGGCTCAGTGGGTTAAAGCCTCTGCCTTCGTCTCAGGTCATGATCCCAGGGTCCTGGGATGGAGCCCCACATTGGGCTCTCTGCTCAGTAGGGAGCCTGCTTCCCTTCCTCTCTGCCTGCCTGCCTCTCTACCTACTTGTGATCTCTGTCTGTCAAATAAAAAAATAAAAAATCTTAAAAAAAAAAGATTTAATGTTCAGTGATAATCATTTATTTCTTGGTACATAGTTAGATTTAAAATAAATAATTTAAAAGGAAATATGAAATTCTATTTAAACATATTATCAAATTTAATAAAATATTTAATGTATTAATCAAAATTTGGAACCACCAAAAAAATTAACATCTTATAGTTTATGCCTTCTTGATATTTTAGATTTTAAACATGAATAAAAACTCCAAGTGATCAAATAGAGCGACAGAATTGATGAACCTCAAGTTCTCTCTTTTTCTTTAGATCACCGTGCTATCATTTATTTCCAATATGCTATTTAATAACAGGAATATGCAATATCACAGAGGTTAGAGATATGAATTGCACCCAAAACAAACCCAAACAAATTCAAACTCTTACGAGATTACCACAGAAAATGTGTGGGTGTTGCTGAATCTGCTATGTATGTCAGGGGCTGGCTGTGAAACTAGTTCTCCAAATTACCTTCCATATAGAACACACCGTTTATTAAAGAGTCTCTTCATCAGGGGCCACTCAGGAAACACACACCACACAAGTAGTCTGAATAGAGAAAATTTTATAAAGAAGTATTTACTAGTAGAGAGGATTACTTACAGAGAGAGGTAAAGAAAACCCTAAACAGTATGGGACTAACACATGTAAGAAGCAGTTACTATCTCTAGGGCTGGAAGAGAGCACTCGAGTGTATTTTCTATTGCTGAGTGACAAATTAGCACAGAGTTAGCAGTTTAAAACAATACCTATTTCGCTGCAGTGGAAAACAGCATGGTAGTTCCTCAAAAAATTAAACATGGCGTTACCATATGATCCAGCAATTCTACTTCTGGGTATACACCCAAAATAATTGCAAATAGGGACTTGCAGAGTTATTGGTACACCTGTGTTCATAGCAGCATTATACAGCATAGCCAAAAGGTGGATGCAAACCAAGTATCCATTGATACTTGAATGGATAAACAAGTGTGGTATATGTGTGTAATGGACTATTCTTCAGCCTTAAAAAGGAAGGAAGTTCTGACACGTGATATACTCTAAAACAACCTTGAAAATATATGGAGCAGAATAAGCCAGACAGAAGGACAAATACCGTCTACACAAACTTACACAAAGTACCTAGAATAGTCAAATTCATAGAGACAAGAAAGTAGAATATTGGTTTCCAGCAGGTTTGTGGGGAGACATGGGGATTTATTATTTAATAGGGGCAGAGTTTCATCTTGGGATGATAAGAACATTCTGGAGACGGATGGTGGTGATATTTGCACAATAGTGTGAATGTGCTTAATGCCATTGAACTGTATGCTTCAAAATGGTTAAAATGGTAAATTGAGGGGCGCCTGGGTGGCTCAGTGGATTAAGCTGCTGCCTTTGGCTCAGGTCGTGATCTCAGGGTCCTGGGATCGAGCCCTGCATCTGCTTCAGCATCCTTGCTGAGCAGAGAGCCTGCTTCCCCCTCTCTCTCTGCCTGACTCTCTGCCTACTTGTGATCTCTCTCTGTCAAATAAATAAATAAAATCTTAAAAAAAAAATAAAATGGTAAATTGAGTGTGTATTTTACCACATTAAAGAATATTAAAAAAAAAAAAAACCCACCCTCACAGTTCTGTAGGTATGACAAGGTAAGAAAGGGTAAGACAAGACTGAAATCAAGGTGTCAGCCAGACTGACTTCCTGTCTCTCACCTCTAGACCCAGACTTAAAGGACTCTTGTGATTAGCTCCTGCTCACCCAGATAATCTCCTTTCCTTAAAGTCAGCTGTGCCATTAGGCATACTTTATCATATTCTCAGCCTTAGGGATTACACAGGGCATGTGCACCAGGGGAGGTGTCCCTGGAGTCCACCTTATGATTCTGGCTACCACATGAAGGAAGGAACAAATTGTAAGACACTGCCTGCCCAAGGAAGAGATTTGGACCTTGTGGGAGAGGAAGGGCTGTGGTTCACCACACAGCAGCAAGGTCTGAAGTACCAAAGGCCAGGGCTAGTAAGCAGAAAACAACCCATTGGGATGTTGGCAAATCTCACTAGGAACCCTTTCATTGGGGTACTCCTGAAACCCCCTGGGAAGCCACCTACAGGCTGCCATCCCCTAGGAGCAAGAAAAACTTTCCCATTAGGAATAGAAGCGCCACCCTTTTGCAGTGTCCCTCCAGCGCCCTCTACTGCATAACCTAACGTCATGCCGGCTGTCAGAGGAGTACCATTCACAGGGTCCAGCTTCAGAATCTCCTAACAGGTCAGAGAATGCTAAATTTGGAGCTGATGGACAAAAAAACTGATAACTGGCACAAAGGATAAACAATAAAATGTGAAAATTTGAAGTTTACATATATACATCTCTATACATACCTATATAACTAGCCATTGCAACAATTTTTAGAACTTAAACCAACAAAAGCTTTTTCTAGGGGAGAAGTATTTTATCACTGACATTGTTTAGAATTTCTGGAGCTTGGTGAAAGTGAGAAACAGACCAATTGATTTTTTACTTGTTTTGGTGTTTTAAAATTCCCTGCATCAATGAACCGTACCTGTGCTCAGGGTGAACTGCTCTGTTTTCCCCTGATTGTGTCTCCTTCTGTCTTCCCTCAGAAGTCACTACTATTATGAGTTTTGTGTTTACATTCTGTTGCTTTTCTTTGGTATTGCGTAATATGTTTGTAGGAGTAAACAGTGTATTGTTTCATTGGGTGGATTTCTGGATTTATGTCAATGGACTCACTATATTTGTCCATAACTTGCTTTTCCACTGTCTTGTAGCACGTTCACATTTGAACACTTCTTTAACTTGAACTCAGCATTTTGGGCTGCCCCGTTACCATTCCCTATTATTTGCTCTCAGAGTCAGCCCTGATTTCTCCCTCACTGAGGTGGACACCTGTTGCTTTTACTGCCACAGCATCCCTTAATCTGGGAATCTCTCTCCCTTATTTTCATTTGGAGAACTACTCCTTTTTCATGTCCAGGTTCAAGCAGAGAGAATTGTTCTAAAACCATGAGGGGGTAAAGAATTAGCCATGCTCACAATCCAAGTACTGCACTGTTCAATATGATAACCTATTAACCACATGTGGTATTTAAATTTACATGAAAATTACATAAAACATTTGGTTCCTTGCTTACATTATCCACATTTGAAGTGCTTGGTAGCCACATGTGGCTGGCTGTGAAGTCCCATGTTGGAGAGTGCAAATATAGAACATTTCCATTTATCACAGAAAGTTCTCTTGGGTTGGGCTGGTCTAAGATGATTGGAACTTAGTGATCAGGGAGAATGTCAGATGGTGAGGCTGGAGAGGGGACAGGGACTAGAGCCTTGAAGGTCTTCATAGGGACCCTTGAAGGTCTCCATCAATGGCAACAGTATTGTTATCCATGGTCCTAGCACAGTTGTCTGTGGGGAAACACAGAGTTTTAAGTCCATTTGAAAGTCACTGATGGTTTCTAAGCAAGGAAATGACGTTGCCTGATTTATGTTTTAAAAGGGCTACTCTGGGTGCACTGTGGGGAAGCATTGCAAGGAGGCAGAATTGGAAGTGGGGAGCAGAGTGAGGGAGAAAAGGGGGAAGAGTAAGTGGGTTTTTGGAGTGGGCCAGGCAGGTGATGATGGTGGCTTGTGCTGAGTTGTGCTGATGAAACTGGATTGAAATGGACAGATACTAGAGACATTTAGAAGATGGAACTGATAGAACTTCCTTTTGGCAGTGATGGGAGGGAGCAGTGGTGGCTATGAGAGTGGTCCTGCCAGCCTTGGGGGAGTGTGATTGATTCACTTCAAATCAGTGGTCCTAACCCTGGTTGTAACTCTGGAATCTTCTATAGGAGCATTTAAAAATACAAATGCTCAGTCTTCTACCTTGATTGGGGCCTGGGCATTTGTATTGTTTTTAAAAGCTCCCCAGGTAATTTTAATAGGCATTCAAGGTTGAGAATCACTTTTCTAAGTAAAAGAAGCACTGAGGACATGTGCTGGGTTCCAACACAGTAATTGGAACAGAAACTGAGTAGTTTGATGTTATAGTTCAATTCAGAGTAATACAGGATTCCTAAGGCCAGGAATACAATAAAATGACCATATAAAGGAAAAATACAGCTCAAGGCATCAGTGGGCAGAGAGTTCCAGCTTCAGTGAGAGACTGACCTTGGCAATAGCACTGATGTCCATGGTCCTAATACATTTATCTGTGGGAAACATCAGTGGAGATATCATAATAGGAATGGGCTAACACTTTTGCCATCAGCAGAAGGCATCACTGTAGTTAAGAGGGGCAGGAAAGGCAGGAGTGGAAAAGAGATAAGCAATGAGGTCATTGTATTTGACATTGCTTTTGTCTGCCAGCATCATTTTCTTGAGAGAACCTCTCTCTCCCTCCTTGCTTTGTAAGTGGAGTTGTCCATCATGGTGTGTCCCATTTTAGCCAACAGTTGGGTCAGTCAGAGTGTGTAGCTTTCTCCTGGACTCAGTTATTGGTCCAGAGGTGGTTATATACCTCAAAAAGTACCAGTCCCTGTCCTTCCATGGGATTTTACGTCTGCATGCCACATGACGTGGCATGATTCAGGTTCTTCCTGTATTCATTATAAACTGCATAGCAAATGACTGTAGAAACACAATGGTTTAAATACTAACAGTTTTTGTTATCTCTCTCAGTTTCTGCAGGTCAGAACTTCAGATAGGGCATAGTAGGATGGGTTGTCTCTGTCCTATGATGACTGTGTTATTAGCTGGATGACTTCACAGCTGGGGACTGGGATCATCTGAAGACTCATCCACCCGTACATTTGGTTGTTGATGCTGGCTGTCAGGTGAGCCTAATGGGGCATAGTTTGTCTCTAGCCTCAGGAGGTGGCTGAGCCACAGACCAAAGTCTAATCATCTTCACACTCTTGGGAAACCAGCCAAAACTGGGCTGAATTCAACCAGATGACTCCACAAGGTGACTTTCACAGGGACTCCAGAGTCACTGAACACAAAATAGACTGTGTTTTCTGATCCTGAGAAGGCAGGATGTCATTTAGTCAGCTCAAGAAAAAAAGTTCAGCCCAAAGATAAGTGGAAACCAAATTTGTCTGCCTTTCATCTAAGTTCCAAGGTTGGGGAAAGATCCGGGGAGTGGGGCTGGTTTATGACATCTAACAGGTTGTTAATTACCTTGAATGGGTCCCACGTGATGCTTTTAAGCACATAGCTTTTGCTCAGGGAGGATGGAGTGGGCATTTTGGTTTGGGCCAGGGGCAGGACGTGAGTGAGGTTTTATAGATCTATATCCTCAGCTGTTCTGAGCTCATCGTTGTAATGATAAGGCTGGTGTGGTCAGTGGGCCAGAGGGTATGATCATGGTCAGACCCAAACAGTGAGTGAGACTTTGTGTTCCACTTTATTTTGCCATAATTCAGAAGCATTGGGAGGGGGTATAGTAGGGGCAGTGATTCCCCCCCCCCCCCAGGTTCAGTCTCCCCGAATGCCACTTTTTCAACAATTTGTTCGAGGTAGATGGTATATGATTTATCAATTTAACCTGGACATACTGTTGATTACACTGAGACAAGAGGTACAAATTAAGATTTTACTGGGCAAATAGAGTTGAAGGATCATCCTAGGTAAGGGTGGCAATATGCTTGTGGAAAGATGTTGGAGAAGGTGGTATGAAAGCAAGACTGACAGGTGTGTTAGGCAAGAGAGGGAAGTCAGAGGATGGAAGCTTCTTAACTGAGCTGGCTTCTGCCTCAAGTCCCTACCATCTTATAATGAGACTTGGGCACTTCCCTATAAACTGCCACCTGCCCCCTTCCAGCCTGCTGACTCAGTTGGCTGGATTTAGGGGGACTTTTCTGAAAAGGTCTGTTCATGACATTTGCTGTGCTTTTTTGACTTTTTAATTGATGTATAATGCATATATGGCAAACAGAATTTACATATGTTTTCATGTGTATATACCACCAGCCAGATCAAGATTTAGAATGTTTGTCTGGCTAGAATATTTGAAGTTGTTTTATCCTTCTAGAAGAAGGGGTTGTTTGTTGTGTTCACCTCAGACTCCAAATCTCACTGCATTAGTTTCCTATGGCTGCTGTAACATGATCACAAATGTAGTGGCATAAAACAACAGAAATTTATTATCTTATAGTCCTGGAGGTTAGAAGTCTGAAGTGGGCCTCACTGAGCTAAAATTAAGGCATCACCAGGGCTGCATTCCTTGTGGAAACTCTAGGAGATAATCTCTTTCCTTTGCTTTCTAGAGATAACCCTGTCCTTGGCTCATGGCTTCTGCATCTTCAAACAATCAGTGCTCAATTGCACTGATTTCGTACATTGCATCCCTCTGACACATTTTTCCATCCCTCTTTTATGCTTAAAGACCATTGTGATTGCAGTGGGCTCACCCAGATAATCCAGGATAATCTCCCCATTTCAAGATCAGTTTTATAGCAACCTTAATCCCAACTACAGTCTTAATCTTCCCATGTCATGAAACATATTTGCAGATTCTGGGGAGTAGCATGTGGACATCATGGTGGCTGCCACATTATTCTAGGTATCACACATGTCTATATTACCTGTTCACTAACTAGGAAAAAAAAATCCACCTTAACCCATTATATGGTTTTTGCTGTCAAGCAGTCCAGATTTCTGCAAGGGGGTTTGGGAGGAAAGAACTTCTATGTAGTGAACACTGAATGTTGTCTGGTACAGAGTTTTGTGATTTCATAAAGATTATTTCACTTATTCCTCCTGGAAATCTTTGGTGCTGGATAGTTAGGCATGCTTTTGGCTGGAAGGAACTTAGAGCCTGGCTTACGGTGGTGTAAGTAAATAGGTGGTTGTCTCTTACAGAAGAAGTAGTCTGGAGGTAGGCAGCTGCTGACCTTGATTTAGCATCTCAGCAGCGTCAGGACTAGTATCTCTGAATTCCCACAGCTTTTTCTAACTGCTTATTGCCTCCTAGTCAAAAGAGGGCTGCTTCTGCTCAGGCATCACATCTGTTTTCAAAGCAAGAGGGAAAGGGAAGGATGGCACCAGCTACAACTGTTCCTTTTATTTATTCATTTTTCGTAAGAAATGCAAAATCTCTCCTAGACATCTGTCTACATATTATGGTATTTGGTTACATGGCCACTCCTAGTTGCAAGGAAGGCTGGGAAAGTGAGTATGTGATTTTCATCCCTCATTAATGAGAGTCAGCAAGGGAGAAAGGATTTGGGTAGCTAAGCAGTTGTGTTTACCGGAGTGCTGCTGTTCTCAACTTTTACAGGCCTGACTTCTGCCTCCTTTGCCTGAGATTTTTCAGGTTGAAAGTAGAAGAGTCAAGACTCAAATTCCTAAGTTCACACAAAAACCCATATTCCCCTACCCCATGTTCCCTCTTGACAGTTTTTTTTTTTTTTTTAATTAGTGGTTAAACATTTATTGAGGTAAAATTTGCATAGATCAAAATGCACAGATTTTTTTTTTTTAAAGATTTTATTTATTTATTGGACAGAGAGAGAGATCACAAGTAGGCAAAGAGGCAGGCAGAGAGAGAGGAAGGGAAGCAGGCTCCCCGCCGAGTAGAGAGCCCGATGTGGGGCTTGATCCCAGGACCCTGAGATCATGACCTGAGCCGAAGGCAGAGGCTTAACCCATTGAGCCACCCAGGTGCCCCAAAATGCACAGATCTTAACAGTATAGTTTGATGACTTCTGACAAATTTGTACACCCATGTAATGATCACCCAGATCGAGATAGAGAACATTCCCATCATTCCAGGAAGTGCTGTCATGACTTTTTATATTCAGTGTCCCTTCTCACATCAGAGACAACCACTACTTTGATTTCTTTCCCCATATCTTTGTTTTGCATTATAAAAGAATTTCATATAAATGAAATCATGTAGCATGTACACTTTTATGTTTGGCTTTTTTCCTTCACTGTAAGGTTTTTGAGATTCATCCGTGTTTTTCATGGATCAATAATTTGTTCCCTTTTATTGCCAAGTTGTGTTCCACTGAATGGATGTACTGCAGCTTGTTTATCCTTTCTTCTGTTGATGGTTATTTGGGTTGTTCCTGGTTTTGGCTTTTATTAATAAAGGTGTATGAATGTTCTTGTATAAGTCTTTTTGTGGGCATGTGTGTTCATTTCTCTTGGATGGAAGCTTAGAGGTGCAACTGCTGGGTCATACACTGCATGCATATTTACTTTATTAGGAACTGCTTGGCTGGTTCTTGCTGGTGGCCCTCCTAAAAGAGGGGGGATGGGGAATGTAGGGAGAGCATTCTGGGAGGAGAGGAGGTTCAAGGACATTGAGAAGATACGTAAGTTGTAGATCATAGGCATGTGGTAGGTGCAGGTTATAAAAGTGCGTGATGAGGCCAGGTGGGGTTGGAGAATGGCTCCGCAGCCTCAGCCACTCTGCCATGTGGGGATAGGAAACCCAAGTGGTTCCAGATATTCTGATTTTTTTTTTTTTAAAGATTTTATTTATTTATTTGACAGAGAGATAGAGAGCACAAGTAGGCAGAGCAGCAGGCAGAGGCAGAGGGAGAAGCAGGCTCTCCTCCAAGCAGGGAGCCCAATGCGGGGCTCGATCCCAGGACCCTGGGATCATGACCTGAGCCGAAGGCAGAGGCTTTAACCCACTGAGCCACCCAGGTGCCCCCAGATAATCTGATTTTAATCGATTGCTTCTCAACCAACCCATTGGAATCACCTGGGAGCTTTAAAAAAATGCTGATGTCTGCATCCTACCCCTAGGGATTCTGAATGAAAAGGGTAGAGTGTGGCCTGAGTGTTTCAATTTTTAAAAAGCTCTTCAGGTCATTGGAATGTGTAGCCAGGGTTGAGAACCACTGATACTAAGCAAGCAGCTTTTCCTTTTTTAATGTTAAAATGTGAATTCTGGTTTACAGTGTCTGGGGTGGGACCTACGATTCTGCATTTCTGACAGGCTCCTGGTTGGTGCTGATGCTGCTGGTCTGGGACCTCACTTTGAATAGCAGTGTTTAAAGAAAAGCTACCAATTTGGAATGAAAAGTGAAAAATCTGTTGATAAGAAAACAAACCAGTGGGCAAGCCAAACAAGTCTGGGGACTGGGTCTGTGAGCTATTGACTTAAATGTATTTCTCTCTGTCTCTCTCTCTTTAAATGTCTCTTTTGGGGATGCCTGGGTGGCTCAGTTGGTTAAATGTCTGCCTTCAGCTTGGGTCATGATCCCAGGGTCCTGGAATCGAGTTCCACATTGGGCTCCCTCCTCAGCAGGGAGCCTGCTTCTCCCTTTGCCTGTTGCTCCCCTGCTTGTTCTCTCTCACTCTCTTTCTGACAAATAAATAGATAAAATCTTTTAAAAAAAATCTCTTTTGTAGGGTTCCTGTTGTGTCCAGGACACAGGGTCTTGTGAAGTCTGAGACAGAGCCCCTGATTTCAGGGGCTCAGAGATGTGGTGGTCTGGAGAGACGGATAGACAGGAAGGTGGGCGAGCTGGCAGCCTGTTTGGGGACATGGTAATCTGGTAAATGCCTTGGAACAGTCTTCCCTACACCACCTCAGGGCAATCTCACCCATAATTGGCATAACTGGCTTTCCTGTAGATGAGAAGAGGCTAGACAAGGTCCAGACAGCTCCCCATCACACCCCGGCCTTAGGAGCACACATTTCTACTCTCCCTTTATCAGATCAAAGTCTTCCATCAAGCTGTCTGGTTCTATCTTATTCAATTAAATTTTTTAATTCAATTTGACCCATGCATTCATCTTCTTTGAAATCTGAGAGACGACAGCATCCGCTACAAATTGAGGGTAAATGGCTGAATTAGCTTTCAGGGAGGACTCAATGAGACTGTTTCTTCCCAGAGACCAGCAGGCTCTTTGGAGGCAGCAGGATCATGGAGGAAGCTGGCTGGAGGCATGGAGGGAGGGGAAGAGAGTCATAAGCACACTTCACCTTGGGGTCCTCAGAATGATGGCATGGCATATGGCCCTTGGAGTCACAGTGTCTGGGGTCAAATCCAGTTAGGTGATGTCAAAGCAAATGCTTGAGACTCTGTGCCTCAGTTTCCCCATCTGTAAGATGAGAATGATAACAATAGTACCTACCTCCTTGAGCTGTTGGGGGGATAAGTGTATTCATACGTGTAAAACACATAGAGTGATGCCTGACACATGACAAAGGCTCTTACGTAAGTGTTAGCTGTGCAGTTTATGCAGCAAATCCACACACACAGCACACACACACAAAACCACATCACATGAGACATCCATTTAACTTAGTGGAATTAAACTGTGCAAGCTTGGCCAAAATTTTACTCAGCAAGACAACCCCTAATCAGGTGTTTTTGTTTTGTTTTGTTTTTGGTGTTTAACTGAAGGATTGGCCTTCTGTTTTGATGCTAGAAGAAAAATTGCCTGGGGGAAGTAGTACAGTAATACTCAGAACCATGCTGACTTTTTATGGATGCTATATCTTCCAAGACGAATGTTAGATTATATGAGTTTTGCCTTAAATACTGATTTTTCCTTGTTTCAACTGAATGTGTGATCTTGGACTTTACTGTGTCTTATTTGATCCTTGTCCAATCTGGTATAGTATGCAGGGTGTGAAGGATAATTATAATAGCAGAGCATTCAGTTAAGACTGAGAGTTTGGAGGGGTACCAGGGTGGCTCAGTGTTAAGCATCTGTCTTCGGCTCAGGTCATGATCCCAGGGTCCTGGGATCGAGTCCCACATTAGGGTCCCTGCTCCCCAGGAAACCTGCTTCTCCCTCTTCCACTCCCCCAGCTTGTGTTCCCTCTCTCCATATGTCTCTCTTTCTGTCAGATAAATCAAATCTTAAAAAACAAAAAACACTTGGGAGTTTGGGAGTCAGACTGCCTGGGTTCAAATTCCAGCTCTGTCATTTACTCTCTGAGTTACCACAGACAAATTAACCTCTTTCTGTTTTCATTTCCATACCTGTAAATGCGGGAGATGATGATAACAACAGCAAAAAGGTAATAATAATGCTCATCTGATAGGGTTGTTTGAGGATTAAGTGGGCTAATATACATAAAGTAATTGGAACAGTATTGGGCAACTGTGCTTAATAATTATTAGTTAAAAGTCATAGCAATAGTAATAGAACAGTGACTAATTCCAAACCCTTTGTGATGCATTTCATGTATAATATTACCTTTGAACTGCTAGGAGTCCTTTTTGCAGAGATGGTAGACCCTGAGCCAATGTGTGCCATTAGCCTCAGGGAGCACCCTAGGAAGAAGTATTGATGACACAGATCTGCCCCTCTAAGGATGCACAGCAGAACCTCAGTTTATTGAGCACCTGTTTTGTGTAGGACATTGTACTAAGTGCATTATCTCATTTAATCTTCACTGTGACTCTGTAAGTCAGGTACTATCATTAGTCCCACTTCTGTATAGAGAAACTGAAGCTAGAGGCCTATGTCTGATCCATTTCTGGAGTCCCAGTACCCATCCGGGTCTGTTGGGTGTAACTGTTTGCCGAACAAAAGGTTGCCTTCAGTTCCGGGATAATGTGTTGTCTGTTCATCTGTTACAAGAGGCTGGGGGGAAAGAGCAGTGTTTTGAGGGGTACACACAGTGAGGAAAGTGGGGCCTGGGGCAGAAAGCCCACAGGAGAGGCCAGCTGGAAATGTTGTGATGCCCTGTCTCGCTGCCTATGAGCGTTAATAGGGAACTGTCTGACAGAAATCCAACCAGACAGCAGCAGTGGCATTTATGAAGCTCAACCAGAGGTGTCTGATTAAGGGTGAGCCCAGCTGGAGGACATCTGGGGTGTCTCCCCTATTTAGAGACATTTGGTTTCATGTAGGGCCAGGGCGAGAAGAGAGAGAGAGACAGTGTGTGTGTGTGGTGGGCACATGAGCAGGAGAAAGATTTTGAATGGTCTCAAATGAGTTTGCTTTTGACCTTCATGTGACTTTCACTTTGGCCTTGGGAAGAGATTTCTTACAAAGCATTTGCAGAGTTTATATCTCATTTTGCTGTGCGAGGATATGGAAAAGGCAGGATCTCAGGTAGGTTCAAATCTGGCCCAGTAACTTTGGGCAATCTTAAAGTCATTGGCTGTTTTTGTGCAGGGCTCCTTTAGAGGTGAGATTGCAGGGGCTAAGTAGTGGATAAGAGGGTAGATAATGGAAACACATGTTAATTCCTTTTGGGGGGACGCTTAGTTGCAAAGGGCCTGTGTGTCTTGTGGTTTTAATTTGCATTTCCTTCATCACAATGAAGTTGAACCCCTTCTTTATATTTGACAGGTCATTTGGATATTTTAGATGTTGCAGTTTAAAATAGGGATGGAGGGGTGAGCCTCATTGGGGAGGTTACATTTGAGAAAAGACTTGAATAATTCAGGAAAAAGGGAGGTAAGGTGGGAGGGGTCAGAATCTTGGGGCACATAGGGGTCTTGTTCACATATGGGAGGAGACAGTGGCCACACAATACATGGGTCATCTTCTTTAATCCTCATAAACACTGAACTAAGGAACATGGAGCTAAGAGAGATTAAGTGACTTGCCTGAGGTCATGTAGCTAGCAGATCGCAGAACTGGGATTGGAACCCAGAGTCATCACCAACTGCACGGAGTAGGCCCTTTACTCCACGAAGTTCAGGGAGACCAACCACACTGTCCCTTTCATGAGAGGCCCATTCCCACCAAGAGTAATGTTCATCAGTCCACTGCACACTGAGATCCAATGAGCTCTGCACTGAATAGAATTCTAGGGAGAGTAAGAACAGGAGCCTGAAGGACTGTTTGTGCCAATAAATTGATTTCTTTATGTCCTTATGCTGCTAGATTACAAGAAATGAGCCAGGCCTACTGCCGCCCTGAGGAGTCCCTGGGGAGGTTTTTGGAAGCCCCTGTTGCCAAGGCAACCGAGGCCACCTCTGGAAGCGGCTGGCCCTGCACACACTCTTTTCTGCCTGGTTGCAGCTGGTTGTCTGGACCTTGGCCAGGCTTACCTGCCATCCTTTCCAGCGAGAGTGGGAGGTAGAATGGAGCAGGAGATTTCGGGGGTTCCCTCTGGCAAGTGCTTCACCCAGCACCCACTTCCTACCCTTCTCAAGCCCTGGAGTGACTACCATCTCACCATGAGACCTGTATGATCTGGCCTCCCTGTGCCTCTCAGGAATTGTCACTTTTCACCCTCTTCTCACTCCAATTCAGCCTCCTTGCTGGTCTTCAACACCCTAACCCTACACTCACCCCAGGGTCTTTGCATTTGCTGTTCCCTCTGCTGAGAAGGGTCTGTCCCCAAATTTTAGCCAGGCTCATGCCATCATCTCCTCCCAGTCTTTACTGAAATGCTGCCTTTTCAGCAAGGACTTGACTAACTACTCTGCTTAACATTATATCCTTATGTTGCCCATCTCTACTCCTTGCTGTATTTTCTCCTATATATACCATTCCTCATATACAATCTAGTTCATTTATTTTTCTTGCTTATTGTCTTGCTTTCTGTGGCAGGCAGCCACTGTGAAGGACCCTAGTGGTCCCCACTTCCTGGTATTCATGCCCTTGTGTAATCCCCTCAAACTGAGTAATTTGCTTCAAGCCAGTAGATGGGAACAGTGTTGAGAGAATGTCAGTTCTGTGATTAGGTTGTGACTTCCATCTCGGTAGGCAACTGTCTCTACTGCCTTCTCAGTTGGCATGCTTTGATGAAGTAAGTAGTCACACGGAGAGTCTCATGTGGCAAGAAATTTACAGGCCTCCAGCCAACGTCCAGCAAGTGGGAACTGAGGCCCTCAGTCCATCAACTTGCAAGGAATGGAATCCTGCCTACAACCATGTGAGGCTGGAAGTTGATCCTTCCTCATTTGAGCCTTCAGAGGAGACTCTGGCCCTGGCTGACACTTTAGTTACACAGTTTGTGATAGAATCTGAGCAGAGGAGCCAGCTGAGCTGTGCCTGGACTCCCTGACTCACAGGAACTATGACCTGATATGTGTGAGATGTTTTAAGCTGCTAAGTTTTGTGGTCATTTGTTACATGGCAATAGATCACTAATATCCTCCTCTCCTAGGATGCAAGCTCCACACTCTCATTAAATTTGCAAGTGACCTCAGTGCCTGAAATCCAGTAGAAACTTTTCAGTCTATATTTTGCTTGTTCTTGCATAAGACACCTGCCTCTGCAGCCCTGAGCCCGTAGCTTTCCACTACCTGGCTGGCCACCTGCCCCCACAATGAGCAGAAAAACATCTGGACATAAATGGAAACACTTGCTGTGTTCTTTTCTTCCCCTTCCCTTCCATTCCTGTTCCATTCCCGTTTATTTATTTCTTTTATATATAGAGAGAGCACAAGTGGGAGGGACAAAGGGAGAGGGAGAGAAAATCTCAGGCAGACTCCATGCTGAGCAGGGAGCCTGACGTGGGGCTTGATCCTAGCACCCTGAGATCATGACCTGAGCTAAAACCAAGAGTTGGGCACTTAATCAACTGAGCCACCCATGTGCCCCTGGGTTCTTGCTTTCTGAGGGACCAACTGATTGATCTGTAGAGAGACTTTCAAAACATTGCTTAGTTGGGACATTGCAGAATGTCCCAAGGGAGAAGAACCAGAGAAAGTGGGAGGACATGTTACCTTCCTTAAGAAAATAAAGGCTGGAACCCCTGTTGGAGGGAGAGTCTCACTGGGGAGGATCAGCCATTGTTTCCCCAACTTTTGTCCTCAGAGAGAGATTTGTCTTACTCTGGATGGTTTCTGGAGGCTGCAGCTATATGGCTGGATTCAAGGGTGATGGTGGTCGTCCTTACAGCCTTTGACCCTATTCTCACTTGTAAAAGGAGCTTTATTGAGGTATCATCTATATAAAATTCACCCATTTTAAGTACACAATGCAGTGATTTTTTAGAGTCTATCATATCATCACAATTTAGTTTTTTTACTTTATTTTTTTTTAAGATCTTATTTATTTATTTGAGAGAGAGAGAGCACGCATGAGAGGAGAGAGGTCAGTGGGAGAAGCAGACTCCCTGCCAAGCAGGGAGCCTGATGGAGGACCCGATCCCAGGACTCCAGGATCATGACCTGATCCGAAGGCAGTCGCTCAACCAACTGAGCCACCTGGGTGCCCCCACAATTTAGTTTTTTTTTTTTTTTTTAAGATTTTATTTATTTGAGAGAGAGAGAGAGACCGACCGCAGTGGGAGAGGCAGAGGAAGAGGGAGAAACAGACTCCTTGCTGAGCAGGAAGCCCGATGTGGGTCTCAATCCTAGGATCCTGAGACCATGACCTGACCCAAAGGTGGGTACTTAACTGACTGAACCACCCAGGCACCCTTCACAATATAGGTTTAGATTTTTTTTCTTTTAAATAACTAGGCTCCACCCCCAACATGGGGCTTGAACTCAGAACCATGAAATCAAGAGTCACATGCTCTACCAACTGAGCCAGCCAGGTACCCCAGTTTTAGATCATTTTTATCATCCTCAAAAGATCCTTCATTTCTGGCTAATCCTTAGTCTTACCTCCAGCCCCAGCTGGAGGTGTAATGTATTTTCCATCTCCATAGATCTGCCCTTTCTGGATATTTCATATAAATGAAATCACACAATAGATGTATTTTCTACGTCTGGCTTTTTTCGTCTAGCATAATGTTTTTGGGATACATCCATGTTGTAGCATGTGTCAGTAGTGTTCCTTTTTATTGCTGTTTCCCTTTGTATATCTCAGTTTATCTATTTACCACTTGATAGGCATTTATATTACTTACAGTTCTTGGTCATTATGAATGACATTGCTGTGAACATTCACGTGAAGTCCTTGTGTGGACATACTATTTTCATTTCTTCTGAGTGCCTACCAAGGAGACCCTATTTCTGATGCCCTCAGTAGTGTGGGTGACATGAACCTGGAATATTTGGGACACATTTTATGAAAGGGTCAGGAACCACCATAAAGACAGAGACATGGAGGGAGCTTAAAGACTGATGTAGCTTCCCTTTATTTCAGCATCATGTTCTCTGACCCTTGGCTTGATCACATGTCCAGTACCCAAGGTGGTCATACCTTGGAGTGGGCTTGGGAGCTGGTCTGTCTGGCTTCAATCCTAGCTGTGTGATTTTGGGTGAGTGACTTAAAAAATTGTACTTCTGTTTCCTTAACTGTGAAATGAGACTCCTGATGGCACTTCTTTCATGGACTTGTGAATATGGATGGGTGTGATTGTGTATGTAGTGGGGAAAAGGTTAGCACCCAACATACAGTCCTTTCCTTTGTATTGGTTTCATCTCCTGCCTGAGGATGGATAGACAGATGGATAGACAGACACCTGCCTTTAGTTCCGATAGATGCTGGACACATCACTGAAAGTGTAGAGAAGCAGTAAATATAGGTGAGAAGCAGGAACCAAAAGGAGGATGGGGGAGGACATGGGTAAGAGGTTAGATGGAGCTGGGTTCAAATCCCCGTTTCACCTCCTAGTTATTCCTAGGCTAATAATCCCTGCCCCACAGGGTTATGGTGAGGATAGAGATGCATGACAAGCATATAGGTCATTGGAGGTGGCCAGTGAACTGGAAATGTACTGTGGGCTTTGGAGCCATACAGAATTGGATTTGAATCAAGCCCTGCCATTTTCTAGCTGTGTGGTCCTTTGAAGCCCCTTTGCCTCTCTGCGCTTTAGTTTTATCATTTGTAAATTGAGGGTAAGAGTATTTACTTCACAAGTATCATGTAAAATGGAATGAGATGATACATTTTGCCCCTAACTTACCTGGTCAGTGGATCACTCAGCTGCTTATCAAAACTCAGCTTCTCTGAAGCTTTATCTCTGAAGTTAATAAAATAGGTGGGGTGCAGGAATGGGTAATTTTAATAAGCAAGTTTGGGAAACACCAAGATAAGTATGCAAAACACTTAGCTTTCTGTGTATTTACTTTCATTTTATTAATGATAGTGCGTAACACACAGCATTGTCACAGTCACCACTTTTTGCATTGAACAGAACCTGACTGTTACGAGGTATTCATGCAGTCTGCTACAGATGGGGTACTCTCACTCACCACCTCCTGTCACTTCCCCAACCCCATTCTGTGATCCTTCCACAGTAGCCGAATGGTTTCCATGCACACAGCCATCCATCATCTCAGGTCAAGCACTGCTGAAAGATTCACTCTCAAAGCAAAGTGCTTTCTCTGCTAAACTCATTATTTCTTCCAACAGAGCCAAGAAAGGATATCATCTTTAAAACCTGCTTGAGCCCAGCCAGCAATGTTTCTTAGCACTGTTTGCTTTTGGAGAGCCAAGACATAATCATTGCTTCCTGGATCAGCCAGGGTCCAAATCATGGTGAGGGGAGGAAGAGAAGAAACTTCTCCAAGTTTTTTGAATTTATATACTCAGGGGTGTGTAACACATGAGAAGGAAGAGCTGGGAGCCAAGCAGAGCACTGCGATACAACCCAAAGCGGGAAGCCACCTCTATCAGCAGGGATGGAAGGACAAAGGGAAGAAATAGGTTTGGCAGAACCCAAGGCTGGGTTCTTTTAGAAGAAGAACCATGGCACATATGTCTTGTGGGGGCTGAAGTCTCAGAAAAGTCAGAGCTGCTGCTGGAGAAGCTGACTGAATCCATGGGGCAGGAAAGGAGAAATATCCTGGCTTTGCGCTTCCTCCCACCATCCAATGTCCTGCTAACAATGGCTAGCTGCTAACCAATTCAGAATCCTGGGAAACAGCCAGCAGGGGTCAGTATGGCTGAGAGTAGGGGAAGGCCTAGGACTAGCATATTTCTGTTCCCTAAATGACCTAGAGGAAGGGTCAATAAACTGTGGCCTGAGGGCCAAATCTGGCCCACCACCTATTTTTGCTAATAAAGTTTTATTGGCACATACACGTACTGTGTATTTACATATTGTTTGTCTTTGGCTGTGTTTGTGCTGCAACAGCAGAGCTGAGCAGTTGCAACAGAGACTGCATGATGTACAAAGCCTAAAATATTTGCTGTTTGGTCCTCTCCAGAAAGTTTGCAGATTCCTGCTCTAGAGGAAGGTATCTATAGTAAAAATGCCTCCCCATATAATAGGACGTGCTAGGAGCCCCTAGGGCATCTGCTAGGCCTGGGACCTCATGGGGGACCTAGTGGGAGTCCTGGGAGAATCTCACTTTCTTTCACTAGCTTCAGCACCAGAAAAGTACTTTGATTGGAAGGGGTTTGAGGCTTCCAGCCAGACTGAGAGCTCCTTGAGGGCAGGGAGTCTGCATCCCTAGGATTCATTAGTACTGGCTGAACTTGTAATAGCCATCTTGAGAAGAGGCCTAAAGGGTTCTCATTGTGCACCATATGGTAACTGCTTATTTTAACTATAGGGGGGCCTTGTTATTCAGAGATTGTTTATGCTTTGGTCAGCCCACTACAAGTGAATCTCCTTTAAGAGAGGACCAGGATTTCATTGTAGACAGTGCAGAAAAAATGAACAACAATAAAAATGGAAAGATGGAGTTTTAGAATTGGGAAAGCTAAGTTTTATATTGTGTTTGATGTATTTCATATAATTTTGGTTATACAACAACTCTGCACTAAATCTTTTTTTTTTTTTAAGGTTTTATTTGTTTATTTGATAGAGATCACAGGTAGTCAGAGAGGCAGCCAGAGAGAGATGAAGGGAAGCAGGCTCCCTGCTGAGCAGCTCGAAGCTTGACATGAACTGAAGGCAGAGGCTTAACCCACTGAGCCATCCAGGTGCCCCAGAACTCTGCACTAAATCTTAAGTGAAATGCATCACCGTTTTTTACACATATTTTTCTTTTTCTTTTTTTTCCACATATTTTTCTACAAAATTAAGCAGTAGTATACTGTGACATCCTTCTCTTCATATTTGACTGACAACACCAGCATAAAGAGTATTTTTTTCTTTTTAAGGGTTGAGAGCTTCACCCACTTTTTTCAAGGCCCTCTCAATCCACTGATATTCAAATCTAAGTTTTGGTGCCCTGGAGCAAATTTCAGTCACCTCAACCTAGTTACAGCTTGGTCTGACATGTGCTAGTTGCTCAACAGATATTTCAGAATGAAGTCGAATTCGTAGGGAACAGAAGAATCAAGAATTGGTACTAATTGATTCATCTTTTGGAAACTATAAAGCACAAATATATTGGTTTGGTTGAAAGTGACAGAAACAACTCAAGGTTGCCTAGGTCAGTAGGGGATCTGTTGGTGCACAGAATCCAAGCAAGGATTGAACAGCCACAGGCAGGGTGTGAGGCCATTGGGCCTGATGAAGCAGGGCTATTGTTTTCTTGTTTTTGTTCCTCTCCACATGTTAGTCTAATTCTCTTGTGATGGATGTGTTTATTCCATATGGTAGGAAGCATGGTGGCCACAGGTGTTGACTTTCACATTATGGTTGTACCAACAAGAGAGAGGCCACCTCCTGGCCTCTGTTTGACTCAACATGGGTCAAGTGCCCATCTGACTAATCAGTTGTGGCTTGAGGTCAAAGAACTTGGCAGCTTTCATGGAAATGTTGTGGACAGAGCTGGGAAAGAACGAATGACCAGAAGAAGGAAGTTATGGAGAAGACAAAACAGTAGATATTCTCCACAGTGGGTTTTTCTGTCATGCTCTTTGCTGTTCTGCTATTGAGAAACTGCAGCACAAAGAGCTTCTTGGACCCTTATGAGGCTCAGACTTTGGCATAGTTGATCCCTAAAAGTAGTCTGTGCTCTGTCCAGCACTCACTCTCTCATCTTTCAGGTAGGTCTCCTCCACACATTTGTCTCAGTCCTTCCAGTCCAGAGAGAATTGTCTGCTTTCTTTCTGTGCCTCAACATTTAACATATACTTATGGGCCTATACAATTTATTTAGATGAATGCATATCTTTGCATCTACCCATGAATGCTTTGAGGGTGGAAGTTATGGGTGCCTAGCAGGTGGCATTATACACAGCATGTAGTAAGCACTCAATAGATCTTTTCTGATCAAAGGGAGGACTTCCAGAAAGCTGTCATCACATGAGGATGGCCCTTGGCATCTCCTGGTGTGTGAGTTTGGGAAAAGGAGGCAGCATAACATATGGGTTAAAAATACAAACTGTAGGGACGCCTGGGTGGCTCAGTTGGTTAAGCCACTGCCTTCGGCTCAGGTCATGATCCCAGAGTCCTGGGATCGAGTCCCGCATCGGGCTCCTTGCTCAGTGGGGAGCCTGCTTCTCTCTCTCTGCCTCTGCCTGCCACTCTGCCTGCTTGTGTTCTCTCTCTCTCTCTGACAAATAAATAAATAAATAAAATCTTAAAAAAAAAAATACAAACTGTAGAATCGGCAAATGTGGATTCCAGTACTGGCTCTGCCCTTGACCAACTGCATGACCTTGGGCAGGTTACTTAACCTCACTGAGCCTCAGAGGTTAAAATGGGGATGGTGGTGGTAATGATATTATCTTTGTGCAACACTTAGCACAATGCCTGGCACATAGTAGGCACCCAATAAGTGGTAGCTGCTGTGATTGTGAGGTGGTTAACCTGGCTTTGATTTTTCTTTTCTGTGAAGTGGGCATGCTGCTGCACAGTAAAATTGAGACAATAAACCAGGCAAAGAAACTCTTCAGAGTAACATTCCCCATAACCTCAAAGCTCACTATTTGGGAATCTTGAAGTTCTTTGGCACAGTAACAGTTGAACACCATTTCGGACAGTGGCTTACTTGGATTTTATTTTATCCACTTAAGTTATTTTGGTCTAAATAGCATTGTGTTGAGAAGATACCTGATATATCCAGTTAGAGCAAGTGAATAGCACACGTTCACTGATCCTGCCCACTAAATGATAGACCCCAGTTCAGAATTCTAAAGCTGAGGCTTCCCTTGTGAATAATTTATTCCATTTCCCTTTCAAGCCCCTATTTGTGATTTCATTACAGAGACTTTACATAAAACTCATGTCATATCCATTTTAAGTTCTATTAATCAATGATTATAGGGAAAACCAACCTTTTTTCTCTCCTGTGGAAGTGAAGGTACTCACTGAAGTAGGCTTTGGCCTGTCTGCAGTGCATGCCTTGCTATCCTCTCCTACCTTGAAGCATTGAGTTTTGCCAGATGTGTGCACAGGTAGGAGGGTGGTTGTTGCCTGTCTTGCTTAATGCTTTCTCTGTGCAGCTGCCTCTTTAGACTTTTTATTCTGAAGAAGGAAGAGGGTTTGATACAGCTTTTCCCAACTTGCCTGATCTGAGAATTTTAAAAATACAGATTCCCAGGCCCTGCCACAGAATGTTCTGGTTCAGGAGGTCTGGAATGGGAATGGAGGATATAGTGTTGTTCACATATCACAGGTGGTTCTTATAATGGGGAATTTGGGGAAACAATGTTTTAGATCAGTGCTTTTCAAGACTCATCTGGATATCTTAGTCACATGCAGCTGCTGATGCTGCAGATCTGAGGTTGGGCCTGGGATGAGGCATTTCTCATGTGCTGTCAGGTGATGCTCATATTGCTGGTCCACAGACTGCACTTAGGGAACTGCAGCTACTAAACTGTTGCGTCTTTAAGAATAGCTTGGGGACATCAGGGTGGCTCAGTCAGTTGAGGGTCTTACTCTTGGCTTTGCCTCAGGTCATGATATCAGGGTCATGAGATTGAGCCCTGTGTCAGGCTCCATGCTTAGCATGGAGTCTGCTTCTCCTCTCTCTCTGCCCCTCCTCCTGCTCATGGACACATACTCTTTCTGTCAAATAAATAACTAATGACTAATATGCTGTTTATTTGAGAGACAGCTGGGGGGAATAGAGAGAGAGCTGGGAGAATAGAGGGAGAGGGAGAAAGAATCTGAAGCAGACCTTGTGCTGAGCACAGAGCCCATGTGGTTCTCCATCCCACCACCTGAGCCAAAACGAAGAGTCAGATGCTTAACCAACTGAGCCACCCAGGCACCCCAATAAATAAAACTTTAAGAAAAGAGAGAATACTTAAGCTTGTCTAAGTGGTTTATTGGGAATTAGAGATTTAAGGAGACACTGATTTGCATAGGTTGGTTAGGTAATTATGAATCCCCTTAAGGAATATTTATTTGCATAAGTGACTTATATTCAAATTTTTTTGTAGGGGGACCTTCACTATTTAGGGCAATGGACTTCTAAATCGAGACATTTCTTGGGGTAAGGGGAGAAAAATTAGACTTCTCTTTTTCTTTTTCATTTCATTTTTAAAAATCCCCCCACCCCTGCCTCCATGGATGTTTTATAATCATCCCATATATCCATATAACAGGATAACAGGACATGCATATAATCTATGTATACATGTATGTGGGTACTGGGAGTGCATGCTCAATGACGTTTTATTAATGGTGTGTGCAATAAAAAAAATTTGAAGACTATGGCTTTGGCTCTAGGTTCTTATGGAAGAAATGAGTTTTACAGTATTAAATTCAACTGTGTAAATTTTAAGTATCTTATTGGCTTTATTCAGCAATTCATGAATCAGGAGCATCCCATCCAGCAGATAAAAAGGAGCTGTGAAGAGTGCACAGAATGAAAGACTATTAGAGGGGCACCTGCGTGGCTCACTGGGTTGAGCTTCTGCCTTCGGCTCAGGTCATGATCTCGGTCCTGGGATCAAGCCCTGCATCAGACTCCCTGCTCAGTGGGGAGCCTGCTTCCCTCTCTGTCTCTGCCTGCCTCGCTGCCTGCTTGAGATCTCTCTCCCTCTGTCAAATAAATAAATAAAATCTTTAAAAGGAAAAAAAAAAGACTATTAGAGGCAGAAGGGAGCAAGAACGAGGAAATTATGATAGGCAAAAAGGTGGATTGATTATTGCAAGGTCACTTTCTTTAGGGGATGGCAAGCGTCTTATTAGGCAGATGACCCAGCTAATGCTGATCAAGCAGTTTTTTGTTTTTTTTTTTTTTAAGATTTTATTTATTTGAGAGAGAGAGTGCACCAGAGAACATGAACTGGGGTAGAGGCTGTGGCAGAGGGAGAAGGAGACTCCCTACTGCACTGGGAGTCCAGTGTGGGGCTTGATCCCAGGATCCCAAGATCCGAAGATCATGACCTGAGCTGAAGGCAGATGCTTAATGGACTGAGCCACCCTGGTGC
Organism: Enhydra lutris kenyoni; assembly: GCF_002288905.1. Lineage (NCBI taxonomy): Eukaryota > Metazoa > Chordata > Mammalia > Carnivora > Mustelidae > Enhydra > Enhydra lutris. The sequence goes on along the minus strand of NW_019154129.1, from coordinate 588,646 downwards.
TCCTCTCTCTTTCTTTCTTGTTCCTTCACTTTAGTCCCTTCCTTGGAAAATGTTTGTTCCCAGGCTGCACAAGAACATAGCTTAGCCAGACAAACTGATAGAACATTCCTGGAGCATAGGAGAAAGAACTCTGTAGACAGCATGTTTAATTTCATCTTTCTTTGATTTACTGCTGCCCCTTGTCCCCACCATCCAATTTCTGGCCTTCTCTCCTTTCTAACTGAGTTGTGCTGAAAGGTTTGACAAACATCAGTGTGATGAATATAGTCAGAAGATTCAGAGAAGGTAGTGCATTCAGGCCACTGATTTATGTCTCATGAAGGCTGAGGGTAGAGGTATGGTGGTTGAAATTGCCTAGTAACTCAAAGGGAGGGCATCAGCGACTCAGCTTGGTACAGGATCATTGGTTACCAGATCAGGTGCCCATTCCCAAGGACACTGCTTTCCAGTGCATCCTCCAAGGTCCTCATGGCAAAGTATTAAGTTAGTACAGAGAGCATTGGGCAGCAGAGCCATAGGAGATTTTGTTGGGCCAAAGATATGACCCATGGGAGTCAAGTAATGTTCAGGACCAAGTCTGACTCATGAACAGATACTGAGATAGGAACTAACTTAGTGTCATCAAAGAACAAAAAGAATGGCAGTGTGGCAAAGATGTGGTCAGGGTCCGGATTATCTGGGACCCATGGGCCCAGGTAAAGATGTTCAGTTTTATTCTAGTCATAAAGTCACTGGAGGGTTTTAAGCATCTAATTTTGGTTTTTAAAGGATTTCCCCTGGCTGATATTTGGGGAATGGAGGGCAAGCGTAAAGGCAGAGAGACCCAAGATGAAGAGGCTATTACAGGGTGCCTGGCTGGTAGGGCATGTGATTCTTGATCTCAGGGTCATGAGTTCAAGCCCCACACTGGGCATAGAGTGTACTTAAGAAAAAAAAAAAAAACCCACAACAGAGGTTGCTGGAATACTTCAAACAAGAGATGATAGCAGTGGGACTGGGGAGGTAAAGACCTTGGCAGGGCATGCGGTGAGACGGGAGCTGGACCCAGGGCTCAAATCAACAGTGCAGGAGTAGACAGACCTCAGTAAAGGGAACAAGTTATCAGTGAGAGCCTGGGTAACTTGGATCTGAAAGAGGAGACCAAGAGGCAGGCATGGGGCACTAATTGTAAGGATAAACTTTAACACTGCTCCTCAGTGCTGGAGGCTCCAAATAGATTTCCTGATTTGCATGACAGGATGCAGCATTTACCTGTCCTTAGTCATTTAGTGAGACAAGAAGGTGCACCAGGTGACAGTGGAGATGTGATACACAGGTGGCTGGACAATTTCCGACGTAGGCCAAAATTTCCCCTTGATTCTCAATAAAACTGGGCAGTACCCAGGCTGTTTGAGACCCATAGCTCCTCATAGTGGCTGTGCTGGATTGTCCGACTCGTTTTCTTGCTAGCTCCTTTTTGGCTTCTGCAAGGGGATTTTGTGCAGTCTTGTCCTCTGTCTTCGAAAACAAACCTTAGTTTTACTTTGGGACTTTCACTGGTGCACATACCACGCATGTGCCTTTTAATCACAATTTTCTTTTCCATTGCTTGCCCAGCTCTTTGACTTTAGGCAAATCTCTTCCTTTCTTTTCCTTTTATTTTATCTAGTTCATGTAAAAGCACCAAAGGGTCATAAACAGGCTTGCTAAGTGGCAGAGTAGTTTGGCAGGGTGTATCTATATTAAGGTGAAGGAAAAGCTCTAGTTTTCCCTAAAAAAAAAAAAAAAAAAAATCCAGATTTTTTTAATATAATAATTGACAAAACTGTATATATTGAAAGTGTAATAATATGATGATTTGAAATATGTGTACTTGATGAAATGATTACCACGATCAGGTTAATCAACACATCCATCATCTCACATAATTACTTTTTTTTCTTTTATGGTGGAAATGTTTAAGATCTACCTCTCAGCAAATTTTGAGCTCCCAACACAGCATTATTAACTGTACTCACAAAGCTCCCCAGAGCTTAGTCATCTTTTTTGTTTGTTTGTTTGTTTGTTTATTTTAGAGAGGGAGAAAGAGAGCATGAATGGGGAGGGGGCAGAGGAAGAGGGAGAGAGAATCCCAGGCAAACTCCTCTCTGAGCTTGGGCTCAATCTCACAACCCTGAGATCATGACCTAAGCCAAAACCAAGAGTGGGACACTTAACTGACTGTACCACCCAGGTGCCCCCAGAGCTTATTCATCTTATAATTGGAGGTTTGTACCCTTTGAGCAGCATCTCCCTGTTTCAGGCCTGCTCCCACCATTCTATGGTCTGTTTCTGTGTTTGACGAAAATCTTTCCTTCTGCACTATCAGCAGTGTCACAGAGAACCGCCTTGTTAACCTCAGAAGCCAACAGAAAGGCGCAGGGTTGTGTTCAGAATCTACACAAATGCCTTCCCTGATTTCTCTGTTATCTTTTGAATTAAACCTGCTTTTCCCCCTTCTCAGTGGTGCACATCCTACTGTGTGCAGAGCATCTGCCTCTAACCTAACTAAGGCTGTCTCTTATTTAATACTTGAATTACTAGCACTCACCAGAATTTCTTCCTGTCATTTTGAAAGTTGTAAATATGGAGGACTTCAGCTATGTTAGTGTTAAGTAAGCTATTGGGAATGACTCTGGGAATTCCACCACCACATTTTCCTGCAGTATGTACTTTATTTGTTTCAAGCAATATTTATGGAGCACTTACAATGTACCGGGGCTGAACTAAATGACAGCATTGAGTAAGATTTGGTCTCTGCCCTCTAGGAGCTCACAGCATGGGTGAGAGAAAGTCAAGTAAATAGATAAGTGTAATATAATATTTGGCAGGATAATGTTAATTTGTGTTCATTGTACCTTTATGTTTCCCTTTTCCCGTTTCAAGCAGATTGCTAGGCATTGCATTTCCTAACCCTTGGGAGTATTTACAAGATCGAAAGAAGAATCTGCTTAGAGTAGATAGTTCTTCCTGTCTTTTATAAAATGCCTGGAATCACTGAAAATATAAAGGAGGAGGAGGAGGTGGGAGGGCACTGAAAGGCAAGGTCAGAGAAAGGACATGACCCTAGAGTCTGGGACGGTTGAAGGTTGGCAGGTCACTGGTGTGATCACATTGGTGTGATGGTTGATTTTATGTGTCACCTTGACTTTGCTAAGGGAGGCCCAGACAGCTGGTGAAATATTATGTCTGGGTGTGTCTGTAATGGTGTTTTGGGAAGAGAATAGTATTTTATTTGGCAGACTGGGTAGAGAAGATCGCCCTCACCAGCGCAGGTGGGCATGATCCAGTCCTCTGAGGTCCCGAGTAGAACAAAAAGGTGGAGGAAAGGGGGATTTGCTTTCAGCTTGAGTTAAAACATCCATGTTCTCCTGTCATTGGACATAAGCACTTTTGGTACTCAGGCCTTTAGGTTTGGACTGGAACCACTCCAGGGTTCCTGGGTTTCCAGCTTGCAGACTGTGGGACTTCTCAGCCTCCATAATCCCCTAAGCCAGTCTCTCACAATAAATCTCTTTATATATGTTTATATATATCCGATTGGTTCTGTTTTTCTGGAGAACCCTGACAAATACACTTGGTGCTGCCACCTTGCTTAGAAGTCACACCTTAGGCTCAGTGGGTTAAAGCCTCTGACTTCAGCTCAGGTCATGATTCCAGGGTCCTGGGATTGAGCCCCACATCAGGCTCTCTGCTCAGCAGGGAGTCTGCTTCCCCCCCCACCCCCCACTCTGCCTGCCTCTCTGCCCACTTGTGATCTCTGTCTGTCAAATAAATAAAATCTTAAAAAAAAAAAAAGTGACACCTTATACATGTACAATTTGCCTGCGATTCTGAACCCTAGGAATCAGGGTTTCCAGCCTTGGCAAAAAATTTCTATGCCTTTCTCTGGGGTAGAATCTGAGAATTCAAGGGAATTATGTCTGCTTAGACCTAGGGTCAGCAAATTATGGCCCGCTGCCTGTTTGTATAAATAGTTATATTGGCACACAGCCATGACCATTCATTTGTTCATTTTATGGCTGCTTTTGCAATGGAGTGGCAAAGCTGAGTAGTTGTGACAGAGATTATGTGGCCCTCAAAGTTAAAAATATTTACTATCTGGCCTTTCAGGAAAATCTTTGCTTGGACATGTATATCCTAGCAGTGATAGCAAAGGCCAAAGAAACAGAGCTTGGGCTGAGTTAAGACCTCAAGATTTTCACATGAACCTTCAGAGGTGTGGCTGCAAAGCTCAGGGAAGGTGTTCTGGTAATGACTGAGGTCTGCTTTCCCACCACCGGTACAGTAGGATGGGGACCCAGAGTTGGATTTGAGTTGATTTAAAGAAAATAAAGAAACGGAATAATCTTGTACACTGGCAATTTGCATCTGCTTTGGTAAAAATGAAATGATTGTAAAATATTATTCAATGCATTCCACCACTCCTGGAAATTCCTTATATCTCTGTCTTTCCCACCTCAGGCTGCCATATTCCATCCTCATCACCCTCAGGGGAAGGCTGTCACAGCGTGAATGCAGAAAGGAAGAAAAAAGACAATGCTCCCCTTTTGAGTTTCAAAACAGGCTTTTGAAACTCCTGGCACCTGATAATAATTTTGAAAGCCAAGACTTTTGCTTTATGAGAGCCAGGGTTTTTTGTTTGTTTTTTTTTTTTTAAATGGTTTCAAAGGCTTAAGTCTTAAAGAGCTTGGGGTGTAAAGTTTATGCTATAATAAAAGAAATTGGAAAGGGCAGATGAAGAGGCAGTTTTATCATTGTAGAAGTGAAAAAATCTCACTTGGAAGGGAGAAAAACAAGGAGAAACAAGAGAATTAGGTGCTGATAAGTATTTTAACAGTTAGTTATTGCTGCATAACAAATCACCCCAAAGCTTAGTGACTTAAAACAATAGCACTCATTTATTTTGCTCACTACTCTGCAATTTGGGCAGGGTTTGATAGAAGGCTCCTAAACTGGAATGACTTGGTGGGGTAGGGGTTAAGGGCAGTTAGGAGGATCCATTTGAAAGATGGTTAATTCATATAGTTGGTAGGTTGGTATTGGCAGTTGGTGGGGAGCTCAGCTGGGGCAGTGTCCAGGGATCTTAGTTCCTGTCCACGAGTCCCTCCATGGGATGCTTGGATTTTTTTTTTTTTTTTTTTGTTTTTTTTTTTTTTTTTACAGGGGTTGCAAGGAGGGCGAGAGGGGGGGGAGGGGGGGGGGGGGGGGGGGGGGGGGGGGGAGGGAACAGGCTCCCCGCTAAGCAGAGAGCCCAATGTGGGACTTGATCCCAGGACCCTGAGATCATGACCTGAGCTGAAGGCAGAGGATTAACCCACTGAGCTACCCAGGCGCCCCTTGGATTTTTTTATAGTATAGATCTGGGTTCCAAGAACAAGTGTCCCAAGAGAGCAAAGTGGAAACGCATGGCATTTAAGTGATCTAACCTAATCATGTCTCTTCTGCTTTCCTCTGTTTGTTGAGACAGTCATAAAGTTTGGCTCAGTTTCAAGGAAGGGGACAAAGACCCCACTACTTAGTGCTTGAGTATAAAGGTCATGCTGTAATAAGAGATGTGGGATCAAAGACATAGTTGCTGCGGTCTTTGGGAAAGCTAATCTGTCACAAGTGTTGTTTAGAAGGGGCTTTGTCTCCTGCCTCCTCCCAAACTGAGTGTCAAGGGGGAAGAGGTTGAGTATACTCTAGGTAGGTTTAGGGGTCCAAGAGCAGAGGGACCTGAGCCTTAGCTGTCAAATCTCCTAGAGGAGCTCCTACCCAGCCTGACTTGAAATGGTAGATTAGAGTTAGCTAGGAGTGTTGATTGAGCAGAAGCAGGCTCACTGAGTTCTCAACACCCCTGGTATTTCCCGGCGGAGGAGAGAACACATTCCCTTGTGCCCAAGGTCATCCAAGGTCAGAGTGGTTGGGGCACTGAGTCTTGGAGTGAGAATGAGGGGAATGGCTATCGCTGACCAGAAACCAGAAGGCATAAAGAAGTCCCTGTGATGCCAACAAAAGTAGTGATTTGATCGAAGACAGAACGTTTTTCGGTGGATACTGAAGGGATAACCAAGGGCCATATAGTTCCGCCACCAATGTCATGATGCTCTGTGAGCCTCCCAGAAATTAGATGTAATTTGAAGGAGAAGGCAGAAGGGAACAGACCATGAAATAACCAATGAAGCCTTGAATTTGCTGAGTTCTTCCTGAATTGTCCATGTTTATCCTCAATTGAACAGGATTAGGTTTACTGCAGCCAGATAGAGTGGGGGCTCCAGAAAATCATAAAATGCAGTTATGAGGGAATAAGAAAGATTATATTTTTGCTTACCTGGGTTTGTGGCTTTTAAAAGTTATATGAGCTGCCAGGAGATATGCTTTGGCTACAAAAAGCAATACAGAGCCAAACAGTTAGGAAGAGGGGAGGTCAAGGCTTGGTGGTGAATGAGTCAGTCGTGGGTCCAGAGAATCTTTAGGAATACCCAACATTGTAAAGTGCCTGTCTTCCCTGAATCTTTGTGGAACTGAGAGGGAGCTTGGGGACAGATACGATTTTAATCCATCTCCTTCTGAAACGCAAGACAGAGCTGCAAAATTGAACAAAAAATGATGGACATTTTTGCATTGCTGTCCAATTTGGCCAAGGCTAAATGCTCCATAAGCAAACGAGTATTTGGCATCCCTCGGCAGGTTTTTCCTCGAGTCTCATTAGTTCCCCAAATCGAACAGCTGCTGCCAAAGCAGTTTGCTTCACCAGCCCTGTGAGTGCTCCCCGCCTGCCCCACTTCCTCAGCTCTGAAGGAATTAATTTCATCTGTAGCAGAGCTCAGAGGTACTATGGTGATTTCTGTTGGTGGCCAAGGGGCTCCAAACAGCCAAGCTAAACATGGTGGGGAGGTGAACTCTGTTGTCCCAGCTGATGGCTGGCAGGCCAAGACCCCATTAGTCACAAGCACCTTCCCCAGTGCTAGGCAGGATTGGGAGGAGGCTGGACCAAAATCTCATCTTGAGGGTGGAAGAAAACCTGTGGAGCAGGAGGTTGTGCTCAGGGCCTCTCTGCCTTATTTTTTGCCTTGAGGCTGACCTTGTACTATTTCCCATTCACAGCTGTCCTAGCAAATGGTTTTTTTGCACCCAGGTAGCAGAATATTCTAGTGGCATTGCTTTTCAAACTTTAATGTGCATACCTGTACCTGGGGATCTTGTTAAAAAGGCAAGGCCTGGGCTAGTCTTGGGTGTGGTCTGAAACTGGATTTTTTTTGGGGGGGATTACTATTATTTTTTAAAATTGCAGTAAAATACATTTAAAATTTACCATTTAAAAAAGTATAGTTCATTGGCTTTAAGTACATTTACAGTGTTGTGCAGCCATCACCACCAACTATCTTCAGAGCTTTGTCATCATCCCATTCAAACTCTGTACCCATTAAATAACAACTCCCCATTTCCCTTTTCTCTCGGCCCCTGGCAGCCACCATTCTACTTTTTGTCTCTATGAATCTGACTACTCTAGGTACCTCATAAAGTGGGATCATACAGTACGGGGATACTTCATTTTATTATACTTCACTTTATTGTGCTTTACAAATACTGCATTTTTTTACAGTTTAAGGTTTGTGGCAACACTGTGTCAAGTGAGTCTGTTGGCACCATTTTTCCAACAGCATTTGCTCATTTTGTATCTCTATGTCATATTTTGGTAATTCTCAGTATTTCAAACTTTTCCATTATTACTATATTTGCTATGGTGGTCTATGATCAGTGATTACAACTGCCTGAAAGCTCAGATGATAGCATTTATTTTGCAGTAATTTTTTTTTGTTTTTTTAAAGATTTTTATTTATTTATGTGACAGTGAAAGAGGGAACAGAAATAGGGGGCAATGGGAGAAGGAGAAGCTGGGTTCCCGCTGGGCAAGGAGCCTGACAGGGGGCTTGATCCCAGCACCCTGGGATCATGACTGAGCTAAAGGCAGATGCCTAATGACCGAGCCACCCAGGCACCCCTGTAATAATGTATTTTTAAATTATGATGTGTATAATTTTTTTTAGACATAATAATGTTGTACACTTAATAGACTACAGTGTAGTGTAAACAACTTTTATATGCCCTGGGAAACCGAAAAATTCATTTGACTTGCTTTATTCTGATAATTGGCTTTAATTCCAGTGGTGTGAAGCAGAACCTATTCATATTTCTGAGGTATGCCTGTATTTTTCCTTTTGTGTCTGACTTATTTCACTTGGCATAATGTTTTCAAGGCTCATTGATATTTTAGCATGTGTTAGAATTACTTCCTTTTTAAGGTTGAATAATATTCCATTTGTGGATACACCACTTTTGTTTATTCATCTATTGAAGGACGTTTGAATTCCTTCCACTTTTTGGCAATAGTGGATAATGCTGCTACAAAGATGGGTGTGCAAAGGAGAGTGTATATTTTCCCAGAGATGCTACTGCTGCTGGTTCTTGGACCTCACTTTGACTAGCCAGGGTCCAGTGGCTAAGGACCTCAGCCCTGGATTCAGCTGCCTGGGTTTTTATCTTATACCTGCAATTTTATACCCTGAGCAAATAACCTGACTTTGCTGGTTTCAGTCTCTTCCTCTGTCACATGGAGATAATCATGGGACTCACCTCAGGGAGCTGGAGTAAGTATTGAATGATACATGTTAGCTGCTTAGCACAATGCCTGGTATGTGTTAATTTGAACCATTTGAAACTGCTGGTATCTAACCAGTTCTGACCTATAAGGAAGCACTTTCATGCTGTTCAACCAAATAACAAGCTTTTAAGATGACTGTAATAATTGTTACTGAATAATGTCAGTGTTCACCCTAATTTCCAAACCGTAGTTACTCATCTCCTTAATATGGGTTGTTTGCACGGAACTCCAGCAGGGAGCTTTACTCCTTTACTCCATCCCTTTACTCCTTTTCCCATCCCATCTAACCCGAGTCATCAGTCACACCTGCCACCTTTGGCCTTACCGTTTGCAACATTCTCCTTTCCTTAAGCCTACCAATATAAGAAAAAGCCTTGTGAGTGTCAAGTGATGTTTCTATATTTTACTGCCCAAAGATAGTTTTTTCATTTGTGTGTATCTTACCTTTACTAATAAAGTTTTTTTTAAATTTTTTTTTAAAATTTATTTATTTGAGAGAGAGAGCTATCACTTGTAGGCAGAGAGGCAGGCAGAGAGAGAAGGGGGAAGCAGGCTCCCCGCTGAGCAGAGAACCCCATGTGGGGCTCGATCCCAGGACCCTGGGATCATGACCTGAGCAGAAGGCAGAGGCTTTAACCCACTGAGCCACCCAGGCGCCCCACTAATAAACAGTTTTATTAGTGACCTGATTTTATAGGCCTCCAGCAGCCTTTGGGGACCAATGGGATCTTGTTTACTGGGACAATTTGGCTTTTGTTGGCTTTACCTGCAGAGTGCAGAACCCCAGTGGGCCTTTTCTGGAATCTTCCTCCCATAATTTCTGAGTCCCAGGGGCGTCTCTTATGATCCTAACCAGTCCTTTTGTCTGCCATTCTGTGTCCTCTGACTGATCTTGGCTGTCTGACAAGGCATGAGAAGAGGGAATGTTCACTGTGGCTGCTGTGTTGGTACCTTTAGGAACTCCAGTCTCTGGACACAGAGTTGTTGTCTCCCCTCCCAAAAAAGACAAATCCTTGAGGTGCAGAAATAGCACTGCATCTGAGTCCATTCTTGCTGTATCCTGGTCACAATGTGGAGAGATCTTTCTTAGTTACTCTGGATCATATTTAATCCATGGACCTAAAACTGTATTTGGATCACTGATCCCAGGACCCAATTTGAAACTGGCTTTACTAGTTCCATCCTATAGTCCTGATCCCCAAGGTGTCCCGGTAGAGGCAGACCCAAAGCCATATTTTCTGTCCTTCCTTCTATCTTTGACCATAAAAATCCAAACCTCTCTTTGGGGCCCCTTCTGTCATGCATGAAAACTATAATAGCTAACTTTTACCAATGGTTGTGTTAGATTTTGTACTTTTTCTCACTTATTTGTTTCCCAATAAGAGAATTAAACATTACTGCCCATTGCCATGTGATTGAAGAGCCTCCCAACGGGAGAAGCAACATTCCTGCCCATTGATATTGGGCTTGGCCATGTGACTTGCTTTGGCCCATGGCATGTTGGTAGATAAGATGGCTGTCTGAATAAAAGCTTTAAAGCTGTTGCCTGTTTTTGTCAGTTCTCTTGTTCTTACTCTTTTGCTAGAAGAGTGGCACATGTCAGCTTATCCCAGATGAGGACTGCCCTTAATGAAATCAAGGAGTAAAACTTTGTGGCTGTAAGCCTCTGAAGTTTGGGGGTTATTTGATATATAACAAAGCTGATTAATAAAAGGGTTTACCATGTTCTAGATACTGTTCTGCATGTATTTATTTTTTTTAATTAATTTAACCGTTAAGATGACTTTATGGGATACATACCAGTCAGGATAAGGTAGGTTTTGCTGCAGTAACAAAAACTCCAAAATACTCAGTGGCTCCACAAGAACTTATTTTTCATTCATGCTTTATGTCTGCTGGAGGTCCGCAGGAGAGTCTGCTCTTCACTATTACTAAGGGACCCAGGATGGCAGAGAATCTAGTCTTGACATGTGGTCACAATATAGGAAAAGACACACAACGAATTGTGCACTGGCTGTTAAAGTTTTTGTCTCAAAATGATATGTGTCATTGTGCTCAGGTTTCCTTGGTCAAAAAGCCATGTAGTCCTGCATAATTTCAAAGGGTTATATTAATTTCACATGATAACCTGCAAAGCAGATGGGCTTCCCTCTAGTTTACAAATGAGGGACCCAAGGCTTAGCAAGGTGAAGGACATAGGGTCACACAATAGGGTGAATCTTGCATTGAGGTCAGGTCTGTCTGACTTCAGAGCCTTCTCTTAACTACTAAGTCCTACTGCTTTACAAGAGTTGATTTCTTTCAGGTCAGAGGCCTTGTGGTTTCTACCAAGAGAGGTGGTCTTATTTTCAGATTTTTTAGCTTCCCCTTGCTCAGAAATTGGAAACCGGTGACCCAAGAGTTGGATTTGATCCCTGGTTTGTTTAGCTTACACAGTATTAACATCCTTAATGATGAATTGCAGGTATTTAAAAATTGAGAGTTTTTATACACCAGCCCCCCACACCCCCACCTTCCCAAGTTCCAAGATCTGGTTATCCTGTGGTCCCATTTGCTTCTGGTGACAATGGCAAGGTACTGAGTAGGGCCGTTCCCTTTAGAACTGTGTTCTCAAATTCATCATCCTCTCTTGTCCCCTAGCCCTGTGCCCTCATTTGCCAGACTCACCCGGTCCTGGTAGGCATATGAATTGACCCCTGCCCCAGCTCTCCCCTTCTCAGCTCTGAGAGTTGCCAGGCAGAGAATCCTCCTGTACCTGATCAGAGATTGGTGATGGTGGGGGCTGTGATTTTCTGGACAAAGAAATGAGCAAATGGGCTGCCATCAATAAAACTATAACATAATAACCCAGAATGGTCCCAGCCACTAGGACAAGCAGGTTAGACATGCAGGGGCATGCTCAGGACAATCATATTCAATAAATATGAATTTTATATCAGCAAGTTTTTGCCACCAGCTCATTATATTTCACTAATAAGTATGGGGCTGAGTGCCCACTTAACACACTGCAGCCAGAAGGAGGGTTGATGAGGAACCAGGCAAGAGCCTCACTGGGGGAATTGATACAGGCAATGAGAGAACATCCATCACAGCTGCTGAGTAGGCCGGAGAATGCCCCACGATGCACAGTTGCAGCCCAAGGAGGGGGAGGAGGCAGAATACAGAACATTTAAGCCAGGGCAATTAGCTAGCGGTTCTGGTGAAATTAAGGGGTTCTTGGACACCACCTTTGCTCCCCGTTCCCTCTTTTAGGGATGCTTTTTCTCCTCATCCCAACCGAGTTGTACAACTTCACAACCATAGGGGGTGCCATTCCCACTGATTATGTGATGGTATCCCCTTGACTTGTGCAGTGCGCAGTCTGTATAGCTGCACCTGGCAGCCTGGTTCCTGCACTTCCAAGTCCCACCCATCCTCCTTTCAGGTCATGTTCAAATGTTGCAGCCTTGCAGAAGCCTCTCTTAACTCCTCTGAACTGCTTCTACACTTTGCTGTCTCAGTTTTGGGACATTTATTATTCCTTTAGAGAGTTCTTTCCTGACCAGCCCCCTGCCCCCCACCCAATGCGCATTTTCTCTTGTTATTTTCCCTTATAGCATCATGTTCTTTTCCTTCATGGCATTTATCCCAATTTGTAATTAAATATTTATCTGTGTGATTATTATTTCATGTTCCTTTCTACAGCTGGTTGTAACCTGCCTAAAAGCAGGGGACCAGGCCTTGATTTATTTGCTGCTGTTTTCTCACCCCCAGCACAAAGTAGGTGCTCAATAAGTATTTAATGATTAAAGGAAAGTGTATACAGGGACGCCTAGGTGGCTCAGTCAGTTAAGCATCTGACTTTTGATTTCAGCTCAGGTCATGATCTCCGTGTTCAGCCTGAGATTCTCTCCTTCTCCCTCTGCTCCTCCCTGCAACTCGTGCAGGTGTATGTGTGCTCTCTCTCTCTCTCTCTCTCTTAAATAAATAAAATATTTAAAAAATGCATACATATCATTTCCTTTGCTACTTTGCAGGCTAACAGAGGCCAGGGTCTGGCTTTATTTATGGTTGGGTCCCCTGAATATTTAGTAAAGAACTAGTGCACAGTAGGTATACAGTGAATGTTTGAGTAAATGACATAAGCTTCTACAGTCAGATGGACTAAATTTGCTCTAGCTTTTCTCAAAGCAAACATCCTTTCCTGGGTCATTTCCATATTTTTCTCTGTTTTCCTCTATTTTTCTCCAGCTTTTTGTCTGGAAGATTTGAGTGAGTTATGGACAAACATGGGGTCAAATCTGCCTTAAATCAATGCCTAGCTCAGGTGCTCACAAACTGTGGTCCATGGGTCAAAGTCTGCTCATCAGTTGTTTTCTAAATAAAATTTTATTGCAACATGGTCAAGTCCATTTGTTTACATCTTGTAGCTTTTGTGCTACAATGGCAGAATCGAGTAGTTGTATGAGAATCATATGGCCCATGAGCCAAAAGTATTCACAAACTGGCCTTTTTACAGAAAAACTTTGCTGACCTCTGCTCTGGCTCAGTAGCCTTAAATAAGTCATTTAACCTTTCTGAGCCTCAGTTTTCCTGTTTGTAGTGGTCTTGTAATACCCACTTCATAAGGTGGTTGTGAAATTTCACATATAGTAGATGCTCAACAAATCCTTGTTTTTTTCTCTCTTTTTCTTCTTTTGTGAACAGAATTCTGGTCCCTTTTCCTGAACTTCATCAGAATCCCTGTTTGTAGTCACCCATTCAACAAATATGTACTGAGAGTCAACTATATGCTAAGTATTTTGTTAGTTAGATACTGAGGATTGAGTGGTAAACAAGGCACAGCCTCTGGTTTTGTGGATCTCCAGGTCTGTAAGGGGAGATACAGTTAACAGGTAACTCAAACCCGATGTGTTTAGGAGGTCCAGGAGACTTTGGGGACACAGAGGGAGGCAACTAATCTAGCCTCCATAGACTGAGGAGGCATTCTGGAGGAAGTGACATTTAAACTGAAACTAAGGACAGAGGGTGAGTTAGCCAGAAGACAGGATCTTGGAAGGACCATGCAGAGCTATCTCTAAGCCCGGGGCATGGGATGATGTGGTCAGAATTTGTGACTCAAAGACCGAGGACAGGGCCCAGGAATATGTATTATAACATATTTTGTGGCGCCCCAGTTCAGTTCCACTGTGGATGAATCCAAGGCCAGCTGTCTTGCCCTTCCTTCCTGCAGGTATCCATTGAGTACGTGCAGCAGTCCTGCTGGATAAGGAGGGAGCCATGAGGCTGGACAGGGAAGCAGGGGTTTGTCTTGAAGGGCTTGATGGAGCCTCTTGCTCCAGATCCATCCCCAGGAATGTGGATGCTGAGTCCTTAGGTGGCTCCTGGCCAGGTGTGGTTTGGGCTGGCGTATGGATGAGAGTGTTAGAAATTCTGGCTCTTGGGAGGAGCAGTGATGACATGTGCTTTTAATTAAGCCCTCCATGTCACCAACACAGAGGCCTGCTGGGCCACCTGGAGAACCCCATGAGGGATGGCAAGGTGACTAAGTGCTGTGTGTGGGGTGCCCAAGTCCAAAGTGGGCAAATACCACCTGGATCCAGCTAAGTGTTGTCATGGGAAAAAGAAAATCTAGAAATCTACATCTTAATATAGTTAACCTTTATATTTACACTATGCCAGATGCTCTTCAGTGAGCTTTCTATCTGTGAGCCTGTTGAATACTCTCATACACTTATGGGGCATGAACTGTTATTACCCCATTTGGTGGTTGAGGAAACTGAGATCCAGAGTGTGTAAATGGCACAGCTGGAGACTAGGGCAACCAAGATTTGAACCCGGGGGGGTCTGTCTTTTGGGCTTTGACCAGGTTCTTTATAAAACCCTAGGTGAGGTGTCAGGGTGGGGAGACTAACTGGCTAAAGAAAAATTTGAGGCTGCCAACTTTAGCCCTCTGATTCAGGGGACAAAAATGAACTTCAAAAATGTAAAATGATGTGAGAGGAAAAAAAAATTGCTAACTGATAAAAAACAGCATTCTTTCAAAAGCTGCTTTGTCCATCATGGATGAAGATGTATGTACAAGGCATTAGGGAAGAATGCTTGAGATATGGTTCTCAAACTTCAGCCTGCATAAAACTCTTTTGGAGGTGTTTATTTCAAATGCAGATTGCTGATGTTGTGGTCAGAATGTGTGACTCAAAGACTGAGGACAGGGCCCAGGAATATGTATTATAACATATTTACTGGAGCCCCAGTTCAGTTCCACTGTGGATGAACCCAAGACCAGCTGTCTTGCCCGCCCTTCCTTCCTTCCTACTTTCCTTCCTTCCTTCCTTCCTTCCTTCTTTCCTTCCTGTCTGCCTTCCTTCCTTCTTTCTTTCTCTCCCTTCTTTCCCCTTTCCTTCCCTTTTCCTTTCGGATTTTATTCATTTGACAGAGAGAGCACGTGCGCGTGAGCGCGCACAAGCAGGGGAAGCGTCAGGCAGAGGGAGAGGGAGAAGCAGGCTCCCCGCTGAGCAAGGAGCCCGGTGGAGGGCTTGACCCCAGGAGCCTGGGATCATGACCTGAGCTGAAGGCGGACACTTAACTGACTGAGCTACCAGGCACCCCTAGGACCAGCTTTCAAGAAGCAGTGTGATGTAAGAAGATCAGGAAGGGTCTGATCCAGCCTCCTAGTGAGTGATGAAGAGTGTGAGATGTTGCTTCTGTCTCTGGGCATCCAATCAGGAAAGAACTCTGCTCTTGAGTTTAGAATAATGACTGTATCACTTTTCAGCTACATGTCCCTCCCAGAGAGCCACCTAATCTGTATCCTAACCCTCAGCTTCCTCATCTGTAAAATGGATATTTTTAAGAATACCTTTTTAAAAATTTTATCTTTTCAGTGTTCCAAAATTCATTGTTTATGTACCACACCCAGTGCTCCACGCAATATGTGTTAATGTTATTAAGGACCAAATCCATTTAGCTTCTTAGCTATGTAGTATTGAGAAAGTCATAGAACCTCTCTGAGTCTCAGTTTTCTCATCCATAAAATGGTCAGTAATAATGGTGAAGACATTATAATTCTGGGTAATAAAAATTAGAAAAAAATAAAAGATTTTTTAGGGGAATTAAAAGGGAGGGAAAATAGGAAAGTAATTAAGAGACTATAGGTAAATGTTTCTTCTCTTCCCTGCTACCTTTATTGGTCCAGTTAATTGCTTTCCCTGGGTGAGTTTATTGTTTTGAAAGGAGATGCTTGGTTCATCATAGGCATTTAGCTCAGTTGGTTAAGATGTGGATTTAATAAGAGCCCAACTGTGGTTTGAGCCTCAAGGTGTTGGGGGTTTTAGTTTCTTCTATTCAAAAGTCCCCCAGTGGGTTTCCTCATTCCACTTGGCAGCCAGCTGCTGTCAGACCAGAGACCTGGCAGATCAGGGCAGATGAGGGAGGAAAAATGGTGGGAGCCCGTCATCCATCACTATTACTAGCCAACCCCCTTCACAAGACACAGGTTCCCTTGAGCAGTGATCAGTAGCAGGATCCTTTAGTTGGAAGGTAGCTTGTTATCAAGAGTTTATTAATGGACGGCTCAGCAGGGTGGGAATTGCTCACTGGGTGTCAGGAAGACTCAGCCAGGCCAGGCGGGCAACTGGGCCAGCCATCCCACTCAGTCCCTGTGAACTTTGGAAACAGCCCAGAGCTTCCAGCCTCTCAGGAGGACCTTCACCAATCAGTAGGGGACTTCAGGAGGGCCTCCTGGCCTGCTTCTTCAGACAGAGGGGACAGAGGAAAAATTGTGTATGGAGAAAATATCAATGGGGAGGGGTGTGGGTGATTTTGGAGTAAATTGCGTTTTCCATGAAGACTGTCTTGACACCATGCCCACCTTCGGAGAGAACAGACTACTTTCTGCTTTGCGCCCCACGATATCTGAGCACCTCTACTGCCTCACTGTACCTGTTTGACTATTTATTTGCTGATGTCAACTGTTGGTTACACAATACCTGAAACATTGCCCTTGTAAAATACTGAAAATTACAGATAGGTCTAAAGACTTCCTTGTCCTCCTTTCCCTTCCTCATGCCGTTCTCAGGGTAATCATTGTTTTTATTTTTGTGTATATCTTTCCAGATTGATACCAGTAGTAATAATAATAATAATAATAATAACCACCATTTATTAGTATTGATAATAGCAAGCACCCACTGAGCACTAACTGTGTCTTTTAGTAGCTCATTTCCCCATCTTGTCCATCCCAGGACACTGAGATCGTGACCTAAGCTGAAGGCAGACACTTAACTGAGTCACTAGGGTGCCCGATACTTCATAGACTTCATGGATTGTAAATATGATTGTGTTTTGGTTGTCTTTTTTTCTTATTTTTGCCATTTTCCTGCTAATGGATACATTTAGGTTTATCCTTTCTCTCTTTTTAAAGTTTTTTTTTGGGGGGGGGGGCATGCCTGGGTGGCTCAGATGGTTAAGTGTCTGCCTTTGGCTCGGGTCATGATCTCCAGGTTCTGGGTTTGTGCCCTGTGTCTGGCTCCCAGCTCAGCGGGAAGTCTGTTTCTCCCTCTGCCTCTCCCCCTGCTTGTGCTCTCTCTCTCTTAAATGAGTGAATAAAATCTTTAAAAAAATATTCTATTTTTAAGTAATCTTTACACCCAATGTGGGGCTTAAACCCACTACTCCGAGATCAAGAGTCACATGTACCACCAGTGCCAGCAGGTAGGCGTCCCTATCTCTCTTTTATTGTAAACTAAATTTTACCTTTTGAATCTTAATGAAAAAATGTACATTTTTTAACACTTAGGATTTATATTTTGACAAAAGATATTGCCATGCATATTGACCCTGCATCCGTGTGTACAGATTATACAGTGTTTCTTGTGGGCTCTGTATCTTGCTCTCATTTATATGAATGTCTGGTCCTCCCTTTGAGCAACCTGAGGATTTAGACCATGCCCTGGCTCTTTCTATATCTCCAACTCTTAACATTGTGTCTGGTGTGTAGTAGTGGCTCAGTGAATGTTTGAATGAATCAATGATTGAATTGTTAGTAGTTCTCTATTGCTGCTTAATAAACTACCACAAAATTAAGTGACTTAGAAGAACACACATTTATTATCGCATAGTTTTGGTGGGTCAGGAATACAGGCAGAGTTCAGCTGGGTCCTGGCTTTGGACATCTCAAGGCTCCAATGGGGAAGGTCTGTTTTCAAACTCATGGTTGTTGCTGGG
The DNA here is from genome assembly GCF_002288905.1 of Enhydra lutris kenyoni. Taxonomy (NCBI): domain Eukaryota; kingdom Metazoa; phylum Chordata; class Mammalia; order Carnivora; family Mustelidae; genus Enhydra; species Enhydra lutris. The sequence continues at coordinate 570,774 of NW_019154129.1, read as the reverse complement.
TATTAATTCCTTATGGCTATTGGAGGGAGGGCCTCATTTTCTTTTTCTGTTGTCATATGGGCCTCTCCAACATGGTAGGTTGTGTTATTAAAATGGTCAAGCTGAGAAGGTAATAGCCTGCTAGTAAAACAGGAGTCACTGTCTTTTGTAACGTAGTCACAGAAGTGACATCCCATCACTTCTGTCTTGTTCTGTGGATTAGAAGCAAGACCCAAGTCCCAAGCACACTTGAGGGGAGTTTACATAAGTGGGAAGGAAGGTGGGGATCACTCAGAGAGTTTAAGTGATTTGCCTCACATAGCCTGTACCTCATGCATGCAGCTGCTGTTTTCAGGAGAGCTAGTTAGGCAACGGCATTGTTTACAAACATGTAGTATGCACTTCTGAAAGCGTCTTCCAAACCCGATTATTGTTAATGGGCTGAATCTGGGGTGTGCCTTCCAAGGTATCGTATATGATGGCTACTCTGCTTGTTGATTTTACACACACAAACCCACTTGATTAAGAATTGATGGAAAAACAGAAGTCGTAATTCAAGCAAATAAAGAATTGTCCATGAGAGGAAATCTTGACAGGCGTGAAATTAGTGTCTAAGTATGGTTGCCATGGTTAATCGTGACTGAATAACTGGCCTTAGTGGGAAACTGCCAGCTTAGACAATGGTTATCAAGGGAACTTACCCACTGTGGGTTGAGGGCAGGCTCCTGTGAGGCACACGCTAGGTGGTGGGGTTTTAGGCAGATGGCTACCCTTTTGCTCTATGGGTTTTGGACCAACTGAGAAATAACAGACACAGGAGCAAGACAGGAATAAAAGTATCTGTTGCTGACTAATCTGAATTGGAGAACATGACTTGGATCTGTGGACCTAATCATCTTTCTGGTCGTCTGGTCTAGAACTTGAGATCCTCTTTTGGGGAGAGCTAGGAATGAGGGAGGAAGGGAGAGAGAGAGGGAGGGTAGGGGCTGGGGAAGAGATTCTGAAGGGGTGGGGGAGGGGAAAAAGAAGAGTGAGCGGCAGGGGAAGGGGAGGAAGAAGTGGAGGTGTTAGGAGGGAACAGTGGAGCAATGGAGGTCAGAGCATTGTCAACTAACCCATCAGACCATTGCTCCACCTTCCAGGGGGAGGGATCAGTGAGGCGGCCAGAAAGGTAAAGGCTTTCAGGCAACATTCACCCAATAGTAATGGTTCAAGTTCCTGTTTTATGAGCTAGACTGGATACTGGGTGGAGACTCTGATTCCCACCTTTCATCAGCCAATGATCATCATAATTGTACCGAATATTTACTAAGTTTTAACTGTGTGTCAGGCATTGCGCCAAGCCCTTTAAATGAATTATCTTGTTTAGTCCTCGCAGCAGTCCTTTGAGAGGAAGAATAAAATTAGCCCCATTTTACAAGTGAGGCATACTGGGACTATGACACCTTGTCAACAAGCTAAAGTCCCACAGCTAGTAAATGTCAGGCTGAGATTCAAATCAAAGTCTGCCTGCTCTCAAAGACTTGTTTTTTAAATGTTTGTTTTCTAAAAAGGTGATCTGTGCACTTCCTGATTCAGAATCATCAGGGATGTGTTTTCAAAGTTCAGATTTCCAGTGTGCCTGACTCCCGCCCCCAAACACTGACTCAGGAGGTCTGAGGATTGGCACTGGGATGTGCACTTTAAGGACCCTTGGTGATTCTAATGCATACCAAAGTTTGAAAATGATTGCAGTGGAAGGATAGATTTCCAATTCAGCTTTTGCTAATTTACCTTTGGGACAAGAAAATGAACACTTGTTTGCAAACAGGATTTTTCCTTACTGATTTTTACTAATTTATTGAATCTGGCAGTTCTTTGGGAGCTGGATAAGCCAGTCCTCCCTCCTCTCAGGTATCTGAGCGCTTTGGATGTCACCCCCTGGACAACTTTTCTTACAGTATTGAATCTGGAGGTCTTTTCCTTTTGCCAGTGGTGACCCCTATACCAAGAGAGGACAAGACCAGGGGGTATTGCCTCCTGAAAAGCTGACTCCCACATCCCCTTTGCTTTTCGGGACAGTGTTATTTACATAGACTGGCATAGCCATTTAACATTCATTTGCATTCATCTGCATAGATTTGCATTCATTTGGGATGTGCTTGGATTCTTATTTAGATCTGTGCTTGAGTGTGCTCTGTATATTGCAACTTCCTACCCTTCCATCTTGATTTGGACCTAATGTAACTCTGATTGCAGAGGTTTGTTTGCTTCGACTAAAAAATATTTCCCCCATAGGGACAGTTGGCTTTTTGGGAACCTCACCTGGATGTTGGGACAGGTGGCGTTTCCTTTACTGGCCAGTAGGAGGCAGTATAGGGTACTGGTTAACAGCATGGACTGTGTAGTTAGATGGATCTGGGTCCAAATCCTTTATTCACTTACTAGCTATTTTACATTGAGTAAATCACTTAACTGCCCAAAAGGTTCATTTACTCAACTATAATGGGAATAATAATAGTACTATCTAATTGTGTTGCTGTAGGGATTAAATGCATATAAAGCATTTGCCTGGCGTGCGGCTCATACTGCCTGGCCCGTGGCTCAAAAAATGGTAGCAATTAAAATATCATCATTCTCGGGGAGCCTGGGTGGCGCAGTAAGTTAAGCATCTGCCTTTGGCTCAGGTCATGATTCCAGGGTCCTGGAATTGAGCCCCTCACCAGGCTTCCTGTTCACCAGGGAGCCTGCTTCTCCCACTGCCTCTGCCTGGCTTGTGCGTGCACTCTCTAATAAATAAATGAAGTGTTTAAAAAAAAAAAATCATTCTCTTGTGTTATTAATGATAATATGATGATGATGGTGATGATGATGAAGGTGCAGCACTCATAATGCTCTTAATCCCAGAAGACAAGTATTAAGTGGGGAGAGAAAAGATTCATTGTTACTGTGATTTTGAAAGTATGTCCACAAATTCTTTGATACTCTTCCCTCAAGACATAGAGCTTAAGTACCTCCCTTTGAGTGTGAGCTGGTTTTAATGGCTAACTTTTAATGAATAGAATATGGCAGAAGTGATAGTGTGACACTTCCAAGATTAGGTTATAAAAAGACTACAGCTTCTGTTTTAGATTCATGTGCTTTCTCTCTCCCAGATCACTCTGGGGAAAGCCAGGCTGTGAGCAGCTCTGTGGCCAACAGCCATGTAATTAAACTTGGAAATGAATCCTTCAGCCTTTTAGAAGCAGCTGCAACCAATGGCTTGACTGTAATCTCATGAGAGACCTTGAGCCAGAACCAAAAGTAAGCCTCTTCACATTCCTGACCCTCACAAACTGTGAAATAATGAATGTTTGCTGTTTAAAGCTGCTTAGTTTTGGGGTAATTTGTTATACAACAATATATAACTAAAGCAGTTGGGAAGACTGTATTCTGATTGTGGATGTCCCCTTCTGGGATCATAGGGTTATTATTCTTGCTCTGAAGTCTGAATGCTTAGGCCTGGTTATAGGAGAAGTTTGTGCAGAGGTGCCTTGAGGCATAGCTGGAATAATGGTGAATTCTTGTTGACTGCCACATACATGACTGATGCCTTTCCTTGAATGACACACGTACATACATGTTTCTAGATCTTTCTTTTTTTTTAAAAATATTTTATTTATTTATTTGACGGACAGAGATCACAAGTAGGCAGAGAGGCAGGCACAGGGAAAGAGGGAAGCAGGCTCCCTGCTGAGTAGAGAGTCCAATGCGGGGCTCGATTCCAGGACCCTGAGATCATGACCTGAGCCGAAGGCTGAGGCCTAACCCACTGAGCTACCCAGGTGCCCCTGTGTTTCTAGATCTTGAATAATATTTAAAAGTCATTGAGTAAAACACAACTGCATTTTGTAGCAGCTAAAAGGTACGTTAGTAACAATATTCAGTAGAGGCATAGTTGGGATGGGGGAAGGGTTGTGTCCCAAGCTGGTTGGTAGCCCACTCCTTTTTCCCCATTCTTAAAACTAGAGGATGTTATCCATTTATTCACAGTTTTGTTGAGTACCTACTAAGAGGTGTTCATACTTCTACGACCTGGAAATTCTATAGTAAATAAAACAGTTTGTACCATTACAAAGAATATAGTCTAGTGGGGAAAATCTGGAGGCAGCAGACAGTTAAACAAGCAAAAATGATAGTGTGCTGAGAATTATGATAGATGTATTTGTTACACTTTTTAAAGCTATAATGGCAGAGAATCTTGATTAAAACTTGCGTAGGAATAAGCAATTTATTCACAGAGCTGGAAGTTTACATAGGGTAGACTCTAAGCAAGGAATGATCAAGTAGCTCAATGATGTCAAGAAAACCCAGATTCTTTCCTTTTCTCTGCTTTGCTTTCCTGGAACTGGCCTCATCATGGTTCTCCCTGTAGGTACAAATGGCCTCCAGTGGCAGCTAGGACTCCATGCTTCATCATTCACTTCTGTTAGGAGAGAGGCTAAAATCTCTCTATTGTACATATACTGTATTCCTTCTCTTCAATCTGACTGGCCAACTTAGATTGTGTATTCTTTCTTGGATGAGTAACAATTACCAGGGGCATGCCTTATTCTGATTGGCTTAGACTAATTAGGCTACAGCTGGGAATGTGTTACCATTGCCTTATAACATGTGGAAGGTGTGAATGTCTAATGTGATCAGGTTTTGTTAGGAAGAAATAATAGACTTTTGGATTCTGATTAGGTAGACAACAGTGTCTGATAACATGAGAGGATTGGGGAGATGTGGAAATAGATGGCTGGGAGTCTGGGAAGTTTTCACTGGGGAAGTGATAGTAACAAAGAGATCTGAAGGATGAAGAAATGGAAGCAGATGAAGGGAGAGAGAGAGAGAGAGAGTGTGTGTGTGTGTGTGTGTGTGTGTGTATACCAGTCACAGAAGGTCCTCTTATGGCAAGATGGAATGAGTTAGGACCCATGAAAAAGAGTTTCTCAGGAGAACTTTCCAACCTTCATCAAACGGTAATGTGTATAAGATTTGAACCCTTTGTTTGTTGAATCACAGATTTTGGAGATGTTTGTTACAGCAGCTAGTGTTAATTATCTTGACTAATACAGCTGGTATTCTCTTGTTAGAAGGAGGGTGATTGCAAGAGAGAGAAGGACCTGAGTAAGCAGGAATTGTCTAGGGGAAGACATGGACTTTGGGTCAGATGTAGAGTGAGCCCCAGATCTTTAGGTTACTGGCTGGGTGACCCTTAGTAAATTTCCTTGCCTCTCGAACTTCAGTCTTTCTAAATGCACAGTAATGACTAAACTTAAACTTTCAAAGTTATCGTGAGAATTAGGGATAATATGTGTGAAAGCCTGCATACAGTAGATGCTCAATAAGTGGTAAACTGTCATTGTAATTATTTAGTAGCCTCAAACCTTTTGCCCAAGCGTTAAGCAATTTTAATGTCTAAGATAGGGTAGTGAGGAATGAAGGGTGGGCCAAACACCTGGTATCTAGCTAATTCTAGGGTGAGACATGCTGCTTTGATAGACTGGAACCAGAGGGGCTAAGTCCACATTGGAATTCCTTAGGACATGCTATCAGATATTGCCCAGAGACTGTATACCATGAGTCCTAAGGCACCATTTCTCAAAGTATGGTCTATGGACCATCTTCTTCTGTAGCACCTAGAGTACTTCTTCAAAGTACTTCCTAGGTCCAACCCTGATCTACTAAGTCAGAATCCAGAGTTGTGGGATGCAGTTAGCTCTATCTTTAGTGACTCCTCCAGGTGTTCTTGAATACCTTACAGTTAGGATGACTGATCTAGGACATGGAGCCCTATCAGAGATTGTCCATGACAAGACTGGAGGGAGAATTAGTCTATATTAGTAATGGTTAGCATTGCATTTTACTGGGTGCCTGGTGGTTCCCGCTATCCAAATCTATTTGGTTCCTTAGTTTCCATAGGAAGAATTCTGGTAGAGAGGGTTACCAATATAAGCTCATTCCGTTATCACACAGCAGGAGTTTTTATTAGTTTCCTGGGGCTGCCATAACAAATGACCGCAAACTGGGTGGCTTAAAACAGCAGAAATGTATTCTTTCACAGCCCTGGAGGCCAGAAGTCTGAAATCATGATTTTGTCCTCAAAAGACTCTGGGGAAGAATTATCCTTTGCTCTCCTAGCTTCTGGAGGTTGCTGGCAACCCTTGGCACTCCTTGGCTTATGGTAGCATAAGCATAATTCCAATCTCTGCCTCTGTCTTTAATATTCATTTTTCCTTCATATGTCTGTGTTTGGGCCCAGATTTATTTCTTCTCATAATGACACCAGTCATGTTGGACTTAGGGCCCACCCTAATTGAGCATGATCTCATTTTGTTTACATCTTCAAATAGCCTGTTTCCAATTAAGGTCACATTTACAGGTTCTGGATGGACTTGCATTTTGGGGGATGATATTCAACTCGATATATTATTAACCCATTTTGCATATGAAGAAATTGAGACTCTGAGAAGTCAGTCAGCTAGTAGGTAGGAGTTGTAGGATCTGAACCCAGGCACACTCACTTCATTGCCCTATTCTTAACTGCTGCTTTGGAACACAGAAGGGAGGCTTAAGGATAGTGGTGTTTTTAAAGCCTTGAGGGTAGTCATTCATGGGCTTCTTTGTGTCAGTGGCTATGTGGTTGGGTGGGCAGATTGGATTAGTTTGAAGGTGGATATTGGGCACATGGGTCATGGGCGGGGCCAGTCTAGGATAGACCGAGGTAATTGGGCTTATCCAGTGACCGCTTTACCAGCCTAGCCTTGCTGTTTCAGTTTTCATAGCCATAGGAAACCACCCCTACACTTAGTGGCTCCAAACAATAACAATTTATTTCTCAGGATTCTTCTGTTGTACGTGGTTTTGTCTGGGGCCATTCATGACATGTTCAATCAGGAGCTCTACTGGGCTCTTCCATATATGGTCTGTTTCACCACATGTTGTCTTATCTTTTAGGATCTCTCCATGTGAATGATAGCCTGGACTTCCTTATAGCATGGTGGCTGGGTTCCCAGAGAGAGTATTTTAAGAAGATAAGCCCCAGTGTGTAGAACCTTAGTAAGCTTTAGTAAGCCTCCCATTGCATTACAGTTGCTGTGGTTCCATTGGCCAGTGCAAGCCATATGATCAAGCCCAGAGCCAAGGGAACAGACTAAAAGGTGGGGTTCATTGGGAGCCTCCATGGAATAGTCTACCACCCTGCATCTTGGGGAGGAGGAGGCAGCTGCTACATACTTCTCTAAGCTGGACCCTCGGCCAAAGTCCTTCTCATACACCTGTCAATTTATGCAAATCTCTGTGTTTGAAGCCGTACCAGCTAAATCACATGCAGTAATTAATATTTACATGCAAGCAGTCCTAGAAGGCATGAGTTATGTACTGTCTGACTTGGATCTGATCTTCCACTTTGACCTTATTCAAAAGCCAGAGCTAAGCTTTCCTTTGACCCCAGTGCAGTGGAGGACTGATGAGTTCTTTTTTCTAGTAGCTTTTTTCCCTTGCTGCAGAAGTAATGTACATTAACTATGGACATACAGACAAAAGGAAGACAGTTAAAATCATCTGTGAGGATATATGCTGCACCCCACATATCTCGCTTCTGGGAACACTTGTTGCCCAGGTGGTGGACATGCTGTTGGTCCCTTCATTGCCTCAGCTGCAGAGGGTGACCCCATCCAGTGACTGATGGAGGAGACATAAAGATCTGGCTACTGTAGCCCTACTTGGGGCACTCTGAAGGACTCTTCTAGATCTAGAGTTCTCTGCATTGAAGGTCAAGCTGTCTCTCTGCCCACTTTCTACTTCCTTTTTCTCCCCTCTCTAGGTGTTGGTCCCAAGAGACCATTTTAATAAACATCCTTCCTGTGAAATTCCGTCTCACAGGCTCCTTCCTGGTGAATGTACCTGCGGCATTGCACCTTATCAGTCTTCTGAGGAGATAACATAACCTCTGTGAACATTTTGGCATATATCAGGGTGATGCTTTAAAATTCTCTCTCTCTTTCTATATGTAGTACTCTTTAAAAAGAACAAAAAAGATTTTATTTATTTATTTATTTTAGAGACATAGAGTGAGCAGAGGGAGGGGCAGAGGGAGAGGGAGAGAAACTTAAACAGATTCTATGCCCAGTGCGGAGCCTGATGTGGGGCCCAATCCTGTGACCCTGAGATCATGACCAAGAATTGGACACTCAGCTGACTGAGGCACCCAGGTGCCCCTTTTGTTTGTTTTTTTGTTTCTTTGTTTTTATAAAATCAGGATCATACTGCACAAACTTTTATATAGTTCTGTGTGGTGGTTAAGAATGCGGGCACTGCTGGGGCATATGGTAGTTCTATTTTTAATTTTTTTGGGGAATCTCCATACTGTTTTCCAGAGTGGCTGCACCAATTTACATTCCTACCAGGGAGTGCACAGGGCTCCCTTTTCTCCACATCCTCACCAACATTTGTTAGCTCTGTCTTTCCTTTTTTTTTTTTTTTTTAATTATCTATTTCTTTTTTAAAGATTTTATTTATTTATTTGACAGAGATCACAAGTAGGCAGAGAAGCAGGCAGAGAGAGAGGAGGAAAGAGGCTCCCTGCTGAGCATAGAGCCCCATGCAGGGCTCGATCCCAGGCCCCTGGGATCATGACCTGAGCTGAAAGCTTAACCCACTGAGCCACCCAGGTGCCCCTAGCTCTGTCTTTCTGATGGTAGCCATTCTAACAGCCATGAGGTGATTTCTCATTGTGGGTTTCATTTGCATTTCCCTGATGAGCATCTTTTCATGTGCCTGTTGGCCGTTTGATATCTTCTTTGGAAAAGTGTTCATTTAAAAAAGCTGGACTTACAAAAATAGAGAGTAAGAATGGTGGTTATTGAGGCCTGGGAGTTGGGGATTGGGGATATGTTGTTTAGGGATACAAACTTGCTGCTTGGTAGATAAATAAGTCCTGAAGATCTCGTGATTATAGACAGTAATACTGTGTTATGACCTTCAAAACTGCTAAGATCTTAATCATTTCCACCACAAAAATGAAATGATAGTTATGTGATAGAGGTGTTAGTTAATGCTGGGGTGGTAATCATTGTAATATATCAAATATCAAATAAGCATGCTGTATACTTTAACAGTGTTTAAGTCAATCATATCTCAATTTAAAAAAGAGTTCAGGAATGAAAGGTGACCTGGGTTAAAATCCTGGCTCTGCTACTGCCTGGGTTTATAGACACGTTATGTGATGTCTCTGAGCCTCAGTTTCCTCATCTGTAAAAAGGGTAATCCTAGTACTTTTTAAAGCCCTTTTGTGGATTCTGTGAGTTAATTCATATAAAGTGTATGGTGGTACAACAGTAGTACAGAATATATCTTTAGTAAATATTAGCTGCTTTATGATTTCATAGCTAGGTTTTCTCAATGTATTGCAACATTTTCCAATGACACCTGATAGTCTTTTCTATCATTGTTTCTAATGGCTTCATGATACTCTGTTGTAAGAGTGTACTGTAGGGGCGCCTAGGTGGCTCAGTCAGGTAAGCGTCCAACTCTTAACTTTGGCTCAGGTCATGATATCAGGGTGCTGGGATTGAGTCCCACATTGGATTACATGCTCAGTGTGGAGTCCACTTGAGATTCTCTCCCTCTTCCCTTTACCTTCCCCCTGCTCATGCTCTTTCTCTCTCTCAAATCAATCATTCAGTCTTTTTTTTGTTTTGTTTTAAAGATTTTATTTTTTTATTTGACAGATATCACAAGTAGGCAGAGAGGCAAGCAGAGAGAGAGAGGAGGAAGCAGGCTCCACGCGGAGCAGAGAGCCCGATGCGGGGCTCGATCCCAGGACCCTGGGATCATGACCTGAGTTGAAGGCAGAGACTTTAAACCACGGAGCCACCCAGGCGCCCCAATCAATCAGTCTTTAAAAAAAAAGAGTATACTGTAGTTTATTTAACAGTCTCCTGTCATGGAAGGACATTCTTTTTTTAAAAAAATTATTTTTTAATTTAAATTCAGTCAATTAACATATGGAATATTATTAACATATGGAATTAATAGTTAATTAATAATAATGGAATTAATAATAGCATATTATTAACAATTAACATATGGAATATTATAGTCAGGTTTCAATCCCAGTTGTGGTGTTTAAGTTTTAGAGGTAGAGTTCGGTGATACATGAGTCTTACATAACATCCAGTGCTCATTACATCACTTGCCCTCCTTAATGCCCATCACCCAGCTACCCTGTCTCCCACTCCATCCCCTCCAGCAACCCTCAGTTTGTTTCTGATGATTAAGAGTCTCTTGTGATTTGTCTCCCTTTCTGATTTCATCTTACTTTATTTTCCCTCCCTTCCCCTATGCTCCTGTTTTGTTTCTTAAATTCCACATACAAGTGAAATCATTTGATAATTGTCTTTCTCTGATTGACTTATTTCGCTTAACATGATACCCTCTAGTTTCATCAGTGTTGTTGCAAATGGCAATATTTTGTTCTTTTTGACGGCTGGCTAATATTATGGAAGTACATTCTTGGCAGAGGGACAAGTATGTCCAAAGGCCAGGTGGCAAAAGAACATTTGGACCTAAAACTGACTTCGTGTTAGGGGAATTGACAGAGGAGAGCAGGATCAGCCCTCTGTGAGCCTTTGGCCAAGGTTTGGGCTTTACCCTGTGGTTGATGGCCACCAGTGGACAGTGCTTTCTAAATATATAGTTGCAGACACTGTGATACCAAGGTCTAGGACAAATTTTTTTTTTTTTTAAAGATTTTATTTATTTATTTGACAGAGAGAAATCACAAGTAGGCAGAGAGGCAGGCAGAGAGAGAGGAGGAAGCAGGCTCCCTGCTGAGCAGAAAGCCCGATGTGGGGCTTGAACCCAGGACCTGGGATCATGACCTGAGCTGAAGGCAGCGGCCTAACCCACTGAGCCACCCAGGCGCCCCCCCCCCTTTTTTTTTTTTTAAAGATTTTATTTTAGGACAAATATTTATAGGGAAGAGGAGTCTTTTTGGGGAGATATTTGGGGTCATCCTGGACCTGGTCTGTGAGGCTTTTATGCTGGAGACAGAAGGCAGGGCAGGAGGACGATTTGCTGTCTGCCCATTTGCCTCTGGAGAAGCAGCTGTTGTCTGACTCCCTAATAGTAACCTCACATCCTGAGCGGTCAGGATGTTGCAAGCTCCCTTAGTCTGAATACACTCCTCAAATTGGATTCCCTGCAGCAGGCAAACAAAACCATTGGATGATCAGTAGCTGTTGTGGGCAGTCAATTCACTTGTGGTGAGAAATCATTAGCAAGGGTGAGGAACTCAAGTGCTGGACCAGAGAGAAGGTGAGCTCATCAGGAGGAGGCCTTGCTTGCTTCCTCTGAACTTTTGAAAACCAAGGAGCAAACAACATCATAAACTCCCTCTTAGATGAAGGATAGGGGGCTTTTGGTGGAGGCTGTTTTGGACTTTGAATTTGATGAAACTTTTATGCCCTAGAGAAATCTAGGCTGTGGGAGGAGAGTGTCACTGTATAAGGTTGTGCAGGTTGGGCACTGAGCAGCCCATTCATATTATAGCCGATGGGATTGGCAGCCTTTAGAGCTGTGCAGTATTCAACTCTAATGTTTTCATGCAGGTGGGTGCCTGGGAGAGGACTGAGCCTTCATCTAACTACTTCTGGGTCTGAGAACGATGCAAACGCTGGCATTTTAGTTCTTCACAAGGAAGGAACATAGAATTCTCCCAGTGTTTGCAGAAGAGGGACTGTATTTATGCTTGGAAATCCTCTTCTCTAACAATTATTAACCTGGTCAACTTGAAAGAAAAATGCCTATTTTTATATTTGTGTAGGCAACATTTCTGTCTGGTTCAAAATTCAAAAGACATGAAAGGTTTTCAGTGACAAGCCTCCCTTCTCTTCTGTCCCTCAGACACTTATTTGCTTTGCTCTGAGGCAGCCGGTGGTACAAACTTGTCTTTATCCTTGGTTAATTCTTTTTTTTTAAAGATTTTATTTTTAAGTAATCTCTACACACAATGTGGGTCTCAAACGCATAACCCTGAGATCAAGAATCACATGCTCTACTGACTGAGCCAGCCAGGTGCCTCTATCTTTGGTCAATTCTTCTATTTTATTTCATTTATTTATTTGAGAGTGAGTGAGTGAGAGAGAGAGAGAGAGAGCGAGTGTGTGCGCACATAGCAGGGGCAGGGACAGAGGGAGAGGAAGCCGACTTCCCAGTGGGCGGGCAACCTGATGTGGGGGTTGATTCCAGGACCCTGGAATTATGACCTGAGCTGAAGGCAGAAGCTTCATGGACTGAGCCACCCAGGCACCCCTCCTTGATCGATTCTTAATCCTACTTTAAGTTTAGGCTCTTCCCTGCAGCCTACCAGCATTTTTGGTGAAATTTATTAATTCAACCAACCAGCCTCTCTGTCTTCTTTATCTTTCTTTCTTTCCTTCTTTTCTTTGTTCTTTCTGGATCCCAGCGGCTGAGGATTCGCCCTTCTTCTTGCCTAGAAGATTATCATGGTTTATTTGGACAAAGACCCCTTTTGTTTTATTACTAATTAGTTAATTCTTCTTTAGTCTACCCTTTCAGGTCCCTAATAGACAGCATTTCTAATGTGTCTAAAGTTTATATCCCTTTGTTCATATGTGTTCTTGTAAGTGAGTCATGTTAAAAAAAAAGAAAGAAATAAACAACAGGTCCAAAAGGTAGTCATTTGTGGTATGCCCCACATCAGCAGTCGAGACTTAATCTCTAACCTAATTGCACTTTTAGCCTTCCCAGGAACTTTGCCTCAAACATGGAATTACCTGGTCAGGACAGTAGTCGGCCTGGTAGATCTTCTTCCAAAGAAAGGTAGGTGGCTTTGCCTGAAACAAACCACTCTTTGCCCTGCTTCCTTCTGCCTATAAAACCTTGCATTGTGTATAGTTCCTTGGAGCCCCTTTCTATCTGCTAGTTGCGTTGCTGCCTGATTCATGAACTGTTGAATAAAGCCAATTAGATCTTCATGTTCATTCAGTTGAATTTTGTTTTTGAGAAGTAGCCATGTATTTTTTTAAAAAAATCCAAGTAAACATTGAGGATCCATTCTGGGTTAGGCCTGGTGCTGGGTCTTGGGATAAAATTCAGGGTAGGGCAAGATAGGGTGGTTCCTGCTCCAAAGGAGTCTTTTGGGTAGGGTCATTTGGGAGCTTTCCTTTGGTCTTTGTTCCTGTGTAAATAACTTCTCAAGTGTTCTTCTTGCCCCTATATCTCCTGTTCCTCTTTTTGTCTGCTTTCCCGTTTTGTCTTCCTGTCCCCCTGGCACCCCCTCTTACTTAATGCTTGCTCTGGGTCAGCCACTTTATATATTGAATCTCATGAATCTTCTCCCCAGCTCTGGAAAGCAGTGGACCCAGGCTTGCTGGAGCTTCCCAATGGTATCTGTTCTCTCTGCAGGCCCGCAGAGAGACTCATCTTCTCGGTGCAATAGCAGTGATGCCATTGTTTCTGAGGTTTCACGGAAGGCGGAAGGCGGCTCACATTGCACACTGCTCCGTAGAACACTTAAGCAGATTCCTCATTAGACTCCTGTAGCTTTGTGTACCAAGTTTTCTTCCTAATAGGGAACTTGTCTCTCTCTTTTTTTTTTTTTTTTTTTAAAGATTTTATTTATTTGACAGAGAGAGAGAGAGAGAGAGATATCACAAGTAGGCATAGAGGCAGGCAGAGAGAGAGGGGAGGAAGCAGGCGCCCTGCGGAGCAGAGAGCCCGATGTGGGGCTCGATCCCAGGACCCTGAGATCATGACCCGAGCCGAAGGCAGAGGCTTTAACCCACTGAGCCACCCAGGCGCCCCGGAACTTGTCTCTCTTCATCTGTATTCTCTTTTTCTTCCCCTTCTTCCTTCTCTCCTTCCTCTTCCCTCTTCCACCTTGCAGCCTTCAGAAGTCCCTCTGGTGTCCCAGGGAATGCCACTCTCACTCTCAGTATCCCCTTTAAGCAGTACAAAAGCTGGAGATTAGCTGTAAAGGTCACCCCTTGGGGTGGGGAGAGGTTAGAGGTAGAGGTGCAGATGACTTATCAAGGGGGATGGGTGATGGGAGCAGTCTGCCCCTGCAGGAAATGGGAGGCGAAGAGGGTGTCATTATCTGTAGAGAGAATTCAAATCAATATTAAAACTAAGAGTGAGGGCGCCTGAGTGGCTCAGTGGGTTAAGCTGCTGCCTTTGGCTCAGGTCATGATCTCAGGGTCCTGGGATCGAGTTCCGCATCGAGCTCTCTGCTCAGCGGGGAGCCTGCTTCCCTCCCTCTCTCTCTGCCTGCCTCTCTGTCTACTTTTGATCTCTCTCTCTGTCAAATAAATAAATAAAATCTTAAAAAAAAAAAAAAAACTAAGAGTGAGCACACTTTATTATCACCAACATTGGCCAGAAATTTTAAGCAGTATCTGTGATAAAAAGTACCCCCTTCCCAACATGCCACTGCCACGACAAGTTGGGTGCAGTATAACAGAATGTTTAAGTTAGATGTGAGATAGTCAGGTTTCAATCCCAGTTGTGGTGTTTAAGTGCTGTGTGACCTTGGGTGAGTTATGCTACCTCTCTGTACCTTGGTTTTCTCATTTGTAAATTGTGGACTGTAACATCATGGCACGTTGGTAATTTTATATGAGTTAATGTCTGCATTTGCTTGGAGTAGTTAACAAATGTTGGCCATTAGTGACAGGGAAATTGTGAAAGACTTGGGGTGAGAAAGCAGAAAAGATGACTAGGTATCCTATCTAGTACACTCCTTCAGTTTATCTTTACCTTTCATGGTTTTTGAGCGATTTTGCAACTCTGTAAGTTGCAGAAAATGGATAATAATGCAAATGATTCTTGTCCATAGAAATGCAAATGAATTGTGTCTCATAGACTACAAGTGGCTCTCATACTGTGCCTATCAATGAGTTTTGCATCTATTAAGCAAATTCATTTCCGGAATCCTGCTACCAGTGTGTCTGTTCTTTGCCTTCTCCTTTGAACCAGTTGTAGCATATTTTTGGTTCACTCATTAATGAATGAGTTAAATAAAATCTATGATGTGCTTATATGTGTATTCTGCCTGTTTTAGAAATATTATCCTTCACCAGTATGTGCTCTTTTTCTTCCATTTCATAAAGAGAGCAACCATAGCTCAGTTCTTCTTTTCTCATCCAAATTTCCAAAACAAGAGAAACTTTTTTTAAGGGCTGTGGTGACTTTGTAATATGTTGACTAGCTAGGCTGAATCACATTTTCCAGAATCCTCTTTCCTCCATACTTCTGGGTAGGGTGGGCTATCAATGAGATTTTTGTGGGAGATGTGGTGGGCAGGAGTGAAGCAGCTTACCCATACCCCTGCTTATCTCCTGGCTCTCCTCCTTGGTGTGATGCAGTGCGTGGACCTGTAGCCATTTCCCTCCCCAGCTCCTCCTTTATTTTTTCCTTCTTCTGGGCAGGTGTGTGTTCACCTTTGTGATGAGGTTGCTGGGGTGAGAGGCAATAGGACCTGACATAGGTGCTTGTGGCTTCCAGCAGCCTGTTCTTGATTTAAACCCTCAGCCTCCCCAGTTTTTTTTTTTTTTTTTTTTAAATGTAAGAAGAAAAGAAGGAAAGAACTCAAAAGGTGTAAGAGGAGAATAAGAAATGGATTGAAAAAGAATAGTCAGGAAGATAGAAAGTCAGGAGGCTGTTTCTGCCCTCCTAAGTCTACCTGCAGTTGTGTTCTTCTCACTTCAAAGGACTTGCTAGACTTTTCTAATTGGATATACCACTAGTATCTCAAATTCAACATAAGTTCATTTGAAGGAAAAAAAAAGTTTTGACATTACCCTGTTTGTGTCATTGTGAGGAAAAACATGCCTTCTTCCCAAATAAATTCGAAGCCCGATTTCTTGCCAACAATGTTTATGCTTTGAATCATGCTGTCCTCACTGGTTCAATGTCTCCTTCATGATTATTCCTCCTTTAAGAATAAGCTTGCCTCCGTATTCTCTCTCCCACCCCCCAAAGCCTTCATTGTCCTCACGGTCCAAAGTGTGAGTTAGGGACTCTCTTCACTGTTCACATTATACCCTGCATAGTTTTACCACTGCATTTAAAATAGTTCATATGTAGTTATGGTTATGTTATTTCCTAAGTATTTATTTAGATGAAGTAACCCTTATTTATCTCTGCATCACCAGTAAGATACAAATTAAGCGTTTGTTGAACATTGATCCCTTCCCCCCCAATCTAACCACATGGAATATCCATATTCATATCTACCTTCTACATCCAGTTTTTTTTTTTGTTTGTTTTTTTTTTTAACATCCAGGTCTACATCAGTTTCCATAGATCTGCTAGTGGTTCTGCTTCTCTCATCAAGCCCTAACTGAAACGCACCCCACTCAAGGACACAGAGCTGGCTGGTAGCAGAACCCAGGTCTGCATGGTCTGAAAGCCCCTGTGGTTTCCTGATTCTGTTGGTTTCTCCTTCCATTTCTGCACTCCCTTTGTGTCCGCTCTACATGTGGTGGGCTGACTTAGTTTTACCTCTGTTGGGTTCTCTGTTCTTTATGCCCAGTCTGCTCTCTTTCTTCTCCAGTTTCCTTTTCCTTTTCCCTCAACCATTTTTCCTTACCCTAAGAAGAGATGCTTGCCCATTATGATTATGTTGATTGAATGACTTAAAAAAATCTATTGGTGATTTAAAAATCAAATGACTTAAGAAGAAAAAAGCCCAGTAAACTAGTTCAGCTTGCCTTTAAGTGGGGGTGTGGCTCAGGATTTTGTTTTTTCCCTCTAAGTTCCTCACTACGGCAAAGTTCTGCACTCTGGTGGATCTAGATCCAAATTGCACAATGCCTGTTGTAGGTGAGTTTAATTCTTGGCCTGATGCAGTCTTGATTTCCAGAGGCTAACATAATTATGCTTCTGCTAGGAATCATTTCTCCCTTCTCTGACTCCCAGGCTCTCAGTCTTTTTTTTTTTTTTTTTTTAAGTATTATCAAATCTTTTCCTTACAGTAATTATTTTTGTAACCCAGATGTCTTCTGTCAGGGCCACATACCACCCTGTGTCCCATTCCTGAGAGTGTAATCTCCTAGGTGCTTAGGAAACACCAATTATTTACTGAAGAAGTTGTAGGGAGACTTACATATGCCCTGTACCTCACAAATTTATATACCCTACTGTTCTTCCCCCTAAGGTTATTTGCCCCTGGTAGCCACAGCATTTCCCCTCCTCCTTCCCTACACAAACTCCCAGACCCTACTCTGATTTATGGAATCAGAATTCCAAGGGTGTAGGGTCTTTTAAAATATGAATTTTAACAAGTTTCTCAGATGTTTTTTATTCATAGGCAAGTTTGAGAGCCATAGTATTGTAAGACAGTCCTGGCTTGGTCCAGGATCCTGGGCTCTTTTGCTACAGATAAAGACTCAAGCCTTGAATTAAAAACTGCCTTAGTTTGAATCATAGCCCAGGCACTTTTTAGCTTTATGACTTGGGCAAATTGTTTCAGTACTTTGAGCCTCAGTTTACTCATCAGTAAAATGGGGCTAGTGATAATATCTTTCTCATTGAATGATAAATCAAAATTCATTTGTTCACTTCTTCATTCACTCATGCATTCATTCATTCACTTGACAAGTATTTATTAAGCATTTACTATGTGCTAAAAACTCTGCTAGGCATTGGGGCATATAGAAGTGGAATACACACACACACTCACTGCTTGCCCTCTTTGAACTTATATTCTAGTGTAGGAGTTGGCATACTTTTCCAGTAAAGGGTAATATGTTAAATATTTTTGGTTTTGTGAGATGTGGATGATTTCTAGCACCTAGTTTTCCTTTTTCTCTTTCTTCTTCTTTTTTTTTTTTTTTTAAAGATTTTACTTATTTATTTGACATATGGAGATCACAAGTAGGCAGAGAAGCAGGCAGAGAGAGAGGAGGAAAGAGGCTCCCTGCTGAGCAGAGAGCCCAATGTGGGGCTCCATCCCAGGACCCTGGGATCATGACGTGAGCTGAAGGCAGAGGCTTTAACCCACTGAGCCCCCCAGGCACCATTCCTTTTTTTTTTTTTTCTTCTAAAAGCCTTGAAATATGTAAAAATCATTCTTAGTTCATGGACCATATGAAGACAAGCCACAAGCTTGATTTGGCTGACCTCTATTGTAGTGGATTCAGTAAAATAATAGCTATAAAGTATTTTAGCAGACATGTTGATGAAGTAAATTGCTTAGTGCAGGTCCTGGACTGGAGTCTGAGCACAGTAAATAGATGTGTAATTAATGCCTGATGCCTCTCCCTTGTGCTTTGTGCTTCTGCCCCGGTCAGTGCCCTTTGGCATCATGTCTCTCACGTAGACCCACTGGCTACTCCACCTTGTGGAAATGACCAAGGGCTGCCAGCAGATCTCTGCCTCCCCACAAGGTCAGTGGAGTGGCTATAGGAATCCGTTGTGCTGGTTGGACAGGTTGGATAAGGCTGTGCCTGGTAAGCTGGTCACTGGTCTCCTGCCTGGTCTCACCAGGACATACTTCTGCTTGCTCCTTTGACTCTCAGGGAAAATAGCCAGAAGCAGCTGGGATGACTCATGATGTAGCGGCCATGCGGCTTTGTGCTCTGCAGGCCCACAGCTTCTTGGTGCCAGTTGAGGGGTGGTGAAAGTGGACAGGCCACTGCTCAAGATGTCTTCCACTCACCAGGATGGGGCAACCCGAGGACATCTCTCTGCTGCCGGAAGCCTTCTGGACATGGAGTGAAATGGTCCAGAGTTGCATCAAATTCCCTCACTGGGCAGACAGCCATCAGCTTTTACATCCTGGGGAAAAGCAGGGACTGAGTCTGCCTTTGGCGTTTTCAGGAGCCGCTGAACTCCTGCTCTCACTGGATTGGCGTCTCCTGCCCTTGATACCACCCTGCTGTCTTTTATTACGTGGCAAAAGTTGGCCCCAAGAAAACAAACTCCAAGTGTGGCTTAGATGACTGCCTCCTAATTTGTCTCCTTGTCCCTGCCTCGAGCCTCCCTCCTAACACTCCCCTGGCGCTGAATCCATCTTCCACACTACAGCCAGCATGTTCTTTCAGAGATGCAACTTTGATCTTGACTTTTTTACTTTATAAATTTCAGGATAAAGTTCAGTCCTTAGCTAAAATGTGGGGCTGCCCATGATCCTGCTGTTTTTCTCTTTAGCCTCATATCCCTCACTCTGCACCCAAATCATACTGAATTATGTCCACTGGTTCCCAGAAATTGCATGCCTTCGTGGCCTCATGGCTTTGTGCATGCTGCTCTCTATTTGCTTGGAATTCCCTCCCCTTGTCAATTGGGAAAAACATGTTTTTTTAACGCTACTCAGTTGTCACTTCTTCATGCAGCCTTCCCTGATCTCCCTAATCAAGTCCCTTTTCTCCTCTTCTGAGCTCCCCCTTGTACTAATTTTAATCCTGTCTCCTGAGTTTAGGCAGGGTACTTAAGAGTTTGAGTTTGAATTCCATCTCAATCTGTTGCTAGCTGTGTGACCTCAGGTAAGTTACTTAACCTCTCTGAGCTTCAGTCTCATTTGTAAAGTGAGGCTGATAATAGTACCTGCTTCATAAGGTGCTTCTGTTATGAAGATTGGGTGAGAAAATGCATACAAATATCATCATACTGTGAATGGTCCATAGTAGATGCTTATTTA
Organism: Enhydra lutris kenyoni; assembly: GCF_002288905.1. NCBI lineage: Eukaryota > Metazoa > Chordata > Mammalia > Carnivora > Mustelidae > Enhydra > Enhydra lutris. The sequence goes on along the minus strand of NW_019154129.1, from coordinate 551,126 downwards.
AATTCATCAAAATCATCATTGGATATACTGTGAGCTCTTTGATGGCAGGGGCCATGGTTTATTCACCACTGGATAAACCTAACACAGTGCCCGCCTTATATCAACTGTTAAATTAGCTTTTGTCTGAATGCTGTTGAATGAAGGTCATGAAAAAAAAACCAATCTATCCTAAGTATCAAAATTTATATAAGGATGTTCACTGCAGCATTCATTTGGAGAGTAAAATACTGAAACCACTGAAAGTTCAGCAATAAATTATGGTACCTCCTTAATATGGAATACTTTGCAGTGATTAAAAACAATGAGATTACCCCACATGTACTGACATAGAAAAATATCCAGAACATATTCTGTGAAAAATGAAAATTTGTGTCAGCAGGTATGATATCATTTGCATTTCTGTGTATATATGTAAAGGATATCTATACATAGAAAATAATTTGAAGGCCAGATGAGAAATTGTTAATAGCAGTTAATCCCTTGGGATAGAGGGAAAAGAAGGACTTTACTATTCATTTGTTTTTTTCATATTTATATATTTTTAAAACATTTTATTGATTTATTTGAAAGAGAGAGAGCAGGAGAGTGGGGAGGGGCAGAGAGAGAAGGAGAAGCAGACTCCCTGCTTAGAAGGAAGCTTGACACCTGGCTCAATCCCAGAACCCCAGGATTATGACCTGATCCAAAGGCAGACGCTTAACTGACTGAACCACCCAGGCATCCCTATATTTTTTATTGGGATAAAATTGACACATGAATTGGTGTCATTTTATAAAGGTATGCGATGTGCTGATTTGATACATATTGCAGTATTATTATGGCTGTAGTATTAGCTAACTATAACCTATCATACCACATAATTATCATTTCTTCCTTGTAGTGAGAGCAATTATGATCTAGTCTCTTAGCAGCTTTGAAGTTTATAATATAGTATTGTTGACTATAATCACTCGCATTAGATCTTTAGAACTTTTTATCTACAGGTTGCAAGTTTGGAATGTCTCCCCTGGCTATGTGCCAATAGAGCTTTGTTTACAAAACCAGGCAGGCAGCTAAATTTGGCTGTAGTTTGCCAGCCCCTTACTCTTACTGGTAGCAACTCTTATAATATATCCTAGTGTCTTTGGCGACATTGAGATGTCTAATGAGAGCTTTTTTTTTGCTTCAGTTTCTTAATGTTTAAGATGTGGGAAAGACATGTACCTCCTGAGCTCCGGCAGGTCTAAGAAGAGATCACTGGGAGAACCTGACTGCCAGTTGACCCATGAGCTGAATGCTCTGGCAACTGGAGGCTCTTTGCCCCCTCCCCCCTTCTTGGAATGGACACTCTGCCCACCATTCTCACAATCTTAGCCATTTCAAGGCCAAGGCCTTGAGAGAATGAGGTGTTGAGACCATGCAGATGGCAGAATGACTGAATCCCGATGAGGCTTCTTTATAAACTCTGAAGATTATGGTGTGCAGGTGCAGAGATCTACTTGTCTTGTGGCCACCCAGGACAACCTCATAAGTAAGTTCCCCTGCCTATTAACCCTGCCCCTACCCATCTGGACAGGCCTACCTCTGTCTTCCATCTCTTCTTGGCTGTCCAGGTGCGGGTACCAGTTTTCTGAACCACCGTTTGGTGAGCCAGTCAGGAGAAAGAAGAAACAGACCTTGGGAAGGATGCATATGTGGGGGATATGCCTTGTTGGTCATCACCTCTGTGTGGAGAGAGGTGGCCATTGAGTCACATGCTTGTGCACTGTTGTGTGAGTGCAGGAATGACCTGAAAACTCTACTTGAGGAACCACAGAGTGTGTGCTGCGGCAGAGAAGTGAAAATCATGGCTGCATGCTGGGCTGGCTTCTACTGTGGCCATATTGGGTGGCTACTGATGCCCAGCTGAAGGTTGAAGCTCAAGTTAGAAAGCTAGCAGATGAGCTGATGTTAGAGAAGAATGTGCATTGTCTGCTAATTTGGCTGATTTTGGGACTGGCAGAGGAGGTGGGAGAAGCAGGTTCATAAATTGGAGACCTTAGCATTTTGGAAAGCTTAATCCAGTACATAGGCTGAGGTGAATTAAGGCCTGAATGTTGTGACAAAGCCTGATTGGGATGCTAAGATACAGAATCCCTGGGAAAGTGTTAGAGGAGGTCATCAAGTGGATGTGACTGCAGGTCTACCTGAGAGCTGGCACTAGGCAATTAGGGGCTCTTCACTCCTTCCCTGTCCTTGAAATATTTTTCTGCCCAGTAGGAGCTGTTCCAAGGATGCAGCCTTCAGAGAGTAAGGTATTGTTGAGACCAACTGGACAGTAGATGTGATTGAACCCCATTAAGGCCTGTATAAACTTCTGGCAGGTGTGTGCAGAGATCTACTCACCTTGCAGTGCCAAAGACAAGCCTCATAAATTCCTTTGCTTAATAACCCTGCCAGCCACCCATCTGGAGTGGCCTGCCTCTTTTCTTCATTCTCTCCTGGCCCACTCCATGTGGAAACCAGTTTGCAAACTAACAAGGGAGTAAAGGAGAAATCCCTTCTGGGCCTTTAGTGGTCACAGGCAATCCTTGGTGTTCCTTGGCTTGTAAGTACATCTCTGCCCCTGTAGTCACATGACATTCTCCCCATGCGTCTCTTAGAAGGACACCAGTGATTGAATTTAGGGTCCCCTCTAATCCAGTATAACTTCATTTTAACTTAAATTCTGATGATATCTGCAAAGACCCTATTTCCAAACAAGGTCACATTTGTAGGTACTGGGGTTTAGGACTTTAACATATTTTTTTGGGAGGCAAAATTCACCCATTACAGGAGGAAAGGAAGATCAGTGTTGTTTGATTTTCCATCAGATATTGGGGCCACAGGGAACCATGAGCAGTGATTAATTCCTGGTAAGTGGAAAGGCATCTCTTAGGAAAAAGATAACTCTTAGGTTCCTGCTTAAGAAACTGGGTAGATGGTAGTGACATTCATAAACTTCTTCCTTTCAAAGTGAGCTTTAAAATAGGTAGATTTGGAAAAAAAAATAGGTTAATTTGGCGTATTTGGGTGGGTATTCAGTTCGATGAATGTCCAACTCTTGGTTTTGGCTCAGGTCATGATCTCATGGGTTGTGGGATCAAGCCCCTCATTGGGCTCCGTGCTCAGCATGGAGTCTGCTTGAAGAGTCTCTCCCCTGCCCCTTCCCCACTTGTGCACTCTCTCTCTTTTTGCTCTCTCTGTCTAAAATAAATGAACAAATCTTAAAAAAAATTAAAAACAGGTAGATTGTCCCTTCACCCAAATAATTTTTCTTTGCACTCATTGTCTGTGGCCATGCTCACCCATCTGGCTCAGGCCCACATCATCTCTTGCCTGGACCACTGTAATCCTTTCCTCACTGCATATCTATAGTCACTTGGCTCATCTATAAGTCATTTTGCATCCAGCAGTCAGATCTTTATAAAATGTGAACTTGACCATTTATTCTCCTAACTAGACAATTCAATGGCTTTTCCCTTTGCACTTAGTGTGAAATCCAAACTCTTCACCAAGGCCTGCATGACCCCTTGTCTAGGACATTCTGTGTTTCTCCCAGCTTGATCACTTGCTCCAGCCACACTTATCTTGGAGTTCCTGGTACATGCCAAACATTTTCCCACCTGAGGCCCTTTGCACACAGAGCTCCCTCTGCCTGGAATGCCTTATTGATTTCCTTCATAGTTTCTGACAATTCAGAATTCTTTAGTTAATTATGTTTGATAGTTTTGTACCTATGTTCCCACTAGACTGAGAGTGATAGGAGGTCAGGAATCATGTCTTTCTGGTTTGCTGTGGACCCTGAGTGCCCATGCCTGGTATAGTTCCTCACAATGAGTAGATGCTGTTTATGACTGAGTGAATAAAAGAAACTGGGAACAGCTAGTTTTAGCAAATGATGCTCTCCTTCAAATAGAGAAGGTACAATAGACTGGAGCAAGCTAAGGCAGCAGGTGGAGTAGCCACTCACCACAGTTCCAGGGTCTTTGTTTCCAAATATTTTCTTTACCTTTGGACCATTGCTATAGATTTTGAGTCCTGTTCAGAGTGATAAAAATATTAATTTCTGCTCTAACTCGGAGCTCAGGTCCAAGCCCCCATCACCATTTGCCTGTATAGGAATTAGGCTCATAGTCCTCTAGGACCTCCTGCACAAAGCTGCCATGAGTGGTCCTTCTAAAATGCAAATCTCACTATGTCTCACTCCCATTCCAAATCCTTTATGACCGTTTATTGCCTGTAGGATAAATCTAAGCTTCAGATCTCCAAGGTTTGCCCTGATGGTTGTTTTCCTATTCTTTGCCCTTGTTTTCTCCTTCCTTAAATATTTTCCTTAAGTAATCTCTGCTAGTTTAGGATTTTCACCACACCATTTTGCTGAATTTCTTCCTCTACCCACAAAGCCATCCTATATCTTATCCTTCAGACCACATCTTGGATGTCCTCTCCTCCAGGAGTCTCATATGAGGGTTCCTTTCTGTCCAGGTAGATTTTTCTTGCTCCTTTCTCTTTGCTGGTCTCTAGCTGTACATGTATTTATTTTTGTACTTACCTTTCCATATTGAACTGAAGTTGAGGAAACCAGTTCTCATGGAGCATGTGGTACCTGCTTAAGCTACGCAGCAGTCAGAGTTTCATTTTGTGCCTGTTTCCTGCATTTCAAAACCTCTGCTCTCAACACCATGCTGTGTATTCTGCCTCCCAGGGCATCAGGAAAATGTCTGGACCCCTCTTTCTCTTCTCTCAGTCCCTTGGGGCCTTTGAGAAGGGGATTAATTGCAACTTCCAGACTGTCCCTAGCCTTGCACAGGAAGCAACATTTCTGGGATGGGGGCAGCACCTGGGAGGGGCACCCAGGGATCTGCCATGCCTGGCTGTGTCTCAGGTCCCAGAGCCCCCGAATTTGCATGCTGCCTGTGCCACCACTGCCTGCACGACAGCCTTGCTGTCACGTAGCGCTGGACCGCAGGTGTTCTGCACCAGACCCTCTTTCAGGAAGAAAATGCAATTAGGGCTGCACAGTTGGCAGACTTCATTTCCATTCCTGCCTTGGGAGAGGAATCAAAGGGCAGTGCGTGGGCTGCGTGTGACTGTGTATGAGTGTGTGTGTATGCATGTGTGTCTTGGTTTAACCCCTTCCTGATTCACAGGGCATTGTTGGGAAGGGGGAATCTCAAGCTTCTCATTTCTGCCAGCAACCTTCACCTCCTTCAGTAATAATGTTAACATTTCTTGAGGACTTACCCCGTACTAGGTACTGTGTTGAGCACTTTGTGTGCATAATGTCATTTAAAACTCCTAACCACTCTGTAAGGTTAGTGTTACTGTCAATCCCATGTTACCCTTGAGAAAACAAACTCAGGCTAAGTCTACCCAGGTGGTGAGTAACTGAGACAGGAATTAAATCCAGGTCAGTCACACTCTACTATCGACCATATTGTATCACCTTTTCAATAGGGTTGATACTGCTCTATTTTTTTTTAAAAATTTTATTTATTTGACAGACAGAGATCACAAGTAGGCAGAGAGGCAGGCAGAGAGAGAGAGAGAGAGAGGAGGAAGCAGGCTTCCTGCTAAGCAGATAGCCTGATGCGGGGCTCGATCCCAGGATCCTGGGATCACGACCTGAGCCGAAGGCAGAGGCTTTAACCCACTGAGCCACCCAGGTGCCCCTGCTCCTCTATTTTTAAGCAGACTGAAAACTTCTTTCATTTGACATCCATTAATAGATTCTTTTATGCAAACATTATTTCCTTCATTTCATATTTATAGGTGCCACTGCTTTGTTACTCTTTCATAGTTATCATTGTATTACTGAAGGTAAGCAAAGTGACGCTGCCATAACAAACATCACCTAAATAGAGTTACTTGAGACACATTCATTTCTCATTTAAAATTCACTGTGGATTTATGTGGCTGACCTCCATGTATTTGGCTTAGCCCAGATTCTTTCAACAATTTCTTGGCAGGGAAAGAAAGCACAATCACTTAGTGACTCTCAAATGACAAAAAGTGATTTAGGTCACTTTTTCTCATTTATCATTGGTCAAAGAAATCATGTATCTGTGCCTTGCCTTAAGATAATGTATGCTCAGAAAGGTGAGAGAGTCCCATGTCTTGGTAAGTCCCAGTAATATCTCCATGATTATCTCTTCCCTCTCTCTTCCCTTTCCACTTTCTGTGTCTGATTGACTCTTCTTAAAGACCTGTCAAGTCTATCCGGCTTTTTGGGGGGTATTATTATCATTTTTATTTTAATTCCAGTATAGTTAACATACAGTGCTATATTAGTTTTAGGTGTACCATGTACTGATTCAACAATTCTGTACATTACTTAGTGCTCATCATGGTAAGCGTACTCTTATTAATCTTGGGGAGTCATATCGTTATACCCCTATGAGGGACAGATCCCAGAATTTGGGGACATATAGACCTGCATGAGGATCTCGATTCCACCATCATCTTTGTTAGCTGAATAATTTTGAGCACGATACTTGGACTTCCAGAGTTTCAGTTATCTCACCTGTAAAATGAGATTGGTAAGAGGTCTTGCCTTGGGGATTACACGAGATAATCCATGTAAAGCTCCTGGCACTGTGTCTGGTGTTCAGCAAGACCAGTGATAATAGCGATGGTTAATATCATTGATGTCCACTGAGTCCTTAGACTATTTGCTCAATAAATGGTAGAGCACATAGAGAATGGTTTTGACTCTTGCCACTTTTAAATTTTGTTAGTTATTTATGAATGTTTCATATTTCCCTTCTGTTCGTTCATTCATTTATTCAGAAGGTATTCATGTGAGTGTTGTCATGTGCTATGTACTGTTTTGCCAGTTGGAGAAATACTAGAGAAGACATTAGACAATCTCTGCCCACACAGAGATTAGTCTTTCTTTTCCTTCTCCTTCGTCCTCCCTTTTTTATTTCTTTCTCTCTCTCCTGTAGCCCATTCTCCCTGCCCCTTTCCTTTCTTTCTCTCTCAAGGTCCACCTTCTTTAGTCATTTAACAGGTTTTCATTGAGTGTCTGCTATGCCTCAGGACATGGAGATACAGTAGTGGACAACACAAGTACCACTCATGCCCAATGGCACAGCAGCAATTTTCATTTAGGACATGGGCAGTGCAGGCTCTGTCCTTGGTTCTGAATAGACTGGGCCCCTTGGCCTCCACAAACCCCTATTGCTAGAATCAAGTTCCATTGCCTGCTTCTCAAACTTTAGCATCCTCCCCAGACTCCTTAAATGTTCTCATCAGCGCCAATGGCTGCTGAAACTTCCTCATTCTTCACCAGGTTTTGGGGTAGAGCAGCACATAGCTACCTGAGTGGTGGACCCTGACTGGCTGCTTTCTTAGGCATGTCAGGGCTCTCTTCCACTCTCCTGCATGAGAGGCCAGAGCTGATGGACAAAGCTTGTATCTTCCACCATCCTGACTGGTGACAATATGCCCCTCTGCGAAGAGGAAGGAAAAAGGGTCACTGATGGGGTTTCAGCTGGGGCTATCCAGTACAAAAAGGGGACTTGTTCAGTGAGCATGAGGCCTGGGTTACCAGAAAGACTAAAAAACTGGGAACAGAGAGACCTAGTGTTTGATTCCATCTCAGTCCATTGCATGCTGTGTGATCTAGGAGAAATTCCTTTCCTTCACTGGCATCACTCTTGTGATCTGTGATGTCTGATTCTATAGCACCTTCACTATTTGCCATGTCTGTGTATTACTTCTAGACTTATTTAATTTTTTTCTTTAAAATGACTTACCTTAAATTTACTTTATTTTTAAAAAAGATTTATTTTACTTTATTTTGGGGGTAGGGGAGAAATGAGTGGAGGGAAGGGCAGAGGGAGAGAATCTTTAAGCATACTTCCTACTGAGCATGGAGCCCACTGTGGAGCTTGGTCCCATGACCCATGAGATCGTGCCCTGAGCCAAAACCAAGAGTTGGATGCTCAGCCAACTGAGCCACCCAGGCACCCCTTAAAATTACTTTATAAGGAAAATTTATATAATATTTATGTCATATATTTATATCATGAATGAAAAGCCAATTATCAATCAATTGCCATAAATAAGAGACAACCATGAAAATAAACAGGGGGAAACAAACCCACAATATTAAGTTCTTTTTTTTTTTTTTTAAAGATTTTTATTTATTTATTTGACAAACAGAGATCACAAGTAGACAGAGAGGCAGGCAGTGAGAGAGGAAGGGAAGCAGGCTCTCCACTGAGCAGAGAGCCCAATGTGGGGCTCAATCCCAGGACCCTGAGATCATGATCCAAGCTGAAGGCAGAGGCTTAACCCACTGAGCCACCCAGGCGCCCCCACAATATTAAGTTCTATTCAGATACTGTTGCCCATTGGAAACTCTGAGTCTGGGACTAAGTTAAGTAGGAAAATGGCATATTTCATTTTATTTTTAAAAGAATTGATTGATTGATTGATTGATTTACTTATTTATTATGAGCTGGGAGAGGATTGGAGCCTGACGTGGGGCTCAGTCCTACAACCCTGAGATTATGACCTGAGCTGAAACCAAGAATTGGATGCTCAACCAACTGAGCCACCTAGGCACCCCTGCCAGTAAAGTTTTATTGGAACATAGGTTCATTTATTTATGCATTGTCTGTGCCTGCTTTCACACTATAATGGCAGAATTGAGTAATTGTGACAAAGATAGTATGATCCTCAAGTCAGTATTATTTATCATCTTTTACTTAAAAAAAAGGGAGGTTGCCTGGCTGGCTCACTTGGTAGAGCATTTGACTCTGGATCTTTGGGTTGTGAGATCAAGCCCCATGTTGGGGGTAGAGATTACTTTAAAAAATTATTTATCATCATCATTATTTGTCATGCAGAAGAAGTTCACTGACTCCATGCTAGAGAAGAACTGGCTGGTATTTTAAGCTGAAGAATTGATGATGGGCTCCTTAAACTTTGACACATGTTTAAAACATTGCCTTAATGAAAATGTGACCACAGGCCAGAACAAACCATAGAATGAGGCTCAAGTTCCGGATTATGTACTGGATGTGACATGCTTTGACCCATCCAACCTTTAGATTTTCGCTTGCATTAAAAGCTCTTGAAGAACTGGGGCATTGTCTCTTTGGAGCAGTGTGTTTTTAGATGAGCAAAGCTGGGTGATAATGATGATGATATTTCATAGCATCACATACCCACTTAGCATGATAAGCACAGCATAGCCATATGGAACGATGTCCAAGTGAAAACCCAGTGCCTTAATGCTATCTCTCTGCCCCTTGAACTCACCTTTCCCTTCATTGTAACAATTCATTTACTCATGATTTTTACCTGGAAGAAACACACATACTTAAGGCACAGTTTGGTCATCACACATTCTGGATCCTGTGGTCAGCCAACGTAAGACGAAGTGGGTGATTAATGGATGGCTGCAGTCTTCATGTCTCAGAGTTTTCGGTGAATTCTCAAGCTGATAGGAATAGGGGCAAGGCACATATTCTAGAGTGAGGTGTTTGATTATTTTGAGAGGACTTTGGCAGGCCCCCAGATTGGATCTTCTAGCATTAGCTCATCCTCAGACTAAGGACTCTGGGAAGATTCATTCAGGAGTTGAGAGTAGAGAGTGAATAAACCAAAGAGTGGAAGTGTCTTTAGAGAGAGAGTTTTTAGACTATTGATGAATTTCTCCCTCCTCTTCCCATCAGGAGGCAGAAGTGGGGGTGGTAGTGGACTTAAACATAGGTCCTTGGAGAGGTCCCTGAAACTTGAGGAATAAAGTAACTGTTATCAATTGCATGACTAAAACCCAAGCCATGCTCCTGGCTGGAAGCTGAGTGGAAGATAAGGTTGCCTTTGCATTCCCTTGACTCACACAGGCAAGGTTGCCCCACCTTACAGGAAGGGAGCTGGCTAGGGGTCATCCTTCAGGGATATGCATGCATGAGGATCATCTGGAGAGAGAAGGTTCCCCAGCAGAAGGGTGGACTGCCAGAAGCCAACACCTGGGGACATACGAGATGAGAAAGTTTGTTTAATGGAACCGTGGTAAGAAAAAAAGTTTACACTTAGTCTCCATTCCCACCTTCAGTCTCAGGTAACTGTTAGTCTACTTTCTGTCTCTATGGACTTTTTTTTTTTTTTTTTTAAAGATTTTATTCATTTGCCAGGGAGAGAGAGAGGAGCAAGCGAGTACACACAAGCAGGCAGAGAGGCAGGTAGAGGCAGCGAGAGAAGCAGGTTCCCTGCTGAGCAAGGAGCCTGATGCGGGACTCGATCCCAGGACCCTGGGATCATGACCAGAGCTGAAGGCAGCGGCTTAACCCACTGAGCCACCCAGGTGTCCCTGGACTTTCTTTTTTAAAAACATTTTATATAAGTGAAATCATACAGTATGTCATCTTTTGTGTCTGGTTTCCTTCGCTTAGCATGTGTGTGAAGTTCATGTGGTAGCATGTGCTGGTATTTTGTTCCTTTCTATTGTCAGGTAGTATTTTGTTGGACGGATACACACTGGTTATGGGCATTTTTTAAAGTTCCTTAGGTGGTCCCAGTGTACAGACTTGGTGGAGCCATTGAATACTAAACCATTCGATTCTGAGTAAAAACCCGTGAGATACCAGGTCAACATGTTTGAGTTTCTCCTGATTTATAAAGAAAATAAAACCAACCAACCTCCATTAGCCTTAAGCCTCCATACAGGGAACAGTTCTCTCCTTTTCAGTCTTTCTCACTGACAAACTTCTTGACTAGCTGTCTCCAGTTCCTCACCTTCTACTTGCTCTTCAGTCCAGTGGCACCTGGCTTCTGACCTGTGCACTGCTCTGAAACTGCTCTGTGTGAGGATATGTCTTGGTCATCCTTTACTTAGCTTTGGAAGCATTTGTCTAGCTAATTACTTCTTTCTTGTTGAAACTTGAACATCACGACATCATAATTTTGTGGTTTTCCTTTGAACTCTTGTTTTTTTTTCATGAATGTTTTTTCTGTATTCATTTTCTACTTCTGTGTAACATATTACCAAAAATTAGATGGCTTAAAACAACACATATTTATGACCTCAGTTTCTAAGGGTTAGGAGTGCAGACACTGCTTACCTGGGTCTTCTACTAGGGTCTGAGAAGGCTGTATTCAATGGATTGGCTAAGTAGCATTCTTATCGAGAGCCTTGACTGGGGGAAAATTCAGTCCTAACCTTGTCAAGATGCTGCCAGAATTCATTTCCTTGTGCTCTATGACTGAAGGCCATGCTTCTTACTTGGTGTTAGCTTGAGGCAACATCTAGGTCCTGGAGGGCCACCAACAGTTCCTTGCCATGTGGCTCTCTTACAGCATGGCAGCTTATTTGTCAAAGCCAGCAAGACTCTCTCACTCTACTCTAACAGAGCCTTATGTGATATAATGCAGTCATGAGAGTGATACCCTTTTGCCTTTGCCATATTCATCTGGTTAGAGCCAGGTCACAGGTTCTCCTCATACTTGTAGGGAGGAGATTATTATATAATGAATGAACATTTGCTCTGTAATGTAGGATCCTATTTATTTAACCATTTTCCTCTTGATGGACATGTAGGCTGTTTCCAGGTTGTTGCTAATGCCATAGTGCTGCCATAAAGATGCTGGTACCATGGTACCCATGGCTTTGAGCACATGCATGAGAATTTTTTTTCCTAAAGTATACAGCTGGAAATAGAATTGTTTAGTGGTAAGGTTGTTCTTTGTGTTGTCTAGTTTCTCTTCAAAGTGCTTATATCTCTTCTCCCTCATCATAGGTATTTGTCTTTTCCATATCCACCTAACACTTGAGGCTGTGTGTTTGTTTTAATGATTGTCAAAGAGGTGTGAAAATCGTTGATGTTTTAATGTTCACATTCCTGATTTTTAGTGAATTAGCACATGGTATGTATGTATGTATTCATCCATTTGTTCATTCATTCATTCATTCATTCACTCACCTCTGGGTTTCCTCTTCTATGAACTATTTCTTCATAGTTAGAGATTTTATGATTTTTTTCCAAATGTATGCCAAGTTGACTTGACCTGGAAGGAGACCATTTCTTACTTATGCTTGGAATGTGGCCCTATTCTAGCTTTTGTTGGCCTTTTCACGGTGGTCTCTGTCAGTGATGGCAACAGTGAGGTCCTGTGAAGTTCTTCATGTTTGGGAGATATCAACAAGGAGGACCTGGGACGATAGAGAAATAACAGGGAGGACTCCATGTGGACACAATAGCTAACAGATTGAGAACATGTTAAATGACCACAGAGACACCCAGAAATACTGAAGGGGGACTTGAGGGAACACACAGAAGCAAGACAGAAAAATTTAGGAACATTATGATTAACAGAACATTTTTCATGTAGCTCTTTGTATGTCTATAGGATGGTGAGGCAGAGGCATTTTTGCATTATTATACATTTAGCTTTTTTTGGACTGAGATAATATGGCATCAGTTAAATCCTTTTATAACTTAGCAGCATATGTGTAAACCAAAGGGAGAAGTTAATTTCTCAAAAGTATTGCTGCCTCCTTCGGCACATCTCTCTCACTATGAGGTATGATCCTCCTCACTTTCTCTTTGGAAGGGGCTCACCACCCCTACAACTGTGCTTGACTTGGTTGGGGATACACTCTCATTTAATATTTCAGTTCCACCAAGACAAGAGGGGATATTTAAATAGGACTTTGCTAAAGGTCTGGGACTGTGACAAAAAACCATCAAAGGAAATACTAAAACTTGAAGTAGAAGTGCCTCTAAGCAGACCAATCTCAATAGAAATCGCAGGAAAGATGAACCATCCTGGTCCTCTTTCGTCTGGCTTCAAGTTCCGCCTTTACCATATCCTTCCCAGGAAACCTATTATAGACATCTAAACTGTCCAAATCAAAACAAAGAAGCTTTACTCTTTCTTCTACTTTTCCAGGCCCATTTCCTTTTGCCCTGTCCGGTGGCCTGCTTCTTCCCCAGATGACATATGCTATGATAACCTCATTCTTGGGGAAGACCCTGTCCTTTCTTCTCACAATGGTGGCCTTTCCCTTGCAGACCTCACAGGGACAGCAATGTCAAAACACATCACTATGCCCCAGAAATCAGATACACTAAGAGGCACACACGTTTCACAACAGGGAGTCATTTCCTTAGAGCCTGTTAGAAATCAGATATTTACAAGATTAATTTGCAATAACAAGAAGCCCTTGTCTCCAGCTGAGGAATATTTGTGTCCTCTTTCAGAGCCCTGGAGACATACTTGACATCTTGGGGACAGGTCACCTGTATCAGCCCTCACCCACCAGCAGGACTATTTCCATTTTTCTCATCCCTGGAGCCAAATGCTGGCAACTGTAATGAGATGGGCAAGTGGTCTTTATGCAGCCTCTATCACATTATCCTGAAGGCTGACGTTTTACTCCAGAGTTTAGCAGTGGATGCAAACAGTTTGAGAGAAAGAATCAGGGTATAACTGGAGGCCACATTTCATGGTATTGAAATTGACTGTGGAGTGACTGATGGCCTGCCCCTAGTCTTCCAAATCCTTGATGCTCTATCTTTTTCAGGGACTGTCAGTGGATAACTGCAATGAATGATATGCTTTCCCCACTTTGGGAAAGAGAAAGCTGGCAAATGACTCTTCCCAGGAGTGGCCTCATCTTCACAAAGGTGTCCCAGTTGCCCAGAGAAGTCCTGGAATTTGCAGTGTTCTTCTTGTGCCTATCATGGGGAACTAAATAACAATAACACAATTTATTAATACTATAAATATGTTCCAAATACTTAAAAAATATTATAAGTAACTCCCACCACCCCCTTTTGAAGTCAGTACTATCATTATTCCTCCTTTTCCATATGAGGCAGCAGTACCTCAGAGACTGGAAGTAACTTACCCAGTGTCACAGCTGGCAAGTGGTGGAGTCAGGATTTGAACCTAGATTTGCATGACCTACATCCTGCACAGGAACCTATGGAGTTGCAATGTTATGAAGGTGTCTGATTTCGCTGCCACTTTTGTTCACTCCTAAAAGTGCTATTTGGCATCCTTATTTTAATTAAAGTCAATTGAAATTACTTTTATTTTCAGAGCTTTTAGAGAACTGTGTGCCAGCAGTGAGTGGTAGGTAGGCCAGGGTTGAGAATCTCTGAACTTGAGGATAGAATTATGCCTTTGGAGGCACCCAGTAGCCCTAATTTGATGACATGACATTCTGGAGGATCATAAAGATCTTTTCTTGCCTTTTTTCTAAGTATTTTAACAGTGCAGCACACTTGACTGTCTGCTTGTGGGTTGTGAAATTTCCTGAGCCACATTTGTAACATTCCCTGGAGATGTTATAGGGTGAACCAATTTTCTTTCTAACAGTTCTGTCTTAACCCATAATTTAGGAAAATTTGATTTTACTCTCAGAAGTATTTGGTAGGTAACTTCTCTCAACTCTTCTTTTTCACTCCATCCCCAATGGAGAGGGAAAGTCTTGACTGATTTGTAGAAGAGGAAGAGGAAACACCATATGTATGAGAAAGCCAGCTTATCTTTCTGCTTCTCAGGCTTCAGAAAGAAGGAATTGTTTCCATGCTCACATTTCCATATAGGAATCCTAACTGGGTTTTGGTCCCAGTGTGGCTTCCAGAGGAGGGTCTAGAGGTCCATCTCTGATTGTCCTCACTGATAGTACTCTACTTGGGGGACAGAAATTCTGCTTTTGTCTTCTCTGCAGTTCCAGAGTCTCTCATGAGTGTTTGAAGCAAAATATAAACTGTTTGAGTAGGAACTCCATTGACTGTCAGTTCAACTGAGGTTCTCCATTCCACCTTTCCAGTAATAGAACTGATAATTGATCTCCACCAGTCTATTCTCAGCAGGTTTCACACTCAGAGTGAAGGGGTAGATGGGTGTGTCTTTCAGCTTTCCTAATCTTCAACACTGTGAAATCTCAATCATTTGTGGAAAGTCTAAATTAGGAAAATGGCCACAGACAGATTATTTGGGAAAGCTGTATTATAATTTCCCAGTTTTTACAGCCAACCAAGTGTTACCAAGCAGGCAAGTGGTTATCAATCCTGGCTGTGTATCAGAATCACCTGGGAAAGTTTTAGAAAATTCTGATGCCTTGGGCCTATTTTCCTAGGTTCTGATTGAATTCATCTGGATATAGAGTCTGGACATAGGTTTAAATTAAGGTTGGGAATCACTAAAATAAGGAACCTGCTGAAAGCTCCTTATTTAATGGATCAGTGTTTCCTAAAGTATAGAGCTTATAACAAAGGGTATGTGAGTAGGTTTATATGACGCAAGGCTTGGCTCCAGTAATATTGAAGAGCATTGTGAAAAAATTTCCCTTTCTAATTTGTTGTCAATCCTTCTTATTAGGTTAAGGAGAAATTCTCAATATGGTGGTAGTAGACCCTTAATACCTATATTTTGTATTTTTTTTAAGATTTTATTTATTTATTTGACAGACAGAGATCACAAGTAGGCAGAGAGAGAGGGGAAGAAGCAGGCTCCCCGTTGAACAGAGAGCCTGATGCGGGGCTTGATCCCAAGAACCTGGGATCATGACCTGAGCCAAAGGCAGAGGCTTTAACCCACTGAGCCACCCAGGTGCCCCCTCTGTTGTCTTTTTAACAAAGGGAGAATAGATGTTAGTTTCAGACAGTAGTATAAAGTAAGAATTACTGACAATCTTTGGCCTTTTAAAAATGGTTTCTCTATGGCAGGTGATACTGGTTTTCCATTTGAGGTAGTGATACAAAGTTTGCTCTAAAAAATCAGTGGTTATCCATTTTGGCTGTACATTAGAATTATCCAAGGAACTTTAAAAAATACTGTTGTCTGGGTTTCATCTTGGGTATTGGGTTTTCAAAAAGCTTCCCCAGGGTGTATAACCACTGTTTTTTTTTTTTAATTTTTTTAAATTTATTTATTTGACAGAGAGAGATCACAAGTAGATGGAGATGCAGGCAGAGAGAGAGAGAGAGGGAAGCAGGCTCCCTGCTGAGCAGAGAGCCCGATGCGGGACTCGATCCTAGGACCCTGAGATCATGACCTGAGCTGAAAGCAGCGGCTTAACCCACTGAGTCACCCAGGTGCCCCTATAACCACTGTTTTAAAGTACAGCAGTGCAGTCCTTCTCACATTTTATGTGTGTATGAAACACCTGGGATTGTTAAAATTCAGATTCTGGTTCAGCAGGTTGGGGTAGGGCCTGTGATTCCACAGTTCTTACAAACTCCCAGGTAATGCTGATGCGATATGAGCTGCTGTTAGGGGGACCACAGTTAGAGGAGCAAGGCCCCAGAAGAGTTTGCTTTGTAAGCAAGAGAGATCCTATCTTAAATAGTTTAATAAAGTAATTAATACTATATCAGTTTCTTTTCTAATGAGAGGGAGCAAATATGTATCTTTATACATAAAATTTTCTTAACATGGAGCACCTGGGTGACTTAGTCAGTTAAGCATCTCGCTGTTGATTTTGGTTCAGGTCATGATCTCAGGATTGTGAGATAGAGCCCCTCATCAGGCTCCATGCTGGTCATGAAGTCTGCTTAAGACTCTCTCTCTCCCTCTCCTTCTGCTCCTTCCCTGCCTCTCTCCCTCTCTGAAACAAACAAACAAAAAAAACCCTCAAAACAAAAAAACAAAAAAATTTTTTTTTCTTAATAGATACCTCCTTTCTTCCTCAAAATCTTAGTTGTGGGCAAATGATGTCAGCACCTTGGACAGAAGCACAGGGCTAGCTGCTAAACTGAAGGACAGAGTTGAAATCTGTATAAGAACAATTGCAGGGCACCTGGGTGGCTCGGTGGGTTAAACCCTCTGCCTTCGACTCAAGTCATGTTCCCGGGGTCCTGCGGTTGAGTCCTGCATTGGGCTCTCTGCTCAGCGGGGAGCCTGCTTCCCTTCCTCTCTCTCTGCCTACTTGTGATCTCTGTCAAATAAATAAATAGAAAAAAAATTGTAAAACATTGTCATTGAAAATATTATTGAGGTTTGTTTTTAAAAGTATATACTTTTGGGGGACACCTGGGTGGCTCAGTTGGGTAAGCAGCTGCCTTTGGCTCAGGTCATGATCCCAGTGTCCTGGGATCGAGTTCCGCATCGGGCTCCTTGCTTGGCGGGGAGCCTGCTTCTCCCTCTGCCTCCGCCTGCCATTCTGTCTGCCTGTGCTTGCTCTCTCTCCCTCTCTCTCTCACAAATAAATAAGAAATCTTAAAAAAAAAAAAAAAAAGTATATACTTTTGGGGTATCTGAGTGGCTCAGTTGGTTAAATGGCTGCCTTTGGCTCAGGTCATGATCCCAGGGTCCTGGGATTGAGCCCCGCATCAGGCTCTCTGCTCAGCGGGGAGCCTGCTTCTCCCTCTCTCTGCCTGCCTCTCTGCCTACTTGTGATCTCTGTCTATCAAATAAATAAATAAATAAATAAAATCTTTAAAAAAAAATCTTAAAAAATATGTACTTCTTAAGTTTTAAAAAGTGTGTGTGTGTGTGTGTGTGTGTGTGTATGTATGTATGTTTTTTGCCTTACCTACCAGTAGGGTCTATATTTTTTTTATCTGCAGTCTTGTGTGACTAATACTCTGTCAGATTTCATCAGACATATGGATTGGGTCATGAAATAGAACCATATGCTATCATGACCTGATGATTACTGACTTTTCGTTACTGGAATTAGAGGGTGGCTTTAGTCTAAGTATCAACTTGGGTAATGAAAAGGCTAATGGAAACAAGCTGCTATTTCAGAAGAGAGAGTGTGAGTTGTGAAGGGAAACGTGTCAAAGTAGCCCGATATCAGAGGGAAGGAAAAGAGAGATTGGGGATCCTCCACTTTCTCTCTGACATCACATCTCTGGCAGTGCTATGTCACCTGCTTGCTGGAAGGCCTCTCCTCCAAAGCTCTGCCCACACTGAGCTTCAGTAACACTATTTTTTCCTGTTACCCCATCAGGCCTAGAGAGGTAAGGCTTCCTATTATTTCTGGTTCCTGTATCTCAGTTGCTCTTGTTGGTTCCTTTAATCTTGCTGAGACCATTTAGTAAAATCCCTTGGTTAAAGGCTTTTCATTGAAACCATCTGAGTGAGATTTGCTTCCCTCCAGGACTCTGATATACAGTCCATTTGGAAGTATACCCAGAGAAGCAGTTGCTAAGAACCCATTTTGTGGAGTGAATAGACATCATTATGAAGACTTCCTCTTTGGGTTTCGTCTAGATCTCTCATACTTGAGTTTACGTCTCACATGCTTTTGTTTCTTCTCCACTAAAGAGAAATACTGTGTTATTGCCATTCAGTAGGTAACAAAGTCTGTGGACATAGTAAACTCCTCATATGGAGAGTTGATGAGAAGCAATCTCTTTACTGTAGCCCTGATTTGCTCCTGTTTCATCAGAAAAGTTTTCTCCTTCTGGCATGACAGTGACACATTCTCCCAATAAACCCGGGAAATTCACAGTATCTATTTATCCCCTTAGACACAAGTCTCTTATCCCTCTTGTTGTGTCTGGCAAGTACATAGATTAATTGCACACCCCCCACAGAGGCTGAGCCATCACATTTAGCCAAGTGTACTAATAAAAGGGTTATTATTTAACGGTTCAGCCTTCATCAGCTCACTTTTATCCCACCTTCCTGGGCTGGTGAACAAAATTAATGAGGATGCTGTGTCCATGCCTTGCAGCTTCTGCTTTCCACCTTCTCAGCAGGTTCCTTACTTTTCTGTACTTCCCTCTCAACTTGTAAGTTACTTTCATTCTCCAAGTTAATGCAAAGATAGATTGTGACAATAGTTTGTGGGTGGCTGTCAGAATTGATGGTGGTTTGTGTGGGAAATGGGAAATGCATAGCTAGTGTAAGAGCTATGGTTAGGATTCCAGAGAGTCGGCTTAAAAAAAATTCTGCCGCACAGGGAAGGGTCAAGCCAAGTGTTTTAGTTATGATGCTGTTATATCTCATGCTTGAATGACCTGGGTTTGAAAGGTTGGAAAACTATTCAATATACTCAGGTCTAAAAAGGGCACAAAAAATGTGATCTTTGGGTGGGGGGATGAGTCAGAATCTTGCAGAGAAGGCAGTGAGGTAAAGTGGGAAGCATGAAGTGTTTAGTGACTACTCTGAAAATCATTAACCTCTTTTGGTCTAGTATCCTTACCTGTAAAATGATATGCAACTAGAGGTTCTTTTTAGCTCTATCATTAATAGTCACCCCATGAGGTATGTACTGGAATTACTATTAGCCCTATTTTATGGAGATGAAATTGAGACTCAGAGAGTTTGAGAACATTGCCCATGGCCACACAGCTAGGAAGGGCATAGCCTGCAAAGTTATAGCCTGCCATAACTGACTCCAGACCTTGATTTCCTGACTTTGAGAGCCTCTTTTTAACTTGGAGGCAACTGGAAAAAATTAAATTTTATACCATTTTTATCTGAGGACAGTCTTTCATAGATCTTAAAGGAATTGTTAAAGGCCACCCATCTAGTAAATGGTGGAGCTGGGACATACCCATTGTCTGACTTCAACATCCAAGCTCTTACAAAATATGAAAGCAACTTAAGTGTCTGTTAATAGATGAATGGGTAAAGAAAATATGGTGTATATACACAATGGAAACCTATTCATCCATAAAAAAGAATGAAATCTTGCCATTTGCAACAACACAGATAGACCTTGAGGGCTTTACAGTAAGTGAAATAAGTCAGAGAAAAGACAAATACTGTATGATTTCATTTGTATGTGGAATTTAACAAACAAAACAAAACCAAAAACAAAGCTCTGATACAGGAAACTGGTGTTTGCCAGAGGTGGGGGATGAAGGTAGGAAAAATGGGTGAGGGGGTCAAAAGATACAAACTTTCATTTACAAATAAGTTATGAGGAAAAAAAGTCCAAGCTCTTAGCTGTTATGCTAGATCTCCACTTATGATTATAGCCATCACTGTCTCTAGGACATGTAGAGGATGAAGTCAGAAGAGAGTTAAGATTTATACCAAGTAAGCTACCTAATTAGGATTATAGGAAGCAGAGTTCAGTGGTCTTAAATTCTAAAATATATCTGGCTAAAAACGGACAGGTGGGACTTAGGTCACATTCTCGCACCAGCACAAAGTACAAGGAAAGTGCTCATTTAAAATTAAAATTTTAAATTTAAATGTAAGATTTAAAAATTTTTTAGTCATAAAAAATGGCAAAAAAAAATGGCAAATTCCAAACACCAAGAGTGCACCATGTTAGAGTTTATTATAATACAAACAAGTTCAAACACAATATATTATCTAATTAAGAAAATATGAACATTTACTATTCTTCTATGGTAACATTTTATTCCATTCTTTGAACTGGAATAACCAACATTATAGTCTTTAATTCACTTCAGATAGGCCCCTTATGTTGGACCAGTAGGCACCAACTGTGCAAAATAACCTTCCAATTGCAGAATGTTTGCAAAGTGGAAGTTCATACCTTCTCATGGTCTGTCTTTTATGGTTTGTCTGTCATGCTCCTCATTTCTTTCCCCATGAAACAGTTCAGTGCTTGAGCTGTCCAAAAAAAGCATGTACATGTGTAGGTAGCATCACTGCATGTCCACCCGAGGACACAAATCACACAAGAGAGATGCTAGTTAACAGTCTTTCACAAAAAACCTGGTATAAGGCAATTGCTTAAATGCCATCAACAGCAGCTATACAAGACAGGCTTCCAAATTCAGGGCTCTGTTTCCAAAACTGGCCTGAAAGAAAAGGCTTAAAAGTTTTTTTTTAAACCTTATCATTATTGTCCACAATTATTACTATAAATAATAATAAATTAAAAGTCCATAGGTTATCTAAAATAAAGTTTAGGACATATGTATCAACCTAACCCACTGGGGGCACTCTTACTCATTTTAACCAGAAGACAACAACTCATTGAAATGCCTTCAAGAATCGGACCTCTTCTAAATATTATTTATCAAAATTTAAAATATAGTCAGAAGGAAAAAAGATCACAATACTACTTGGTACAACCTCTATTGGTAAGAGAAGTAATAAATGAGTGTATGAGGAAAACATTCCAAATGCACACCCAGTTTTTTTACTTTTTAAACATCAACAATTTTTACATACAATAAAAAATGTGGAGCAGAGGGCACTGAGACCCACACATCTATTTTCCATGTTGCATACATTCTTAAAGAGGAATTGCTTAATCTTTATAGCTATTGCACTGTGACTCACCCACATGTAGCTCAAACTAGTATTTTTTGAGCTATGTGTTTAAAAAAAAAAATAAATACATATATATATATATATTCGGTGTAGGTAGTAGCCTTTGGTCAATGTTCATTCATAAGGGGGTGTAGTGGAATCACATCATACACACATTTAATGAACGTGACATATTCAGACTACACATGCTTGGCAAAAGAGAAAGAGAAAGAAATGGAATTTAAACGATGTGGAGGAGTCTGCCCACCATATGGGACATACTAACCTCCTTGTCCCTCAATTTCCATGAACCTCTTCTATTGGGAGCATTTTGTTGCACCAGTGTGATCTTAAAGTTCTCATTGAGATACATTAGAGTCATACAATGTGGTCCCTAAGTTCACACCAACTTTTTCTTGTCCTTGATCTAGGAAATCTGTTCTGTTGCTGGAGAAAAACTTTGCTGAGTTAGATTTTATAAGGGATAGAATGTGGTCTCCAGCATGGCTCCTTCCTGATGACTTTGCAGAGTTAATTTTGGCTCTGCCAGGTTTTTTTTTCTTTCATACTGACTTTAGAATCTGATCTTTGGATAAGATGAGACTCTACTACAGTCATTTAAAAGGAGTAGGAATTAGGATCATCAGGACTACCATAACCTAAAATTATATTGAGTTGTATTGAGGGCATTGACTCAAGTTTAGGGCTTGTGTTGCACTGGGGCCTTTTTTACCATACTCATTTATTGCAAATGCCCTTAAAAAGGGTGGACGTGCCTTCCAATTTAGGACTAAAAATGTAGTAAGAATCCAACCTGAGGAACCAAGTGTTCCAGCAGGACTGTCTGCTTTTTGTTTGGTCAACAAAAATATCATAAAATTTCAAAGTCATTTTGGGAGATTTTTTCTAACAGGAAAAATACTGGCAACCTGGAAGAGAAATTTTTAAAAAGGCTAAATAAGAGGAACTCCAGCATGGGTTCTTCCCTTTTAAAACACATCACAGGATACACAGAAGCCTACTGTAATCAAGCATGTCTGCATGTGTGTGTGCACACATGAGTGGTAAATCCCAGGGAAGCCCCTATTAATTACATTGTAGAGCTATTCTTGCCTTGGACAGGCAAAGGGAGAACAAATAAATAGATTCATATTTTACCATTTTGCAAAGGATCTGGATTAAATCGCTTCACTGAAAACTGGCACCACCCTTTTGAGCCATATGCATCAAAGGGCAGACAAGCAAACAACATGGGCACCTTTCCATGTCAGTTGTATCTGTGTTTGTGGCTGAATAGCAATGCCAGCTGGACTGTGGGGCAGAGTGGAGAATGCCTCCCTTCACACCTGGAGAGCTACAGTTCCTGACCCTTGAAAATTAAATCCAGTTTGGAAGTCACTTCAAATAAAGCAATTTGGTGAAGACTTCAGCAAGCAAGGAGGCAGGGTTGGCAACTCCACACGTAAAAGGCTTCTCCAGGAAGCTTAAGTGGCACTGCAGTAAGAAGCTGTTTTGAGTAAAGGGGTCGTACACAGCTGACATGGGGATGGATTGAAACAATGGCAAGAGTGGGCTTATTTTTTTGTTTTTCTGGGCTCAAGAGATCCTCCTTTCCCCCCCACGCACCAGGCGGGGGTCTTTAATTTGGAGGAGATAGATAAAATCTACACAGAATGGCGAATAGAAAGACTGCATTTTAGACCCAGGTCTGAGGGTCATAGTTATGTTGGTTTGGAGCCTTTCCAAAGAAGCTCTGGCCAGAGTTTGGATGGGATTATACTCCCTTGTTCCCACAGTGTCATTCCGTAGTATAGGGTTCCAGGGCCAGTTCAAGACTACAACCTTCTCTAAGACAAAGGGCACCTTGGAAAAACCCCGAATTGGTCAGCACTGTTAGATGCTGGGGATGGTACAGGGAAGCAGTGGTTGACCTCAGCTCTTGGAAGAAGAGTGTGGAATCAGCTACCTGCTACTGTGGCTTGGTGTGTCACATAAATGAGCAGTTCCCAATGACTGTGGATGGTGCCAAGGCAAAGTCATAGACTGTTTCTTTACTCTGTGTCCTCACTGGCCACAGGATGATGACACAACCTCCAAAGGTATCTTCAAACTGGTAGGAACTTTTGCTGTCAAGTAATGTTGTGAAAATAAATGCATAAATGAAAACAAGATTGATGCTTTTTCTTTCTTCTCTTCCATCTTTTCTCATCTACCAGTCTGAGAGTTGCTCAGTCCATGGAGACAGGAAATCAGGTTAGCACTCTTAAGTGGGCTACCCTCCCATCTGGAAGTAGATTAGACAGAGGCACTAGGTGCTAAGTCTTTGGGGTCATGGGGATACTTTTATAGGTTTTCCATTTTTGTCGTACTGGTATACCAGCATCTTGATACAGTGTGAGTTGGCCGGAGAGATCCAGGGGCTACTTGTTATGGAAAAGTTATGGTTGGTGTAAAACTGTACAGGTTGCTTCTGGCACTTGAAGAAGGCCTTGAGCGTGGCAGCCGCCATTGTGCGGAACCTCTTGCTGATGAAGCAGTAGAGGAAGAAGTTGATGGCTGTGTTCAGAAGGGCCAGCATGTTGGCAATGTCGGACATGATGTGCACCAGCCAGCGGTTTTGGATGGGTGCCCCATAGAGGTGGTAGAGAATCATGACGATGCGGGGGGCCCAGAGTGTGGCAAAGATGGAGGTAATGGTGAACAAGATGGCAGTGGTTTTCCCTGTGGAGTAGCCACGCAGGCGAAAATTGCTTTTCCTCCGGAGCTTGTACACAATGATTGAGTTTAAGATGAAGAAGATAGAGCAAGGTACCAAGTACACGGTGAAGCAGTGAATCCAGATAAGGACATGATGTACAGAGGTGCTGATGTAGTCTTCAGTCCAGATGTTGGGCCACCAGTAGTAGGGGATGCTGGTCAGGAAGCAGGTGATGTAAACACTTACAATGACTTTCCTGGTGCGGGCTGGGTAGGAGACCGTGTGGTACTTGAGTGGGTGGCAGACGGCGATATACCGGTCAATGGTTAATGGAACAGTAATCCAAATGGAGGTGTGGATGGATGAGAATTCCAGCACTTCTATGATCTTATTGGCCACCTGGGGCAACTGCATGTTCAAGACAAAATCTTCCAACAAGAAGTCCACAAACACAATGAAAAAGAGGACCAAGATATCAGCAGCAGCAAGTGCCAAAAGATAGTTGTAGGAGGACTTCTGCCTTCTAGCTACCAGCTGAGAGAGGATGATCACTGTTAGGATATTTGCTGTGGAGAGAAGAGAATCTAGTTTATCTCTGAAGAGGGATGACTTTATTGGCTGCTAGGGCCATAGGCATATGTTTTGGGCACTCCCATGGCAGCCAAAGGGACCAAACCATTGCTTTTGAGGAACAGTCTCTGCACTACAAATTGTATCTCATACAGACATCTGGATACTATTTTGACAAAATTCTGTACTCATATTGTAGTTTATTTATTCCTCACACAGTCATTGGAGGTGGTGCTGTCATTGTCCTCACTTCAGAAATGAAACTGGGCCTCAGAGGGCTTAAGGAACTCACTTAGAGTCACACACTTAGTAAGCGCTGGGGACAGGAACAAAACCTAGATTGCCTAACCCCAAATCCCATGCTCTCTCCTTTATCCAAGTGCATTTATTCAAGGGTGGGATGGTTTTCCCTGCTTCATGTGTTCAAGTAGGACCTCTTAAGAACATTTTTGCAACATGGATTTTAGGACCTTTCCTTTTTATAGAGATTTAGTATTGAATGTGTGGAGGAAATCATGACCTTCAGATTAGTTTAAAGATAAATTCTACTTATTTTTAGAGTAGGTGCAGATGGTCCCTGATTTATGATGGTTTGACTTACGATTTTCAGATTTTACTATGGTGAAAGAGCTATAGGTATTCAGTTTCTACTGAATTGGAATTTTGAATTTGGATCTTTTCCCAGCCTGGCGATATGCGTTATGATACTCTCTTGTTATACTGGGCAACAGCAGCAAGCCAGAGCTCCCAGTCAATCACGTGATCACGAGCACTTAAAACTGACACACTCACAACCATCTGTACCTGTACGACCATTCTGTTTCTTCCTTTCAATACAGTATTCAATAAATTACATGAGATACTCAACACTTTATTATAAAATACGTTTTGTGTTAGATAATTTTTTCCCAACTGTAGGCTAATGTAAGTGTTCTGAGCATGTTTATAGGCTAAACTATGATGTTTGGAAGGTTAGCTGTAATAAATGCATTTTCTTTCTTTTTCTTCTTTCTTTCTCCCTTTTTTTTTTAAGATTTTATTTATTTATTTGAGAGAGAGAGTGAGAGAGAGAACAAGAGGGGAGATGGTCAGAGGGAGAAGCAGACTCCCCATGGAGCTGGGAGCCCAATATGGGACTTGATCCCAGGACTCCGGGATCATGACCTGAGTGGAGGCAGTTGCTTAAAGAACTGAGCCACCCAGGTGGCCCCTCTTCTTTTTTTTTTTTTTTTTTTAAAGATTTTATTTATTTATTAGAGAGAGAGTGAGAGAGAGCATGAGAGTGGAAAAGGTCGAGGGAGAAGCAGACTCCCCATAGAGCTGGGAGCCAGATGTGGGTCTTGATCCCAGGACTCCGGGATCATGATCTGAGCTGAAGGCAGTTGCTTAACCAACTGAGCCACCCAGGTGCCCTAAATGCATTTTTAATTTATGACGGGTTAATCAGGATATAACCCTATCATAAATTGAGGAAGAGTTGTAGTCTACCATATGGTACATTATTAAAAATAATAACAGAGAGAAGTAAATTTCCCTTCTTGTTCTCCAACCACCCAAGTACCCACCCCCCACAGGACCATCACAATAAGTCTGTCTTCATATATGTCTATATAATGCCTCTATATAGTTTTTGAACAAACAGTAGCAATTACTATTTTTTTGGTGTCCAATTTGTTTTGACAATGTATGCATATAATTTCTTCCCTTTTAAAAAAGTTTTTAGTTATTTAAGTAATCTGTAGATCTAATGTGTGGCTTTAACTCATGACTCTGAGTTCAAGAGTCACATGCTCTTCAGGCTAAGCCAGCCAGGCAACCCTGAAGCTGCATGCCTATAATTTCTGATCAATTAAAAAAAAAAGTGTCTCTGAATTAGACACGTCTGGAAAGTTGTTAGGGACTCATTCTAAAATGTTCTGATGGGTAATGTCTAAAATTCATTCTGTACATTTAATCTCATTAATTTTACAGTCAACACTGTTAATCCTGTTTTGCAAGATTCTCAGACAATTTATGTCCCTTTTCTGAAGTCCAGTGGCAGAGCTGGCATCTGGATCTCCCTTTCTCAATCTTACCTATTAAAATATTATGTAATAGTTCATTTATAAAATTATCTTGTAATATACACATCCTGGTACTCTCATCACTCAGATTAAACAAATTTTAACATTTTGACATATTTGCTTCAGTTATTTTATTTTTAAAATTAAGTTTTTGAGAGAGACCATGAGCGGGGGGTGGGGGAGGGCAGAGAGGGAGAGAAAGAATCTTAAGCAGGCTCCAGCACAGAGCTGATACAGGGCTTGATCTCACAACCTGAGATCATGACCTGAGCCAAAAATCAAGAGTTGGATGTTTCACCAACTGAGCTACCCAGGTGTCCCATCTTTTCACTCTCTTAATAGTATCCTTTTTTGTAAAATTTAAAAAATTTGATGAGGAACACTATATAGATATAGATATAGATATAGATACACACACATTTATATTATATATAATATAAATATATATTTATATATATTTATAAATATATATTTATATATATTTATAAATATATATATATTTATATATATTTACATATATTTATAAATATATATATATTTATATATATATTTATTTATTTTTTAAAGAACTGACAGTATAGATACAACTAAAGTCCTAAAGTCCTCTTTGAAATTTCTCCAACCCCATTCTTTCCCCTCCCTCTTCTTTTCTCTTCCGGCAGGCAACCTATAATCTTCAGGGCCCCATTTGCATCGCCTTACTTTGTAGTGAACCGTCCATTCTACATGCTGCTTTTTCCACTCAGCATTATGTTTTGAGATCTATTTTGTTGATACATGTAGCTCTCATTCATGCAATTTAATGACTATATAGTATTCCATTGCATAAACTTAGTGTAATTTATTCATATACCCATACATAGAGACATACATGTTTCTCTATATTTCTGTATACATGCTTATTATATAGACACATATACACACATATATGTGTCTGTATATACACATTTTGGGTAGACATGTGTGTGTGTGTGTATAAAACAATGTACATTTAAATTGGTTCCAAGGTTTTGCTATTAAAAACTGCTGTAGGGGGGCGCCTGGGTGGCTCAGTGGGTTAAAGCCTCTGCCTTTGGCTTGGGTCTTGATCTCAGGGTCCTGGGATCGAGCCCTGCGTCGGACTTCCTGCTCACTGGGGAGCCTGCTTCCCTTCCTCTCTCTCTGCCAGCCTCTCTGCCTACTTGTAATCTCTGTCAAATAAATAAATAAAATCTTAAAAAAAAAAAAAAAAGAAGAAACCGCTGTAGGGGCGCTTGGGTGACTCAGTCATTAAGCGTCTGCCTTCAGCTCAGGTCATGATTCCAGGATTTTGGGATCAAGCCCCACATCAGGCTCCCTGCTCAATAGGACGCCTGCTTCTCCCTCTCCCACTCTCCCTGTTTGTGTTCCCTCTCTCACTGTGTCTCTCTCTGTCAAATAAATAAATAAAATCTTAAAAAGGAAATGCTGCAGTTAACAACTTGATAGGACTCTCCATGAGAAATATTTATATGTGAGAGTTTATCTTGGGTAGTATGTATGTAGAAGTGTACATGTTATGTTTTAGAGTGTGTGCATCTTTTTTTTTTTTTTTTAAGATTTATTTATTTATTTGACAGAGATCACAAGTAGGCAGAGAGGCAGGCAGAGAGAGAGGTGGAAGCAGGCTCCCTGCCGAGCAGAGAGCCCGATGCAG
The DNA here is from genome assembly GCF_002288905.1 of Enhydra lutris kenyoni. Lineage (NCBI taxonomy): Eukaryota > Metazoa > Chordata > Mammalia > Carnivora > Mustelidae > Enhydra > Enhydra lutris. Next base: position 522,961 of record NW_019154129.1, on the reverse strand, counting down.
GACTTGATCCTAGGACCCTGGAATCATGACCTGATCCAAAAGCAGAGGCTTTAACCCACTGAGCCACTCAGGTGCCCGAGTATGTGCATCTTTATCTTTACCAGATTCAGCTGAATTGCTCTGTAAAGTGGTTTTACTAATTTTCACTCTCAGCAGCAGAGTATGAGAGTTCCAGTTGTTTCATATCCTCTCAGTATTTGCTACTGTCAGTTTTTTGTTTGTTTATGCTTTACGTCTGTGCTGTTCTTGTTCTTGTGCAAGGCACTTTGAAATAACATTTTGAAGTTGTGATTTAAGGTACTGATTATATTAATTAGCCAGGATGCAAACCCAGGACCAACACTCATGCTCTAAACCACTCTGTAATATTGATAATTCAAGAAGGGGTGGGGGGATCATGCAGGTATATTATACTGTATGCAAAAGAGGAAAATAATGAGTAAATTCTACTTTAAATCACTCTTAAGAAAAGATGTCCCATTAAAGCAAAGTTCTTTGTATTTGTAAACTTGAAATTTCAAAAGTTTATTGATGAATTCAGCAATGTCTTTATGCATTGATTATGAGATATGCCCTGGGAGGAGATGTTGAACAAAATAGACATGGATGGTGTTGCCTCCAGGGAGCTTAGAATCTTTGAGGCAAGAAAAATATCAACTGAAGAGCCACAGCAGAAAATGTGTAATTGAAAGCTGTAAGTGCTATTAGTGGTCAATAAAAGCTTTGCTGAGGACATCATGCTCAAGGTGAAATTTGGAGAATTGATAAAAGGAAATAGGTAAAAAGGGTGGGAACTGAAAGTGTGTTTCAAGCAAGGGAAACAGTGTATGCAAAGGCCCTGAGGTGAGGAAAGCGTGACGAGTTGGGTTTATAAAGAATGCCTATATTGATTTTCTACTTGTTCTGTCTATACTTTTGCATTTATAGCTCTTTTTTATTAAACAGTCTTGCTATGTTCTGTTGAGAAGTGTTCCAAAATGTTTTATTCATTTAGAAATCTTTTCAAAAAGCATTCAGCATCTACCTTCTGTGTGTCTGGGCCTATGGTAGAAACAAATTAATATTATGCACATTTAGAATCTCCACTCAAAGTACAGAAAAAACACACAAGTAGCTAAGTATTAAAGAGATAAATGAGAACACACATAGTGATACAGAAGGGGCTGGTGAACAGATACGGAATGAAGGGTAAAGGATTTGGAAGAGGGTGTGGGCCAAAAGTCTGGCTACTTTGATCTAATTATATACAGTCAGAACTTCATAAATACAAGCTGTGAAATCAGGTCTCATGTTTACCCATCAAAGTCAAAAGCATCAGGACTTGGGATTAAGTGTGTAGAGTCTGGGGCTAGGCTGCTGGGGTTTCATCCTAGTTCTACTACTTCTTGGCTTTTGGGCTTTGGGCAGATTTATTCGATCTCTCTGCACTTCAGTTTCCTTCTTTATAAAATGGCTTAATAAGAATATCTGCCTCAGAGGGTTGTTTTGAGAGTCAAGTGAGGTAATTTTTATAAAGTGGTTAGAACAGTGCCTGGCATGTGGTTAAGTTCTCAGTGAATGTTAGCTATTGACCGAGAGAGCACTCATTCAGCAAATGTTAACAGAACATTTACTATGTGCCAGGCACTATATGATGTGTTGGAGATGCAAAGATTAACAAAATGTACAGTTTCCCTTTTATCATGGGGCTTATTGTGTGGTGGGGGAGACAGACAATAAGCAAATATAAAAATGTACAAGGGAATTTCAGACAGTGATACTATCCAGAATAAAACCGAAGGATGAGACAAATTGATGGGATATTATTTTTTTAGACTGGAAAGTGACATTTAAGTTCAATTAAGGATAAGGAGAAGGGCTCCGCCATGAAAAGATCTGTGGGAAAAGAATTCTAGGCAGTGGAAATGGCAAGTGCGAAGGTCCTGAGGTGGGAGTAAACATGGTATTCATGGAACAGAAAAAAGGCTTCTTATAAGTCCTATTATTATCCCCATTTTATAGATAAGGAAACTGAGGATTCGATTTGTAGGTAATTTGCCCAAAACCACATACTGAGTAAGTTGGGGAGCCAGGAGGTGACTCTGGTTCTGTCTGATGTTATGGCATATCAAGTTCTGCATTATTTTTGGTCATAGGAAAGGCTTCTCAGCTGAAGGAACGTGATTCCTGTTTCCTGGGTTGCCTCTGACTTAGAAAAGTACTGTCATTTCTCTCTCGTGTCCCTGCTGTACCTGCCAACCTGTAAGGAGGCAGGAATGGATAAATGCTGGATATATTCTTCAGAGAGTGACTCTTCACCACTGTCTCTTACTTCCCAGTTGAATGCTATTTGAAGTGTGGTGTTAAAAATTCTCCATGTCCAAACTCTTTAAAAATATTTCAGCCCCATCTAATTATTGCTTTAAGTCAGGCAAGTCATCATCTCCAAACGAAATTGCTGGTATTCATACTTGACATTTTCTTAAGTTTCTAGTAATTGCCTCTCTTGAGAAACTAACCCGCAGACACTAAACAAACCCATTTCTTTTGTACAGTTAGATTTGCCCCCAAGGCAACGTCAGGCACACTTAGGAGATCCTTGGGATGAGAGAACATGTGTGTGAGCCACACAGACCTAGAGGGAAATGGAACGATGCCTGCGAATTGATTTTCTGAAAAAGAAATGAGAATGTAGAGTTTTCAGCTCTTAATGTTTGACATTTGCTATAATTACCTACATCAAAAAATCCCTTCATTTCCACCCAGACATGTTTCTCCCCAAAGAAAAGGAGTGGTGTTGACAGGGTCTGTGTGTATTTATAATGGGTGAAAAAACAAAGAAACCCAAGTTATCATTGCCTGAAATTCTTTATCTCAGCTTTTCTCTCAAACTAACTGGCCCAAGACTCTGTTGTTGTGGAAGCTCAAGCAAGCCCCAGTGAACTCACAATCAAAATGTCAGTGCTTCTAAAAAGCAAATCTTTTCTGTCAATGGTGTCATTGGACAGGTTTAAGCTCCTGGGTAATAGAAAGCCCATGTTCTGTGATTGCAAAGCTTCTTGGCTATATTCTTGGGGGAATTCATTTCCTGTAATTTGCAGCTTACTATGCTCAAACTTGAGAGGATTTGGGGGAGTGGCTGAAAGAACAACACAGGTTTGGCTGTCAGACCCCACCACCGAACCATCTACTGGTACAGAGGGAAAGGCTCAAGGTTTTCCAGCATTATTTTCTACAAGGTCCCTGCAAGTTCCCTGAAAGAAGTAGCTGGAACAGAGCACTGACTGTGTGTTGTGAGTTTCTCTCTCTTAGTTGTCCTGTATTACCTTTTTTTCCCCTTGAAAATTAGTTTTTTGGGGGCACCTGGGTGGCTCAGTTGGTTAAGTGTCTGCCTTCAGCTCAGGTCATGATCCTGGCATCCTGGGATTGAGCCTCACATTGGGCTCCCTGTTCAGCGGGGAGCCTGCTTCTCCCTCTCCTTCTCCCTCTGCTCCCTGCCCGTATGCTTTCTCTCTTGCTATCTCTGTCTCTCTCAAATAAATAAAATCTTTTTTTTTTAATTTTTTATTTCTTTTCAGCATAACAGTATTCATTGGTTTTGCACCACACCCAGTGCTCCATGCAATCCGTGCCCTCTCTAATACTCACCACCTGGTTTCCCCAACCTCCCACCCGCGCCACCTCTTCAAAACCCTCAGATTATTTTTCGGAGTCCATAGTCTCTCATGGTTCACCTCCCCTTCCAATTTCCCTCAACTCCCTTCTCCTCTCCATCTCCCCTTGTCCTCCATGTTATTTGTTATGCTCCACAAATAAGTGAAACCATATGATAATTGACTCTCTCTGCTTGACTTATTTCACTCAGCATAATCTTTTCTAGTCGCCTCCATGTTGCTACAAAAGTTGGGTATTCATCCTTTCTGATGGAGGCATAATACTCTATAGTGTATATGGACCACATCTTCCTTATCCATTCATCCCTTGAAGGGCATCTAGGTTCTTTCCACAGTTTGGCGACCGTGGCCATTGCTGCTATAAACATTGGGGTACAGATGGCCCTTCTTTTCACTACATCTGTATCTTTGGGGTAAATACCCAGTAGTGCAATTGCAGGGTCATAGGGAAGCTCTATTTTTAATTTCTTGAGGAATCTCCACACTGTTCTCCAAAGTGGCTGCACCAACTTGCATTCCCACCAACAGTGTAAGAGGGTTCCCCTTTCTCCACATCCTCTCCAACACATGTTGTTTCCTGTCTTGCTAATTTTGGCCATTCTAACTGGTGTAAGGTGGTATCTCAATGTGGTTTTAATTTGAATCTTCCTGATGGCTAGTGATGAACATTTTTTCATATGTCTGAAAAAACAAAAGTAAAACACTTGAAAAAAATCGAACATATTAGCATGTAATTATATATATATTTTAAAGATTTTACTTATTTATTTGACAGGGAGAGAAATCACAAGTAGGCAGAGAGGCAGTCAGGGAGAGGGGGGAAGCAGGCTCCCTGCTGAGCAGAGAGCCCCATGCGGGGCTCGATCCCAGGACTGTGAGATCATGACTGAGCTGAAGGCAGAGGCTTAACCCATTGAGCCACACAGGTGCCCCTGTAATTATTTTATTATTAGCTCATTTTTACTGAGCATTTACTTTTAAGTATCTTACACACAATACCTCATTTAATCTTCACAACCACCTATGATGTTGGAACTATGATTTGAGAGCTTCGAGGCTTGGAGAGGTTAAATAACTTGTTTGAGGTCGCACAGCAAACAAGTGGTGAGCAAGGACATTAAACCAGGCTTTTTTGCCTCCTGGGTTTGTATATTTAACTACTACATTAGACCTCAGAAAGTAAAAGCTTCCCAAATCCCATTTGTGGAGGACCATGGTTGAAAGCCCTAGATGATCTCATAGCCAAATCCAACATCAGTCTTTCATGTGAGTGAGCCATCTTTGATGTCTGGCTCAGTGGAACCCCCAAAGTGACTGCAGTTATTACAAATTATAAATATAATTAGTAATAACGAGTACTGCCACACAATGATATCATTCAAAACTGTTGTGCCAGTTGATTTTTTTTCACTTAGAAATAAGTCATGAATTTTTTTCTCCTCTATGTCCATAATATTCATGAAATATTCATCTATGGCTGGACATTATTTATCTTATTTTTTAGCCACTACAGAACTTCCTTAAGCATCTTTTTATATTCCTGTGGAATAAATTTCTAAAAATAGAAATGCTGGTCTAAAAGATAAAACATTCTTTCCCTCTTCCTCCTTCTCTCCCTCTTTCCCTCTTTTTTCTAAATGCAGCTAAGAAATTAACAAAAAAGAAAAGCACTCAACTTGAAGCTACAAAAGGATTTAGATTAGATACCAAGAAGAACTTTTTGATTGTATTGGCAGTTAATGTGAACAGGAGCAGGCCTGTGACATCACAGTTGCTTGGTTCATGAAGGTCTTCAGGAAAGAACAGAGAATTTCTTATCCGGGCTGATTAAATTCCTGTGGTTCCCTTCTGCAGATTCTTTCTCTACATCCTAAACTATGTTCTTGTGAATTTCACCCCTTTCAACCACCGTCCAGGGTAACTTAAATGCATCGCTCCTTCTTTACAGTTGCCTATCTTTTTTGTTTAGAAGTGTTAGCCCTCATGTCTTATAGAAGTGCAAGGACCCCAACGTGGTAAGCAATTACAGTGGTGTTATTTTAGCAGTTCCTTGGAGGTGCCCCAAGGACAGATTTCTAGGAGAAGCAATGTTTAAGCCTCCCAGGCAGGAAGTCAGCACTGCCCTTGTTTAAGTCAGCTAGAGAGGGAGGGCAAACTGAATTGTGTGATGGGCGTTGCCTCTTGGAATTTATCTTCCTCACTGTTACCTGTCCCATCTCGATCTCTGGCAGAGGAAGAGGAAATAAAGCATAATGCAGACAAGAATTGATGTTCAGTCTTTTTGGCCTTTGTGGATGGTGCTAAAAGGTCTTCAGAAGTTTCTGCCCTGAGGGCTCCTAGGAGGTGAGCGGGAAGGATTTCCCTGAGGGCAGCTTTCCCACCCTTGGTTCCAACCTCAGGCACTACTAGCAGGCTAGTTGCCATTATTGTTTCTTCATTGTTCCACTTGCCCCAGGGTGGAAGCTTGGGAATGCGCCTGTCTTTTCTGCATTTGGTTATCAGGAGAACAGAACTGACTGCGGACTACCGAGATGGAGGTCAGGCAGTGTGTCCCCACACGGTGGGAAAGGCCGTCCCTTCCAGAATCCTGGAGGGCTCTGAAAATCCCCCTTCCTTTTATTTTGTTTTTTTTGTAGGTTGAGCAAATATCTGAGTACATAAGAACCTATCCTAGCTGGAAGAGGTTGTGAAGTGTAGTGGTTAATCTCTCTAAGTCTCAATTCCTACATCTGAAATGGGCATCTTAATAAATTTACCCTCATGGGTTGTTATAAAGATAATGTAGAAATAATGTGTGAAATGCTTAGCATAGTTTTTGGATTATAGTGAGCACTCAGTAAATGTTACCTATTGTTACTTACTATACTTGGCCAGCGTAGTTCAGCAGACAGTTACTGATCTATAGGCCAAGACCTTGTGATGGAAGGAGAGATGAGTCAGAGAGAGTCTGAGCTCTCCAGGAATCCTAGAGAAGATTTTAGTTTCCCTCCATGGATCATTCCAGGCACTAACAACCCTGTCACCCTATCTGAAATCCTTCTTTGCCTCTAACCTAATCCCTCCAGCTCTATTCCACCCCTACCCCTCCATTTTGTTTCTCTGCTTGGTGGAGAAGAACATTGGCTGTTATCTAAGGCCCTAAGAGCCATTATTACAGGATGACTCAGTTGTCTCTTGCTTTCTCTGAAATAACCTTTGTTCTTTGAAAATTTTAGTTTTTATTTTGATAGCTCTTTAATTTTCTTTGTAGCTTTACTGAGACGTTCTTCTCTTTTTCTTGTGGAGACCCCTCTTTGTCACTCCCTTTAGCACTGGAATGGATTCTTTTCTTTCTTTCTTTTTTAAGATTTTATTTATTTGACAGAGAAAGAGATAGCCAGAGAGCACACAAGCAGGGAGAGCAAGAAAGGGAGAAGGAGACTTCCCGCCAAGCAGAGAGCCTGATGTGGCCAGATGAGGGGCGTGATCCCAGGACTCCTGGATCCTGACCAGAGCCCAAGGCAGACCCTTAATGACTGAGCCACCCAGGCACTCCTGGAATGGATTCTTTTCAAATCTAGGGGCAGTATTTCCTCTCTTTCTAGGGTCTCCTGTGAAGGGTGATTGCATAACCTGAGGTAGAATGGCAAAATACACTTCCTCTTCTATCTATTGGTAGTGGCTGTCGCTCCCTATTGAAAAGGATTCTATAGCTGTGCCTGGGCTAACTGGTGCGGGAATGGATTAGTGGTATGTGCCATGGTGGAACACATACTGTAGATTTGCCTAAGGGTCTTCTGCCCTGGATATCCTGGATACCCTGGATACGTGGTACAGTCTTTTATTTATTTTTTTTAAAGATTTATCTATTTTTGAGAGAGAGAGAGAGTGAGTGAGCATGAGCAGGGGATGGGGTGGAAGGAGAGAGAGAGAGAGAGAGAATCTCAAGCCAAGTCTGCATTGAGCAATGTGAGCGTGGAGCGGGGCTCCGTCTGACTACCCTGAGATCATGACCTGAGCCCAGATCAAGAGCCAGCTGCCCAACCAGCTGAGCTACCCAGGTGCAGTCTTACTGGTTTCCCCAGATCCTAACCAAGCAGTGGTTTCCCTTATAGAACAGAATGACTTGACACCTAGTAAGGCTGCCCATTGCAGATGAATAGGCAGCAAGTGCTAAGGTGGTGACCATGGCAGTCTGACTCAACGCAAGGGGGAAAAGCGAGTTAGTATCTGGCTGGTCATCATGTTCATCTGGGCCAATTGGTTGGCCTTCTCTTGACTGAAAAATCGCTTTTGCCTTTTTGACCAGGAGCAGTGTCTTTGGGTAACCATGACAACTCCTAAATCTCAGGTTGGCCAATAGACTCAAAAGTTTCCACACCATACTTCTCAGTGCCGAGGTTCATTATCTTATGACTGCCATACATTGAGCACCTATGGCAACCTTAATGTCTCTGTAGAGAGGAGATGACTTTTTGTGATTCACTGCTGAATAGTTTTACTTTAAAAAAGTTATGTGTTTAGTTTAAATGGTATTAGAGGGACGTTATTTAGGGTTATTTAGGGTAGTGATAAAAACCTCATAAAATAAGTTCAGTTTATTAAAAAATAAGTTGATTTAAAGAAAATTATGAGGACAGTGCAAGGAGAATGTAGGCTGTAGTTTCCATTTTACAAACAATGGAACTGAAAAAGAGATGATTAGTCACCTGCTCAAGATAGCAGAACTGGTAAGTTGAAGTATTTTGAAGTCACTCAGTGGTACCATCCTGGGTCAAGTTCCATTGTGGTTCTATTCTGGGTCACGGAGACAGATAGGGGCAGGGCTTTAGCTATCTCTCTAGCAAACGCAGGGCATGAGAGCTACCAGAAAAGACAGGCACCTTAAAATCACAGGCATGTATTTTGGAGTATGGAGGAGCTAGGTTAGCCCCCACATCTGCTTGTTTCTAGCTGATGCTCTTGGGCAAGTAACACTAGGAGCTTTAGCTTCCTCTTCAGTAGAGTAAAGAGTGGTGTCTGCTTTGGAGGGTTGTTGGGGGACCAGAAGAGCTCACATGCATTAAGTTCTTAGCACAGAGCCTGGCATAGGCAGAGGACACAGTAAGTGGCCATGGTTAGTATGTGTGAGTGTAATGACCAGTCCTCCGAAGGTGATGAACTGAACTAGGCAAAGGCCTGACATAAGAAAGAAGCACTGGCAAGTCTAGGCAAGGGATTCTCCTGCTGTATTTCTGGAGGATGGGAGAACTGGTTCCAGAAAAGACCTCTGACTCATTCATACTCCATTAATGAAAGTGTCCCTAACACTGCTGTCTGTTATACATGTAAAAGTTGTTAATGTAAACTAGAGCCTAAAAGTTCTCATCACAAGGAAAAAAAATCCTTTTGCTTTCTTATTATATCTGTTTGAGGTGATGGATGCTAAGTAAGCTTACTGTGGCTCTGATTTCATCCGGCATGTATGCCAAACTCTTACGCTTCACACCTTAAACTTACACAGCCATGTAGGTCAATTATATCTCAATAAGACTGGGGAAAATGATGACCTAGGCATCCCAATTTTGTTAAGAGATGCCTCGGGCTTCAGTCGGGTTCTGACGTAGACCCCTGTGTGCTCATGGAAAAGCCAGTTCCTTTCTCAGGGCCTCAGTTTCCAGAGCTGCAAAATGAGCCCATTATCAGTAAAGCAATAGTAACAAAGATAGTATCATAACTCACATCTAGTGAAAGTGAGTGGTAGTTTAACAGGCATGTAAGACAAGGAGATGGAACTGCACGTGCAAAGGCAAAGAGGCATGAGAGAGGAAGACCCACCACCATTTTCTCAGGGCCCCTGACAGACATGAGTGCCTACTGTGTGTCAGGTCCTGAACCCCTTCTTTCGTATCCATGAATCACTTTTCAGATCTGTAATATCAAATATCATCTAAAATTATAATATATAAATTAAATATATAGGTTATATTAATGTTGAGCACATTATTAATAACAGTTCCCTTAATTAAGCATCTACCATGTGCGGCTCACTTGTTAGAAGTTTTACTTGCATTAAATTGAATCCTCACACGACATTAGGAGATAAGTACTATTAATATCCCCATTATAGAACACTATAGAACACATTATAGAACACTAAGGCTCAGTGGGTTAAGAAACTGGCCAAATCAGACATCAAGTGTGTGCTGGACTCAGGATTCAAAAACAGTTAGACTTTAGAGCCCATTTGACGCATGTGCTTGTCCAGATGCTTCTGTAATTAGCTCCAGTGAACTGACCATTATACAGAAATAGGCCAGTTTGTTCTTTTTCTTTCCTTTCCTTTTTTTTTTTTTTTTAAATAGTGTGTATCAGCTGTCACTTTCCATTGCCCCTTGCAGTATTGAATGATGTTCCCCACTGGCTGATTCTCCCTCGTATTTGTCCTGGGTGCTCAGTTTCAGCCCGCACTGCCCATCCCCTGACTTCCAGCTGGTGACTACCTTGCACACAGGATGTTCATTTGTTTGTACTGTTTTGTGGACCCAGGGTGATGGTCACTGGGTGCCAGGGGACCAACAGGAAGTCAGAGACTTTTTTGGACTCTTCATCTGGAGTTCACTGGGGTGTCGGAGGCTAATTGTGGCTCTACTCGGGTTGTCACTGTTTGATTAAACATCTTGTGCTAAGCACCATCCATCTGCTTCCCAATGGCTGCCAGGGGTAGGTATTTTTAGCTTTGGGCAAATAGCTTATCATTTATGTGTACAGAATGCAGTCAACAAAAACCTTCCTTTTCCGTTTTCTGTTGCCTGTCTTCCATGCAGGCAAGGACAGAGGAAGAATTAACTGAATTTGGCGCTCACTCATTCATTCAATAAGCATTCACTGAGCTGCCCATCATGAACTAGGTGCTGTGCCAGATGTGGGTGACAGCGATGCGGAAACACATACAAGTGGATGAAATCCACATGGAGCTTACAATCTTTGTCAACCAAGTAGAATTCTGTTCTGCTATCTACTAGCTCTGTGGCCTTGAGTAAGTCATGCATTTCTCTGGGCCTTCTTGCACTAAAAAAGCATGTGCTGGGCATGTGCTATGTGCCATTTACAGGGCTGAGGCTGCTGATGAGGGGAGGTAGGTTTCTCCTTGCTAGCAAGAGAGTCAGAGAAGCAAAGAGGTTGCATGACCAAGTAGCAAGTGTGAATGAGGCAGGCCTAGGTGTTTTCTCCAGCTCATGGAGAGAAAGCCGCAACAAGGGCCATCACTGGGGCCAGGGAAGGCTGCACAGAGGCTTGAAGGAAGAGACCTGGAACTCGGGCACTTCAACATCCGGGAATGGCATGAGCTAAGGAGGCAGGACTGTGGGCAGCACAGTCAAAAGCTAGGAACATAATAGATATAACAGATAAATAATTCTTCAGCCAATAATCAATGCTGTCTTTTTAGCCTGAAGGCTTCCCCTTTCAGGGGCCACTTCCTAGGGACAGCTGGTTGCCCTGAAACTAAGGCTGTGTATAAACGGCAGCAATTAGCTGGGGACTTTGTACTTCCAGCTGCTTTCCAGTATTAATTCTGTATCAAGGGTCTCCAACTTAAAAAATGGAAAAGCAGTAACATGATATTTGGAAAAACCCAAATATTCACTAGTATATAAATTCCAGAGCATATTGCTATGATTGATCTACCTACCTGTGGTTCCACTGCTGTAAACTGGAGCTGACCACAACTATAATGCCTGCCACTTTCATGATTTGAGAGGCATTTTAGGGGCTCCCAAAGTCAGTCCAGAAAGATAAGGGCAAAGAGAATAGATTCCAGAGTCAGACCAGTAGGATTCAAATCTGCCTCTGCCACTTTTTAGCTGTGCCATCCTGGGCAGTTTACTTAACCTCTCTGTGCAAAAAAGAATGATGATATGGCACCTATCACAGGCTTCTGTGAACACTGAATGAATATAGGAAAACTGCCTAGAACAGTGCCTGGTACCATGCATGCCACATAAATTTTAATCATCATTACCATTAGGTTAGAAATCTTTGAAGGGCAGGAAGTGTTAGGACATTGTTTATTATTACTAATATATTTCCAGCCACTTACACAGTTTCTGGCATGTAGTAGCTGCTCAATAAATTTCCCTTGAATGAATGACTAACTACAAATGTAGATTAACACAACATCACAGACATGCAGAAATACTGGTTAACGGTTTTGAATGGACTGGAGGATTACTAAGGGTTTACTGCAGAAAATGAGTCAGGTGATGTGATCAAGAGTAAGTGAAAATTAATTTAGTGTGCAGTGTGAGAGAGATCTTTTTGAGACTCTTATTCTCCCCTGAAGAGGTTTTGTACCAGAATCTTCCATGTGAATCCAGTTCAGTTCAATATAAATTTAGTGTTGCCCAACTATGTGCCAAGTCTGGAATAGGCTCTTGGGAGTATAAGACCCATTCCTTTGGCTCAGGGTGCTCAGAACTTACTGCATAAATCATTCCAAGGCAGCATGGGGAATCATTTTAAACTTACTGCTCTCCCATCAATGGCTGTATGCCAGCATTTGAAAACTCTAGTGGCATCAGGGCCAGGGAGGTAATACCGATATGTGAGGTAGGCATGCTGGGGCCTTTAATGAACTGGACAGTTCATGCCCCCTTCAAGAGGGTAGCCACTGTTTAGTTGTACCTGGTGGTTTCCCATGAGGGAATGACAGCCGTCTGTGGCCAGGTCTTCCAGTATTTCAAGAGAGGCTTGCAAACAAAACATGTGCATGCACTTGCGTGCCTTTGGTTAGCTGATTTGAGACCTCTTCTCTTTTAGCCAAAATCCAGGGTCTTTGCATGACCAACCAGATACCTCTCATGCCATCAGCTCCTTCTGCAACCCAAGAAAATGCACCTTGCTCCTCACTTTATGAGCTGCTGCTTGAATGCACAGCACTCTTTCTTTCCTTCATAGCATTGCATGGACTATTTCTTCTGCCTGGAATACCTTCCCTGCCTACAGCTCTTAAGCTGGTAGACTTTTTATTTTTAAAGCCTTCCATGATCTCAGTATGCTGAGTCAGGTACCTCATTGGATAGAGTATTTAACACATTTTTGTAATGATCTCCTTCAAAATCTGTATCACCCATTCACCAAGAGCCCTTGGAAGGCAGGGACTATATTTCTTTTCTCTGAACCTCAAAGATTTGCAGGGCATTCAAAGAGTATGTACTCCATCAACATTTATGGAATAAGAGTGACAGATGGATGGATGGGTGGATGGATTCCCCATGACATTCTCTGTGGAACATTTATCTGCTTGTTGTCACTTCTGTGGTATTCCATTATCATATGATAACTTGATTTTATCCCCTCCTTCTTCTTGCTTCTCTCCAAACCCAATCTCTCTAGGTAGCTTCTTGAGAACTTTTCCCTCTTACCTCCTATGATGGCTGATAGATCTGAGTTCACGTTGCCCGTTGACTTGTCTGAGTGTGATACATTTTTCAGTTTCCTCATCTGTGTGGAAATGGTTATATGTTTGGGAACTTCTAACAAGAATATTCCCATAGAGCTTGTTAAGAAGACTAAGCATTTATACCATGCCTTGCATGTAGTAGATACTCAAAATATTAGTTTATCCACTGAGTGTGATAGCACTGACCCTTTCCCTTGTTGAAAAGTGGAGAGCTTAAGAGCACTGATTTTGAAACCAGGCTTTGTGGTCTTGAATCCCAAGTTTTCCAGTTTCTTGCTTTATGTTCCTGACTAAGTCCCTTAAATACTCCGTACATTAATGTTCCTTATCTGTAAAATGGGGATAATAATACCTGTCTTGTAGTGTTCTTGTAGGAATTAAAGCAAATGCTTAGAAGAATACCTGGTACATAGCGAGTGCTCAATAAATGTTATTTTTGTTGTTTACCAGTCCAACCCAAGAGACTTTGGAGTGAGTCTCTCTCTCTCTCTTTTTTTGCATTATCACAGACTACTCAGGCCAGCCTCCTCCCCTTCCTTCTGTCACAGATACTGACTCCCTGCTGTGTTCAGGCACCTTGCCACAGCTGTGGATGTCATGGTAAACCAGAAGAAATTGTTTCTTCCTTCCTGGAGTTTCTAGCCTGGCAGAAGCCAGACAGAAGCTCATCAACAGCGGAAGACAACATGTAATGGGAGCATTTAAAAAGGGGCAGCTGTCTAACATAGAGGACATGGAAGGCTTCTTGGAGGAAGTGGCATGTGTGCAGTGACATGGGAGGAGTAAGAACCAGTCAAGTGATTGGGGAGCAAAGTATTCCAGCAAGAGGGAATAGAATGTGCAAAGGCCAAGAGACAAGAGATAGAGAGTGGCTGTTGGAACATCCAAAAGTTCAGCATGGAATGGAGCTTATATAGACTGGAGACTTAAACGGGCTAGATTCCAGGCTGTAGATGTGTCTTTAGGATTTCTGATTCAGTTGTCATATCTACAAAGTGGGTATTTCGCATCTAGTTGAAGATTTGAGCTTCTTTTGAAAATCAGGAGGAGAGGCCATGCTGGTTGACATTTCCATGTGGGGGTGGTCTCCAACTTAACCAGACCCCACCGGACCTCACTTATTTATGTTGTCTGCCTGCCCCTGCCTGGAGAGAGAGCTAGGGTGGGAGGAGGTCTGACTAGGGAAGAAGTGGGGAAGTAGTGGCATCTGATTCGAATTATTCAAACAGCTTTGCATCCTGGTTTGAGTAGAATTTGTCCTGAGGAAATGGAGTCATCGAAGGGCTTTAAGCATTAGGGGTTTTACTAAGTAAGATGTTTGTTATTTCTGTATCAAAACACAGACATCGAGGAGGGCTGGGGAGGGGGTGGCGAGGCACAGGGGAGGTAAAGAATAGAGGGTCCTTTATAAACCTCATTGAAACTTTCAATATGTAGCTTCCTCATATATAAAATTTGTTAGGAGCCATCAGAAATGCTTGAGAGGTAACATCTTTCTGCTTAATGTGTCCCCATTTCCCTCTTGGGCTGTCAGGGGAAGGTTCCATGGGATCTGGGTGTTCAAGATCATTGAACATTCCCTGATGCACACCACCCTGCTGCACACCCTCCAAGGCCATGGTCCTGGTGGATGTTCTGTTCCATCATGAGACCTGCATTCTCCCAGCAGATGCAGGGTTGAAGTGGCAGCACCTATGCCAGGGGATGGGGACAGACAGGGAACAGGCCATGCCCAGAATACAATGTCTAATTACCTGGGTGCCTCGAGAAGCAATTTTCTCTGGTTGGAGAAATTGGTTTTTGTGCCTCCAGTCCATGCACACAGCTGAATGACATGTAGGTCAAGGAGGCATAATTATATGGAAATGGTTTTATGTTTGGGAACTTCTAAAAATCTACCTCTGTACACTGGGAGATGGCAGAGAGAGAGTACATTCCATTCTGACCAAGCTGAGTTCAGCGGTGAAGGATGGCTTGCTTCATCATGACTTTGGAGGGGTCTGTTTCTTTTCTAGCTTTGGGACACATGCTTGAATGTCACAGAGAAAAAGAAGCAATGCCTTCTTGGCATGCTGGTTATGAGCATGGACACTGCACCTAGATCTGACATGTTCTTGCTGTGTAACTTTGGGCAAGTTACCTAACTTCTCTGTGCTTCTATTTGCTCATCTATAAAATGAAGTTGATCTTGAGGACTAAGTAAGTTAATGCATAGAAAGTGCTTAGAAGAGTATAGGCTGCCTGGTAGACACCACTGGAATTGTGCCCTCTGCTTCCCATCCCTCCCATTTCACTCAAGACTTCTGCCTACCCTATGTCCCAGCTGAGAGGAACCACTGTACCTGAAGGTCCCCAAATAAGCCACATTCTCTCCAGCCTTTGAGACTTCACCTGTGCAGTTCCCTTTTTCTATAACACTTCTTCCATCCACTCTGTCTGGATGGCTCTTGTTCTTGACTCTCCATGAGCCAGCTTGTTCAGAGCCCAGATGGGTGTCCCTTATACTTTGCTGTACCCCTTGTCTATAACAAAACAAACTGCCTCTCTTTCTCCTCTGAGCAGAATTATCATTTCCAAGAGAGAACAGGGAAAGTGTCAGTAGGAAAAGCAAGTTTTTTTTTTTTCCTTTAGAATAAGTGAAAATGTAAATAATGATAGCAGTAATAGGAGTAATGATGCTGCTGGTGAGAAATGTTTACCTTCTTCTGCCACAAGGGAATTGGTCTTAATAATGAAAATAATAGCTTCCACTTAGCAATCTCTTATTATATGCTAGAAACTGTGATAAGTAGTTTGCATTAGTTACTGCTGCTTCCCTCATTTTTAAAAATAGTTATTATTAGATCCTTTCTATAGAGGAAGGAATTTAGGATTAGTTTAGAGACTTGTCCAAGCTTACATAGCCAATAAATCACACAGCCAGGATTTAACCTCCATACTGTCCAACTGCAAAGTGTTAACTGCTGCATGCTTTAAGAAGGCAGAAGGCCTTGGGACCATTGCTTCCAAAGATTCCGAAGTCAGCTGCAGGACAGAACTTGTGCCTACTGGCCTGCTAGTCTGTCCTGACATGGGCACCATTATTGGGTGCTTCCTACTCCAGGATGCTAGGCTTTCCTCACAGCCCTAGGGTAAAAGGCATTTTCCTGCCTGTCCAGGGTTTCCCAGAATGACTAGGACACTCGTTGGTTGAACAAGGAAGGGATGGGCTGCTTTCTCGGCAGAGGGAACCGCAAGTGCAAAATCAAGGAAGTGTGAAAGCATGCTTTGTTTGCAGAATTGTAAAATGACAGGCTTGGCTGGCATGAGGACCAGAGGGAAATGGAAGGATGAGCATTCAAGAATCCAGTGTGATAACCTCAGTGAAATTGCTCTGCAAACTCCCAAGGTTGTTGTGGGGACTGAAGGAGACAAGCCTTGGGAAGCCATTGCACAAACTGGAAAAGCGTTAGACAAATGTTAATTATCACAAATTATTTCACAGGTAGTGTGATGGGTATCCGGAGCGAGATAGCAGAAAATTAAAATATCTGGTAATTTTTCTTGAATCCACATTCACAAAAGCATTCATAAATGAAAAATTCTAATTTCATCACTTGCATCTCCTTTTTTTTTCAGATGAATAGATTATAAAAGATTTCAGAAGCTAATAAAATTCAGTCAGTTTCCTGGTCATTATTAATTATACTCCCAGGTTTTGAGACTTGCAGTAATTTTTTGTTGCCCACCTGTAAAACCATATCGGCTAATTCTTGATCCAAGTATCTCTTAGAACCACCTTGTCTTTTCTCTTTCCTTGGTCATCCTGTTGCTGTGGGGTCATGGAAGGCAAGTCTGTGTCTGTATTATTTTGGGCCACATTATTAGTCTTTAGTATAGTCCCTGATACATGGTAGGTGCTTGGCAAATATTTGTTTCGTGCAGCCTTAAGCCTAGATGGCATCATATTATACCCGAGTTACTGCAGAGTTAGCTCTGTCTTGGCCCCTGCCCCTCTGTTCCCAAAGCAGTCTGTCTGTGTTTGCTCTAAAACTCAATCCATTTTCCTCATTCTGATAAAATACTATTGGTAAAACTAATTTAACCATTATTAAATATTAAAGCTGGTAACAAAGAATCCAGATGTGTATAGTTTAGCCAAAATGATAAAGTAGGAAACTCCTTATTTTAAAGGGATTCAGCATGGACAGACTTTACAATTCTGTATCCTGAAGGTAGGTGCCTCAACCCCCATCTCCATTTCAGTGGAGAAGATCATGTCTTGCCTCTTTTTTTTTTTTTTTTTGGTTTGTTTAGATTTATTTATTTATTAGAGAGCGAGCGCACGAGTGTGTGCACACGAGTGGGGGGATGGGCAGAGGGAGAAAGAGAGACAATCTCAGGGAGACTCCCTGTCCAGTGCAGTGCTGGAGGTGGGGCTCGATCTCATCCCCCTGAGATTACAACCTGAGCTGAATGAAGTCAACTGAGCCACTGAGGGGCCCCGAGATCTTTAATGAAAGCACCCCCCTGGGTGATCCTGGAACCAAAGACCTTGTCCTGACCAAAAGCACTATTAATGCTTCAACCGAACAGGTGGCTACACAGGCTCTTGCTCCTGATGTCTGGGGCAGAAGCCTGGCTTTGCCATAGCACTAACTGCGTGACTGCACTTAACAGCTTACCATGTGCCTCAGTCTTCTCATCTACAGAATGGGAGTAATAATAGTACCTTTTTCATGGGGTTAGAAGGATTAAATTAGTTAATTCATGGGAAGTGCTTGAAACAGTGCCCAGCAGGTAGTAGGCATTCTGTTAATGTTCGTTATAATTATGGTAAATGACTGTTAGGTTTGTTTCTAGCATTAAGGCTTTAGCAACTGTACTATCCAGGGTTCAGCCATGGATCCTGCTGTATGTGGGGTGTGGTGGTAGAGACATGAGTACAGTATTCGATCACTGGTTTGGGTTTCCACAGCATCTTGAGCTTTTTTTTTTTTTTTAAAGATTTATTTATTTATTTATTTGACAGAGAGAGAGAGAGAGAGAGAGAGAGATCACAAGTAGATGGAGAGGCAGGCAGAGAGAGAGAGAGAGGGAAGCAGGCTCCCTGCTGAGCAGAGAGCCTGATGCGGGACTCGATCCCAGGACCCTGAGACCATGACCCGAGCCGAAGGCAGCGGCTTAACCCACTGAGCCACCCAGGTGCCCCTTGAGCTTTTTTTGGAACAGCAAATTATTACACTACATGGTAGTAGGTTGAATATTTTAAAAGGTAAAAATTCGTCAAATATTGATAATTTCACATAGTACAACCTTATAATTTTCAATTTACTTGTTTTGTCCACTGGGCGGTACATATCTCAAAAGCATGGGCAAAATTCATTCGTCTCTCTCATTCTCAGTCCTTAGCAAAGGTTCTCATGTGAAGGAGATGCTCAGTAGATACATATGATGAAGAAACAGACATGATGAAGAAACAGACAGTGAATTCCAGACAGTAGGGGCAGAAAGTCTGCCCTGATTAAACCCTGCAGCATTCCCAGCACTGCCTCCCAAACCAAGAGTGAGGTTGATTTCTTCCTCTTTGTACATGGGCTTCTTTCTAGCTTATCTCTTACCAATCTCGACGCTAATATGGGTTACTTCTTCATCTCTCCAACTAGATTGTGTCCTCCCTGAGGGCAGGAACCCAGATCTATTTGTCCTCATGCCACCAATAGTTAGCACATAATTTAGAAATGAATGAGTGAATAATGGAAGGTCTTGGCAGGATTCAGAGGGGTGGCTCCATTTTGGGGATCATTCCTGCCTCTGACACCTTTGCATGTGTAGTGGAATGATGAACCCTGGGTTTGAGGTTCAAGGATGTAGCTTTGCTTTTCAGCTTGGCCTACCAGTAGTAATTTGAGAAGGCTATTTAACTCCTCCGAGGTTCAGTTTCATAATGGATGAGAAAGCCCTTTATAAATTTTACTTCTCTTTGCTTATTGGCCAGCACTATATTAACATTAATGGCTATTATTGATGACTCTTTTTGAGCATGAGGAATAGAGCCTGGCATATAATAGGTGGTCAATAAACATTTACCACATGAACCGGATTTGGAATTCTGAGCACTTAACTGAAACTAAGCCTACTTAGGGCTGATAGCAGAAACCTTAGAAGGACTTGGAAGACCACAGAGTTTTCATGGAAATTGTTTCATCATAATATGCTACTTAAAAAAGGCATCTCAATTTCTGTTTTGTAGGTTAGGTGTGGGATGGAGAGGGAATTCACCTGCCTGTCTTTGCTTAATAATAATTTCAAGTAATTAAACCATCTGCTTGGGGAGAGGGCAGTGGGGACACTGGGAGAGTCTTTAACCAGGAAGGAAGACATAGTCCCTCAAAATGCCTGCAAAGACCAGGCTGGGAGGGTGAACCAAGACAGAGGTCTGTAGACACAGCATTTGTCTTTTCCCATGCCCTGAATACCAATGTCTGCAGTAGGCCCAGTGGCAAGCAGAATATAAGCAGTGGTACACAGGCCTGCTCTATCTCAGCTGTGTCGCTCAGTAGCTGCATTACTTTGGGCAGGTTATTTTACTTCTCAGGTCCTCAGTTCCCCCACTGCCAATCTTATATCTTCTAGAATAGATATAATAGAAATACTACCTCACGGGCATTGCTGTGGGGATTAAATGAGGCAGTGTGGAATAATAGGTTTGATTCAGTGCTTGGCTTGGAATAAGTGCTCAATAAATGGTAGTTGTGGTGGTGGTGATGGTAGTTGTGCTCAAGATGCTTCTTCAGTCTCTGCAAGGTGAGTATGGACATTACATTTATGGACATTACATTTATGGGATCAAGAAAGCAGTCACCTATTCTTCTGATGTATCCATCCACACATTCATCTACCCACCCACCTACACATTCAGTATTTGCAAAGGCCCCCAGAGGGTCCTGGCATCATGGAGATGACTCGGATCCAATGTGTTCTGTTGGGCTCAAAGCTTAACTCGGCATTTTTTTTTTTTTTTTTTTAAATTTAGAGAGTGGGTGAGAGTGGGGGTGGGCAGGGGCAGAGAGAGAATCTCAACCAGGTTCCACGCCCAGCATGGAGCCCGACGTGGGGCTTGATCTCCCTACCCTGAGATCATGACTTGAGCCGAAATCAAGAGTTAGATGCGTAACCTCCTGAGCCACCCAGGCACCCCAGCTCAGCATTTTTTGATGCTCCCAGGCAAAGATAAGTTTGAAGCCCCACGGGAAGTTAAATGCCTTATCCTCACCTCTCCTGTGTTATGAAACTTGTCACATTATATTATGATTATTGACCTGCCTTTCTACCCAACTAGAGTGTGTGAGTTCTTTAAGGGCAGGGCCATGTCATGTTCATGTTTGTCTTTCCCCCATCCTTATCCCCTAGAACCCCTGGCACAAAGTAGGGTCTCATGAAGTGGAGTCTGATCCTTAACATAGCCTAAGGAGCCCAGGTAGGAATCTGATAGGAAATCCTTGTCAGTCTTAAGGAAAAAACTCTTCTATTTATTAAGCACCTGTTGTGTGCCAGGTACATTGTCTCATGTGTTCTCCTCAACAAGGGGGACATTCTTAGCCTCATTTTACAGATATGGAAATTGACATTCAGAGAAGTTAATTGCACACAGCTGGAAAGTCCCGTGGATCTCAAATCCAGGTTTTCACCAACTTCCCTTCTTACAAGAGACCATTCACTGCTCACATTTAGTGTGGTTGGAAAGAGTAGATGAGGCTAAAAGTGTGGTAGTATAAATGGATATGGAATGTGTGTGTGTTTGTGTGTGTGACATCTACATAGCCAAATTTGAGGAAGGCAATAACACAGTAAATTTAAAATCCTATAGGAGCACAGCAGGAAACATAAGTGAGAGAATCAGGCCAGGTGTGTGTGTGTGTGTGTGTGTGTGTGTGTGTGTGCACGTGTGTGTGTGTACATACATTTATACATATACATATATATAAATATATAAAAATATAATATTAATAAACATATATATAGATCTGTGCTAGGGTACAATAGGGAAAGTGGGGACTGTGTGAACTGGTTAGTACAAGTGCCATATAAAGGAGGCTATGGCTACTTGGTTCTAGGCACTTGATGGCAGTCACGGAGAGCTCAGTTTTTGTTTGTTTTTTTTTTTAATTTTTTTTAAAGATTTTATTTATTTATTTGTCAGAGAGAGAGAGCAAGCACAGGCAGACAGAATGGCAGGCAGAGGCAGAGGGAGAAGCAGGCTCCCTGATGAGCAAGGAGCCCGATGTGGGACTCGATCCCAGGACCCTGGGATCATGACCTGAGCCGAAGGCAGCTGCTTAACCAACTGAGCCACCCAGGCGTCCCGAGAGCTCAGTTTTTAAGACTCCTGAGAAAACTGAATTTTTATGAGATTGCCTCTGAATCTTAATAGGCAAGGTGCTGCTTTTTAAGAAGACTTTCAACATTCCTCTTTCACATTCTGTGGGGTCTGAGTTTCAGGTCCAGGCCTCCTCAGGAGGTTATATGAGGGTGGTTGGGAAGGATGTTAACCAGCAGCATGTATCTGACTAGCATTTTTAGGAAAAGAATTCAGTACTGACAGTGATATAAGGAAAAAAAAATCCTCTTACTTCTAGAGCCATCCTCTTCTGGCTAGAAGTTCTAACTCAGAAGATCCAAGAGGAAACCACCATTTTCTCCCCTCCTGCATAAGCTCTCTGTCCATTTTCAGGATGTCCTTGGAGTTTCCACCTCAATCTTAGGGGCATCATTCCATTCTTCTGCTGTACCCCGGGTCATTAGAATTGAATGCAGTCACAGTGACGATGTCCCTCTACTGGGCTGGCCAGAAGTCAATTCTGTTCGTTTGTCAGATGACAGTGCTGAAGGTGACCCTTTTCTTCTTGTCCAGACACTTGCTTTCTCTCTGTTCAGGACTCTTGCGACTGACAGCTGGATCATTAGCAGGACTTGCCCACTGCCACAACCAAGATGACAGCTCTCTTTTGTGCTGTGGGCATTTTGCCATGATTCCTGGAGAACCAGGCACAGACGTCCTTGATGTCTGAGGACGTTGTTCATTTGCTCGTTTGACTTGTCTGACGCTGTTTTACTTGGAGACTGAGGTGATGGTGGATGGGGTAGGAGTAGGACTGGAGAGGCTGTGAGCATGAACCTTTACCCACACTCCTACTGTGTGCCAGGCACTGTGTTGGGCACTGTACAGGTATTGCTCACTTTTTCCTACCAGAGCCCAGAGATCGTTCACACTACAACATGTTCTTGCAACTTCCCTCTTAAAGCACCTTCCATCTGTTTTTCACAGCAGCCAGAAAGACCTTTGAAAAACTCAGATTAGGTCATGTCACCTGCTTAAAAGGCTCCCATCTCTTCTTGCAACACTTAGAGTGAAATCCAGATTAGTCCTGTCTGTATACATCTTCTCCTCATCTCCTGCCACTCTCCTTCCTGCTCATCGTACTCCAGCCACACAAGTCTGCCTTCGTTCCCGCTCATTCCCACCTCTGAGCTTTTACCCTTGCGGGTCCTTCTGCTTGGCATGCTCTTCCCCTGTGCTTCCTGTAGCCAGCTCCTTCCCATTGTTCCAGTCTCAGTGCAGACATCGGCTTTTGGACAGCCCTTTCCTGACCACCCTATCTGCTGTAGCTTCCTATCACCTTACCATGCTGTTTTCCTGATAGCATTATCAGTATCTCATATAGTGTTTATGCATCTGTTTACTTGTTTACCACTTGTGTCCCTCGTGGAATGTACACCTGTGCAGGCATTCTTTGTTTTTCCTCCAGTGCCTACATGGGTGCCTGGTGTATGAAAGAGGTGCCACATATATGTGCTAAGTGAATAAAGTTGGTGTTATCACCCCCATTCTCGGAAGAGGCTCCGAGAAAGGTAAATTATCTGCTCATGACTTCACAGCTAGCAAAGTTGCAGTGCTGGGACTTGAACCCCCAGTTATGCCTAATTCCTAAGCCAGTATTACTTTCCTGATGCCTGCTGGCCAGGACGGGTAGTGTTCTGGAAAGGTTCTGAGTGTGGAGGGTGGACGTAATAGGGGGACCACGCTCTGTGAAGGTCAAGAGTGTGGGCCTGTGATTCCTTTAAGGAATGCCCATCTCTACCCTCTTCATGGCATTGCTCCCTCTTGAGTTCTTTCTCTAATCACTGCTCCATTCTGCCACCTTCCAGGGAGGCCACTGCTTTTCGTTCAAGAGGCAGATGATGGTTCTTGTCAGCAGCTCTGTGGAGCTGAACCACGGTGTTGAGGCCAGGAATGCTAAAAGCAGAGGGCTGCAGCAAGAACAGAATCACCAGGCCGTTCTATACCTTTGACTGTGGGAAAAGGGGGTATGTGTGTGTGCATGTGTGTGTGTGTGCACATGCATATCTGTGTGTGTGTCCATGTAGGTGTATGTTTATGCATGTTTCTGTGTGTACAAGTCTGTGTGTGCACACGTCTCTGTGTCTATGTGTGTGCATACATCTTTGTATGTATATGTGTGTGCGTGTGTGCGCGCACATGTTTCCATGTGTGGGTCTGTGGAGAGTCCCTCCTGTGAAGTGATGTGGCTGATAGTTTTTGCTGCACCTAGCTGAAAACGATAAGAAATGTCTTTGGTGGAAAAGCAATCACCCCAGGTCTTCAACTGGTAAACATTCTGGCAGATGAGGGGGGGAAAAAAAGAAGTTACTGGCGAATATCAGAAGTCAAAAGAAGTCAACACTGTAAAATGTGTTGTCCCGGGCGCCTGGGTGGCTCAGTGGGTTAAGCCACTGCCTTCGGCTCAGGTCATGATCTCAGGGTCCTGAGATCAAGTCCCGCATCGGGCTCTTTGCTCAGCGGGGAGCCTGCTTCCTTCTCTCCCTCTCCGCCTGCCTCTTTGTCTACTTGTGATCTCTCTCTGTCAAATAAATAAATAAAATCTAAAAAAAAAAAAAAAAATGTGTTGTCCCAAATCAGGGTCACTTTGTGTGGTTTCTGCAAAGCTCTGGCTTCCTGTTTCCTCTGTTTGCATCTCACTCCCTGTTCTCCTCCTGTCCTCAGACTGCCTTTTGGCATTCAAGACTCACTCTCTTTCTGTTCTGATATGTGCCACCAATCCCCTCTTGCCTAAGAGTCACTGCAGAGCCTGTCCTCCTTGCCTTTTCCTTCCATTCATTCCTTCCTCGGCCTTCAGGTTCCAGTTGTTCTCTTGAGGGGGCTTTTCTTGGCTTCCCCATTGGGCAGGTCCCCCCATGAAAAGCTCTACTATCACCATGTGCCTCTCCTTCATGTTCTTTCACACGTGACTATTTACATTTATTCAGGTTTGTGATCATGCTGGTCTTTCCCATGTGTATCATATGAGCATGCAGATAGGGAGTGGCTCTTTTTAGGCTTGCTATGCGCCTAGCACAGTGCCTGGTACTTGGTAGTGCCAGGCACATGGATGGATGGATGGATGGATGAATAGACGGATGGTTGGATGGGTGAGTGAATCAATAAATGCAGATGTAGTTGTCTAATTGCACTTTCTCGTATCTTGTCCCATTATTTTTGCCATGGAGCAAAATGAAAACATATCTGGGTTAAAAGTCCCAACTCTCAATGTAGTTCAGCTGGTCATAACCTTTACTCAAGAGAAGCCCAAGTTATTCAGCCTCTACTTGATAGAAAAGCAAAGATCCTGGCTTATCCACACAGAGAAGTTCCCTCACTTTGAATCCCTCCGGATCTAAGGTAACCACATCTTCCCCAAACGCCAACCTTCCCTTCCTTACATTTCCCTTGATGGAGTAGAGACAGCAGGGTTATCACTATTGCAATGGTCAAGGCACACTGGATTCGGAATCTAAAAGATTTGGGATCAAGGTTACACCTGGTTAGCTGTGTAACCTTGGTGGAAATTCCTTGTCCTCTCTAGGGCCTCTGTTTCTGTATTAAGAGCATTGTACTAGAGATCAGGGCTCCCAGATAGTAGTGACGGGCCCACCAACATTATGATTTTTTCCATATATTTGTGTTCTCTGTACAACTCTTTACTCAACATTTTGTTTTAAAGTGATTTCCCTCCCCCACCCCCAAATTTATACCTTATATAATACTGCTGTCCAGGGATGCCTGGGTGGCTCAGTTGATTAAGTATCTGCCTTCAGCTTAGGTCATGATCCCAGGGTCCTTGGATTGAGTCCCGCATCAGGCTCCTTGCTCAGCAGGGAGCCTGCTTCTCCCTCTGCCTGTACTCTGCCTGCTTGTGGTTGCTTGCTCTCTCCCTCTGACAAATAAATAAAATCTTTAAGAAAAATTTAAAAATACTGCTGTCCAATATAAATGCAATGTGAGCCACATATGCAATCTCAATTTTTCTAGCAGCCACATTAAGAAAATAAGAAGAAACAGGTAAAATTAATTTTAGCAGTATGTTTTATTTAATTGTGTCATCGAAGATGTAATCAACATAAATTATTAATGAGCTATTTAATTTTTTTCATATTAAATGTCCAAAGCATGGCATGTATTTTACATTCTGAGCACATTTCTCTATGGATGCTAAATCTTTCAGTGGAAATCTTTGGTCTCTGTTTAGATGTCGTAAAATATACAGTTGAAAAGAGTAGATTCACATACCCACATTGTTCCAAGTATAAAGTTATTTTCCAGCAACTGAACTGAGTATCCAGGCTTAATTGTAAATTAACTGAAGTCAGATTAAAAAAGTCAGTTCCTGAGTTAGGCTAGTCAAATGTCATGTACTCTATAGCCACACGAGACTTGGAGTTACTATATTGGACAGCATGGACAAATAACAAACCTCAATCACAAACCCACTTCCCTGCTGTAAACAGAAGATATTCTTAAAAATAAATACAGTGATAATACAAGGGTGACATTACATTTTAGCTAGATTCTGAGCCCTAGGCCTGCTCTGTGTCTGTTAAAAACAGAGATTTAGCACACATGAAAATGTGTTAAAGACACCAGCACCAAGATGAGACTTCCCTTTGACAGAGTCAGAAGGTTTCAGGAAACTGAAAAGAGATTTAATAATGATTCGGCTTATTGCCACCTAAAATAATCCCACATAAAACAACAATAGCAACAACAAAACCCCTCAAAATCCAGATAATTACTCCGAACTCTAAAGTTTCACAGCCTGTTTCCCCTTTACACCGATCACTTTGATTCCTCAAGAGACCACTAGCAGTGTGACTTTGTAAGAAGGGAACTAAATAAGAGTTGGGAAAGTAAGTTCTGGTTTATTGCCATTCCTAGCTCTGCAACTTTAGGTAAAGTCTCAGTTTCTTCCTGTTAGTGGCAGACACTGGGGCCCCTGCTAGCCATGCATTGCTTTATTTTGTCCATATCATACACCCTGTAGAAAAAGACACTGTTATACCCATTCTGCAGAGAGGAACACTGATGCTCAGAGAAGTTCAAGCAACTTGCCAGAGCTCCACCAATAGGAAGTCATGAGGCTGGAATTTGAATCCAGATCAGTGGGGACCATAAGACCACATCCTAATCCACCATGCTGGCAGGTTTTGAGGGCTCTTCCATTTACAAAAAAAAAAATAGTGGATTTGTCTTCCAGGACATTGTCAACATGCAATTTGCAGTACTACTTGGGAGCTCTTTCTTCTAGTCATGCCAAATCCCTGGTTTCCTGAGTTGGCATGCCCTTTTTTTTTTTTTTTTAAAGCCGCATATTCATTTGGGTCTCCATCTCCTTTACTGCTTGCTCCTCCCCCTAGCATCTTGTTTTCATTCTCCACCCACTGTGACCCCCTTAGTATTTCTTGGTGCTTAATGAAGCTTTACCCACTCTAGAGTTTGTGAATTTGCAGCCTGGTGGGCTGTATCAAGCCTGCAGATATGTTTGGTTTGGCTCATGCAGTGCTGGCTTGCATAGTGTTTTTAAAAATTTTCGAATTAGTTGCCAACATTGAAACATTGGGATGTTTCACATAAAAATCTGGATTCCTAGATTTTTGGAAGAATTTGGCAACACTGGATTGGCTGGAGAGGTGAGTGGTGGTGGTACTTTCTAACCTCCCTCAGTCCCCACTCCTCTCTGTTCTCTGTCACCCCCATTCCTTGTGACTTAGCCCAAGTGTCAGTTGTCAGCAGTCATTGTGTGTGGCCTGCCATTTTCTTACAATAAAGCTAGACAGTAGTACTGAGTATCACTATCAGTTTCTAGCTATGTGACTATGGGTATCTTAGCATTCTCACCTGAGAAACGGGCATGATTACTATACATGTCTCAAGGGGTCATTGGGGGAATTAAATGAGTTAGTGCCTGTAAAATGTTCTGAAGACTCCATAGCACATAGTAAGTGCAACATACGCCCTAGCAGTTGTTAAGAGGAAAGTGCAGTGGTTTTGGAAAATATGTCTCTATCACTGGGGGGCAATTAGAGAGGCCAAAAGAGCCACATGCTTTCAGAAACACAGCAGGGAAGCATGATTCTTTGGGTAAGTGAAGCGTTTCTTAAAACTGGGCCACTCTGTGTGCATTTATACTATTTGACTGCTCCTAGCAGGTCTCTGAATTCGAGACACCTGCCTTCCCTTGTCCCCCACATTTCAGGCACCCTCTGCAGGGCTGGCATCCCCTATCAGCATTGCCCACATGGAGGTTCAGTGGCAGGGTCTACCTACCACTGAAGGTCTGAAGAGAGGTCTCCCTACCTCTCTTCTGTTCATGGTCCTGTTTGCAGCATGCAGAGCAATCTTGCTGAGTGCTTGTCAGACCCTCTATCAATTTTAGTTGAAGAAGGTTTCATGTTCTGGACTGACAGTTTTTCTGGAGGTTTCACTGAACCTCAGGCACCTCTCTGAGAGGTACCAAATTCCCTAGGCTTATGATGGAATTGATTTAATCCATTGGATAATTCTTTCCTAGTTTTCCAGGGCAAAGAGTTTCATTCCTGGTGGGTGCACTTTGAGTAGAATGGTGCAGTTATGGAAAAGACCTATATATATAAAGTAATGTCTGGCTTCAGGGGATTTATAAAGTTTGTTGACATGTCAGACAATAAAACAGCACTACCTGCTATTTATTGAGCTCCCACAATGTTTGAGGGATTGTGAGAAGCCTTTGCATATTTTATTTGGGATTACCACCACAACAGTGGAGGGCACAGAAGATTAATCACATTTACTGAACTCTTATTCTATTTGAGAGCACACATGTGCCAAGAATGCTGCTACACATTTTTACGGTTTCATTTGTTCCTCACAACAACCCTGTGAGATAGGTATTATTATGATCCCATCTCACTGATGAGGCTAAGACACAGAGAAGGTGAGAAATTTGCCCAAGGTCACAGGCTAGCAGGTAAGGGAGCTAGGATTCAAACCCAGGCAGTTTGAGATTAGAGACCTCTTGGTTAATTGCTGAACTTGGCTGCCTGCTTTCTTATAAATAAAAACTGAAGCTCAGAGAGCTGGAGTATCGTATCTGAGATCACACAACACACATGGGTAAGATACAGGATCCAAATCCATGTCCATTCAGTTCCAGTGCAAGGCATTTTATACTCAACCTCAAAAGCAGAAATGACACATGGGGTCACTGCAGAAATCACGCAGAGAAATGGACAACAAAGCTACTGGTCTGGACCCCAGCCCAGCCAACTTCCAGCATAGCCACTTCATTGGTCTGTGCTTGGGTCTCCAACTGAGCTCTGCAAGCAGAGCCCAGCTCTCCCAGGTCTTTGACAGACTTGTAGAGTGAATTACTGCCAGAGCCAAGCCTGGAATCCAGGACTCCTCATGCAGTGCTCTTTCTCACATTGTTATAACAGGGATTCTAAGGCCCAGTGTGCATAAAGAGGAGCCATACAGGTTAGAGAAGACAGTTAAGTGCAGCATGTAGGAACTCTGATATTCAAGTATCCATGTACTTTTGAAAAGGGCAGCCATTAAATAAATTATGGTAAAATATACAGTGGAATACTATGCGACTTCATAAAAGAATGAAGAAGCTTCAGTATAACATTATGGATGATTAATATGTTAAGTGAAAAAGAACAAGATGGAGGGCAGTGTGTACAATGTGCTCACTTTGAGGAGAGTTAAAAAAAAGAGTTGAAATCCTTTATTCTAATTTGTTTATGTATACACTAAAATACTCTGAAAGAACAAATAAGGAACCAAGATACTGACGAACTAGTTACCTGTGTGGTGGTGTTGATGGGGTGGATTTGGGAATTGGTGAATAATATGAATGTTATTACCTATATAACATATAATGTGCACACATATGCATGCACGCACACTACCCAAAAGCAGCTGCATAGGAAAGCAGCCTATTCCTCAGCTACAGCCAGCTTTCTGAGAATATGAGCCTAATGTTAGTTCTTCTGGGTTTTCAAAGGAACTTGGAAATCTATTTTTTTTTTAAATTCCAAGTTTTAGTTTCAAATGTTTGTTGCTAATATATAGAAATATGATAGGTTATTGCAAATTAACAATGTGTCCTGCAGACATGCTGAACTCGCTTATTATTTCTAAGAGCATTTTTTGGTGGAGTCTTTGTGATTTTCTCTGAAGTCAGTGATAGCATCTGTGAATAGAAACAGTTTAATTCCTTCCTTCCAGTAAACCTTTTCTTTCTTTTTCTTTCCCAGCTAGAACTTCAGCTAGTATGATGTTCAGTCAGATAGCAAGAGCAGATATCCTTGTCTTGCTTTTAGATCTTAGAGGGAAAACACTCCATCTTTCAAAATTAAATGTGATGTTAGCTATAGGTTATTTATTGATGCCCTTTATCTGGTTAAAGGAGTTCTCTGTGTATTCCTAGTTTGGTAAGTTTTTATCACTAATGTTGAATTTTGTCAAATACTTTTTTTGCATCTATTGAGAAGATCATATGGATTTCCTTTTTTAGATTTTTTAATATGGTAGGGCATACTGATGATTTTCAAATGTTGAACCAGCCTTGCATTTCTGGAATAAACCCAAGTTTGTCTCGGTGTATTATCATTCTTATATATTCCTGAGTTAGATTTGGTAATATTTTGTTGAAGATTTTTGTGTGTGTGTCTGTGTTCACAAAGAATATTGGTCAGTAGTTTTCTTGTAATGTCTGGTTTGGTATTAGGGTAAAGCAGGTGTCATAAAACAAGTTGAGAATTTTTCCTTAATTTTTTTAATTTTTAAATGATGAAAAAAATGACTAACAGAGTGCTGCAGGCAGTGTGTTAAGTGAATAACTCAGCACAGCCTCAGAGCAACTCTGTGAGGTATGTGCCATTATTACCATCATCCCATTTTACAGAGGGGGAAGGTGAGGCATAGAGTAGTTAAAGTCACTTACCTAAGGTCACATAGCTTATAAATAGCAAAGCCAGGACTCAGACCCTGGAGGTCTATCACCAGACTGTATACTTTTAACCTGTTTACTAGATTTTCTCAAAAGATGTTTACAGATGAATGAGAACACATCTGGAGTGCTCAGTCCATCTTACTGGTCACCATTTTCCCATTCCTGGTTAACAGCAACTGTAACTACTGTGTGTCACAGCACCGACTATCTGCCAGGTGACAGACTCATCATCTCCATCTCGCACTGACCCTCACAGGCAGGTATTAACCTCTCCTTTCTCCTGGTTACTGGCTCCCCTATTGGCTGTTGCAGAAATGCTCCTCTCTGCTGGGTGGTGTGTGGTTTCAGGCTATCATCTTCCTTACCTTGTCTCCTTTCACATCCCTGGTGCCTTTTAGAAGGTAAATTTAAAAAATATCTTTCAAATCTTGTTTAATTTTGCGCTGCTCCTTCCTTATCAGCTGGGCTCACCCGTCTTCTCAGCCGCTTCTTCCCCCAGGCATCAGGCTCATTTCTTCTTCCTGCACTGCCTTCTGCTTTTTACTGTTTTGTCCCAGTTGGCCCCATCAGTGTCCCCAACTCTACCTTGTTAGCTTGTCTGGCTTATTGTATGCATTTTGAAAGGTTAGAAACATCTTGCTTACTTAAAAGGAGGAGAAAAGAGACAGAGTTTTAGGGACAGCTGGGACACCAGTTTTTTCCATTGAGCACAACATGAAGAACTGAGGTTAGTTAAAAGAACTTCCTGGCAATAATGAAGGCACTGTGGTAGACTTGAAAGAGCAGATGTTTGCACACTGGCTTGACTGTGTGACTATAGACAAGATGTTCCACTTCTCTGAATCTCAGTTTGCTCATCTGTAAAAATGGGTTCAGAGAAATGTACAGATCACAGGGATGTGGTGGGGATTGAGTGCAATAATGTAAGCATTTAACATAGAAAAAGATCCAGTGTGGAGAAGGCACCAATAAGTGCTTTCCTCAGTCCAAATGGTGTGCTAAGCCATTTTATATAGACAATCTTATTTAATATACACCATCTATGTGGGTAGTAGATAAAATGAGGTGGGAAAAATTATGGTACAGAAAATTAAGAGTTCTTAAATGGCATATTCTTAAGAGTTCTTAAGTTCTTAAGAGTTCTTAACTGCTAATAGTTCACATTAGGACTCCCTGGGACCCATTCCAGACCAGTTAACTTAGATTGTCTGGGGCCATTCCTAGAGGCAGGGTATTGGACCACATGGCTTTTCCCAAGCTCTTCCTTTCAGTCTAGAGACTGAAGGTGGTAAGAAACATCTGTGCTTTTCCCAGTTAGTGGCTCCCCTACTGCCAAACACTCAGCCACTCCCCACCCACCCTTTGGTTTCCACCCATGTTTCCAACCACCCTGTGAAAGTTTGGAAATGAGGTGAGTCCACTGCCAGGAAAAGTGATTCAATTAAAATCTCAGTTTTCAACAATATTACCAAGCCCTGTGGTCTGTTACTTCACACCCAGCATAGCTGTGCATCCTGGTCAGTAGCAGAGTAATGAGGGCTTGCTAATTGCTGGTGGCTGGGAGTGGGGAGGGGATACTGTAGTGAGCTCAGCAGGAGTAAAGCACTGAGCTAAGTGCTTTTCTTGTGGCTCCCAGCCCCTTCTCTGGCTCACATGCCAAGCAGCCCCCCTCCTTACCACCAAATCAGCTTCATGATGACCACAACTGCAGCACCACAACAATAATCAGTGTGTGGTGTTGGGCCCTCAGCTGAGTGCTTAACTTGCACCATCTCCGTCAGTTTTTATTTCTCACCATTATTCAAGGAGTTAGCCGCTTTCCTAATGCCTACTTTACAGATGTAGAAACTGAGACACAGAATCACAGAAGGTCCACATGTTAACACCAAGCTCTGCTTCATTCTACAGTCTGCATTCTTGGTTACCAGGACATAATTGTCCCCCTTTATGGGTCTAAGGGAATGACTTAAGGATTTTACCTTTGAACCACCTTGCAAGCCATTAACAAAACCATTATCAGCCCATGGTCTTTCCAAAAGCCAAGCCTCTTCAGTCATCCTTTTCCAGAATGCTTGGTCCTTCTGCATCTACACAAGCTCTGCTTGTGAGCTCCTTGAACTCTGGGACAGCACCTTAGGGATTCCCTAAGATCCCTTAGGCCCCTCTTCAGCACTTGGCACAGAGTAGGTGGTCACAACTCTGTACCCATCAATACCTTCCAAGTACCCATCAATACCTTCCAAGTTCTCATCCCAATCCCTCCCTCTTTTAAGTCTCTAAATCCTGGGCTCAGCCTTGATGAGCCTGTGCCTAGCACTGCCTGGCACACAATAGGTGCCAATGCTGTGGGTCAGAAGGCCCTGGCTGGCATAGGAGTTAGCTGAGGACGTGTGAGGTACCTTGTCTTCCACCTTGAGGTGTTTCAAGGTCTGAGCTTTCCCCTGTTCTGCTTATCCTCATGTTCCTGCTCTGGACCCTTGGAGCCTCCCCTTGTCTTTATGTCTCCATCCCTTAAAGCGTTTTCACAAGTAAAGCCAGAGACAGTGGCCACTTCAGTCAGCAGAGGAGATGGAGGGGTGAAGGTGGAGGGGTCAGAGTAATTCTGAGGTGAGAGGTGAAGGGAAAAGGGGGCCTGTCACTTCTCTGGGTCAGCAAGTGTCACCAATAACCAACCGTTTCAAAAACTCAACTCACCTTAAGAGAGCTCTGGGAGAGGCTCAGGAGGGCTGAGAGGGGGAGGTGGGGACTGGACTGAAATCAATTCCTTTTCAGGGTAATTACAGGACACGTGCTGCTGCCCCAGCAGGGCGAATCAGAGGTTGAGCATCTCCCAGGGCAGCCAGAACAATTAGTTAGTAATAAAAACCTCATCACTTGCTGGGAGAGCGGTTCGGTGATTGTAAACTTAGCTTTCTCATGCCTGCCAAAATTTGGGTGCGGGGGGGTGGGGGGTTGTAGCATTTATTTAAACAACCTTATCAGGGCCCCTGACCACCAAGTTTAATGTTTTGAAAAGGAAGTCTCAGCAAGTCTCTCAGAAATCCAGCTCCCAAGTTCCCAGGATCCTGGGATGCGGAATGACAGAGTAGATGATGCTGTGATTCTAGGCTGTACATTGGATTTTTTTCTTTGTGCTTTCCTTTTTCCCTTCTTCCATCTCCCTGTAAGTGATCTTTAAGCATCTTTTTGCACACAGACTGTCTCAGGGACTATCTGGAAGAAGGGTTTATCTCAAGCTGGAACCCCAGGAAACCCCTCCCCCCTTCACAAACAGCAAGCACCCCCCAGCCCCCAGCAGCTCAGCTCTCTTCAGGAATTCAGCACCAGTCTCAGCCACACTTTGGAGAGGATGTTAAGATGTGGGACCAGCTGGACATCCGCAGCAGTCATCAGCTGCCCAGGGTGGGTAGACAGGGAAGCAAAGCCAGGGAACAGGTATGTCCTCAAGGAGACTGTGACCCCCTGAAGTGGTGGCCTCGGTAGCCCGTGTGTCCCTGGATCCTTGCCCTGGCCAAAGCATGGTTCCAGAGCCAACCTGACCCTTCTTAACCTGCCTGGAGACCTGCTGTTTGCTTAGGGGATCACAGGGGCTCATCCCTTGCCCCATCCCAGTGGCTCCAGAGAAAGTGTGCTGGGTATCAGAGTCTCCCGCTTCACCTCGAATCAGGCAGGGACACACAGTGGGGCAGAGGGGCAGAGGTTTCCTAGGGCTGGGGTGGATGTGGGAGGGGGTGACAGGAGAAGTGAAGCCCCCCACTAAGCTATCTGTCTGGACATGCGGTCAAATCTCATACGCAGCCCCCACTGGGCACCCTCAGGGACACGGATCCCTTCAGATGCGCATACAAATACTCCAGTCCACGCGCATACTCACACCAACCCGTACTCAAAACATGCCCATCAGCTGCCACGTACCCTCGTGACACACACACACACACACACACACACACACACACACACACAGAGGAACAGACAAGGTCCCCGCCAGGCCACAGCAACTTCCTTTCTCCCAGTCTGGAAATGTCCGCAGTTGCCCTTAAGGCTTAAACTTTTTCAGAGGGAGCGCCAGGGATCGCACAGTGAGCATATCGAGGCCTGGGGGTTCTGGGCAGGGTTGCTTCTCCCTTGGGGCTCTTGGCTTCCTCCCTCTCCCACACGCTCCTCACCTGGTAAACCGAGGCACAGCAGAAGGCTGTAGTAGACCACGGGCACGAAGCCCAAGCCGCAGACCGAGCCGGGGGACCAGGACAACGAGCTGTTGGCTACGAGGTGGGCATGCGTGTGCTCCATGAGCTCGCCCCTCGCTCCCCTGGTCTCCGCGCCCGGCCTGCCAGCCCCGCTCTGGACGCCGGTTCAGTGGTGGTGGCGGCGGCGGAGGCAGCAGCTGGAGCAGCAGCGCCTCTCTTCCCGCAGGACTTGCTCCTACCCTTTGCCGTGGTTCCCTCTGCTCCCTCTGCACCTGCTTGCCTGGAGTCCTGGCACGGCCCTTGTGTAGGGCACAGGGCGCTGGGCGCAGGGACTCGGGAGGGGCTCCCGGAGCTGGTCAGTGCGTCTCCTACCTCGGACCTGCTCGGCTCCCGCCTCGGAGACGGGAAGCTGGGACGCTGCTCCCCGCAGCCAATCAGCAACTGCCTGGACGCGGATGATGGGTGAGGGGGGTTGGATGCACGGGAGGAGGGGGTCCCAGCTGCTTCTTACAGCTCGGGCTTTAGGAGAGCAGTGAGACCTGGGAACCCCAGAGGAAGACCCGAGTGGGAATCGGCTACCCCTTCTCCACCCGCCCTTGCGGGAGGGGCGTGGTGTGGGTGGGACCTGCTTCTCCTGCATCGGCTCAGTACTCCTCCAGCGTGTCCTCAGTTTGCCTTTATCGACTCTCGTGGCCACTTCTCTTATCCCTTGCCAGTGCTCTGAGTCCATCTCCATATAGAGGATACTCTATCTAGGGCATGGGGGTAAGAGGAAGCTGTCGGAGGGAGGATGCTCAAGGGTTGTCGTTTCTCCCGGGCTAGAGGAGCTGCGCTTGAAAGGAAGTGTACATGCATCTCAGTGCGTGTGTTGATTCTGGGGAAGGCCAGAGGTGGAGTGTCCCTGAGTGAATTGCCTTTGAAGGGGTTACAGGCTGGCTAAGAGAAGCCCGCCACACTGAGACCTTCTGTCAGGAATAAGGATGTTGCAACCATTCACACACACACTCCCCCACACTCACACAAAGATACACAATACCCAGTCATGTGGGTGCACTTATGTGGGCACGCAGAGGCCCTCTCATCCCTCACCCAGACACGTGAAAACAGAAGTGCACCCTTATCAACATGCACAAAGACCACACTCACATGACATCCCAGACACACACAAACCCGTGTGGGCATCATCTAGGGGTGGTTTAGTGTTTGAAAGTTGTGTGAAGTATAGGAGAGGTAAGCAGGTGGGACCTAGGCAGCCTTGGAGAGTTGGGGTGAATGGGCACCTCCCTTTTTCTTCAGTGTAGGAGGTTGAAGAGTTCCTAGTGCATCTCTTCTAGAGGCCACAACAGATTCGGGTAGGGAGAGAAATCAGGGGCTCAAGACAGCATGTGTGAGAATTATAGGAGAGGCGTTCCAGGGGCTGGGTGTAGCTGCTGTCAGTTAGTGCAAGAGCATGTGATAGCTCAGAGAAGCCTAAGGCCCCTTTCTGTTCTGCCCACCCCCCCCCCCCCAATTCATTCCTGGGGAGATGGAACTGGCTGGCCTTTCTGCAGCCTCTTTCAGGTTTCCTAAGATGGAGGAGACCCCTGGTTTTTCATGCCCAGCAAAGGGCATGTGTCCATTCCCCATCATTGTTAGGGGCTCCCCAAGACAGGCACTGGGGGTGGGGGATGGTAGTAAACTCCGGTGAAGCCAGGGCCAGGCAGTCTGCAGAAGGGAGGGATCTGCTGGGTCTGGCTGGGTCTGTGGTGAACAGAGAGGCTTGTGGTCCCCTAAAGGGACAGATTATTAAAAAGAGTCATGTGGGTCTGGTGAGCACAGGTCTGATATCCCAAGCCAAGTTGGATATTGAAATTTTGTTGTGAACTCTCTCATTTAAATGTGACTACCCTGAACAAAAACAAAACAGAAACTCCACTGTGTTGATAAATAAAGCAGTATCATTGCAGAGGTTCAATAAATAATGATTCGAAACCCTGTAGATTTGTCTGTAGGCAGCCCAACTGAGATGAGAAGCTGGGGCTAAGAGGGGGAGTGTATGTGGTTTGACTAAGCTCCCCAATCTATTCAGGGACCTCTCAACATTGTGACTCAAGGATAATGCCTCAGGGCTTTTCCCCTGGCTATTCCTAAACAGTCCTATTTAAAATTGAAATCTCTACTACTACCCTCCAGCATGCTCACTTCCTCTGCCCCTCCCCTGCTTAACTTTTCTCCATCGTGCTCAGCACCATGGTCATACCACATGCAGTCTATTTAATTAGTTGGTTTCTTACCTGTTTCTGTTCTCAGAGGGACAGGGCCTTTTGTCTGTTTTGTTCGCAGTTGCATCACCACCTTCTGTACTGTGCCTACATATTGTAGACTCTTAGTAAACATAGAAAGAATGGAAGGCCCCAGCACCCGTTGACCTAGGACATGTGGGACGTGGGGAGATGAGTTTATCTTTGTCTCTCTTTGCAGGCCAGACTGTCAGAATGTGGGATGCTGTGAGGGTTGGGGGGCATAGTCTCAGATTTAGCTTGTAATTATCATGTCTGACTAGCCACTCCGAAAATGATTTGTGTGGTTTGGATTATGGGGATCTAGTTAGAAACTCCTTATAAGGCTGCCTTGATGGCTCAGTTGGTTAAGTGACTGCCTTCAGCTCCGGTCATGATCCTGGAGTCCCAGGATCAAGTCCCAAGCTGGGCTCCATGGGGAGTCTCCTTCTCCCACTGACCTCCCCTCTCACTCACTCTCTCTCAAACAAATAAATAAAATCTTTATTAAAATAAAAAAGAAACTCTTTATAAAACTAGAAACTTGGCTGGGCATAGGAACAAGGCTGCATGGGGAATCTTGAGGGACCTTATTTTTTGGTGAGCCTCTATTTCCCCATTTATAAAACGGGGATGAAAGAAACCGGGGGTATACCTTGTTTCCAAGATACTGGACAGGATGGGAGGCAGTAGAGAGGTGGAAACAGTGTAGACTGTGATCTGGAGAATGGGGGAATTGAATGGGGTGCTCTGCTGGCTCCATGGAGAACCTTGGCAGCCTGTCAAGGTCAAAGTTTCCTGGGAAATGGATGGGTTAGATGAGAAGAACTTTAAGATCCTAGGTCAGACTTTTAGTCCTGGGAAGGGACAGGTTGAGTCAAGAACAAAGTCTGTTTAATTTTGCTCAAGGGCTGAGCCACTTGACTGGCTCTGTAAGATGAGCATCAACTGTGGTTAGCTAAATTCATTCACTTATTCATTCTCTCAGCAGACTTTTACTGAACATTTAAAATGTGTGTTGATCAGGACCTGCTGCATCATTGCAGGGCCTAATGCAAAAATGAAAATACAGGGCTTCTTGTTCAAAAATTAAGAATTTTAGAGTGGCAGTAGCAGAGCATTAAACCAAGCTTTGGAGCCCTTTTAAGTATGGGGCCGTGTGTGCCTGTACAGGTCACACACCCATGAAGCTGGTCTTGATTAAGATAGAGGTGGGAAATAAGAGTTAACATTTACTAGGTAGGGGTTTTATGATGAGGCAGCTGTGTCTTAACTCATTACCTCCTCACAATAACACTAGAAGGAAGGTACAATTACTAGCTCAGTTTTACAGGCGAGAAAACCAAGGAACAGAGAAGTTTAGTAAGTTGCTCAAGTTCAGCTGACTGGGATTAGGTCCAGGGTAGTCTGGCTCCAGAGCCTGTGCTGGAACCATTTCCACTTAGTGAAAGGACAGGCATACAACAGGAACCTGTCACACTGTAATATAGGCCCCATGGGACTCAAGGGCAGGGACTTCATCTGTCTTTTCTGCTGTATCCCCTGTTCCAAGGACATACCTAGTGCCAGGTGGATGAACAGAAATCAATTTTAAATGAGTAAATGGATTAATATAATAAATATATACAAATAATGTTAGAGGAAGGAGTTGAAAATTCAAATGCCTATAAGTCTAGACAGGTAATAAACATGAATGAGACAGAACTACTTATTGCATATTCTTTACTTCCATAAATAAATATGCTGTCTCCCATTTTCCTGGAAACACTTGGGTCTCTTGGTCTCGCTTCCATTTTTCTACCATTTGATGGAAGCAGTGGTCTAAAGGAATCATTCTTTTCTCTAGGAAAAGTGGAAGCACAAACATAAATTGTAACAGAACTTAGAGTTGCGAATGCAAAAGGGAGTGGTGGGGACTGTACAGATTAGAAGTATGTGCTAGCCACTGTACTGAGTTCTGGATATATAGTTGTTTTAAGAAGTTGACATGGTCTCTGATTTCCTGAATCTTAAATGTAAGACCTAGGCATGAATCAGTTCATCTGAAACATACACACATGCACACACACAGAGTTCTAAACTTGAATAAGTGCTATCAAGAAGAAAATCAAATGGGGAATGCCTGGGTAGCTCAGTCGGTTAAGGATCTGCCTTTGGCTCAGGTCATGATCCCAGGGTCCTGAGTTTGAGCCCCACATCGGGCTCCCTATTCAGCTATGAGCCTGCTTCTTCCTCTCCCTCTGCCTGCTGCTCTCTCTGCTTGTGTGCGCGCTCTCTCTCTCTCTCTCTCTTTCAAATAAATAAATAAATAAATAAATAAATAAGATCTTTAAAAAAGAAAAAGTCAAAGGAATGAGAGAACATGTATCAGTGAGATCTGATATAGTCTGGCAATCAGGGAAGGCTTCTCTCAGGTAGTGATATTGGAATCTTAGGTGAAAAGTGAAGGACGAGTAAGGGTTAATTAGGTAAAGGGATGTGGAGCTGGGGTTAGGGGAGCATCTGCAGCCAGAGGAAAGAGCAAGTGCAAAGGCCCTGGGGTGTGATAGAGAAGGACTCTTTGAAGAACTAGAAGACCAGGGAGGCTGGGGTGCAGTGATTGGGGGTGGGCGGTGCATGGAGCTGGATGTGGTTGGAGAATGGGAGGGGCCTTGCAGGCTGTGTCAAGAAGTTTGGCCTTATCCATAGTTTTAAAGCAGGGGAGTCCCATGATTAGATTTGCATTTTAAAACATTTGCTTTGTCAGGGAGGTGGAGGATTGATGGAAGGGAGGCAAGA
The DNA here is from genome assembly GCF_002288905.1 of Enhydra lutris kenyoni. Lineage (NCBI taxonomy): Eukaryota > Metazoa > Chordata > Mammalia > Carnivora > Mustelidae > Enhydra > Enhydra lutris. The sequence goes on along the minus strand of NW_019154129.1, from coordinate 483,352 downwards.
ACGGAGGTGGGAAGACAAGTTACAAGGCTGTAAGGTTGGACATGTGAGAAATGATGGCGGCTTGGACTAGGGCAGTATTGATGGAGTGGACTTCATCCCGGAAGCTTGGAGAGTAGTGCATGAAGAGACTGGGGAGAAGGAAGGAGTGGGAGAGAGAGATAAAGAGAGAGAGACACACACACACGGAGACAGACAGACAGGAAAAGAAAAAAGAAAGACAGAGATACGGAGAGAAGGCACAGTGAGGATGGATGAATAGACCGATTGATAGGGAGGGAGACATATGCAGTGATTATGACTGAGGTGGTTCTGGATGGTAAGGTTGGTGAAAGGGGCTTGGAGCTCCCTAGGACCTCACTGCTGACCCATTTTGTGCCCCAACCTCCCACAAGAGTGTAACCAGTCCTTTGGTTTCTCCTCACTTTATAAGGCTCCTCTAAAGTGTTGCCTCATATCCTAAGGTACCCCCAACCTCCCTGACACTGACACCCATCTTCTCCATCACTTACCACATTGTGTCCCTGATTGAGGGTTACTTATTACCTCTGCTTCCTGGATTCAGATCACCTCATGGGCAGGGTAAGTTTCCCACCTCTTTGAATCTTCAGTTCAGAACCTAACTGCAATGTATATAGTGTACCTGTTAACAGTTGAGGCCTTGAACCCAGACTTAGGTGTGAATTCCTAGTAACTGTAGTCCCCAGGACTCTGTTTTAATTGAAATTGATAGGAAAAAAACTATTTAGTTTTTTAAAAAGGAATGTATTAATCCTTGTAACCAAAAAATTCAAAAGTTGTCTGGACTTTAGGCCTGGCTGGATCCAGGAGCAAAAATTACCCACCCCCTTCTGCCTATGGGCTCTGCTTTTATTTGGATTAGTTGCATTCTTAAGCAACTTCTTACAACATCATAAAAAAGATGGATACCAACATCCCTGCATTTATCCTATTGGATTAGTAACCTGAGTTGAGGGGAAATTTCAGTGTGAATCCTGGGGAAGGCTCTCAATGGACTACCCAGACCCATGCACCCATCTCAACTAAACTCACCATTTGAATTGGGTTTCTTTCTTTCTTTCTTTTCTTAAGATTTTTATTTATTTATTTGACAGACAAAGATCACAAGTAGGCAGAGAGGCAGGCAGAGAGAGAGGAGGAAGCAGGCTCCCCGCTGAGCAGACAGCCCGATGTGGGGCTCGATCCCAGGACCCTGGGATCATGACCTGAGCCGAAGGCAGAGGCTTTAACCCACTGAGCCACCCAGGTGCCCCTTGAATTGGATTTCTATAGCCAACCAGAAATGCATTGATTGGCCAGGTGGGGCTTATGGGCCCAGTGATGGAGCCAAGAGAAGGGATCAGTTCTTCCCAAACCACATGGACTGACTACGAGAGGAGGTGGATCATATAGTCAAAGGAAACATGGTATTTTGTAACAGGAGAAATGAGAATAGATGTTGGGCAGGCAAAGCAACACATGTCTGCAAGCTGAGTTCAGCCTGTGGGATGCCAGTTTGCTAATCCTCTGTTAGAGATAGGTCACGTATTTTATTTTATTTTTCAGTTATCTATTTAATTAAAAGATAGACTTTATTTCTAAAAAAAGAATGAAAAAACAGACTTTAATTTTTAGAGTATTTTTAGGTTCACAGCAAAATTGAGTGGAAAGTACAGAGATTTCCCATATAACCTCTGCCCCACATATGCTAGACCCCCTTGTTATCAGTGTCCCCCAGCAGAGTGGTACATTTGTCATAATGGACAAACCTACACTGATGCATCATTATCATCCAGCATCCCTGATTTACATTAGGGTTCACTCTTGGTGTTGTACATTCGTGGGTTTGGACAAAATGTGTAAGAACATGTACCCACCATGACAGCATCACAAAGAGTAGTTTTGGTGTCCTAAAAATCCTCTGTGCCTCACCCATTCATCCTTCCTTCTCCTTAATGCCTGTGTTTTATTTTTTATGTCAGAAATACTCTGTATGTGCACCATAAACAGATACTGAACTCTGGTTAGTAGCATGCATGCTGAAGCTCAGAGGTGAAGTGTCCTGTTGTGTGCCACTAACTATGAAGTGTACCAAAAATCAAATGGACTGGGGCGCCTGGGTGGCTCAGTGGGTTAAGCCTCTGCCTCCAGCTCAGGTCATGATCTCAGGGTCCTGGGATCGAGCCCCACATCGGACTCTCTGCTCAGCAGAGAGCCTGCTTCCCCCTCTCTCTCTGCCTGCCTCTCTGCCTATTAAAAAAAAAAAAAAAAAAAAAAAAAAAAAATCAAATGGACTGATGGGTAGACAGAAGAATGGTTACATATGTGTTAACCCAAAGAGATCTTAATAGTAGAATCTAGGTCATGGGTAAATGAGTTTTTGCTGTAAAATTCTTTCAGTTTTGGTGTATCCTTGAAAATTCTTGTAGTAAAATACAGGAAAAAATATCTTGTGTACTGTGTCTTGGGCACGTTGGTTATTACAAGCTATTGTCAAAACCAACAGCTTCTGGTGGTGTTGCACTTCTTTACAAATTCAGTCTTGGAAATTGTTGCAGAAGACAATTCCTTCCCTGCTATTAGGCTGTCAAAATAGTACCTGACATTTCCCCTGATGCTTTGGTTCTTCACTGACCTTGGCCAGCTTTGCTGGAGTTTTGATCAGTTTGTCTTTGTCTGCAGGCTCTTGTTTGCTTTCCAATAAGAACCGTAGCATTGCGTTTCTCGGTGTGTTTGTTTTACTCCACGTGCATGGTTTGTGGTTGCGGATGTCTAGTTGAGCTGCTGAGAATCCATCCATACCAGTGCTCCTTGCAACAACCATTCATTACTGTTCTTTGAGGGGCACATCAGTTCTTACAGAATTTGGATAAAGTCTTTTGTTGCTTGCCACTGATCTGTTGAAGAGGTCATGGACTGCCACAGAGCAGGAAGAGGGTATTTCCACATATGTATGCCTCTCTCTCCCCTGCATCCCTGTGGAGGAAGAAAGGGTCCATGTTGCATTTCACATGGGCGAATTTCATCAAGAGGCGAAGAATGAAGATAAGGTGAAGGAAATAGGGCCTTTGCCTGAGAGGAAGAGGGGGGCGAGGGTCAGGGCAGTGTGTATGTGTGTGGACATGTGTGTACGTGTATATGTGTTTATATGTGTGTGCACACACACATCTGTGTGTGTCTGTATATGCGTTTTGTGTGGGTACACCTGTGTGGCAGCTTGAGGATGGTGTAATTGGCCAGGAGGTTGAAGCATGAGGAAAACAGTCTTTTCTCTCTGGTTCAGAGAGACCCAGGAGACTCATGAGTATCTTTTCAGACTCACTTTGCTCCTTTCCCCTTACCCAACAAGAGTGATTTGGGGGAGAGTAAGAAAAGAGGGATAGATGGACGGAAAGAGTGAGTGAAGTGGGGGAGAGGAGAAGAGAAGAGAGAGGGGAGATGGAGGAAAAAAATAAAACCATTCTCACCAAACTACCTGTCTCTTATCAGGCAGGGAAACATGTAATGGCAAAAAGTATTCAGTGGGTGACATGTTGTGATAATTTGAGCATTTACGTAATCTCTGGGCAGTAGTTATTTCATATTCAGGAGATGTGCAGAATCTTATTCTTCTTCCCTGCAGGTCTTGATTTCCTTTTGGAGAGTGAACCTCTCTACCTGGTGTGGTCTCAGAGCAAATTTAGGTGCCTGCTGCTCATTTACAGAAGCTGAAGGGGCCACATCCTCTGACTCAGGACTGTTGGGGTGGAAGGGCAGGTATCTTAAACTTGGCCAATAGATTCTGTCTTCTGGGGCCCAGAATCTTGAATGAGTGAAACAAGAGCAGGAGAGGAGTTTGGGTTTCATTCATCTCCATAAGGGCTATCCAGCAGGACTCAGTTGCTCTGGGGCCATTGTTTCTTGTTACTTGCCTGTTCTTGTATCTATGGTTCCCTGTTTCCCAGTGAGCCCTCAAGTTATCTCCTCACTCCCATACCCATAGCAGTATAATTCATAATCCCCAAGATGTGGCCACAGCCTCAATGTCTATTTATGGGTGAATGGATAAAGAAAGTATAGTATATTCATACAGTGGAATATTATTCACCCTTAGAAAAAAGGGAATCTTGTCATATGTGACAACATGGATAAACCTTGAGGACATTATACTGAGATAAGTCAGTCACAGAAAGATAAATACTACCTGATTCCTCTTCCACGAAGTATCTAAAATAGCCAAACTAATGGAAGCAGAGAGTAGAATGGCTATTGCCAGGGGCTAGGGGCGGGGGAATGGAGAGTTGCTGCTCGAGGGGCATCAGGTTTCAGTTATGCAAGAGGAATAAGTTCTTGAAATCTTACCTTTAATGTCATGCCTATAGTTAACAGTGTTGTATTAAACACTTAAAATTTTGTTAAATGTTCTTACTACAAATTTTTAAAAATTAAAAAAGCCCCAGGGGCATCTGGGTGGCTCAGTGGGTTGAGTCTCTGACTTCAGCTCAGGTCATGATCTCAGGGTCCTGGGATAGAACCCCACCATCAGGCTCTCTGCTCGGAGGGGAGCCTGCTTCTCTCTCTCCACCTGCCTCTCTGCTTACTTGTGATCTCTGTCTGTCAAAGTGAATAAATAAAATCTTAAAAAAAAAAAAAATAAAAACAACCCATAGTCTAGATAAGGCTATGTAGAGAGGTGAGGAGTACTTCTCCAAAAGAAGAAAAGAAGAAGAAAAAAAAACCTCCCTTTTGTTTAAGTTAGGATTCTGTTGCTAGCAATGCAAAGACGTGCATTGCTCCATCAGTGATCTTTGCTGTCATTACAGTAACACTTCAAAATTTGATAGAACTTTACTTGTGACAGATATAGCCATGTACACTGTTTTATTTTAATCCTCATTATTACCTGTGTGAAGTGGTCAGAGCTTAATTAGCTCTTCTCACACATAGGAAATTCATGGCCAGAGAGAGCAGAGTGCCCACACGATTACCTAGTGTTTGAGAATTGCGATACCCACAGAGATGATTCTGTCCAATTCCTGCATTTTACAGCTGAGAGAATTGAGGTCCTGGGAAGTTAAGTGAGGTGCCCATGGTCACACACTGTATCACAGCTGGAACTCAGTCTCATGCCACTCCCTGCAAAATTGACAATTGGTTCCAGAAGGGACATTAACTTGTTGTTGACATCATGTCTATATGTTGTGTGAGTAAAAAAGTTACCAAATACCATTTTCCTCTAATTTGTGTAATTTCAGAGGCCAGGAATTCTTATACACTGTATAACATCTAGAACAGATACTCAGGTTGTCAAACTGGAAGATGAGAGAAGGTTTGAATATTCTTTCTAGCTAGGTCATCATGAGAACATTCCCCCCATCCTGGAGCCTTTCTTTCTTTTTTTTTTCTCCCAACCACTACATTCCAACTGCTGAAAAGTTCAATTTTCTTTAAGAGCCTCAGAAATAGTCCTAAGAGGAAGGCATGGGGTATTAAGAGCAGTGAGAGTGAAGGTACTTACCAGAATCTTCCCCGCAGGGATAAAACATTGAAATGTACAGAAAGCATGACTCATCAATGTACAGATAAGGCTGGTTCTGCGAAGCAGCAACGGAGACTGAAGCAGAGCAGCTAGAAAGGCCAGCAGGTAGACAGTCTAAGTGGCTGGGCCAGGCTAGGTGGGGGGCAGAGGAATGAACTGTCCTGCTCCGGAAAGTTTCAGAATGTCCTGAAAACCCGAGCACCAAAGGCTGTCTTCCCTGGAAAGGCACTGTCATCCCCTGGACTCCGCATTCTTGATCTAAGAGACTAATTTACAATGCAACATTGGATCCGAGTACCACTCTGCCTCTATGGTGGGAAGAGATGCTGATGCTGTGGGAAGAGAAACTGCAGGAGGCTTAGAGAGAGATTTTAGTGCTTGCCCTAACTTTGCAGGTGGTGGTCAGTCATATACATGAAAGCTAATTTTTTAAGGCCAGCAGTCACTGGAGCCTTCTCCAGAGATGCATAGGAGGCTTTCCCAGGTTGAAAACTTCAGTTCTGGAAGCAAACATCATGGTCAGTCAACATGGTGAGACTTCAGATTTTGCAGCCAGGTAGAACTGGGTTGAAGAGGCCTGTGTGACTTTGGCTGGGTCACTTTTCCTGTCTGCGTCATAGGTTCCAACATGTAAGCTAGAGATAAAAATGGCATCTACCTCATAGGGTTGCTATTAGGATAAATGAAATAACTCCATACTTCCTGAAATTTAGCGATTTGAGTACCGTGTGCATGATTTTTGCCACTTGTACTATTACTGACATGATATTGCTCTTTAATTAGATATTTAAAATTTATTTTAAAATTAATTTTTATCATGTAGAAGCAGACTCGTTTCTCTTGTTCTATAAAAAAGGGAAACCATTTAAAGAATCATGGGGTGAAAAAAATGAATGTCATTAAAATTCTAGCTAGAACTGTAGCCTGCCAAGGCTCTAAGACTTGTTCATTCTTTGTTGAAAAGAGAGATTAGCAAGTGGTAGAGAGGCGTTAAAGACATGCTAGCACCCACTTGAGACTTTCCCTTGATGTAATTAGAAAGATGGGAAAGGGATGAACTGTTCACCATGTGATTCAGTGTTATTTAATACTGGGTCTAGGAACCCTTAAAATTATATCCTCCATGGTCTCTTGTCTTAGTCTGTTCAGGCTGCTATAACAGAATACCTCAGAGTTTATAAACCACATAAACTTATTTCTTGTAGTTCTGGAAGCTGGAACATCCAAGATCGGGGCCAGCAGATTGGTCCGTGGCTGGTGAGAGGTTACTTCCTGGTTCATGGTCAGAGCCTTCTCACAGAGTCCTCACATGGTAGAAGTGGCTAGGGACCTGTGTGGGGTCCCTTTCATTAGGCCATTAATCCCATTCATGAGGCTCCACCCTCATGACCTTCCAAAAGGCCATACCTCTTTTTTTTTTCTTTTTAAAGATTTTATTTATTTATTTGAGAGAGAGACAGTGAGAGAGAGCATGAGCGAGGAGAAGGTCAGAGGGAGAAGCAGACTCCCCATGGAGCTGGGAGCCCGATGTGGGACTCGATCCTGGGACTCCGGGATCATGACCCGAGCCAAAGGCAGTCGTCCAACCAACTGAGCCACCCAGGCGTCCCCAAAGGCCATACCTCTTAACACCATCATCTTCGGGGGTTAGGAGTTCAACATATGAATTGAGTATATGAGGGGGTGCACAGCATTCAGACGTAGCATCTCTTATGACTATATTTGGGAAACACTGCAGCAATGTATGCATCTTGCATAGTACTTGGTCCATAGGATACATTTACTCTTTTTCCCTTGTCCTTTATCATTGTTGCTTTTTAAGTGACTGTTGGGAGTTTCAAGCATGGTAGCAACATTTCCAGGGGTGAATATACCTTTTTTTTTTTTTTAAATCAGTTGTCAGGGTTGGTTTGATTTTTGAAAGGTGGATGGGAAATTTCTTCTCAGTTTAAAATGCAGGTCAGAACCCATGGTACTATAGGGTATTTTCTGGTCTAAATGTAGCATTATAGGTCAAAATCTGTCATAGCAGGAAGGGGAAAGAAGTAAAACTTTTTTTTTAAAGACTTCATTCATTCATGACAGCAAGAGAGGGAACTCCACAAGAGCAGAGGAGCTGGAGAGGGAGAAGCAGGCTCTGTGCTCGAGCCTGATATGGGGCTCCCTCCCAGGACCCTGGGATCATGACCTGAGCTGAAAGCAGTCGCTTAACTGATTGAGCCACCCAGGTGCCCCAGAAACTTTTATTTTTATTTATTTATTTTTTTAAGATTTTATTTATTTATTTGATAGACAGAGATCACAAGTAGGCAGAGAGAGAGGAAGGGAAGCAGGCTCCCTGCTGAGCAGAGAGCCCAACACGGGGCTGAATTCCAGGACCCTGGGATCACGACCTGAGCCAGAGGCAGAGGCTTAACCCACTGAGCCACCCAGGCGCCCAGAAGTAAAACTTTAAAAAAAATAGTTTGCTCCATTCCTGTTTGTTTCTTTTTCTTTTTACTACTTTATTATATTTAAATATAACTTAATTTAATTTTTTAGATTTTATTTATTTATTTGAGAGAGAGAGAGAGACAGGTGGAGGGGGAGGAGCAGAGGAAGAGGACAAGCAGTGAGCACTTAGCCTGACATAGGGCTGGATCCCAGGACCCTGAGATCATGACCTGAGCCAAAATCAAGAGTCAGATGCTTAACTGACTGAGACACATAGATGCCCCATATTAAAAATATTATTTTTTTAAGTTTTTACTTGAATTCCAGTTGGTTAACATACAGTGTTATATTAGTTCCAAGTGTACAGTATAGTGATTCAGCAGTTCCATTCATCACCCTGTGCTCATCATGGCAAATGTGCTCCTTTTTTTTTTTTTTAAAGACTTTTATTTATTTATCTGACAGAGAGAGAGAGATCACAAGTAGGCAGAGAGAGAGGGGGAAGCAGGCTCCCCGCCAAGCAGAAAGCCTGATGTGGGACTCAATCCCAGGACCCTGAGATCATGACGTGAGTCGAAGGCAGAGACTTTAACCCTCTGAGCCACCCAGGCGCCCCCGCCTTTTTTAAAGATTTATTTATTTGAGAGAAGTAGGGAGAGAGAAAACTGGAGGGAGAGAGAGAGGGCACACATGGGGAGGGGCAGGAAGAGAGAGGGGGAGAATCTCAAGCGGACTACCCAAAGAGCATGGAGCCCCATGTGGGCCTCGATCTCACCACCCTGAGATCATGACCTGAGCCAAAATCAAGAGTCCAGTGCTCAACCAACTGAGCCACCCAGGTACACGACAAGTGTACTCCTTAATTCCCATCACCTATTTCACCCTTCTCCCTCCCACCTCCCTTCTGGTAACCATCAGTTTGTTCTCTGTAATTAAGAGCCTCTTTCTTGATTTGTATCTCTCTTTCTCTTTCCCTCTTATTTTTTTCTTTTGGTTATTTGTTTGTCTTCTTAAATTTCACTTATGAGTGAAATCCTACAGTATTTGTCTTTTTCTGACTGACTTATTTTGCTTACAATTATACCATAGCTCCATCGACCTCATTGCATATGGCAAGATTTAATTCTTTTTCATGGCTGAATAATATTCCATTGTTTATATATACCACATCTTCTTTATCCAGTCATCAATCGATGGACACCTAGGCTGCTTCCATGTCTTGACTATTGTAAATAAAGCTACTTTTTTATAAACATAGTGGTACATACAGCCCTTTCAGTTAGTTTTTTTTTTTTTTTTTTTTTTTAATTAGTGTTCTTGTATTGTTTGGGTAACTACCCAGTAGTGCAGTTGCTGGATCATAAGATAGTTCTAGTTTTAACTATTTTTTTTTCTCTCTCCCTTCTTTTTAAAAGATTTTATTTATTTATATGAGAGAGAGAGAGAGCAAGCTCGTGAGAGGGGAGAAAGAGGGAGAAGCAGACTCCCCGTGGAGCTGGGAGCCCAATGCAGGACTCAGTCCTGGGACTCTGGGATCATGACCTGAGCCCAAGGCAGTTGCTTAACCAACTGAACCACCTGGGTGCCCTATTTTTTAATTTTTGAGGAAACTCCATACTGTTTTCCCTACTGGCCACACCAGTTTACATTCCCACCAACAATGTGAAAGGGTTCCCCTTTCTCCACATTCTTGCCAACACTTGTTGTCTCTTGTATTGTTGAATTTAGCCATTTTGAGAGGTGCGAGGTGATATCTCATTGTGGTTTTGATTTGCATTGCTCTAACAATGAGTGATGTTGGCATATTTTCATGTGTTTGTTGAGCATCTGTATGTCTTCTTTGGAGAAATGTCTGTTTATATCTTTTGCCTGTTTTAAAATTAGATTATTTGTTTTTTGAGTGTTGAGTTTTATTAAGTTCTTTATATATATTGGGCACTATCCCTTTATTAGATATGTCATTTGCATATATCTTCTTCCATTCCGTAGGTTGCTATGGAGAAGCTTTTTATTTTGATATAATCCCAATAGCTTATTTTTGCTTTTGTTTCCCTTGCCTCAGGAGACATATCTAGGAAATGTGCTACAGCTGATAGCAAAGAAGTTACAGCCTCTGTTCTCTCCTAGGATTTTATGGTTTCAGGTCTCACATTTAGGCCTTTAATCCACTCTGAGTTTATTTTTGTGAATGGTATAAGAAAGTGGTCCCGTTCCATTCTTTTGCATGTTGCTGTCCAGTTTTCTTTTTTGCACTGGATATTCTTTCTTGCTTTGTTAAAGATTAACTGATCCTATAATTATAGGTTTATTTCTGGATTTTCTATTCTGTTCTGTTGATCTATGTGTCTGTTTTTGTGCTAGTACCACACTATTTTGATTATTACAGTTTTGTAATATAACCTGAAGTCCATAATTGTGATGCCTCCAGCCTTACTTTTTTTTTTCAAAACTGCTTTGGCTATTCAGGGTCTTTAATGGTTCCATACAAATTTTAGGATTGTTTATTCTAGTTCCATGAAAAATGCTGTTGATGTTTTGATAGGGATTGCATTAAATATGTAGATTGCTTTGGGTAGTACAGACATTTAATAATATTTGTTCTTTCAATCTATGAGCATGGAATATTTTTCCATTTCTGTGTCATCTTCAATTTCCTTCATCAGTGTTTTATAGTTTTCAGAGTACAGGTCTTTCACCTCTTTGGTTGGTTTATTGCTAGGTATCTTACAGTTTTTGGCGCAATTGTAAATGAGACTGATTCCTTAATTTCTCTTTCTGCTGCTCCATTCTTGGTGTATAGGAATGCAATGGATTTCTGTATGCTGATTTTGTATCTTGTAACTTTACTGTTTTTGTTTATCAGTTCTATCAGTTTTTGGTGGAATATTTCAGGTTATCTGTTAGTAGTATCGCGTCGTCTGCAAATAGTGAAAGTTTTACTTCTTTCTTACCAATTTGGATTCCTTTTATTTCTTTTTGTTGTCTGATTGCTGTGGCTAGGACTTCCAGTACTATGTTGCATAAAAGTGGTGAGCGTGGACATCCTCATCTTGTTCCTGACCTTAGGGGGGAAAGCTCAGGAATAAGACAAGAATGTCCACACTCACCACTTTTGAAGACTTCCTTCATTTTTAGTTCTTTGCATACAGTTAAAAATTATTATCAGAAATTTTCATTGCCCTCATCTTAGCAGTAATGCTGATATCAGTTATGAGAAACATGCTATTAGTAGCATATTGGTTGTGTTTTCTTATTTTCTGTATTTTTGATGTTCTGACATTTGGGTGCCCTGATTCTAGAGTGACTATCCCTCCCAGGGCTAGCTAATTTGTAGAGATGACAAACAAGTCTCTTCAGGCACACTTTTGTTAGATAAACCAACTAATTCAGAGCCCATACCCTCAAACATCTCCTCTATCAGACTCTTCTCATGGCAAGCCAGTGTTCTCCCTAAATCACCCGAGGCCAGGCACTAGACAATTAGGGACTACCTTTGTAGCCCACAGCCTGTTGAAATTATGCAAACTATCCAGTCCAGAGTTATTCAGTGTACCTACCCTGCCTCTCCCGTTCCTTTCTGTGAGAATTCCCATAAGGCTCTGGGCCATGCTATGCCCTCTTCCATCTCTGCCTCCTGACTGTTTCTGGTGTTTCCCACATGGTCCTACATGACATGCCTTCTGTTTCTAGGGATCTGCGAGTATAAACTTCTTACTTTATGATAGTCATTTCCATGTCTGTGTGTCTTAACTACCTGATTAAAACAAATTTTGGGTATGAATTTTAGAAGAGATGGCACTCTGGTAAGAACTGTTCTGTTAAAAAACCTCCACCAATGTCTTTTCTTCTCAAGCTGAGTAAAATCCAAAATACCAGCAAGAGTAAAGAGGCATATCAGGATCCAGTCCTTGACTACCTCATGTAATTTGTTTAGTATGTCCTGACACACTGGCTTTTTATTTTCTTTTGCAGTCATGCCAAACTCTGTTTTGCCTTGGGGCTTTTGAACTTGCTATTCCTCCTGCTCAACCATTATTCAACTCGCTGCCCAAACCTCCTGTCCTGTGTCCAAACAGCTGTACTTTGATCACTGCTTCATGTTATTTTGCTATTTTAATTATCTGAACATCCTCTCTTCCCTCCCACTCCAATGCAGTTTCCATGAGAACAGGGATCTTGTCTGTCTTGTCACCACCGGAACTTATTGGCATATAAAAAGTTCTCAGTGACTATTCACTGAATATATGACTTGTATGATTTAGTCTCCACTATTTTAACAGGTAAGTAAAACTATTTTCCCCATTTTACAGGTGAAGAAACAGCCTCAGAGAGCTTATAAAAAATTTATGTGCTCTTAAACAGCCAGTAGGTGATAGACCCAAGATTTGAACCCAGGTAGTTTGACTCCAGATCCATTATACTGAGGTTCCAAGTGTTAGGCATTGTGCTTAAGATCACCTAGTTACTAAGCATTCCAAGCCAGCTCTATCTGACCCCAAATTTCCTGCTATAGCTACTAGTCCGTGTTGATTTTTGGAATAAGGGAGTTTGGGACTTCAGAGCCTTGATTGCTTAAATGTTTGAGGTCAGTTTATGCCCATATCAGTTGATGGAGAGATGACTGAACTGTAGCCATCACCAACATAGATTTTTGGTGACAAGTGTGCATAATATTTGGATATGAATTTCAGTGTTGTTGTTTTTTTTTCTTACACCAGTTAAGTGTCCAGTGCCACCTGGGTGTCCTATAATTCAATTCACTTCTGATACCATGTACCTGGAGATAACATCAGATTCCCAGATTAAGGGCTTAGTCTTACAGGACTGCCCACCCCCTTCGCCAGTCACTTCAGATGCCAGTCGCAAGCCTAGATTGTTAACGTGTACTCCTTACTGACTGCCTATAAATCAGAGGTTCCCAAAAACCTTTTCTCAGGTTCCATTAATTTGCCAGAGCAGCTCACAAAACCCAGAGAGAAACATTTCACTTACTAGATTATTGGTTTATTATAAAAGGATATGACTCAGGAATAGCCAGATGGAAGGGATCCATAGGGTGAGGTATGGGGAAGGGGCGTGGAGCTTCCCTGTCTCCTCTGAGCTTACAGCACTTCCACATGCTTGCTAACCCAGAAGTTCTCTGAATCTCCCCACCAGATGGGTTTTTATGGAGGCTTTATTACATAGGATGATTGATTAAATCATTGGCCATTGTTGATTGAACTCAAATCTCCTTCTCCTCTCTGTTCCCCAAAAGTGGTGGTGGGGGGAATGAAAGTTCCAAACCTCAAATTATGTGGTTGGTTCTCCCTGGCAAACCAGCCCCCATCATAAGACTTGATCTAAAAGCCATCTCATTAGCATAAAAAGATACCTCTATCACTCCAAAACTTAAGAAATTCCAAGGGCTTTAGGATCTCTGTACTGGGAATGGGGCAAATACCAAACATATATTTTTTACCGTAAATCACAATATCACAGTGCACAAAGCAAATCTAATAATTAACAAGGCCACCTGGGTTGGTGATCCCATAGCCATCCGTGGAGAGTGTGTGCCTAGAGACTAGCTGCTCCTCTGTAGCCTGAGGGTCACCCATCTGATAGTGACCACTTATCCTGCCCCCCGCTGCTTCCCTCCTTGCACAGTTCACCCAGCATTTTCCCCATGTTCCTTGACAAAGCACAAAGGGCTTCATCCATCCTTCCACCTCTCTGTACCAGCCCCTGCCCCAAACAGCCTTTGTCATGTAACTACACTCAGTTCTTTGCAACTAAAAAACCTGAGTTAGCTTATTAGCAGTGTGGCACATGACAACTAACTTAACCTCTTTAAACCTCAGTTTATTCATTTATATAAATGGGCGTAGTATTTCCCAACTTGCATAATTATAAGGAACATTAAATCTTGCACACAATATTTGTTGATTGAATGACCCTCATTTCATCCTAATGCCACTTTGAGATAGATCCAATTATCTTCAATTATCTTGTCTGTTTTAAGGGTGAAGAAACAAGCTCAAAGAGAATACTTGCTAAGTGATTGCCCAAGATCACATGGCCAGTGATAAAATTGGATTTCAACAAAGACAGTCTGACTCAAGAGTCTGTACTCTGAGCCATATCCCCAATGTCCCAAGAGGTTATGTATTGTCAACCTACAAATGTTAGTTTTCTTTACTCTATTACACATCTGTAAAATAGAGTTAATGATAGTGTCTACCTTATGGTTTGTTGTATGAAATACCAAATGAAATTTCAAATCTAAGAAGCTTAGTACAGTATTTGCAATGTTGTAAATGTATAATGAATCCTGTTGGTAGTAGTAAAGAAATTATTGTTGATTGTATCAGAATGCATTTGGCTGCAAGTAACAGAAAACCTGATTCAAATGGATGAAGCAAAAAGGAAATTTATTTTCTCACATGAAAACAAGTCCTGAGAGAGGTGTTCAGAGCTGTGAAATCAGTGATTGGGTGAGTAATATGATCTAGGGCTCAGATTATCTTGTCTTCTTATGCTTTGTTATCTTTGTTGTTTCTGTTTTCCTCTCCAGTTTCCCTTTTTTCATACTCAGAAGATAGTGGCAGCTATTCTGTGCATACCCCACAAAAGAAGGGCCATTTCTCCCCGTTTGACTGTTTTTTTTGTTTGTTTGTTTTGTTTTGTTTTGTTTTGTTTTCCAGTGAGGAAAAGCTTTCTTAAAAGTCCTCCCACTCCCTGAGACTTCTCAGGTCTTCATGGACAGTTGTGTTGCCATCCCATACTCCAACCAGTACCTAGAATTGCAAGATAATGAGTGGGAAGGCTTTATAATATAAAACTGATAACCTCCCACCCTCAACTTGAATGACAGTGGGCAGGTTACTTCTCTGTCTCAGATTTTTTCATCTGTGGAATTCAACAATTGACTGATTGACAGCATTAAAGGAATATTTAGTAAGGTTATACAGAGTACCAGACACCTCAGTGGATACTCAGTTTTCACCCCCTTACTTAGTCTGTCATCACAGAATAGTAAAATGATACTGAATATTCAAAAGTTGAATTTAAGGATCTGAACCATCATTTATAGGTGGTGAGACTCTGGTTAAATTGCTTATTTTTAATTTTTATTAGAATTTCAGTGATGATAGTGATAATTATGATAATAGTACTTTCTACCCTTTGTTTTATGCTGGCTAAGTGGTAGGTACCATAGCAGATACTTTAACTACGTTAGCCAGTTTAATTTTTTTTTAAATATTTTATTTATTTGACAAGGAGAAATCGTAAGTAGGCAGAGAGGCAGGCAGAGAGAGTGGGGTGAAGCAGGCTCCCCACTGAGCAGAGAGGCCAATGCAGGGCTCGATCCCCGGACCCTGAGATCATGACCTGAGTTGAAGGCAGACGTGCAACTGATTGAGCCACCTAGGTGCCCCTAGCCAATTTAATTTTTACGAAAACTTTTATTACCTAGGCATTGATTCCATTTTACAGATGAGAGGTTAAGTAACTTGACAGGATTAGGTAACTAGTAAGTGATGTAGCTAAGAATTGAGGCCTGCTTTGTCTGTATTAAAAGCCCCACATTTTTTTAAATTAAGTTTAATATTTAATTTTAATTTTTATTTTTTTAAAAGCCCCACACTTTTAATGGCCACATGAGAATGCCTTGATTTCTTATATTATGGGTATCACTTTCCTCATGTGTAAATGGGCATAACAAGATCTTTCTTTTCCCACTTTACGAGGTTGGTTGGGGAGAATCGAATAAGAATGGGTCTCAGAAAAACCTAATGAAATCTCTAAATTACAAGAGATCACCTTTGCTAGTATGGATAACAGTTGGTAGTAGACACAAGAAACATGATCCAGCAACCCCAGGTTAGAGGCAGTGGGCAGGTTATCCCAGGTGCTGAATTACCACCATCTACTTCCTCTGTTAAGAAGTCTGAATCCTTAGTCCCTCTTCCCCTCCTCTCACTCCCAGGCTTAATGCCTCATTCAGGGTGACCCAGCTAGGGTCCCAGGGCATTCATATGCCCTGGGACCCTAGCTCTTCTTCCAAGGTGACAACCAGATAGTATGATAAATTAATTGGTGCCAAGGGGCTAATGGGAAAATGATATAGGAGGTACTGGAAGCACTAAAATCTCAGTTCTCCCCCTCTTCCTTCCTTCTCCTATTCCATGTCTTTCTCCTTATCCTCTCCTACATCCCCTAAGATATCCATGTTGATAATAACTTGTGGGAACATGCCCTCCGTTTTCCCATCTTATCTCCCTATATTTCACTGACTTTCAGTTGGGAGCAGTTTTTCTTCCTAGGGCACACTTGGCAATGTCTGGAGATACTTTCGATTGTTACAACTGGAGTTGGAACACTACTACTGGCGACTAGTGGGTAGAGAGAACTAAGATTGCTTCTCAACATCCTATAATGCATAGGACAGCCCCTACAACAATGAGCTGGCCCATGATCACAGTAGAGCTGAGGTTGAGAAACCCTGCTCTGCTATCATCAGATTACTTAAGGATTCCTGATTAAGGAAGATAAAGTCAGTGGGAAGAGAATAGCCAAGCCTTATTTTGGTTTCAGGTCACAGGTTTAGTTTGTTCAGCACCCAAGACTCTCTTTTGCTCATGGATCCCACCCCCTAGACATAGGTTTAGGAGATTGGTCAAAGGGGGAGAAAAGACCTATGAGTGACCAATCAGAATCCTTCCCTGGGAGGTTTTTTTGGTTTTGTTTTGCTTTTTCCCCCCAAAAAGATAGTAGAGGAGAAAATTCTTCTTCTATTCTGGCCCAGGACTGTTGGAATATAAACTCAGAGAAAGCTCAGATAAATGATCATGAAACTAATGTGTAGAAAGAGGCAGCCAAAATGAAGCAGAGATGGAGGGAAGAGTTGACAGCATTGGAGATACTGATACCAGACATTTCTTAGGAGCAGGTTCAAATTAAGTGTTTATCACTTGCAATCAAAGAAATCTAATTTAGCCATATTTAAGGGAAGTTCTTAGAGGAGAATTTTCTGGGTGCTGTGTGCATTGTGCCTTCCCTGAGTGGGATTTGACAAAGGGGATGTGATGTATGTTAGACAGATCTTGAGATCTGGACCTTTTTCCAGAGAAAATGCATAATGAAATAATGAAGTATCTGGAGATTCTAAATAATGCACATATCAAGGAAAGAAGGTTTTTTTGTTTTGTTTTGTTTTGTTTTGTTTTTAAAGAAAGGGTCATAAAAGGGACGCCTGGGTAGCTCAGTGGGCCTCTGCCTTTGGCTCCGGTCATGATCTCAGAGTCCTGGGATCCAGTCCCACATCGGGCTCTCTGCTCAGCAAGGAGCCTGCCTCCCCCACCCCTCTCTCTACCTGACTCTCTGCCTATTTGTGATCTCTCTCTCTCTGTCGAATAAATAAATAAATAAATATCTTTTTTTTTTTTTTTAAAGAAAGGGTCATAAAAAAATTAAGTTCCAAATATTTTTCTTTCCTTATAGTGATGATTTATGTATTCTTTTCCCATCATCAAATATAATTTGGAAGACTCAAGAGGAAAAGGAAAGCTTATTATATTTACCCATATTTTTGTTTACTGTGTTCTGTCTTATTGTGATGAGGTTCCTTTTAAAAAATTATTTCTTCTCTGTTTAGTGAGTTTTCTTTAGCCATTCTTTAAGTTTGCTGATGACAAATTCTCTTAGTTTTCTTTTACCTGAGAATGTATTGATTTCCTCTTTATTCCTGAAGGATGTTTTCACTGTGTATAGGATTATGGATTGACAGTTCTTTTCTTTCAGTACCTGAAAATATGTCCTGTTTTCTTCTAGCCTCCATGGTTTCTGATAATAAATCTGATGTCATTTGGATTGTTTTTTCCTATTGTCATTTTTTTAAGGTGTCATTTTTTTTCTCTGGTTGTATTTAGGATATTTTACTTGTCTTTATTTTCCAAATGTTTAATTACTATACGTGGATCTCTTTGGGTTTGGGAGTTTCTTAGCTTCTTGAATCTGTAGATTTATGTCTTTTGCCAAATTTAGGAAATTTTCAGCCATTATTTCTTTGAGTAGTTTTTCAGACTCACCCTCTTTTCTCTCTCCTTTTGGGACCCTACTGACATAAATGTTAGATCTTTTATAGTCCGACAGGTCCCTGGGGCTCTACTCATTTTTCTCTTTCCAGTCTCTTTTCTTTCTGTTGTTCAGATTGGGTAATTGCTGTTGTTTTATCTTCCAGTTCACTGATTATTTCCTCTTTCCTGCCTTTCTGGTGTTGAGCCTGTTCATTGAGTTTTAAAATTTCTGTTGCATTTTTCAGTTCTAAAATTTTATTTGGTTCTTTTTCATATCTTCTGTTTGTTTGCTGAGACTTTCCATCTATTTACTGAGGTTTTCTATTTCTTCATTTGTTTCCAGTGTGTTTCCAGTTGCTCACTAAAGCATTTTTACAATGGCTGCTTTAAATTCCTTGTCAGATCATTTTAACATGTCTGATATCTTGGTGTTGGCATTTATTGATCGTATTTTTTATTCAGTTTGAGACCTTCCTGATTCTTGGTGTGAAAAGTGACTTTCAGTTGCAGTCTGTATATTTTTATATTGTGTAATGAGACTCTGGTTCTTACTAACACCTTCTGGTTTGGTTGGTTGTCTCCAACACTGCTGTGGCAGGAAAAGAAAGTGCTACCTTATTATTTTCAGGTGGAAGTAGAAGTTGTGCTTATGTTTGTTTTATACATAATGTGCAGGGATTTTAGTTGCATTTAGCAGGAGGAACAGGGAAAGTATCTGCTTGACCTTTCTGGAAGCTACTTTCTTTTGTTAAGCACCTATAAAGAGCCAGAAATATAGTGTAAAGTGCATACTCACAGTAGACAGATCCAGCTAAGTCTGAATTCTGAATCCACCACTTACAGCTGTTCTGAGAATCAAAGACAATGTATAACATTTCCTGAAGTACTTCACTTATATTCTCTCCTTTAGTCTTCACATCAAATCTGTGAGCTTGGTCACAATACATAATTTTACAGATGGGAAAACAGACTCAGTGAAGCAAAGTAATTTTCTCAAGATAATTTGGCTCTCAACTTGTCACCCTACCATGGATGAGGAAGACATAAGGAAATACACAGAAAAAGGACTATGGGGCTGGGAGCCTGGTGTGAGGTGGCAGGAGAATTTAGAGGAGTAGGCAATGTGGTAGACTGGAAGTAACCTTGGAGTGGGTATCACAAGACCTTGGATCTGGTCCCTGCTGGGTCACTGGGTTAGTTGCGTGATTTCAGACAAGTGGCTTAACCTTTCTCAGACTTCCCTCCTAGTGAATGTGGAAGTGTAGGGTAGATGGTACCTAAGGTGCTTTTCAATGCTATATGCTATAATTTTACAATGAATCTAAGACATATTAAGTCCAAGGACATCCTGGATGCAATATATGGGAGAATGAAGATCTATTAAATTCAGAAACACACACACAGAACTGGAATGCTGAAAATACTTTGGCAAAGACCTTGGGCAAATGGAAAAAGGAGTGATCATCCATGAAGTCCTTTGAATGCCTCAAAGTCATCAAGTAATTCAGGATGAGTATTTTCTTAGAAGAGATGCCTTTTTTATGAGGAAAGGAGCTGGAATCTTTCTCTTTCCTATGACTTGCCTTGATGCCTCAGATGGATTTTAGTTATCTCCCACTTGGTCTCTTATCTCATATGAGTCTTAACTTATTTACAAACATGCCTTTCAAATACACTGTGAGTTCTTCCAAGACAGGAACTGGTTTTATACTGACAGTGAGTGCCAACTGAGGGTGTTTGAGCAGTCACTATGTGCTTGATCTTGTCTTCTCACAAATAACTCTCTGAATTATGTACTGTATTTACCCCCACCATTTTACATAGGAGGAAACTGAGGTTCAGAGAGGCTCAGGGACTTATCCAAGGGCATTCAGCATATGAGTGACAGAGCCCAGATTATTAACTTAGTTCTGTCTGTTGCTGACCCTCATTCTCAACTCTTGTACTATGTCACATCCTGTGTTTCATCTTTGTATACCCTGAGCCCAAAGCAGTACTGGGGACCAGAGTAGTTGGTCAATAAATGTTTTTTTTTTTTTAAGCTTATCTAGTTATCTATCTGTTTATCTGTTTGTTTATTTATATAATCTCTATGCTTAGCATGGGGCTTGAACCAATGACCCTGAGATCAAGAGTTGCATGCTCGGGGTGCCTGGGTGGCTCAGTTGGTTAAGCTTCTGCCTTTGGTTTGGGTCATGATCCCAGAGGACTGGGATTGAGCCCCACATCAGGCTCCCTGCTTGGCAGGGAACCTGCTTTTCTTCCTTCCTCTGCTTGTGCTCTCTCTCTCTCTGTCAAATAAATAATACTAAATAAATAAATAAATAAAATATTTTTTAAAAAAATTTTTAAGAAAGATTTTTTTTTAAATCTTTTTTTTTTTTTTTAAAGATTTTATTTGTTTGAGGGAGAAAGAGAGATGGTGAGAGAGGGAATACAAGCAGGGGGAGTGGGAGAGGGAGAAACAGGCTTCCCGCAGAGCAGGGAGCCAGATCTGGGGCTCAATTCCAGGACCCTGGAATCATGACCCAAGCCGAAGGCAGACGTTTAATGACTGAACCACCCAGGTACCCCTAAATAAATAAAACCTTAAAAAAAATTGCATGCTCTTCTGACTGAGCCAGCTGGGCACCCCTAGTCAATAAATGTTTGTTGAATGGATGGATTGAAGGAAGAAAGGAAGGGATGAATGAAGAAAGACGGAAAGATGATAGAAGGGCAGATTGGTAAAAGGATGGATAAAAAAATGGATGCAAAGTTGATGGATTGATTGATAGATAACAGAGAATGGGTGGATAGATGGATGGATGTATGGAACATCCTGAAAAACATCATGGGGGCATAAGATGTGTTAGAGAGGTTAGAGAGCCCAGAATATACTTAACAGAGAACTAATGGTCTCCTGTAAGTTCTCACTTTATTTCCTCCAACCAGTTATGGAGCTAGAAAGCAGCAGAGCATTGGAACCTGGCCTGCTTGATGTGGAAGCCCATGCTTTCAGTCTCTCTGGTATAACTCTGAAGAAGATCATATGTTTAAGTGGCCTCCTGTAGAGGAGGAGCTTCATTTTCAGGATGTCTGAGCAAGGGGGTTCTTGTAGTCAGATGGGTGGGAGTCATGGTTTGGAGTTCAGTCAGCTTGCAACAGATGTAGAGACTGGGTTCAATTCTCAGAGAGGAAGGTAGCCAGAGTTAATAGGTATGACAAACTGAGTCTTTGATGTTAATTAGCTGGGTGAGTTTAGGCAAATCTTTTAATCTCACTGAGCCTCTATTTCAAAATAAGGTATTATTACATCCATTTTACAGGGTTATTTCAAGAATTAAATGAAATAGTATATATATAAGAATGCCTGACATGGGTTCTCAGTAAATGATAGATGATATTATTATTTTTGTTCCTATTATTATTATTGAAAATCTTTGGATTCAGAAGAGTTTGAATCTCAAAGCTTTTGAGTCCAAAGTTAGAGAACTGTTACTGGATACGTGGCTGTGGACAGGTCATTTACCCTCTTACCTTTTTTCTTCTCATTCATCATATACCTGTTGTTTGGAGTTTGAGGGACTTTGCCAGGTCGGGAGAGTGCTATGGATATGCCTTGGTCTTTGATAAGGAACTCCTAATCCAGTAGAGGAGGCAGACATACGCATAATAAATATAACCCAAGAGCTAATGGATATAATAGCAAACTGGTTAACATCTTAGAGTAAAATAGACAGCAGCTCAGTTCCTGGCTCTGCCTCTTACTAACTCATGGACCAGAGCAAGTCACTTAATCTTTTTAAGCCTTGGAGTTCTCATTATTTTTTTTTTTTAAGATCTTTTATTTATTTATTTGACAGATAGAGATCACAAGTAGGCAGAGAGGCAGGCAGAGAGAGAGAGAAGGAGAAGCAGGCTCCCTGCCGAGCAGAGAGCCTGATGTGGGGCTTGATCCCAGAACCCTGGGATCATGACCTGAGCTGAAGGCAGAGGCTTTAACCCACTGAGCCACCCAGGCACCCCTGGAGTTCTTATTATTAAAATGGGCACAATAGGGGCATCTGGGTGGCTCATTGGGTTAAACCTCTGCCTTTGGCTCAGGTCATGATCTTAGGGTCCTGGGATCGAGCCCCGCATCGGGCTCTCTGCTCAGCAGGGAGCCTGCTTTCCCCTTCTCTCTCTGCCTGCCTCTCTGTCTACTTGTGATCTCTCTTTCTGTCAAATAACTAAATAAAATCTTTAAAAAAAATAAAATGGGCATAATAGTAATAGAGTAAGCCTCATAGAGTAGTTTTGAACTTCAAATGAAATAATGCATGTCAAGTCCTTAGCGCAGTACCTGGCACATATAAAGCAAAAGTTTGTGAACTTTTTGCTTCTGTATAATAGGGGCATTAATCCCTATCCTGCCCACATGTATACATGAGTATTTGAATATTAAATAAAATAACATAGATGAATGGGGTTTCTACGATGTGACATAAAATACTAGTTGTTACCATTCTAAATTTCTAGATAAGAAGTAGGCACAGAAATTGCTCAGTATCCACTGTTCTCTAAACTATTCATGTAATAAATATTTAGTGATGTATGATCATGTAGGCAGATTCTGTCTTGTTCTTCCTGCTGTCCAATAGACTCTGGTTCCAAAGCATTCTGCTGCCGAGACCAAAAGGAGCAGAAGCAGGGTTTGGGAGAGGAGATTCCAGATGAGATTAGAATTGGAATATCAGGTGATTACATGCAATTTATTTTCTAAGCAACTGTTCCAGCTTCATGGTTACCTCCTTATACCAATTCCACAGGCCATCTCCTGCTGATCTCAGCATAGGTATGGGTCCTGAGAGTGAAGGACATAAGAGAAATCTACAGCCAACTGGGGAGGGTCTCCAGAGAGAGCTCTGCTGTACAGGCTAGAGGCTGATGATGGGCAGGGCTGGTGCTGGAATTAGAGGGTGGTGGTATAGAATTATTCTTCTGTGGCTCTGCTTGTGGCTTCTGTGGATTCTTTCTGTTGCTGTAATTACTTCATTCAACAAACATTTTTTTGGGCATTCACAATGGGTCCAGTACCATGCTAGGGTACTGAAGATAACAGAATGAGCAAGACATCATCTTTGTCTTCACAGAGCTAATGCAGGGATCCCAAGTTCAAGTGCCTATGGAGGCTATGTTAGGGTCACATTCAAGTCTGTAAAAAACAAAACCCAACATTTCAGTGGCTTTCACATAGTAACAGTCCACTGTGGTTGTTCCTGGTGGGCAGAGTGGGTGAGGAGCTCTCTATGCAGTCATGCAGATACTGGCTGATGGTGGGTTTTGCATATTTGACATGTGACTTCCAGGATTGTCCTGGGCATAAATACTCAGCTGAGACATGTGGAAATTTTTCATGGAATGCATGGTAATTTTTCATGGGCCAGCACTGGAAGTGGCCCTCATCTCTTCTTAGAGTTCCTTGAGTAGGACTTAGTAACATGGCCATGCCTAGCAGCAAGATGGACGGAGAATGTAATCTAGCCATGAACTCAGAAAGAAGAGAAAGGTTTGGTGACTGAATATTAGTCTCTGCCACGAGAGTCCAATGGAAGTGAGTGAAGTGGGGGCATATCAGGACTATGGTGGGCAGGACAACTGAGCTCTCTGAAAAGAGCAGATGTGTTTCAGTTTAAAGGATTGTTGCCATGTGGGGAATGTTGCCAAATCATTGGCTTTTTCAAGAGAATATGAAAATCTGGATTTTTAAGTGTAGTTTCCCAATTCTTAAATATTGGCAGTTAATTCAAAAATTTAAAGGCGTGGTGTGGGCAATATTCATCTGGCCAGCTAATCAAACTGCAGGCCAAGCGTGGTCCATGGTTTGTCAGTTTTTGGCCTCAGGTCCAGCTGGAGAGACCTAAACAAGTAATTATAATTCAGTGTGGTCAGAGCAGCCACTCTGCATAGTTTTCATTCAGTCACTTGTCACTTGATATTTATTGAACATCTGCTATATTCTGGGCTCTCTTCTAGGGGCAGGAGAGAAAGGTATCAATAAGACAGACACTGTCCCTACCTTTAGGGAGCTTACAGTCTACTGGGAAGGCAGATTATTAGACAAGAAAATACAAAAAGGAATAATAAGTATGATGGGTAGACATGATAAGGGAACCCAACTTGGCCAGGGGAATTAAGGAAGGCTTTCTAGAGGATGAAAAGATGAAGGGAAGATATGAGGTGTGAGGAGGAGTTATCCAGGTGAAGGGGGCTGAGGGGAAGTATGACCCAAGTAAGGGAGTGGCATATAAAAAGGCCCTGAGGTAAGAAAAAGGAAAATGCATTTGAAGACTCAAGGCGTTCCAATGAGATTAGAAGTATAGAACAGACATGATACCAACTCTTCAGGGCCCGAGGTCCATGTATTTTATGCATATTATCTGTTACTTCTAGAAAGTAAAATATAAATGATAATGTCAACATCCAAATCAAAGTTGTTTAAATAAAGCTGAAATTTATTTCAACTCTAAGAACTTAAATTCAAACTCATTAAATAATTTCAACATTCAGAGTTCAGCTATTATTAATGTAAAGGATAGATATCATGTTTCATGATTGTCATGAATGGAATCTGGATCCATCTATGTACAAATTTCAGAGTAATCTAGATTGTTTAATGCAAAATATTTCTCCACTGCCATGTCAAATCCACTGCAAATACCATGATAACTTGTGAGTACTGCTGGATCCATGAATTGAAACATGAAGGGAAACAAGAAAATGGTTGGTTGGTATTAGTAGGAAACAGTGTTTTTGTAAGAATATTTTGCGTTCATGTTATCTGAGAGGAAGGATGAGGTGAGTTAATTAATTTGTATTTTCTCTTACCTAAGCGTTTTCAGTGCTAAAATCTCTGCCTTCCAAGGCAGTTTTTGTTTCCAAGATCAGCAGGGGCACTGTAGACAATCCTTTATGGTGTTTGAATGCAGTTGACTTTTGTTTTAAAGATATAGAGCAAAGGATGCAGAGATGCGTTTCCTTGTGGCTTGAATCATATTTATTGGTCATGAGGGTGGACGTTTAGGGTATAGGGCGCAATGTGCTGGCACTGAGTGCTGGATCTCAGGTGTTCCTAAGAGTTGTTCTAGTGTTCTGTAATAAGTTTTCTCTGTGTTTGTGATATGTGGGTGGTCTAAATTGTGGGGGCCAGCGTGGGGACCCTTCTTTCCTAGACCTAACGGTGGCACTGACTTCTAGAGTAAGGATGAAAGAGGCACCAGAGAATTTGCAAGAAGTAGTCAGGGACCCAATCATGTAGAGCCTCACAGGCTACATTAAAGGGTTTGGATTTTATCCTAAGTACAATGAGAAGCCACTGAAAGGTTTTAAGCAGGAAAATAACATAATCAGATTTGCATTTTTGAAATACCACTCTGAAAGTTGTATGGATGAGAGATTTGAATGAGGCAATAGTGGATGTGAGTTCTCATTCAGTAGGAATTGAATGAGCTATTAGTCATTTCCATAGTTTTTTATATCCAAGATTCTGTACTTCTGTAGACACGGCAGCCTTGATTGGTGTCCCTTGCAAGGGGAACATGTTAACATTCATTCTGGATTTGTTTTCATTTGGGAATTAGATTTAGCAGATGCTTTTATGTGCTTAGGGAAAAGCCCTTCTTTGATATTTAAATATCAGGTCCAAAGGATTCTCAATCTTTGGAGGAGGTGGGAGTTGAGGTGGGAGGAATGGCCCTCCATTCCTCATGCTAACTTAAGATGAGTGGCCAATTCCATGAGGGGACAGGAGGAGAGGCGGTGAGATGAGAGGAGGAAAGTTTGTGTGTAGATGTCAGGTGAGGGGTGCCTGGGTGGCTCAGTGGGTTAAAGTCTCTGCCTTCGACTCAGGTCATGATCTCAGGGTCCTGGGATCGAGCCCCACGTCGGGCTCTCTGCTCAGAGAGGAGCCTGCTTCCCTTTCTCTCTCTCTGCCTGCCTCTCTGCCTACTTGTGATCTCTCTCTCTTTCTCTGTTAAATAAAATAAATAAATAAATAAATAAATAAAAATTTAGATGTCAGGTGAGTATTGGGATCATCTGGGGGGCATCCCAGGCCTCTCCCATGGGTGGGGGATGTTGCAGGCTTCCACAGGTACTCCTGCCCCATAGACAAGGAGTATTTTATTTGGGGGCTTTTGCCTCTGGTATCACTTATTTCGCTTCTGGAACTTACTGTAAGCATTAGGGAGAAAGGCATGGAAGAAGAAGGTGCCCTGTGATAGAGCAGGTCAACATCTTTATCAACATTTGGGCATCAGCCCCAAAACATTTTGTTATTTAGTAGGAATAATGAGTGTTTTGACCATACTTAATAGTGGTCAGTGTCAAATTTCAGAATGACCTTTAACCTTGTCATTGTTTCCCCATTTAATAACCCAGGCTGGCAGATTATTCTTTTGAATCTCCTCTATTTATCTCATCTTATTCCTTATGCCACTGTCTTAGTTCAAAACTTTGCCATCTTGTGTGTCCTAGTGTAAAAAGGGCTTGGGTCCTGCTCTCATCCACGCTGGATCTGAGTTCCAGCTTTTTTTGGGCAATTGATACCACCTCTACAAACCACAGTTTTCTCATCTGAATAATGGGAACAATGGTGGAGCCTATCTGTGGAAGAAATAAGATCATGTGGCTCACATACTAAGTATGGTTAGTTCCCTTCCTTGCTGTGCTACTTTAAGGCCTAGTGATATGTCAGAACTAGCTGGCAGTTGAGCATCCTGACACTAGTAGAAGGCTCATTCCTTGCTTTAGACTCTTGCTTCTCTCAGTCTGTGACTGCACTTTCTTGAGAGACCTGTTTCTATTTTCTTGAGCCTTGGGGCTCTGTGGAAGAATTCCAGTCTTCTAGTCCAGATATGACTGACACTGTTGGTCTCCCATCCAAGAGCCATCCTACCTTCTTCCTCAGTAATAAAGCCTGTGGTCATGTGCTCTGGGAAGGGGAACCATATCCCCAGCCTCTAAGGATGAACCAGAGTTGGCCCAGCTGTCGCTTACTGGACCTAGTAAGTTGCTTTACCTGTTTGAATCTCAGTGCTGACATCTGTAAAGTGGGGAGATGGACAGATGAAAAGATATGTGGAAGGTCCTTGGCATGCCAGGGACATTTGATAAATGGTAGGCATCCTGACTCTTTCATAGACTTCTGTTGGCTTTCCCTTTAGTTACAGTCAGAGGGATGGCCTTCTAACTTCATGGACTCAGAAGCTGTGATTCTCTTCAAACGACACTTCTGTGTGCAGGAATTACACAAGGATTTTGTTAAAATGCAGATTCTGATTTAGCAAGTCTGGGGTGGGGCCTGAGATTCTGCATTTCTCAGTGCTGCTGCCACTGTTGGTTCATGGATGAGGCTATGAGTAGCCTGGCCAAGATTTGCAAGGAGCCAAGTAGAAGTCCCACTCATGAAAGAGGGAGGAAGAAGCATGAGACTCACAAGAGTGAGTCTCTTGGCATTTTTCTCCTCATTCAGGCCTCTCTGGCCTTGAGCCGCACTGGATGGGTTCTCTGTTAAGTTGCAGAAATTGTCCTTAAACTCTGAATCTTGAAGGTCTCATGCCTCAGGGTCATCCAGTATAGGTAGAGCAACACAGGAGCCATGGGTGATGGCCTTAGAGGTCATTCAGTGCATTTCTGAGTGATGGCTCCTTATGAGTAGCAAATTGTTCTCCGAATTTGGGTTTCTGCTCAACTGCTTCAGGCAAACCCAGCCTTTCAAACACCAGTGGTGCCTGTCTGGTGTGCTGAGCACTCAGGGCACCGGGAGGAGGTTACTCTGGTTAGCGGGATTGCATTTAAGATGCAGCTTCTGGTTGGTCCCAGCAAATATCATCTCTGCCAGAATGGATGTATCTTGAAGATGTGGCTGGAAATTCAATCTTGTGGTGATTTGAGGGCGCATGCTCTCTGATGTCCCCAAGTGAAGTTACCCGCATTGTAACCTCAGACTTGCTGGAAAGTGGCTGTAGGAGTTCATGCTGCTGGGCTTTGTGTTGACAAGTGCTGCCTCTTCTGTATACCTCTCTGGGGGCTTGCCTTTCCTTTTTGGTGTCTACAACATGGCCTGGGCAAGAGTGGGCTTCAAGGCATTATGTCTATGCCTCTTGAAGTGCTGGTCCCCCCAGTCCCCCCCTGCCCAATTTGGGAAATATTTTCTTTTCTTTTCTTTTTTATTAATTTCAAAGGTAGGATTTAGAGATTCATTAATTGCATGTAACACCCACTGTTCATTACATCAAGTGCCCTCCTTAATGCCCATCAACCAATTATCCCTTCCTCCCATCCACCTCCCTTCCAGCAACCCTCAGTTTGTTTCCTAGAGTTCAGCATTTCTTAGGTTTGCCTCCCTCTCAGTTTTCATCTTATTTTTACTTCCCTTTGGGGAATATTTTCTGCTCTGACTTCAGTGTTCTCCCTGTTTTCTTTTTCTTTTTTTAGATGGAGAGCAAGAGTGGGGGAAAGGCAGAGGGAGACAGAGAGACACAGATGTGGGGCTTGATCTCAACAACCCTGAGATCATGATCTGAGCCAAAACCAAGAGTCAGACACTTAACCGACTGAGCCACCCAGGCATTTCATCCTCTCTTGTTTTCAGAACCCATTTTAGAAGTCCCTTCTTCCTAGGAGCTGCTTCCTTCTTCTCCTTCATCACTGGTATAATTAGTATCATTATTATAGATGCCATTCTAGTTATTGTTGTTATCATTATGTTTATTACCATTAATTCCCATTTTACCTGCCCTGAGCATTGCGGTAGGGGCTGAATGCCTATTACTTCATTCTCCCCCGCTCTACAATTTCTTGTCATCTCCATCTTCCTATATCTCAGAAGGACTATGTCACTTACCTGAAATCACAAAGTTGGAAAGCAGTGGAGCTAGGATTTGAGGTTAATTTTCTCTCTCCCCAGCTCTATGTTACCAGTTTCCCAATCTTAGAGAAAAATGAGACCCTGTTGTGCCAGTTCCCAGGATTACTCTTTCATTCTGCATCCTGTCCACACACCAGATAATATAGTACTTAAAAACCTGGCCTGTGGAGCCAGGCATCTTGAGTTTAAATGTTGGACCTGCTGTTTCCCAGATATATGACTGGGAGCAAATGTTCGAACCTTTCTGACTTTGGTGTGTTCATCTGTAAAATGGGGATAAAACATCTTCATAGGGTTGTATGGAGTTTAGGCGAGTTGGAAAATTCTAAAATGGTTTTGGCACATGTAAGCTATTATTGTTACCCAGTTTTGCTCTTTCATTTGGCTTTTATTCAGAAATTAACCTGTTTTGTTCATTTAGTCATCGATTCAACAGATATGTGTTAAACACTTATTCCTTTCCGGATATTATAGTAGGTGTGATGAATATTCTTTCATCAGTCCTCACTAACTTTGGCCTCAAAACAAGTTTTTTGCCAACCTCGTTGCCTCAGTTTCATCCTCTGTCAAGTGGAATTAATGAAAACTACCTCATAGGATGGCTTACAGGATTCGGTGCTTAATTAATGTTTGTTAGACAGAATATGAAAGTACCTAACAAGCTCTTATAATCCTGTGAATGACATTCAGATTCAAGAAATGTATCATATTTTTCACTGAAACAAATTAAATTGATTTCTGAGGTTCATCTGCTTAGTTGATGGTGTTCCATCCTACTTCTTTCTGGGATCTTATAAGGACCTAACAGTTTCAAGAAAACTGAGGAAGAGTCCATTCTTGGTCCTCACTCAGTTTTGGTAGTTACTGTTGTGGGTACCCCAGCTGATCTTTGGTCCTCCACCCTCTGCGGGGGGTGCTCCTGTTCTTTTCCAGGGCTCCCTTTCCCTGCCCAGGCTTGCCCAAATAAATGGACCCCACAAGTCATGTTTTTGCTAAGTGGGGTCTTGACTTCTTGGGACTGGATGACAACAGGGTCCAGGGCTCTTTTCCTCATAGGACTGGCTCACCTTGAGGTGCCTCTGTCTCTGCTGCTACTGCTTCATTCTCTCTTCCTCCACCCTCTCCAAGGTACCTTCAGCTTGATTCCCTGATGGGGCTGACTTTTTCCAACAAGGCCCCCCCTTTTTAAAAAAAATTTTATTTTATTTTTTTCAGTGTTCCAAGATTCATTGTTTATGCACCATACCCAGTGCTCCATGCAATACATGCCCTCCTTAAAGTCCATTGTCAGGCTCACCCATCCCCTCCAAAACCCCCAGTTTGTTTCTCAGAGTCCATAGTCTCTCATGGTTCACCTCCCCCTCTGATTTCCCCCAATTCACTTGTCCTTTTATTCCAGCATTGGTAGGGTCAGGGAAAATTGCCTTTCTTCCTACCTTCCTTTCCTTGATAGTGTGAAGAACTTTGACCAATCAACATGTGAATCTCCAGTCCATTGAAACCATAAAATAAATGGTAACTGTGGCTTCCTTGTGTATCTTCTTTTCTCTCCCAGGAAATCAGCTCCTGCATTTGGGTAGGAGAAGGCTCTAACACTGGTCTTAACTAGTTACCAGATGTTTACAGTCATTAGCTCACTAAATTCTCAAAATGATGCTGTCAGATCAGGATGACTTTCATTTACCTGAAAAAGCTAGATAACCTGCCAAGGTCACACAGCCAGAAAGTGAGCTGGGCTTTGAATGCAGGGCTGTCTGCTCTTCTTGTCCACACACTGGTCCTGACATTTCCTGATCTTCCAGGTCTTCTTTGTGTGTGTGTGTTTTGTTTCATTGTGAACCGTATAGCACCTGGTGTAGTAGATTATACTAAACACTGATGGAAAGAAGTACTTCACAAGCAAAGGCAGTTCAAAACTCACCTGTGTTGAAGCCTTACATTCTTTAAAGCAAACTGTCTGGGAAACAGCCCCTTTTCTAGACTCCTTGAACATAGCTCATGCATTTCTCACCCTTTTCTCTTCAATGACTTAGCACCTGATGTGCATGGGGACATTTTGAATTAGGGAGTGAGATTGAAATTTAAAATATATTAAAAAATTATTTGTAATTATTTGGGAGCCTATCAGTTGGGAACCCTAGACTCATTGCTAAAACTTTTTGTCTCTTCACGAACCGTTCTTCTCTGGGAAGCAGGCCCTATTATTCTGAGTGCAGAGATTGAAACTTAAGCTCAGAGAAGTTAAAAACTATGCTTAGGGTCAGTTCGCTAGAAAGTGACAGTGATGGGATGTATATCCAGGTCTTTCTGAAGCCAAGAGCTGAGTTCTTAATCACTTTATTATGCTAACCCTTAGGGCTAGACCAACAGGAGTTTTATGATCCCTTTTATCTTGAGAAACATCTATCTCACCTTAATTTCTGATATTCAGTGGCTCAGTCTAGGATTTCCTCCACTCACTTTGTATCCAAACATGAGGAAGTCAGGAGTTTTGAACTTGTAGGATATTTTCCTATGGAAAGTCCATTGAAAATGTGTAATATAAGGCCTCAGACTATCAGACTATTGCCAGACACTTGGAATATAGTGGAGATGGCTACTATGATGGCTTATTTTATGTGTCAACTTGACTGGGCCTGAGGTACCCAGATATTTGGTTAAACATGTCTGAGTATGTCTGTGAGGGTGTTCCTGAGTGAGAATAACTTTTGAATCCATAGACTGAGTAAAGCAGATTGGCCTCCCTAATGTGGGTGGGCCTCATCCCATCTGTTGAAGGCCTGAATATAATCAAAAGCTGAGTAAGAAAGAAACTTTTCTCACTACCTGACTGTCTTTGAGCTGGGACATCGGTCTTCCTTTGCCTCTGAACTCAGGCTCAGACTCATAATCAGACTGAAAAACTATCGTCAGCACTCAGACTTGGACTAGAACTTACACCATTCACTCCTCTGATCTCTGGCTCACCAGCTGCAGATCTTGAACTTTACAGTCTGCATTATCATATCGGTCAATTCCTTATAGTAAATATCTGTATTTGTTTCCATATATCTATCTGTATCTATACCTCCTTTCGGTTCTGTTTGTATGAGAACCCAGACTATCACAGCTACCTTCATGTTTATAATATGCATTTCACTCCCTGGTGCTCCTAGTTGCTATGGTGAATCCTCATCTGCACGTTCTTTCAAGGCAACATACCAGTTTATTACAAGTTATTTAGAAGAACTTGGCCATAGTATTTGTTTGCAGTTAATATTGGGCAAATGGAAAATGGCTTGGTTCTAAGTGGTTTCTAATCAGTGGCAACAGATGTTCACAGAAAGCAGAATTTTCTTTGAATCAGTGTTTTGATAATAACATTAAACACAGATCCTAAGGTAGATAGAAGAGCTTTAGTTTGGGCCATATGTGCTTTTGCTAGAGATTCTGGGTAAATGAGTGTTGGAACTTTCTGCAGTATCTAAAAACTGGAGCTGGCTACCCTGAAGTCACTGGTGCTGTTTCTTGCTTTTTCCCGTAGTTCTGGGGATTAGAAGAAGGATATCATATGAGATTATAAGAGCCTTAGATTTTTACTTAATAAAATCCAAAAAATAAAGGGGATTAAAAAAAAAAAAAAGCCCTTTCCTCTTATAAATACCTCCTCTCTGCAAGGGTTCTTCTCTTTTTCTGTCTTTGGAGGATGCAGTAGTGTGCTATAGCCAGCTCCCACTGGCTAATGTGAACAGACTCGAAAATATTCAGGAATTTTAGAAGCAGTTATTTAACTGTTGATAGCTTGAAATTAGCCATGCTGGGATTATTTACATCACTGAAATCTTTGAATGTTACAAACAAGGGTTTGTTTGTTTTCTTGGGAGCCAGTTTTACCTGCATACCACTAGCCATAAAGACTATAGTTAATATTTGTGGGTTTTGCCTGTCCATCACCCATTTCTTTGCTTCCTCTGGTAACAGCAAATTTCCTTTAGGACTCTCATCTCAGGTTTGTGGTTTGGGTGGGATGGACCATATTCCCCAAGTCCAAGAGTAGTGAGCATGTGACCTAGCTTTGGCCAAACAAAACACTGCATCCCACTGGTCACAGTGATTGGTTTATGATGGGCATGTTACCCATTTAAAACCAACCAGAGAAAAATTATAGAACTTTTTGTGCCACCTTCAAGGAATAGAATCTTGGTGCTATGAAGGATAGAGGTTGTAGGAGCTTAGAGCACAAGAGAGCAAAAAGCCTGGAGAGAATTTGGGAGAACAGGATGCAAAGAGGTAGAGAGATACCAGGTCCTGATGGTGTGGATTGAGTCCCTGAAAGCTGTGCCTGAAGCCAAATATCCCTGAAATTGCTGAGCCAATAATTCTGACTCCATCCCTGTCTTCGTTTGACTTAAACTGTGTATATTGAGTTTTGTGTCCCTTGTAAGTTATGATTTATAACTGAGAAAAGTTCTATTTGTTTCAAGGTCCTTTCAGCTTTCATGCTTTGGATCAAATTCCAAGAGAGCCAGCAAGAAAATCTAATAGAGGCTATGGTAGAGAGAAAGGAGGAAGAGCTTTTGTCTCTAGTTCTACCTGTGCTTAGTGAAACATGCCATGGTTTTCAGCCCCCTCTCCTCCACACCAACAAAAAGCTTTGTTGAATACCAGTTTTACCATTTTCCAGTTCTGTGCACTTAGGCAACTACTAAGCTTCTCTGAGCCTCAGGTCCTTAATCTGAAAAGGCAATATATTAATGTCTAACTCTTATGGTTGATATGAAAATTCAGTAAGACACTGCATAGTGTTTTGTAAAGAATAAGCATTACTGTAATTATCAATTAAAAATATATGTGCAGGTAGTCTGGGACCTTACATTACACGTTTTATAATGGGGTTTCTATGGAGAAATATCTTCCAAGTTCCACGACCCTGACTTCCTCATGTTTGGACCCCAAGTGGAGGAATTCTAGACTGTGTAACTGAAGATTGGAAATTTGAAGTGATGTGGACATTTGAGAGACCATAAAGTTCCTCTTGGTCTAGCCCTGATGGTAGCTTCCATGCCATTTTATTCACCTCTATATCCCTAATGCCATTTGCATTGTGGCATTCCAGAACCATTTGTCAAATGAAGAACTCTCCTCATTTTATCACTGGGGAAACAGACCTAAGAGAAGATGAACTTCTGAACAATGGTTTATCTTCACCTTATGGTATATGAAGAAGAGACAGATATTAAACATCATCTTAAAAACTGGCATGGAATTTCTCTTGAGGAAACCACTACCATCAATGAGCTCAGTGGTTTAGACAAATGTTCTTCAGTAGTATTACAATGTTGGGCTACATATTAAATTTAAAATTTTCTAGTGGCCACATTAAAAGTTAAAAAGAAACAAGTGAAATTATTTAATTTAATATATTGGAATATTATATTAGAATTATTGGTGAAATATTAATTATTCTATTTTTGTACTAAGTTTTCAAAATTCATTTTTATGCTAATGGTGGGTTTCCATTTGTAGCCATATTTCAAGTGCTGAGTAGCCACATATGTTTAGTGGCTACTATATTGGTTTAGGGTGTGAAACCCCAAGGATTTGCTAAGCTGTTTTGTAGGAGATAAAGAGGGGGGGATGGTAGGAGCATCTAAATGGAATGTTCCAGTAAAATGGGAGAAGGATATGTGTTTCTGTAAAGTATCTTGGGATACCTTTCTGGGAACCTCCAAACATTATAGGAAAGTCAAGCAGTCCCCTCTGTATTGGTGAGAGTGGTTTTTAATGTGAAAGCTAGAGTTTCCTATTAGGCATAATGTGGTCAGCCAGAGGAGATTGTGAAGTTTCTCTGTTGCTCTGCAATTCACAGTTTTTGGGAGGACTTTGGACAGGAATGGAATTCATTGGAAAATTATGGCTCAATACAATTTTACTTAGCTCTCACAGCTAGTAATGGAACCACACACATAACAAAGTGTATTAAATGATAAGGGAAGCACAGGGGATTGCAAGAACAAGGGAGGGTTCCTTGAGGGGGATGTTTAGGTCAAGCCTTAGAGAACAGAGAATAAGAAAGGGAGGTAGAGGGGCACCTGGGTGGCTCAGTGGGTTAAAGCCTCTGCCTTCGGCTCAGGTCATGGTCCTAATGTCCTGGGATCGAGCCCCACATCGGGCTCTGTGCTCTGCAGGGAGCCTGCTTCCACCTCTCTCTATCTGTCTGCTTCTCTGCCTACTTGTGATCTCTGTCTGTCAAATAAATAAATAAAATCTTTAAAAAAAAAAAAAAAAAAAAAAAAAAGAAAGGGAGGTAGATCTTCCCAGAAGATGGAGGGAACAATATGTTGAAGGGCCAGAGACCAGAGAAAGCAGGGAGCGCTCTAGGAATTTCAAGGACTTCCTCTGGTGGGAATGTGAGTATGAGGGGATGGTGGCCAGAGAGGGAGTCAGAAAGGAGAGCAGAGAATAGATCCTGAAGGACTGGGTGGGTCATGGTGAAGAGTTTGGATTCTATCTTAAGGCTATGGAATAGAATCTATATGTTTAAGAGATCACCCAGGCTGTGGGGAATGGTCAGAGGGGCCAGGATGGAGTCAGAGTGGTCATTTAGGGGTTTTGAAGTCATCCAGTTGAGAAGTAACGGTGGCCTCATCTACTGTGGAAGTAGCAAAGATGAATAATGTTGTAGATATGTTTTAGAGGGAAAATGGACGAAACAATTTTGTGTTTGCATGTGCCTGAGTGGGCCAGCGTATTGGGTATGGAGGGAAGGGGCATGAGAGAGGAACCTGGGATAATTTCCAAATTTCTAGATTGGCCAGTTGTGTAGAAGATGATGCCATTTAGCCAGATGAGCAAATAGCCAACCTGGAATGAACTCTGCAAGACACCAACAATGAAGGCATTTTTCCAAATCTTCAAATCAAGACACTCAGATTTCTGAGGAGGGGAAAGAATAACTTAAATCAAGTTTCTCCTAGAAGTTCCAGAGAGGCTATTGGCTCTCTGAGTTAGGAAAATTGCATTTCCTCTCTCAGCCTCAATTTTTTTTCCATTTGCAAAATGAAAATAATAACTCTTGCTTTTATAGGGGTTCTGACAGAATAAAATGCACTGATAGATGTAAAGGCATTTTGAAAGTAAAACATTCAATTATTGTTATTGTTATGCTTATCGGAAAGTGTTTGGAAAGTCTTCATCATTATTATCGAAAATCAGGCTTGAGGCCTTGGGCTAGTGGGCTATGTAGATAATTATTCCAAAAGAAATTTACATCAGAGACAACCCCCCCCCCCCCGGTTCTGGAAGCTTAAAACAGTGCCAGATATCCAAGCCATTCATTCATTCATTCACTCAGGTGTTTAGCATTTATTGACCGCCTACTATGTGCCAGTCATTATGTTGGGTGCTGGGAAGCTAAAGGAGCAAAATCTGTTTCCTGTTAACAAGACTATAAAGGACACATACCCAAATAACTCTAATTACATACATTTTAAAAGTTTATTACTATCTACAGAATATCTTATATATAATTCAGTTCTTTAAAAAAAAAAAAAAGTCCCCCTTGGTGAGTATCATTATCTTCATGTTGTTGACATAAAGACTGAGGCATAGAAAGATGAATTGCCCTGGCTGAAGTTGCCTATCCAAAGAAGACCCAGTAATCAAACCAAGGACTTCTTCATCCCAGTTCAATACTGACCATGGGTAACCTGTAGTAACACCTGCTAAGATTCGTTGAATGTTTCTTTGTATAAAGTGCTCTGGTGACTGGAAATATGCTATTTTAGTCAGTTGTCCTGACCCCAGAGGAGTTACTATTATCTCTAGAGGATAGACAGACAGACAGAAAATATGTATGTTGATCTGGCACTTAGTATATGCCAATACTTCACATGTATTGTGTTTGATCCTCACAACCACCCAAGGAAGTTGGAACTGTTGTCTCTATATTGTGGGTAGGAGCATTAATGCTCAGAGAGGTTAAGTAATTTGCCTGAGTCCACACAGCGAGAGATACAAATGAAATGCCCTGAGAGTTCAAAAGAGAACCATTTAATGGTTAGCCTGAAAAGGTGAGGGGAAAGCTTCCAAACCCACAAACGTGAATATGCCTCTGGTGGATACCAGTAATAGACAAATGAAATATCTATATCAGATATGTCACACTGGGCAGGGCTGACTTGGGTAAATGTTTCAGAGTCTGGACATTGGTCTTTCATTACCATCTGGAAATGACAGCATTCTCATCTCCCTATACTCCCCCCAGGAACTTTCCTGCTCCCTATTAGCTCCCAGAGCATCCCAGGGCAGACCTGTTCTTCCCGTCTCTCCTGATATAATGGAACCCTCAGTGTCTCATGCTGTAATAGCCAGTTCTCTGCTGTAAAATGAGAAAATGTGACCTATAATTTCATTCATTCTCAGTTCCTTCATGGTAAAATAGGCTTAATAATATTTATTGCCAATGATTATTGTGAGGAATATATGAGATCAAGTATGCCCAGTACTTGAAACAGTGCCTGGCACACAGCAAACTGAGAAATGATGGATATTATTATGGGTAGTACCTCCTAGATTTATTCCCCATGAACAGTTCTTTTATGACGGTTTTGAAGTAAAAAACACTCATAATTGCAGGTGGAATATATGAATCTCATCTCTCTAGAAGAGCCAAATTTATTTTATCCATTTGGTCCTCTTTGTAGTGGGGATTTGGAGTGGGATTCTCCAGATGCTGATTGTAATGCCAGCTGCTGAAACAAGCCAATCCCTGAATCTAGCAGCATAATTCTATAAAGTTTATTTCTTGCTCATGTATTGGTTCAACATGGTTGTTCCTAGTCACTGGGTGGTTGTTCACAAGATGATGTCAGGACCCAACTGCTTTCCATCTTATGGCTCTGCTCCCTCCTCTGAGGCCTTGGAATCTTCTGCATCCAACCAGAGGATGAAGGACTGAATATGAAGGAGCAGTGAGGGAGGTCTTCAAGGGCAAGGCATGGAGCAGCTTACGTCACTTTTGTCTGCATCCTTTGCCTGGAATTCAGTCACATGGCCACACATAACTGCAACAGGGACTGGGAAATGTGGTTTGATCATGTGCCAAAGAAGAGGGAACATGTTTGGTGACCAACTAGCCAGTCTAAGCCTCAGCAGTCAAATCAAGGAGACTTTAAATTTGGTCAAGAAGCTCTAGAGGTATTTACGATTCCTTTTCTGATTAGTCTGGGAAGAATCTCTAGAGGAGGAGAGATTTTAGGAACTACTAGAAAGAATGGAATTCATCTTGTTGGGAACCTACTATGTGCAGAGCATGCCTGATATTCCTATCACCTTGTTTAATGCTCACAGAAATGACCTGAAGGCAGTCTTATTATTCCTGTGGAACAAACCCTGATAAATGTCTAGCTACCATTTATTAAAAGCCTGCCATGTGCTAGATCTCTTGCTTTACATGTGTTATCTCACTTTAACCTCACAAAACCCTGTCAGGTAGGCATCAGTGTGCACTATTTTACAGTGAAGAAATTGAGGCCCAAATATGTAAAATTACTTGCCCAAGGACATACAGCTAGTATGTGGCTGAACTGGGGCTGAATTGACCCTGGAGTCTGAGTTCTTTCCACTAAGGTTTGGAAATAAGCTTCTCTATCTAGTATTCCTTTAAATATAGGATTGACTTCATCTCATCTCAGACTCCCCATTTCCTGCCTCCCCTCCCCTGAAGTGGTGGCAGCTCTGGAGCAACCAGGGATTTCCAGTGGCCAGGGAGAGATGGAACAGTTGAGGTCTTTCCCGACAAGGCTTTGCCTATGAGTTCAGTTCCTTCCCTAATCTAACCTCTGCTTCACGACAACAGTGACTAAGCCATTGACTCACTTCTTTTATGGTCTGAGGAGTCCAGCTCAGAGGAAATGTGCAGCACCTGGTAGTCAGCCACCTCCCAGCATCTGGGCCTGATGCCAGGGATACACATTTGGGTGTTTGAGGTGGGGATACCCAGAAGCACCATTTGGGATGATTTTCCATGCCTTACACGATCAGTGCTTATCTGTGTCCTTTGTAGGCCATTGCACTGGCAGATTTATTTATCATATTTCAAACCTCTGTTTAGTTTCTGGACAGATGCTTTAGGTAACAAAGATCCTTGTAATTTTTCTGCAGTTCTTACTTAGATTTAATACTACTAATTCTAACAATAACAGTAATACACAATAGCCAACGTTTATTAAATATGTGTGTGTTAGGCTCTTATATGATTGTGCTAGTCATTATCCTATTTCATCTGTACAACTCTCTGAGGTTGGTGCTAATGTTATACCCATTTCAAAGAAGAGGAAAATGAGCCTTGGAGAATTTAAGTAAGGTGTCCAAGTTATGCAGTTTGAGTTGCTTTCATGTTCACTCACCTGGTTGTTCAGTTTCTGGCTGGCTATTGACTAGAGACCTCAGGTTTTGCCATATTGTCTTCTCCTTAGGGTGCCTGAGTGTCCTCATACTATGGCACTTGGACTCCCCCAGAGTGAATGATCTAAGAGAAAGCGCAAAGCCAGACAAAAGCCATAGTACCTTTTATCACGTAATCACATAATCCCACCATTACTTCTGCCGCATTCTATTCGTCATGTAAACGATGGTTGGTACAATATGAGAGGGTGTGAAGATAAGGAGGTGGGACTCATTGAAGCCCATCTTGGAGGCTAGCTACCATCCCAGAGAATGGATTCCAGCCATGTGCTAGAGTACTTTACCAAATTCACTTTCCTTGAAGGTCAGGAAAAAAATGGTTTATGTTCTGACTCCCTCACACTGAGTGAGTCATCACCCCTTCTGGCTCTCACCAAGGTGGTGAAGTGAAGAGGCTAAGACCATGGGCCCAGCTCAGCTTGGTGTGAATCCTGGTTCTACCCCTAAATAGTCCTGTGACCTTAGGCAGTTGTTAACCCTCAGAGCTTCAGTTTTTCCTTTGTTAAAACAGGGATAGATGACTTCCTGGAGTGTTGTGGGGATCAAATGAAATAATGATGGAAGAGATTGTGGATGTAAAGAACATGATTGTCACAGAGCAGGTGTTCCAGAACAAGTTTGAGCTGTTACGTTTCATTTCCTTTCATTTTTAAAAAAATATATTTATTTATTTTAGAGAGAGAGTGAGAGAGGGAGTGTGTGTGTGTGCCTGAGTGTGGGGAGAAGGGGCAGAAGGAGAGGGAGAGGGAAACTCAAGCAGACTCCCATTCTGAGTGCAGAGCTTGCGTGGCTCAATCCCACAACCCTGAGATCAGACCTGAGCTGAAGACAAGAGTCAGATGCTTGACTCAGCTGCATCCAGGCGCCCCTGAACTATTACTTTTTTAAATAAGAGGGTTGAACTCAGATATTTCTGACCAAGACCTGAACCTCATGGTCACCCAGAAGTGCTCCATCACCGAAATCCTAAATGTAAACACTTCACACTTAGGTGACACCCTCCTGTCCTTCAAACTTTTCATTCAGTTACCACCCCTGACCCTTCAGAGCTGGCTGTTGTGTCTTCAGTTTTCTTTATTTCTGTTAGCCCCCACTTGTCTTCACTTCCTTCCTTGTCAAGTCCAGGAACCATAGTCCATCATTTGAGCTACCTTCTAAGCCTTGTCTTCAGTTGCCTCACTCCACTCTCCGTCTCTTGTAGCACTGGTGAATCCCCATTCCTGGACCCATCCATCATTTTGACTATCTGCACCTATATCTGTTCTGGTTAGTTCTCCTGGCCTGAGTCCCAGAGTGTTCTGGATTGGCACCACTGCAATTCAAGGGATCCATTCTGAATGTAGCCTAAATTCCTCTTGTATTACATATTCAGGTGTCTTTCTTTCTGAACTTTCTTAACTTGCCTTAAACCTTCCTCTCTACCATCCTTTCTTTCCTTTTTTCCTTCCATCCTTCTTCCTTTCACCAAATATTGATCACCTAATGTGTGGCATTTATATTTATAGGCATTAGAGGGTCAGCAATGAATAAAACAACAGGGCTATGGCTCTGGTATCTGGAAGTTTCATGGAGAAAATATAAACCATCAGGTGAGCATTATCTTCCTGTTTTAATAGGAAGTTATGGTTATACGCATCTTGAGATTTATCATCCTCTTCATTCTTTTTATTCTCTTCCCCTTGGTCATCAATATCACCATCACAGTCTCTTATATCTACTATGTACTAGGGACTCTTCCAAGCAATTTATAAACATTAACAAATTTAAGACATTACATGCATTAAGTTGCCAAAACTCTAGGAGGTAAGAACTACTATTTCCTTTTTTTTTTTTTATACACACAAGGAAATGAAGCCCAGGGAGGTTAAGTAACTTGCACGAGTCACACCACATTTTATATATATATACACATATACACATATATATGTATGTATGTGTGTGTGTATATATATATGTACATATATATACATATACATATATATATTTCATTCTTTACTCTTAAAACAGAAGGGGTGTTCTGTCTCCTGCTAAAGGTTAATTTGCCCATATTTGTTTTGGATCTAAGGTTGCCAGACTTAGAAAATAAAAATATGGTATGTTCAGTTAAATTTGGATTTCGGATAAATAATGAGTAATTTTTAACCTAAGTATGTCCCTTGCAATATTTGGGACAGACTTACACTAAAACTTATGTATATAATAGCATTCTATAGTTTATCTGGTAACCCTGTCTGGATGCCACACTTTCATCAGGGACTTCATTAATTACTCTCTATCCTTGGCCCCTGGGAATGTTATGGTCACAGCACTCCAGTGCAAAGTGGGTAATAGTACTTTGGGAATGACAGAATACATCCTGGACAAAGGATGTTTGAGGCTGCCCTTGGGGAGGGGTGCCACTGATGGGAAGAGTTTTTTGGAGGCAGCAAGATCTGGTATGGTAATGATCTGTAATGTGGTGATTACATTTTACAGAACCAAGGTTTTCCTACCCAGCAGGATCCTTGGAGCTGGAGGAGAGGGGAGCCTGGAGTTTTCCTTAACAACAAGGTGCAAACAAGGGCTTCCAAGTCCTCTCTTCAAGCTTCTGGGCAGAAAACTGTACCTCCAGTAAGAAATGAGGTCAGCAGGGTGGAGGGAAATACTCCCTGGTTCTTTATTGAATCCGATCATTTACATCTCATTGAACCCAATCAAATTAGCCACTTATCACATTAACATGGCAAAAGAGAGATTGTGTCAAGCAGTGCTAATTCAATAAGAAAGAGGAGCTGACGGAGAGTGCTGTGTCATAGGATTCTGACACCCACTTTCAAGAAGTGGAAGTCTGATGTCCTTTTCTGCCCGCAGTGGTCATGATGACCTTCCTCAGACAGCTTTGCTGGATACTAGGCTGGCAAAAGAAGGGAAAATGGAAGTCCTGAGCTCTGCAGAGACACAAGCTATCAAAAGTGGGACAGAAAGGGAACTGGGAGATGGTACCTTCAGGGAAGAGTAATTTCAGGAGAGGGTGTTGCCTGGAATTCGGTGTCAGACTCTGAAGCTTACCAGCTGTGTAACTTTGGGCAAGTTACCTGACTTCTCTTATGCTCAATTTCCTCATCCATTAAAGGGAGGATGGTAGTATTTGCCCGGTCAATGTTTCCCACAGATGGCATTCCAGAAAAAGCCGTTCCCTTAACAATTTTCTATTAATCCTTTTCAGTAGGTTAAGAAGAAAGACTCAGTTTGGTACCAGGCTGTCTTTAACACCTCTTTAAATCTTGCAAAAACTCTGATCTTTCCTTGGGTGGTGTTAGGGTGTTAGGGTATGATTGAGAGTTGGAATCATTCAGGCTTGGATTTGAATCCCTCTGCTGTCCTTACTGCTGTGTGATCTTAGATAAAGTAGCTTAACCACTATGTATATCAGTTTCCTCATATGTAAAGAGAGGATAGTAACAATACCCATCTCATAGGTTTGTTGAATGCAAATGAGTTCATGAATGTAAACTGCTAATACAGAGCCTAGCTCATAGTAAACAATAAATGCTACTGATTCTTACTGCCCCTCCTCTTACCCGTTCTCTTTTTCCTTTTCCTTCTTGTTCTTAATTTCAGCCTTTTCTCTGCCACTTCCTCTCCAGACCTCATGCCCTCTGCACTCCACCCATTGGAACAGTTTGTACTTCCTAACTATGCCATGCTTTTTCTTGCCTCATGGCCTTTGTACATGCTTTCCCTCCAACTGGACCATTCTTCTCTTACAGTCTTTCCTGGCTGACTTCTACTCATCTTCCCGGCCTCAGCTGATACATTTCTTCTTCTAAGAAGGCTTCACTGACTTACAGTTCCCATTCCCTTTGATTCTTTTCCTGTTGCAGTGTTTTATAATTTGTTTCTCTCCTCAAGATGCTTGAGAGGTTAATGAGGGCAGAGTTCAAGACCCTAATCTGCCTTGTTTTTTCTTGTACTCTCAACACCTAGCACAGAATCTGACACCCAGTAATGGGTGCCTGAGAGCTCACCAGGGGCCTGATACAATTTTTTGTATTTTATATATATTAACTTATTTAATCCTCACAAGTTTCTGACATAAATTGTCAGAATAAAAATAAATATAAATAGGGGCGCCTGGGTGGCTCAGTGGGTTAAAGCCTCTGCTTTCGGCTCAGGTCATGATCCCAGGGTCCTGGGATCAAGCCCCGCATCGGGCTCTCTGCTCAGCGGGGAACCTGCTTCCTCCTCTCTCTCTGCCTGCTTCTCTGCCTGCTTGTGATCTCTGTCTGTCAAATAAATAAATAAAATCTTTGAAAAAAAAGTATATAAATAAAATAAAATAAATAAAATAAAATTTTATTCTTAACAACTTTATTGAAATATAGTTGACATGCAATAAACTACACATATTTAAAGAATACAGTTTGATACATTTGACATATATACATCAATGAGAAAAAAACCCCACAATCAGGATAATGAACATAACCATCAGCCACAAGGGTTCCCTGTGCCCCCTTATAAATCTTTCCATTCCATCCTTCCTTGCTAATCCCATCCCCAGGTAGCTGCTGCTATGCTGTCTACCACTCTGGAT
This sequence comes from Enhydra lutris kenyoni, assembly GCF_002288905.1. Taxonomy (NCBI): domain Eukaryota; kingdom Metazoa; phylum Chordata; class Mammalia; order Carnivora; family Mustelidae; genus Enhydra; species Enhydra lutris. Next base: position 439,433 of record NW_019154129.1, on the reverse strand, counting down.
GTATCTGTGTTTTCTAAAATTTCATGTATATGGAATCCTACATTATGAACTCTTTTTGTCTGGCTAATCCACAGAGCATAATTATTTTGAGATTCATTCATGTTGCACGCATCAGTGCTCATTGCTTTTTACTACTAAGTGGTATTCCGTTATATGTATACATCCCAGTTTATCTATTCCCCTGTTGATGAACATTTGGTTGTTTCTAGTTTGGGGCTATTACAAAGAAAGCTGCTATGGATACAGGTTTTATTTTTTTATTTCATTTTGCAGGTGAGGTAACCAAGGTCAGGAGTATGTCAATTGCTTTAAGGCCACAGAGCTAATAAATGGCAGCTCCATATGCAGACTGAGGTACTGTAGGTCCAGAGACCAAGCTCTTATTCCCTTCCTCTATCTAAGGAAAGTCTCAAACATAAACAAAAATTGGGATAATAGAATAATGCACACCCACGGATCTGTCTTTCAGCTCCAGCAAGTTTGTTGTGGCCATATTATTTAATCCTTCTTCCTACATTTTAAATCTTTCCCCTAGAATATCTTAAAGTGAATCCCAGACATAACGTTATCTCAGTTACAAATATGTCAGTTTATATCTCTGACTTAAGTGAACATAACAAAAATTTTTACTGTAGAAATTTTGAACCTAGACAAAAGTAGAGACAATAATGTAATAACTTCCTTTGCATGCATCATCAGCTTTGACAGTTATCAATTCTAGTGTGGTCTTGCTGCATTATACCCTCATCTATATTCCAATTGTTCTCCCCTGCCAATTATTTTGAAGCAAATCCCAGGCATTTTTATCATTTTATCTGTAAATGTTTCAGCATGTATTTATAAAAGATAAGGACTCTTAAAAAAAAAAAAAAAGCTGTAATACCATTATCACACCTAAGCATTTTATAGCGATTTCCTTCATAATATCAAATATTCAGTTGACATTCACAGTTCTCTGATTCTCTCATATTGTTTTATTGCTGTTCTTCTCTCTCCCTTTCTCCCTCTATCTCTTTCCTTTTTTTCTTTTTACAGTCTGTTTGAATCAGCATACAAACAAGGTCCATATGTTGCAATTGGTTGAGATGTCTCTAAAGTCTGTTTTAATCAAGAGTCTCCCTCTCTCTTTTTCCCTTTGCATTTTTTTTTTGTTTGTTAGAGAAACCAGGCCATCAAGGCCCTATTTTACATACCCTCCATGCCATTAGCACTGTCACAAAATTAACAATAATCCTTAATGTGATCTAGTACCCATCTGTATTCATATTTCCCTGATTGACTCAAACATGTCTTTTTTTTTTTTTTTTTTTTTTTTTTTCAAATCAAGATCCATGCGAGTCCCCCAGTATATTTGGTGGTGATAGTTCGGAGACCTCTTTTGCCCCGGGGTAGAATGGCCCCCTTCCCCACTTGTCAGTCTGTTGCTTTGTCCTGCAGAACACTCCATAGGCAGGGTCCTAAAGACCAGAGCTGTGCTCCCTTTCTTGACAGTTGTTCTGTGAATAATTGTTAAATGAGTGAATGAACAAATAAGTGAATGAGTATTTAGGAAGGAGCAACCAAAAGAGCAAGAACATTGTCTAAGGTAGTTTCTTCTGTTCAAGTGTCTAGATCAGTGATTTCTGTGAGTGTGTGTGCGTGCACACATAGCAAAATGGCATCTTACATAGAAACCTGCACAGACAGGATGAAGACTGAGTGTTTAAGAGCCTGAGTGCTGATCCTGCACTGCCTGGTCGGAGTCCTGGCCTTGCTCTTACAAGCTGAGTGACCTTGGACCCGTTACCTTACTTCTCTCAGCCTTGGTTCCCACAGGTGGGATCTGTTGTAGGGATGTAATGTGTCGACCTGTTTAAACTAATTAGAAGCGTGCATATTGTGTCTTCAATAAATGTTGGCTCCTATCATGATAATTAATGTTATTAAAGGGGAGGGCGGGAGCAGTGTGATGGGGCCCGTGGATCCCCTTCCAGAGCTCTGCAGAGCCCTGTTTAACAACTTCTGGCCTCACATGACACCTTAAAGTTTCCCCCTTTGCTGTCACTTTATTTGGGGCTCATTGCAGCCACTAGATCCCTCCATCTCCCATCCTGCGCTCTGTGTCAAGGAGGTCTCTAGATCTTTTGGAAACCAAGGGTTCACAGCCCTTGGTCTGTCCTAGTTAAGCCAGAAAATACCATCTCCCACTCCTGCCCCCAGTCCTGCTCGTATCACTCCCAGGGACTATCGTGCAAAGATGAAATGACTCAGTGCCAATGTCGTGTTTTGAAACCTAAATCCTGAAACTGATCTTTTGCAACTTGGCTGGCAAACGCAAGTACATCTGCTTTACAGCAATTAAGAAATTGCAGCCCGACAAAGGAAAACATGCTGTTGAAATAGGCTTCTGTGTTCCATTAAATATTCACAGCCCACTGATGGGGTGTCACAACAGACCCAGGGGGCTCTTTGTCGGTGAATTTGGAGATGCAAGCAAAACCAACCACTGATACACTGAAGCCTTTTTATTAATAGTGGAACAGCTATAACCAACATGTTCTGAGGTCTTACTCTGTGCCAGGCTTTGTGGTAAGCTAAAGTTTGTATTTTCCTTTATTTGATCTTCCCAGCTTCTCTAGAAGTAGATAGAATGATTCCCACTCTACAGAGGAGGGAAATGAGGCTTTGAGAGTTTAAGTCGCTTGTGCAGGATTTCCACAGGGTTAGAGCTGGGATTTGAACCCAGTTCTGTTTGGAGCTTTCAGCCACGCCGCTAAGGTTCGTCCTGGTCAGGAAACATGTCAGTTAATAGGATACCTTATTCATCCAGCTCAGAATACTTGGTCATCTGTGATTAGAAACGGCTGTTTTTGTGTTGTTGTTTTTTTTTCCTCTGTAAGATGACATACCTGAATCTTTCCAAATGCTTTAGATCCAAAGAAAAATTCAAAATGCTGCAAAATAGCATTGCAGATCTATTGGAGGAGAAATCTGTTCCAAGTTGAAGAAGAATGGGTTGATGTCTAAAGATGTATCCCTAGAGACAAGTATTCACAGAGTGTGTGTGTGTGTGTGTGTGTGTGTGTGTGTGTGTGTGTGTGTGTATAAGCAGACTTGAGATAGATGTTTTTGCTTATAGTTCTTTTTTCTCACTACCCAACTACTTCTTGATTTATGATCCTAAATTTCTAGGTCTAACCTTCTCACCCCAGTTATACTCTCCTTTCCCATCTCTGTTTCTTACTCACTCTAGTTTCCTCCTGATTTCAGCATGCTCTGTGAAAATGTGTATTTTAAAGACACACAGACACACACATCCTCACACACTCTCAGCTCGTAGTGTGAGTTTATACATCTTTGACTGATTGGCTGACAGTATTTCAGCTGTGTGTTGGAATTCTGCCTAGGACAGTAAGCCAGAAAAATATGTTTTTACTTGAACTTGGCTCTCAGGAAACTAATGTCTTTGCATGTCTGGAGCAGAGGCTGTGCAGGCAGAAAGATGTTACCAGTATCCAGTGTCTGAAAATACAGTGATTATCTTTTAGGGAGAGGGAGGCTAATTTTTACCTGCAGAAATCCTCTGGGATTTTTAAGTTATAAACAAATTGGCTTCAAGCTGCCTTATTAAAAGAAAAAGAACAAACATAGTGGGAAAGAAAAAGTCATCTTCAGGTTGTTAGCATGGTCAACCTGGAGGTAACTTGAGTGGGATTCTGTCTCACTGGGACATTTTAAAGTTTGGAGGACTGGCTCAGGCCATACCTTGGAGTCCCCTCGACTCCTCTCTCACACACCAGATAAATCTTGTCACTTCCACCTTGTGAGGAAGGGAGATCAGTATAACCACCTCCATTACCACTACCTGTGTTCAAACCCTATCAGCTTGTACACAGATAACTGCAGTAGCCTCTCAACTTTCCCGGTTTCTTCACTGGGGATTCTGTTTGCTGCACAATAGCCAGAGAGATGCTGTGAAGAGTAAGTCAGATCATATTGCTGTCCTTCTGGCTCCCACCTCACCCAGAGTAAAAGGCAAAGTTTTCACCTTGACCATTAAGACTCTTCAGAACTGTTTCTGTGCTCTCTCCCTGACACTGCTCTGCTTCTCCTTCACTGTAACCCCTCCTACCACACTGGCCTTCTCACTGTTCCTTGACTACACCGATGGTCAGGCTCTACCTCAGGGCCTTTGCACATTAGGTATTCATTCTGCTTGGAATGTTGTTCTCAGATAGCTACATACTACTTCACTTCCTTTTATACTTTATTCAAATGACTATTCCATGGACCTCCTACCCAATCTAGAATTTTAGCTTTTTGCCTTCAACACCTTATATTCATCTTCCTTTTTAAATTTTCCCTCCATAGCACTTATCTTTCTCTAACATACCATATACTTCTTTTCTTTACTTATTGCCTGTCTCACTGTCCCATGATACCTCTAGCACTTTATCTCTTCATTTCTTCTGTTAACTACTCTATCCCTCATGCTTAAAACAGTGATTAGCAAATATTTCTTGCATGATTGCATGAGTGTTTGCTATAACAGAACACCATAAACGGGGTGGCTTATGGACAACAGAAGTTTATTTCCCACAGTTTGGAAGCTGGGACGTCCAAGATCCAGGTGATGGCAGATTGGTGTCTGGTAAGAGCCCACTCCCTGCTTCATAGACCGCAGTCTTCTCACTGTGTCCTCATGTGGCAGAGGGGCAAGGAAGCTCTGTGGAGTCCCTTTTGTAAAGGTACCAGTCCCATTCACAGGGGCTCTAACCTCATAACTTAGTTACGTCCCAAAGGCCCCACCTCCAAATGCTATCACACTGGGAATTAGGTTTCAACGTATGAATTTGGGAAAAGGAGGAACACAAACATTCAGTCTGTAGCAGTGAGTTTGTATTTTTTTTGATTGTCCAATAAAACCCACATTATCTATACTAATAAGGACAAGTTTTATAATGAGGCTTTTTTGGGTGTGGGGGGGGTTGTGATAACCAGGCTCTTTTGCATGAGAGCACAGTAGATAGTGTAGCTGTTGAATTTATTTTGTGGTTGCTCTGCATTGACTTTAAAATTGGGTGGGCCGCTAAGAGATAATATTGGGAGGAAGTCACTTGGATAGAATTAAAGAGTTACCTTCACAAGACACCACAGTTGCAGGACCAGGAAAGCCTGAGTGTCCCTAAATGCTGGTAAGGCCAGTTGTGTCCAGTTGAAGAGCACAGGCTCTTGCTTCAGACCACTTGAGTTCAGGTCCTGGCTTCACAACTTATGAGTAGGGTGATGAAATCTGGATGTATTCTTATTTTCAAATCTTTATCTCTCAGAAAAATGGGGATGATGACAGTAGCGCCTACCACAGGAGACCTAAAAAATTCAGAGGAACAAGGCATGTGCAGTGGGTAGAAGAGTGACTGGCACACAGTGAGAGCTCTGTGAATGCATGCTGTTGTTTTTACTGGAGAAAGAGGGATTAATAACTGATGTCACTGAGGGGCGCCTGGGTGGCTCAGTGGGTTAAGCTGCTGCCTTCGGCTCGGGTCATGATCTCAGGGTCCTGGGATCGAGCCCCGCTTCGGGCTCTCTGCTCGGCGGGGAGCCTGCTTCCTCCTCTCTCTCTGCCTGCCTCTCTGCCTGCTTGTGATCTCTCTCTGTCAAGTAAATAAATAAAATCTTTAAAAAAAAAAAATAACTGATGTCACTGAGACAGGAGGCCAGGTAGAACTATGGAGAGCTCAGGTTGTGCGGGAATGGGTCCATTAAGTTCCCAGAACACAAAACCTGCAAAGTTTTGAGTCATCATCTAGTTTTCAGGGCTGGCTCTGGGCAAAGAACATCTTTTTTGGGTACCTACTCAGGCGGCTCTCTCTTTTTTTGAAGTTTGCTGTTTTCCATGTTCCATGGGGAGCCCCTGTGGCAGAGTTTGTGTTGCCTGACCCTGCCCTTAGGCAGCAGCTTGACTGTATTTGACCCACACTGGAATAATCAGACCAGAGCTCCTGGGAATTTAGAGGTGGGACTCAGTTTCTAATGGCACTTGAGCTGGGGAGGATGTGTGAACTCAGGTGCTGTCAGACAACCACATTCAGCCACCTATACTGAGAAAGTCTGTTTTAGAGAGGGAGAGAGAGATTGGGCATCTGTTCATTTGAGGGGCTGTCTGTTGATTTACCCCAACCCTTCCTTCCCCTTGTTTGAGGAGTTTCCTCCTCTGTTGGCTTAGTGGGAAGAAAGAAGCCAGTCACCAAATCCCAAAGACCAAATCCTTGTTTCCCAGTCCTCCTGGCTGCTGGTGCAGGGGCAAGTGGTACTTGGCCAGATGTGCTCAGCAGTTTAGGGAGTGAGTTTGCAGCCAGAGTTGCCAGGAAGCTGAGACACACTGGAAGGACCTAGGGCTCCTTAGAGAAATGACTTGACTTTTGGCCACAGGCAGGAAATATACACGGTAAGCCTAGAATATTTCATCATATCAGGAAGCTACCCCAGACCACTGGGGGCTACCAAAGGACTTAGGAGCCAACCTGAAGGGGCTATCCCTGACCAAAGATGGAACGATTAATTGATCACTTCTTGGCCTTTTGGCTAAGATCAAGCACAAAGATGGAACAATTGAGCATCAAAAGAAATGTAACTGTAATGAACTGATGTGGACTGAAAAAAATTTTTCTAATAGGTTTTATTTTGTGAGTTCATGATTATACTGACAACAGTAAAACTCACAGTTTCCCTTTGGAGGATGCTAATTTATCACTGCATTATTTTTGAAAACTGGCAAGTAAAAGGAAAAAATGAAGCATTCTACTTACCTCTATAAACTATTTGTCAATGTAACCAAACAATAAAAAGTCAAGTTTATGTTGGTAAGTATTCCAGCTAATTAATGGAGAAGGAATGATAGAAGTCCACTAGTTTTAATACCTGTGAAATAAAGGATTTAGGAAATGGTTGCCAGTGGCTGCTGATACCCAAGGAAAGAGACAAACTGGCATTATGGTCTTCCAATAGAGGATGTGCTCTGTAACCATGAAACAGTTAATAATAGAACCTGAATCAGATCAGACCTCTAGATCTAACTACTAATTTTCAGGAAATGCAGGAAACAGAGGAGCATGTATAATTCAGCCATGGGGATATAATCAGTAAAATTCAGACTATGGGAAATTCTACAAGACCTGATGTCTTTTTTTGTTTTCAAGATTTCACTTTATTTATTTATTTATTTATTTATTTATTTATTTCTAGAAAGAGAGAGAGAAAGAGTGCAGGGGGAGAGGGAGAGAGAGAATCTCAAGCAGATGCCACACTGATCATGGAGCCTGATGTGAGGCTCAGTCTCAGGACCCTGAGATCATGACCTGAGCTGAAATCAAGAGGCAGTTGCTTAACTGAGCCACCCAGGTGCCCCTACGGGACCTGATGTCTTAGGAAAATAAATGTCAAGGGGTAAAAAAAAAGGAAAGGGAGAAAGTGAAGCCTCTAATTAAAAGAGGCTTGCAAGACCTATTAACCAATCGCAAGGTATGGGTCTTATTCTAATTTAGGATTTAACAGATATGTATAGTCAAAATATTTATGAGATAATTAGATAAATTTGAACTCTTACTTGACATGTTATAATATTGAGAAATTTTTTTGAAATATGTAAAGTGTGATGATAGTTTTGTGGGTCTACCTATGTGTTTGTCCAGCAAGGGCAGTTTTGCTCCGTAGGAGACGTTTGGCAATGTCTAGGATGTATTCAGTGGTCAGAAGCAGGAGTGAGGAAGAGGCTACCCTCATGTCGTGTGTGGAGTCCAGGGGTGCTTCTAAGCATCGTACTATGCTCAGGATAGCACCCTCAGCAAAGAATGATGGGGCCCAAGATGTCGGTAATGCCAAGGTCATGAAACCCTGTTCTGGAGACATGTGTTGAAGTAGCTGTGGGTCAAATGATAGGATGAAGATATTTGTTTCAAAATGTTATGGGGCCTGTGGGAATGGTCTGTGAGTTGAGAATTATTTAAGTGAGTGAAAGGAGTTCCTTATATTATTCTCTCTACTTGGGTGTGTGCATATATTTCTATCTGTATGTTTATATTGTATATATATGTGTGTGTGTGTATATAGTATGTGTGTATATTACATACAATTGTAAATTATCATAACAAAAGCTTACAAGCGTGCTATGGGCGAGGTAAAGACTGTTTACGTGGCGCCTGGTGCCAGTAGGTTGGGAGGGTGGACAAGCTGAGATGATGGGTTTGCAGGAGTGGCAGCAATGGCATCCTTACTGGGCTCGGTCTGCAGTGGAATGTTGGTTGTGTGTGTCTGTCTAGCTTTTCTTTATCTCTGTTTTTTTTTGTTTGTTTGTTTGTTTTTTTTTTTTGGTCTTGTTTTTTGGGCTTCCTGATAGCCTTTCAGTAAATTCTTTTTCGGTTCAATTCATTCAGAATCATTTTCTGTGAAGCCAAGAATTGTGACTTATACGAGGATGAAGCAGATGGATGGAGAAAAGATGATATGACAGACTATGGGAGGAGAGCGAGGAATTAGGAGAAATACATATATAAAAATATATATGTAATTTATATGTATTATAAATAAAATTCATATAGTATACATAGCATATGTATACTACATAGAAACATAAAATATATTTATGCTCATAAATATATAAATATATTATTTACTTATTATTATATAAATATATTTATTATTTATTATATAAATATATATGAATATATGTTTATATAAAATATATTGTAAAACATTGTTATTACATTATAAATTGTAATTTTTATATAATATTATATATAAATATATATTATATATAAAATATATGTATATATAAATAAATATGTATATAGAGATATACATTTCTATATACATATTCAAATATATATTTGAGAGAAAGAGAAAGAGGATCCCATGGTTTCTGTTTTTCTTGTTCTACTTCTCTTGAGACCAGGGTTTAATTTTTATCTATGGTGGGTACCATGAGACACCCCCATATTTTTTTGTGTAATAAACTGTTCTTTCTGCTTAAATACAAGTGGTCTTCTGTCACCTACAACCCAGAGAAGCTCCGCATAGTTTAGATGATGATGTGCTCACCTAACTACCTTTTTGCTATACCTGCTTTTGCTCACCGCTGTGCAGATGTTCCACAAATATCTGTTTAGTGGGTACATGATTGTCCTTTGGCTCCAGATAAGGAACAAATGTGCTGTTCATGGCAGAAGAGGCACTCTGGTCTTCTTGGCCTTTCAACTAATCATTGTAAGCAGACACATTTACTGAGAGTTCATTCTGGCATATGTGCCCATCTCTCGTGAGTTTTGCCAGCAAGCTTCAGTCTCTCTGAACACCACTGACTGTAGGGTCCTCAGTGCTTGGGTTTGTGAGGCACAAGGAATGAATGAATCCAGTGGGGCCCCTTGAGAGACAGCCTGCCGGCCTCTCCTGTTGGGTCCTGTATTGATGGACAAAGGCCATTCCAACTTCATTGATGAAGGTGGCATATAAGGTGGGAGAGTGTTCAGGCAGGGTAGCCTGGGTTTTGAGAGAACAGGCTTTGAGTCAAATAGCCTAAGACTATTATTCTAACTGTACCCCGTGCCCTTGTGTTTCCTTCTCTATGCCTTGGTTTCCTTGTCTGTAAAATGGACTATTTTAAGGATTAAATGTAAATGTAAAAATATGTATACATACATATATACAAAGGGAAGATGGCACATGGGGAGCACTCTAGAAATGGTATTTTTATTGTTACTAAACATTGTGGTTAATATTATTAATATTATCATAAGGAAGTCCTTCCGACGTGGAGACCACCAAGCAGAAGATGTTCGATGTTGAGGATGGTAAACCTTTTGGCCCCTTCAGCTCAGTGATCTCGTGTTTGGGTGACCCCTTCTGGGCCAGCACATTAATTATGCATCCTTGGTAGCTCCCAGGAGCCTGGTCTGGTGGGAGGGTTTGTGTGTTTGGGCTCTTGGGTCCTGGCTACCTGGACTCCACCACCTTCTACCGTGTGACACTTGGGACCTAATCACCCTGTGATAGGAAGGTAATTTGTGCGATCCCACAGGGTTGTTGGTGATGATTAGATGGAATGATACATGTAAAATGCCTGGCACGTGTCAAGAAATGTTTCACTTCATTCCATTTTCTTATTCTTTTTTTTTTTTTTTTAAGATTTTATTTGTCAGAGAGAGATAGTGAGAGGGAGAGCACAAGCAGGTGGTGGCAGAGGGAGAAGCAGGCTTCCCGCTGAGCAGGGAGCCTGATGCGAGGCTTGATCCCAGGACCCTGAGATCATGACCTGAGCCAAAGGCAGACACTTAACGCACTGCACCACCCAGGCGCCCCCTTATTCTTTTTCCTAGCTCCCAGAACAACCCATTTCTACCAAAGAAGTCTTTGTCTGACTCCCATTGTTTCATGTTTTGAAGAGGGGTACTCCAGAGTTCTTCAAGGTTACCCAATATGAAGGAAGGCAGACCCCTTGCTCACACACAGCACTACCTAAGATCATTTATCTTTGGAGTCAGCAAGTGAAAACCCATGGGTGCTGAGACTTACCCTCTTTGGCTCATGTGTTTTTAAAGATTTTATTTATTTATTTGACAGACAGAGATCACAAGTAGTCAGAGAGGCAGGCAGAGAGGCAGGCAGAGAGAGAGGAAAGGAAGCAGGCTTCCTGCTGAGCAGAGAGCCCAATGCGGGACTCGACCCCAGGACCCTGGGATCATGACCTGAGCTGAAGGCAGCGGCTTAACCCACTGAGCCACCCAGGTGCCCCGGCTCATGTGTTTTTAAAATTGGGAAATTCCACGCTTCACTTGAGCTGAGTTCTGGATGGTCTTTCCAGACAGGGCAAAAGACTTCATTCCCCCACAGTTCCCATTCCTCTCTATTAATCACGCATCAACATCAACCTCACGTACTTCTTTTTTTTTTTCTTTTTTTTTTTTGAAGATTTTATTTATTCACTTGCCAGAGATCACAAGTAGGCAGAGAGGCAAGCAGAGAGAGAGGAAGGGAAGCAGGCTCCCCGCTGAGCAGAGAGCCTGATGTGGGGCTCGATCCCAGGATCCTGGAATCACGACCCGAGCCGAAGGCAGAGGCTTTAACCCACTGAGCCACCCAGGCGCCCCCTCACGTACTTCTTATACCTGTCTAATCCCTGTGGGCATTTGAGATCATGTCTGTGGAGGTTTAAAAACATGGCTTCAAATCCTTTAACACACTCCTCCCATCGGGAAGTTGAGTCTGTGTCCCCTCCTCTTGCCCCTGGGTGGGCTTGTGATTGCTTTGACTAATAGACTATTATGGCAGGAGTAACACCCTGTGACTTTTGAGCCTTGAGGTCAATAAAAGGGAAAGCTTCTACCTTGTCATCTTGAGGCAGTGGTTTTGGGGGAATCCAACTGCAGTGTGAGATATGGAACTACTCTGAGACTGCCATGCTGGAGAGGCAGTGGGAAGTATGCCTGGGGTTGGGCCCCGCTGAGCTACCAGCTGACAGTGGGCATCAGTGGCCAGCCTTGTGTGTACTCCCATCTTGGAACCATCTCTGGCCCTAATTGAGCCTTTAATGATTGTAACACTGTGAGTCATTCATCCAACAAATATTTATTGAGCATCTACTATGTGCTAAGCATTTGATAAGTGTTGGAACTTTTGTAATAAAGTAGATGAAGATCTTTGCCCTTAAGGGGATTACATTCCTTATGAGGAAAAGAGATAATTATAAACAAGGAAGTAAATATTGTCTATCAGGTGCCAATAAGTGCTACGTAGAAAAATGGAGCAGGGAGGGAAATAAGAGTGTTGAGGCACAGAGGATTCTTCTAGGTGACTACAGAAGTATTTTCAGTGAATTCAAGTAAAATAACAGCCCTCAGAACAACAATCACAGCCATGTGTTGAGTGCATACTATGTACTGCCTTGTATATGTCTTCCTCCACTTTGGTTTCCTGACAACCCTGAGCAGTTGGCATGATTTTATCCATTTTGCAGATGAGGGAAGTGGAGCTTGGGTTCAGCCCCTCACTGGAAGACATGTCCTGGGAAAGTGACAGAGCAGGGAGACACAACCAAGACAGCTGTCTCCCACACTCTGCTTTTCGCTGAATTGCTCTCTCTTAGAGTTCCATTGTTAGTGTGGTGAATCAGAAATCTCACTGATGATCTCTTACTCCTCCGTGCAATGTCAAATCAGAAAAAAAAGGAGAAAGAAAAGAGAAAATGATTCCCTTTGGAGAAGAAACAGTCAGGAAATGAAGGGACACACTTGAAAGATTATGTATTTAATGTTTATGCCTCTTTCTCTTCTCCCTCAAGTTCAGTTTAGCATCCGACTGTCGAAGCTGACAATTTATGAGAATTTTGGGCTAGTAACTGCTTGAAACCTCCCTGTGGCTCTAGTCATGGCAGGCAATTCATCCAAAAGTCTGTGGGGCTTTTAGGGTAAAATACTTTTCTAATATTTTTCCCCTTCTACTCATGATTTTCCCAAAGGGCAACAAATGGTAGTAGTTTGCCAAGAAGGTGATTTGTATGGTCTTGAATGAGACTGTTCTTACACTTCAAGTCACTCTCTCAGAGAAAGGAAGTGATCAATCCTCTTGTCCCCCATCCCTAAGCTTGGCTCTAAATCTCTCCAAGTCCAATGACCATTCCAAAGTTGTCTCTTCCTTGGGCTATCTATCTCTCCGTCTCTTTTCTCCCTTGATCATAGGAGAGAAGGAAGCACCATTTTTCTTTATTTCCTATAAATCATTCAGAGTTAGGTTTTCTGGAAGGAAAAAGCCTTGGGTAGAGGACAAGAGAGAAAAAGACGCTTCCTTGGAAAAACATAAAATTGACTAAGGTGCTATTGGCAGGGAGGATTCTGGGTGGAGGATTAGACCTCCTCCCCACTCTAGCCAGGTGGAGTCACTAATGGCTGCCAGACTGTTCTGGCAATGTTGCCTATCTTGTCTTTTTTTTTTTTTCCTAAAGATTTTATTTATTTGACAGAGCTCACAAGTGGGCAGAGAGGCAAGCAGAGAGAGAGAGGAGGAAGCAGGCTCCCTGCAGAGCAGAGAGCGCGATGCGGGACTCGATCCCAGGACCCCGAGATCATGACCCGAGCCAAAGGCAGAGGCTCAACTGACTGAGCCACCCAGGTGCCCCCCCCTTTTTAAGATTTTATTTATTTATTTGACAGAGATCGCAGGTAGGCAGAGAGGCAGCCAGAGAGAGATGAAGGGAAGCAGGCTCCCTGCTGAGCCAGAGAGCCTGATGTGGGGTTCGATCCCAGGACCCTGGGACCATGACCTGAGCCAAAGGCAGAGGCTTTAACCCACTGAGCCACCTAGATGCCCCCTATCTTGTCTTTCTTAATCGTCCAACCACTTGTGAGGGAGGCATAGTTATTAGCCTCAGCTGAATCTTAGATGAGGTGATTCGCCGAAGTCCATACTGTTAGGGGAGTAAGTTGAGGAAAAGACCTTGCAGGTGTAGGAAAGAGCATGAGTAAAAGCAGGGAAGTGAGAACCCGCTGTGAAGCTGCAGGGCGTGGCTGGAGAGACAGATGTGGGTGAGGGAAGGGCACAGGATGAGTTTAGGAAGGACTTTGGATGCTCTGGGCTGAAAGTGGGTCCCTGAGGGATTTTTAAGTTGGAGTGACCTCGTTTAATTTGCATTTTCAGAGCATTCGAGAGGAGAGGTTGGAGGAGCAGCCAGTAGAGACAGAGTGACTCCAGAGGAGGAGGATCTTCTCTGAGGGTTCTGGACAGGCAGTGCAGAGGGTTTGAAGCAGGACGTGATAGGGTCTGGGTCCTTAAGGAAGGCACAGCCCACTGGGGAAGAAGAGGCCTGCACGGGAGGGAAAATGACATAGTATAGTGCCCAACCTCAGATGCCTAGAGCATGCAGCCTGGAACCGCCAGTCACCCAGGTATACGGTGCCAGGTCCCATATGCACAGAGCAGTGTATTCAGATCAGATGGGATCAGAGCAATAGATTCCCCCAGTTCTGCCTTGGTCACTAGAACTCAGGAGTTAGCTTCCTAAAGTCCTGCTTTATTATGGCTGCTCTCTCTTCCCAAGGAGTATATGGGTGTGTGTTGGCACAAGGGACCAACACCTTAGTCACCGAACCAGGAGAGAAACCTTATTTTTATTTGTGAGATGCTACCTGCCTCCAGCACTCAAAAACCTCTTCAGTTTTTGTCATGAAGCAGATCTGATTTTAAGTGCAAGCCCTGCCACGTCCCTGTAGGACCTTGAGTAGATCTCCTCATTTCTCTGTCCTTGGTTTCCTTATATAGACAATGGGGGTTATTATGCTGTCTTCTTCCTAGAGTTGCTGTAAAGATGAGATAGTGCATGTGTATACATTATCTCAGAACATAGCGTGAAGTGCAAAATGAACATCAAGCATTGTTTCTTGCCTTGTCATTTGTGGCCTTATTCCCAGGTAGGATAGTTTGGGTTCCCATCCTGACAGCCATTTTGTTTTCTATACAGATTTCAGTTACTACAAGAGAGTCTGAATACATGACCAAACAGACTTGAACTGTCCTCGGTGGTCTGGAGTCTCTGATTTCTAGGAGTGTTCAAAGGTCCCCATGGGGGCATAGCCCATGTGGAACTCGCTCGGGAGCTTTCTGGGACTTGGTGACCCTTCTCACTGTGATAATGGCACAGCTGAATTTCCCAGCAGGGATCATTAATCACAGCAGCCACTGATCCCACAAAGGACGGAGCTGAGGCTATTTGCCAGGCATCCAGGACAAATACGGTTCTTGTTTATTCCCTTGGCTCCCATCCACTAGGGGGAGAAGGAGAAGCAAACTCCTTCTTTTCTGTGGACTTGGTCAGACCTTGTTAGATGTGGACCATGGATTAGCTTCCAACTTCACTTACCTTAGAACCTCAGCCCTGGCTTCCTTCCACCCTCTCTGCCCACCAAATTGTAACAAATGCTGACCTGCTGGGATATGTTTGATGGGGTTGAGAGGAAGGAAGGGGAAAGGGGAAACAATATATATCCCATATCTTCTCATATATTCACCATATGTTAATTCCATGTTTTCCCAAATATTCATAACCACCCTATGTGGTACGTACTATCATTCCCATTCCCACTGTAATTTTAAGTGAAGAAACTAAAGCTCAGAGAGGGGAAATTAAGTGCCCCAAGACACACAGATAACAAGAGACTCAGTGGTACCATATTGTACTTCTTCCTATTGATTCTTGGAATCGTTCCACTATTCCATTTTAACACATGGGAGAACTGAGCTAGTGGGTACTCAAGGATCCACAGCAAAAAAAAAGGTAGAGATGGGTTTTGAACTTCGTCTATGATCCTAAACCCTTCGCTACCTCCAGTATAAAACAGCATCCTTGTTACTCAGAGTGTGATCTTTGAACCAGCAGCATCTGCCATCACTTGAAACTTGTTAAACGTGGCTTCCTAGGACCCACTTAGATCTACTAAAACGGAGCTGCATTGTCACGCAACCTTCGGGGGATTATGGGTACACTGATGTTTGAGAAGCAGCGGTCTGCGTAGTTTATCCTGGCTGTGAAGGATGCTAACTAAGGGCAGAGGCAATGTGACAGTCCATCTCCTAAGCTGGCCCCAGCCATCCCTCTCCTCTCCCTGTGCATGTGTCACTCCTCACACCAAGGGGTGGAACTCCTGTCCCTTGAATCTGTATTGTTCCATGACTGGCTTTAGCCACTAAAAGGAAGCCAGAAATGATGTCCTGGGATTTCTGAGCAGTTTCTACTTCTTGCCTCTCAGAACCCAGATGCCATGCTGTGAGAAGCTCAGGCTGCATGGAGAAGACAGATGGGTAAGAAGTGAGGCACTCTGCTTGATGGTCCCACCCGAGCATCCAGCTGACCCCAGCTGCTGGCCAGGTGAGTAAGCCATCGTGGATGTTCTGTACCAGTTGTGCTTCGCAAATAATTGCATCCCCAGCCATATAGAGCAGAAGAATTGGCTGGCTGAACCTAGTCAATCCATAGGATCAAGAGAGATAGTAAAATGGTTGTTGATTTAAGTCACTAAGTCTTGAGCATTGATACATAACTGAAAGAGAAATCAGTACCTGGACGTATTTTGCTGAGGTCACCTAAACGTAAAATGGGTGGCAATGGCCTTGGAACCAGGCATTACTTGAAGGCCAGAGCACCTCAAGGAGACTGTAAATGGAGGCGGGAAGGGCAAGGAGAATACTGCTCTTGGAGGCAGGAGAAAATGGGACTTGAAGAATGAACTGCCAGAATCATTAGCAGAATGTGCCCCGCAGGAACCTGGAGGTGGAAAGAGTACCTCCTGAACTTCTTAGTCTGGTCAAGGAAATTTCCAAGTCAAATGTTGAAAGTGCCAACTACTTCTGTTAACTCAGAACTAATTATTTTTATTAATCAAATGGAATAAAATTAAAATGTAATAAAATTCCTCAATTGCACTAGCCACTTATGAGTACTAACACGCCCCATATGGCTACCCCACTGGAGGGTGCAGAATATTATAGAGCATTTCCACCATTGCAGAATCTTCTGTTGGACTGCTGTGCTCAAGTATGAGTAGGCAGGAAGTAGACAACACATGCAAAGAGTTAAACCAAGGGACTGTTCCTCCTCAAGGTTTGGTGTCTCCTGAGAGTCTATGTGAAATAAGACTTCTCAGGCCTACAGAATCAGAGTCTCAGGTTGGGAGAGGGAGTGAAGTGGGTGAGCAGGTATCTGTATAAAGGGACTGCTCTTGAGTTGAGGGCTGGGTTGAGAGAAGCAGCAAAAGACGGTAAAACACTAGGAACTAGCAGAGAGGAAAGCAGACAATGTTGGGACGAGAGGGCAGCTAGAGCTCTGGGAGACAGCTGAGGGACATGGTGGTTCCAGGGCTGGGATAAGGCAAGAAGGTCATGGTGGTGGGGGCGTTGTGGAGAGAATTACCCTCACCCCTCTCTTCTGCCCTCTGATTTTTCAGTGGAGTACCTATTGGCTCCAACCAGCCAAAGCTAGAAGAGACAAAGGAGTCTCCTCTGCACAGAGCAGGGCAGAGGGGAGTGGAGAATGGAACTGGAGGGACAGATGAGATTGAGCCTGCACACTTTAGTTGTATTTTTAAAATACAATTTGATCTATAAATACATAACTATTAACATTAAAAAGATGTTACTACCCTTCAAAATCATCTTAGTTACAACATCTCAGGGAACCATGTTATTAAAAGTGAGGTCTCTCCAGACAATTTTAAGAAGGGAAATAACCACTGTTAATGTTCCTTTCCAGTTAATTTTTCCCTCTCCTCCCCATTTCTATTCCCTTCCTTTCTCTTCTCCTCCTCTTCCCCACTCTCTCCCTCTTTCTTCCCTCTCTTCTCTCTGTCTTTATATTATGTAACAGTATTATAGTAAATACAATGTCGTGTCCTTTTTCTCTTAAAGTTATGTTTTGAACATTTTCTTGTGCCATTAAGGATTCTCCGAAAACATGTTTTTCAGTGGCTGTGCAGATGGTTTAAAGATGATTGTTATTGTAAGCTGTCTCAAATCCTTTGGGGAAGTAGGTGGTGTATAATGCATAAATTATAAATGAAAAGCAAGTTGTTCTTAATTTTACTCTCAGCCTCTAAAGTGAAGTAGCTCTGGATCTGTCTGCAGTAGCTCTTGGATCTGTCTCTCCAAAGCCACAGAAATAGAAGGGACGGTGACAGGGACCAAACAGGAGCCATGAAGTGGAAGACTGTTGAATTGGGGCTTCATGCCAGGTTCTGTCCAGTGTTTGCCCATGTGACCTCAGATGAGGGTGCCTAGACCAGCGAAGGTTCAAGATCCCCTTTAGTTCCATCTCTGATTTCTGACACAAATCGAGTGCCTTTGCAGGTGGAAAAGGCCTCATTTCAGGGGCTTCCCACGTCTTGTATCATACCCTGGTGCCGGGCCCCATCACTCTCACCTGAACAACAGCAGTCCCCTTGCTTCATTGGTCTCCTCTGGCCACTCTTGCCCTCCATCTATTCTCCACAAGGCAGCCAGAGTGATCTGGTAAAGACTATGTCAGACAATCACACTCATCTTACTACTCCTTGTCATGGAGGAGGAGGCCCCACATGATCAGGTGCCCCACCACCTCTCTGATCTCACCTCCTGCTTCTGCCTTGCTCACTTTACCCCGTCCAGCTGCGTCAACTGTGCTCCCACTCAGGAGCCTTTACTCCTGCTATTCCATCTGCTCGGAATACTGTTCCCTCATATTTCCTCACAGCTCGTATCTGTCGGAGAGAGGTCTTTTTCTGACCTCTCTCAATAACAGCTCCAATTCCTGTTATTCCCTATAGCTCTCTGCAGTTTTATTTCTTTGATGGCACTTATCCTGGACATAATGTCTGTAGGGGCTTATGTACTTATTATTTGTCTATCTCCTCTGGTGTGTAAGTTCCACAGAACAGGAACTTAGTCTCTTTTGTTCATTGCTATATTCACTGCACTTTCAAGTGAAATTAGTAAGTGCTTGGTAAGGTGCACTCAGTGGGAAACCAGTACGTAATTATTGAATGAATGAATGAACGAATGCCTCAAACAATCCTTCTGAGGAAGGCCAGTGTTCAGGAGGAAAAGATGCACACACACATCAGCTTCCTGGTGGGCACAGATGGATTGATGTTCAGTCCCTGCCTAGGGCCTGGATATTTTATACAAAAGCCATGGTGTCACCTTCTCTGTCCTTCCTCCTTCCATTCCCTCAGGCCACCTCCTCACAGTTCCTCCTGGCATCTTTTCCCCAGTTCTGTTCTTGTTCTTGTTCTTTCTCACCCGTTCCCACCCAGTGGTCTATGATCCCCTCTGCATCTCACAGACGATGGCATAACCATTTTTCTTGTTTTCATGGCATTCAGTGGCATATAGTACCCTCCCCTGCGTATGATCTCTTCTACTGCTGCCACAGTTCCTGGACGAAGGACCTAATGTCCTCATTTTAGTCATTTGTTCAAGCTCTGCAGTTTCTTGAGTACCACGTTGGCATGGACTCGGGAACAATGACACATAGGCAGAGATGGTTCCTACTGTCATCGGGCTCAAAATCTGGCAGGGTGACAGATGTGAAGCACATAATGGGATCAATGTTTCCCAAGATGACACTTGTGCTAAGTCCCGTGGAGGGGAAATGGGCACCACTTATTGAGTGTCTCCACGTCTTATGTCATTAGTCTCATTTTATCCTCCCATCAGCCCACTGATGTGAGCCCAATACAAGACCCGTTTTACAGATGGGGAGACTTAGTCTCAGAGGATACTTTCCCCAAGATCAAATTTGTGTGTGTGTGTGTATACATATATATACATATATATGTATATATATGTTATATAATATTTATATATTTGGGGGTGCCTGGGTGGTATAGTCAGGTGTCTGTCTCTTGGTTTCAGATCAGGTCATGATCTCAGGGTCCTAGGATTAAACCTTGCATTGGGTTCCATGCTTGGTGTGGAGTCTACTAAGTTTTTCTCTCCCTCTGCATCTGCCTGCTGCATTCTCTCTCTCTCTCAAAAGTAAATAATAAATCTTTAAAAATATTATATATATGTATAAGTATATTTTAAGTTTATGTATATTTTAATGCATGTATTATATAATGTATATAAACACATACTATACAAATATGTAAATATATGTTGTAAAATTGCATATATGTTGCTTTGTATATGTATAATATTTATGTGTTTACTTATATTATTTGTTTATGTATATATTGATGAGGATGAGAAAGGTGCACTCCAGGAAAACGTGGTGATTTGCCCAAGGCCCTGTTGTTCATATGTAAACAAATTTGGAATTAGAGTCCAGGTTTCTGATTGCAAAGCTCATGCTCCTTTTACTCTACTGCAGCTGCTTCCAGCTCTGACAACCTGAAAGCAGCTGCCCTCATGTCCAGAAGATGAGAAAATCCTTTCTGGGATTAATGGGAGAAGAGCACTGTCCTGCTCTCTCACCAGGCCCCAAAGTGCACATGCTGTCCCTGTGTGGCAAGCATTAATTCATTAATTGAGAAAAATTCGACCCCAGAGCACCTGGTGATCCAGTTGGCATTATTGCACCCATTACTCAACACCCCATTCAGCGTCTGCCTCCTCCTAGATCCCTGTCTGAAAGCTAGGCAGAAGGAGAAGACTCTGGCTGCCCAGTCTCTGCAGACCACCACTATTCTCTGTGTCTAACCGGGTCCATGTTCAATTCTGTTGTCTTCCACCCACACTCTGGGCTGAGCACTGCAGGCATCTCAGTCATGTCTGCCTGACTGGAACTGTGGGCCAAGTCTATTATCATGAACTCCACAGAGCCTCTATCCAAGGGCTGTGTTGCACTGAGGGTGGAATCTGTTCTAATGAGAACATTGCTCAGACTGAGGAATCAGATGAAGCAAGGCTGGTGTCTTGAGAGTCTCCTGTGAGTGAGGAAGGAAAGAAGGAGCTCTGAGCCCAATAAGTCAAGGTGGTAGATGACAAAATTTGATTTTCACACATTCTTCCAACCACCTAGACGTTAGATGGGGGATTGTATGATTTTATTTTGTATTATATACATATGTTATATTTTTCTTCTATGCATGTTTTTTACTTTGCTACATACACAGATATATACAGATGCATTTTTCTTTGGGGTGAAATGAGTGGAAGTTCTACGAGCGGAAAATAATGAATGTTGATAAAGGACAGAAGGATTTAGAATTTGAAAATCAGTCATAGAATCCTGGCTCTACTACCTGCTCTCTATATTAAGCTCTTTAAGTCCCCTGGACTCTGTTTTCTCATACGCAAAGTGGGAATTATACAAGCCATTGTTCTCTGGGTATATGCAGAGTTTTCTGAGTAACTAACTAGATGCTGTCACTCATTTCTGCTTTCCTGCATGTGGTCTGAACAACTTGTTTCTACATACCATGAACAAGAACTAAAGGACAGTTGGGAGGGAGAGAGGTGGGCAGGGGTGGAGGCATAGGTCACAGAGTATGGCCTGGATGAGAATGGTGGACTGGTCTTCCGCACTGGGTGCAGGCAGAGCTGGGACAGGGCTTGGAGACTGGCTTTGACTTCTGCCTGGGAGCTGGCCACATGGAGGCCCAGGGAGGAAAGAAAAGGAATAGGGAATGTCTCTGCCTCTCTCTACTGAGGCTGGAGTATCATCCAGCCAACTCTGACAAGTAAGACCTTTTCTCCATCTTACAGATGGAAGAGGAGAAAGTGGAGAGAAAGCACTGCTGGGAGCAGTCTGCTGTGTCTATTGCATAAAGCAGAAGAAAGCATGTTTGCCTTTCACTGTAGTGACCTGCAGCTACACTTGGCCCAGTGAAGATTATTAGATGAGCAATTTCTCTGCTTCCGGGATTAGGTGGCACACAAATAATGGGTACAGAAGGGCAAGAATTCTCTTCTCCCTTGAGGAAGAGTCCCAAAATGTGAGCAGAGTGGGGAAGAAACACACTCTCATTGGAAACATTGTCTAGATTTGTTCTTTTCCATGACTGCATTAAAAGGCTAACCCAGTGGTCAGTTGGAGTGTAGTTCTCCTCCTTGGGGGAGGTGGAGAGGCAGAACTAGGCAATTCTGCTTCTACTTTCAGGAGAATTCCCTCCTTACACATCCTTGGGTGTTTTCCTGGAATCACTTGAATGGGTGGTTCAGCTCTTGGCCACGAGGATTCTCTGAAATGTCTCATGACCACTCATTCATTCAGTGAAGGCTCTCTGCATGAAGAGGCTGGAAATTTACTGTCTGTTCCAATACCCACTTCAGATTATTCCCAGTGATATTGTCCAATCTAGGTTTTTTGTGATCCTAGTCTGTTCCAAATGGAAACCATGTAACTCCTCCCTTGGTAACTCACTTTCTCTTTACAGAATTTGAAGGCATGAAAACCTGACATTCTCTTCTTCCCAATTTTTACACTTCTTTGTCTTAGTCTGGGTAGTTTGATTTGACTCTGTGAATAACAATGGTAATGATAGTAGTAGTAGTAGTACCACCCGCACCCCCACCACCACTACTATTACTCGTAGTAGTAATGATTACTATCATTTGTCAATCACTTAATATGAGCCAGTGACTGTTCTAAGACCTTTAGATTTTATTTATTTATTCATTTTAGAGAGAGAGAGACAGAGAAAGCAAGAGCATGGGGGACGGACAGAGGGAGAGGGAGAGAATTCCAAGCCCGGCTCAGTCTTACAACCCTAAGATTATTACCTGAGGTAAAATCTACAATTCCATGCGGGGCTCGATCTTACAACCCTGAGATCATGGCCTGAGCTGAAACCAAGAGTCAGAGGCTTAAACAACTGGGCTACCCAGGGGCCCCTATTCTGAGAACTTTAAATATTAATTAATGTTCACAACCCATCTAATGAAGTTGGTGCTCTTATTACCTTATTCCCATTCTATAGATGAGGAAATTGAGGCACAGAAGGGTGATGTGATTTGGCCAAGAGCACATATAGGTTGTTTTTTGAGTCCACACTCTTTTTTTTTCCTCAAAGATTTATTTTATGTATATAGAGAGAGCAAGTAGGGGGAAGTGCAAAGGTGCTGAGCGTGGAGCCCAGTGTAGGTCTTGATCCCAGGATCCTAAGATCACGACCTGATCTGAAACTGACAGTCAGATGCTTCACCAGTTAAGCCACAGAGGCACTCCATTGACCCCAAACACTCTTAACCACGAGGCTACATATCTCCATTGGCCGGGTTCAGTTAATAGACTTAGTGTTATCTGGGGAAGGAGGAAACACAGAAAATAGGAAAAAGAAGACAATATCCATAGTTTATGCTTTGCTAAGATGCTAGGTCACTTTATACCACTTGTGTAGAATTTAAGAAACATGGATTTAAACTCAGTTTGAGAAAGTCTCCCACGTAGAGGTTGGGACCCTCTGCCCCCCTCATTCTGGGGAAAATCCACATATGTGTTATTGTTGCTTGCCTTCTCTTCCATCACGAGGGACTTGTCTAAGTTATTTATGCTGGTTTCCCTGCCACAACTGTGTGTCCTGAGGGAGCATCCTGTCTCCAGGTCTTGCTTGAAGCTTTCTTCTTCCGTTTATAGTCCTTCCTATTTAAAGTCTCCAGTGTCTATTTCCCTTTGGATCTGTTGAGGACACCCCCCCCCCGCCCCCCCCAACCTCCACTGCCGGCAACATCCCCTTCAGCTGTAAGTACCATCTTTGAATAACTCTCCAAACAATCCTTGATGCCTTATATTCTCCAAGGGCCCTGTTTCCTGTGATCCTATTTCTCCACCTTCAGCTATATCTCAGGGGTTTATGTAAATTCAGAGAAAGTTGATTGTTAAATGGGAAATTTAGCAAACTGGCTTTCAGGTAATTGCTTGTTGTTCAATTGGTGTTTGGGGTACTGGGTGTCTGGGTATTGGCCTGATTCCATATCTCATAGCTCATCAGCTCTTGGTCTTTCTCTTTTGGAAGAAAATAAAGAAGGAAAGAAAGGAAGGAAGGGGAAAAAAGGAAGGAAGAAAGGAAGGGGAGAAGGAGGGAGAAAGGAAGGACCATCATTCCTGAGGTAAAACTAATTAAGTGACTTATTGACTAACAGAAGCCAAGCTCCAGTGTAAGAAGAAAAAGGTGTTGTATGGACATAGACCATTCCTGACATCAAAAATCTCAGCTCTTGTGCTCAGGAGAACCTTTTCTCCCAGTTCATTCTTCCTTTCTCCTTTGCTTTGCCACTGTCCATATCCAACTATCAGACCAAAATCTCCTTCTGAAAGTTCTGAGTCTCTGACAAAAACTGATGCTGGACATTATGTTTTAAGAGTTTTCCCCTCATCATAGTTCAAGAAACTCAAGGGTCTGCAAAATGCTTCACAAAGAACCAGATACCGTAAGGACTCAGTGATGATGATGATGATGATGATGATGATGTTGATGCTGGTGGTGGTAGTGATGGTGTTGACATCAAATTATATTAACAACTCTTCATAGAACTCCAGTCATGAACCAGGTTGTATGCTCAGCCCTGTGGGTACAGAATTGTGTGATAACAACTACAGTTTATTTATTTATTTTTACTGAGGTATATTTGACATAGAACATTGTGGAAGTTTAAGGTGACTTAATAATTTTATATTGCAATACGGTTGTCATTGAACTGTTAGCTAACACCTCTATCATGTTGCATAATTCTTATTTCGTATAGTTTGGGGAATAATTAAGATATAATCTCTCAGCAAATGTAATGCTTATGATATAATTATTGTCTATAATCACTATACTGTGTATTAGGTCTCTGGGACTTACTTATCCTTCACTTACAAAAATATGTGCTTTGAGCAACACCTCTCCCATTTCCCCACCCCTCGTCCTTGGTAACCACCATTTCACTCTGTTTTTACAAGTTTGTTTTTTTTAGATTCTACACATAAGAGGTACCATACAGGGATGCCTAGGTGGCTCAGTCAGTTAAGTGTCGTTAATTCTTGATTTTGGCTCAGGTCATGATCTCAGGGTGGTGAGATCAAACCCTGTATCGGGCTCCATGCTCAGTGTGGAGTCTGCTTGAGATTCTCTCTCTCCCATTCCCTCTCTCCCTCCCCTGATTTGCATTCGCATGTGTGCATACTCTCAATAAATAAATAAATAAATCCTAAAAACAACAAAAAAAGGAGGTACCAAACAGTATTTGTCTTTCCTTTGTCTGACTTACCTCACTTAGCGTAATGTCTTCAAGTTCTGTCCATGTTGTTGCAAATGGAAGAATTTCCCTCTTTCTCGTGGCTGAATCATAGTCCATTGTAGCTGTATGTTACATCTTTATTCACTCATCCGTTGATGGACACTTGGTTGGTTTCCATATCTTGGCTCTTGTGAACAATGCTGCCGCAACTATGGGAGTACCTATGTCTGTCTGGTCGTTCACTGAGTACTTAGTACCTCATGGACTGTTTTACACACTTTACATGGATTAACTCACTTGATTTCATAAGCACCCCAGCAGGAGCCACTATGATCATCCCCCCAGAGCATGAGGCAAAGAGCAGCCCAGTAGCTGCGCACAGTCACAGAGCTAGCAAGTAGGAGAGCAGCTTAGCAAATCCAGTAGTCAGAGTCCAGAACCACTTTCCTGAGCACTGGTCTGTCCTGCCCCTTCCCAGCTCCTCCTGAGCCTGCAGTCTAGCCTGGGGTGGCAGTTTGGGTGGCCAGGCTGAGTGGTGAGGAGTGTGAGGAGCCACAGTAAAGGGGGACTGTCTAAATCCTTTCTTTAGAATCATTGTGTCTAAGCAAGATCTTGAGACTTCACCAAACTGAATTGTGTCTCCCCAGATTCCACGTGCTCAGCCTCCATCAATAATTGTACACTCCAAACAGCTGAGCCATGAAGGGGTGGCTTGTGGTCACTGCCGGACCATTGGTTTGTCTCTGTTAGGCTTAATGTGTCTTCCTGGAAAACTCCAGCAAAAGGACTCTGTGCTGCTTGTCCCCCGCCCGGCCCCCCCCGCCCCCCGACCCCGTGCACTGTCTGGGCCGAGAACGGGACCCTGGAAACCTGGCCTGATGGTCACTGGAGGCACTGATGGTCCCATCTCAGTGTCAAGGCCATGCCTTGCTCTGCACCTCAACCTCTGTGGTTGGCAGGATGTTCTCTCCTAGGCTTCCCTGTGCCTTCCCCATCCTTCAGTGCTGAATGCCAAACATTCTGTACTCCATCCTCTTTAAATGACCCCTGGTGAAAGACCCTGCAGGATTCCTACAGACAGCCCCCTCTTCATCCTCTCTGACCAGTCCTAATCCTCATTCTTCATCTATTTATAGGCCATTTCCAGCCTTGACCTGACACACTGTGTATGTACCTCCAGTGGGTGAGGAGACCCATTCAGTCTCCTTCCTCCACTCTGCCAGGCCTTCCAAGTCAGGAGGGAGACCTTGTGCTCCTCTAGTGAGCTCTGTTTCCTCTTCCCTCCCCTCCCTTCCTCTCTGCTCTTCCATCGCTCCCCTCTTCTCCCCAAATCCCAGGCAGCTCCTTCCTTGTTGATGGTCAGGCCAAATACCTTGTACTCTTCTCTCACACCCATGTTCAGTGTTAGCAGATCCTATTGGCTTCCCCTTCAAACACATCCAGAATCTGACTACTCATTCTCCCTTTCGTCATGGCCCAGTCTAAGCCACCATTACAAATCCCTAGATTGTTACGGTAGCCTTCTAAAGCTTCTCCCTTCTTCACCTCTACTCCCTGAAGGCAGAACAAGTCTTTTAAAAATGGCATATCCCAACCCTCCGCTGCTTACTGCCCCAGGCTCTTCACCCGTACAAGAACATCCTAAGTGCCCACTTTGACTTACAAGGCTGCGCCTCCTCTGACTCTTGACACCTTCTCAGTGCAGGTCCCCCTCACTCCTCCACTCTTGGTTCCTTCTCGAGAGGTCTTTGAATTTCCTAAGAAATTTCCTGGCTCAGGGTCTGTATGCTGTTGCCTCTTTGTGGTATACTTTTCTCCTACATGCCCTCAAGACTTCATTGAGGTCTCTACTCAAATATTAGCTTATCTGAGAGCCTCCAGTCACATTCTAGCCACTTCCATAGTTTATTTCCCTGGATAACCTTATAACCTTCTGGAATGTTCTATATTTAGGTGTTTGTCACTGTCTCCTCCCACAACCCCAAGAAAGCTCCACGAGAGTGGGAACTTTGTTTCATTCTCTGCTTTATCCCAGGGCCAAGAACAGTACTTGACACATGGTGGATCCTCAATAAAGTTATGTACTTTGATTTGAAAGGCAGGATAGCAGAGTGATAAGGAGGTAAGGCTCAGCAGCAAATCTTCCAGGTTTTTCATCCTAGTTCTGCTGGTTAATATCTGATGATCTTGGAGAAGTTATTTCGCCTCTTTGTGGCTCAGTTTCTGCGTCTGTAGAAAGGGTATAATCATACTCCAGAAAGTTGTTGGGAGGATTAAATGAATTAGTACTTATGGACCATTTGAGACCAGTGTCCTGTGCTTTATAAATTCTCACTTTTACTATTGAATTCCAGTCTCTCCTGGACTTGAGTAAGTTGGTGAAAATCATTTTAATCTTTTTGGACTGCAGTTTTCATACTTGTACTAACTTCCAAGTCCTTGAAATGACTAAAAACTTCTTGTGTGACCTGTCCCAGCTTCATCTTACACTCCTCTCACCTCCATACCAGCTGCACTAGGCTTTCAGTTTCTAGGATGCACCGTGCATTTTCCCATCTCAGAAGGTTTGCATAGGCAGGTTCCTCTGCCCCCAACACTGTTTCCCTGCTTCTTTATCTGGACCCCACTTATCACTGACATTTCAGGGAGCCTTTCCTGGCTCCTGTTCTACATGGAGTCACTCTGTTAGTAGCCCTCTTCTGTGGTCTAAAAGTTTGTCTCCCCCTAGCCCACCTCCCATATTCACATCTTAGAATCCTAATGCCCAGTGTGATGGTGTTAAGAGGTGGGAGGTGATTAGGTCATGAGCCCTGATGAATGGGATTAGTACTCTTAGAAAAGAGACCCCAGGTAACTACCTAGCCCCTTCCACCTTGTGAGGATACAGCTAGAAGTCTGTGACTCTGAAGACAGCCCTCACTTGACCATGCTGGTACCCTGATCTTGGACATCTGGTCTCCAGAACTGTAAGAAGTAGATTTCTGTTGTTTCTAAGTCACCAAGTCTGTGGTATTTTGTTATAACAGCTCAAATGGACTAAGACACCCTCCTAAGAAGTTTATATTTCTCACTTATAGCACTTAGGCAATAACTATTTATTGTGTGCTTAGTTATTGAGATGTCTGACATTCCAGCTAGACCACATACCTTGTAAGGGTAGCACCCTTCTCTGGGTTACCCACTACCATATATCCCTTATTCCTGGCACAGTGCCTTCTGGGGAGTAGATACTCAATAAATACATAGTGAATGGATGTTGAAGGGGAGGCTCAATTATTTAAAAAAACCTCTTTCATTCCAAAACCCTCTATTTGGGAACAGTTGGGAAGGAATTCAAACAACCTCACATAAGGGTGCCTGGGTGGCTCAGTGGGTTAAGCCTCTGCCTTAGGCTCAGGTCATGATCTCAGGGTCCTGGGATCGAGCCCCACATTGGGCTCTCTGCTCAGCAGGGAGCCTGCTTCCCCCTCTGCCTGCCTCTCTGCCTACTTGTGATCTCTCTCTCTGTCAAATAAATAAAAATAAAATCTTCAAAAAAAAAAACCACATCCTCACGTAGATAGGGACAGATTGTTGAAAGCAGTGGAAATAAGCCACTGACATCACTGGTTTTGGGAGTTTGGTCTTTCACCTGGGAGTTCAGGGGGGGTGGGTGCTTTTTCCCTAAGCTGGTCACATTTGAAACCACTCAATCCCATTGGAAAGCCCACTGTTATCTCTTCCTCCACTCTGGCCCTAACGATAACCTCTCTAGGCTTAGGCAACAGTTAATTTAAGGTAGCAGTTAAGTGGAACCAAATTGCTCTTTAAATACCATAAACGGGGGCACCTGGGTGGCTCAGTGGGTTAAAGCCTCTGCCTTCGGCTCAGGTCATGATCCCAGGATCCTGGGATCGAGCCCCGCATCGGACTCTCTGTTCGGTGGGGAGCCTGCTTCCTCCTCTCTCTCTCTGCCTGCCTCTCTGCCTACTTGTAATCTCTGTCTGTCAAATAAAATAAATAACATCTTTAAAAAAAAATACCATAAACGATTTAACAGGATGGCTTTCATCTGCCAAACAGAATTAATCCCCAAACCTGGAAGAATGCTCCGAGTGCATATATATGTGCCTGTGTGCATTTGTTCCTTTCTGGAAATAAATGGAAAGATTTTATTTTAACTTTTTTTCACTGTGAAGGCTTCCCAGCACACTCAGTAGTGGAGAGAACCATCTAACAAACTCCCAAGAAACCAACATTCAGCCCCAACAAATATATGCATGTTGCCAAGCTTGTTCAATCTAAATCCCCAAATTCTTTTTTTATCTTCCTGGCCGAAGTTTGCCAGAGTCAGTGCCAGATAGCGTATCAGTCTATTTCAACATCAAAGACAAGACCTTTCTGTTTCTATAGGACTACAATGCCATCAGCACACCCAGAAGACCAACAGTAATTTTCCAATAGCTTTTAATACTCAGTCTGTACTCAGTCCTCTGAAATGGGAAGTTATGAAGGCCTGGTGTGGGTTTATGGAAGTGCTCTCTGGAGAGAGGGAGGTACTCTCTGGAGAGAGAGAGCCAGCTTCTTCCAACTCATCCTCAAGGATGGAGAGGATTTTGTAAGGATGCCTGTGGCCCAGTGTGGGAGGGAGATGGGAATGCCCAACTCACTTGTCAAATACACAGGATTAACAGCCAGTCACTCCAGCAGGGGATGCTGCTGTTAGAGTACCATGAGATACGGTTTGGCTCTCTCCGTAGGTCTTTTTGTCTGCCTGGCTGTAATTCCTGCAGCTGTCACTCTGTTTGCTTGTCCATCATACTAGTCTATCCAAGTGTCCACCTGTCCTGTTTGTGCTCATGCTTTCTTAAATCTGTTTAGGTGATTGCTCTAAGCTGCACGTTTGTACGTGTAATTAATCCCCTTACTGATAGTAACTCAAAGTCCATTGGTTTTTGCCTTACCTGCTTACTCAGAATTTTGGTCTAATGAAATTCTTCCCATCTTTAATCACACTCTACAGTTTACTGCCTCTTGTGCTTTCTAGAATGTAAACTCCAGGAGGAGAGGAAGTTTGGACTGTTTTGTTCACTGTTACATCCCAGAAGCCAATTCAAGGGCTTGAGTATAGTAGGTGCTCTGTACATATTTGATGAGTGAATAAGCAATTCATTATCATTTCCATTTTACAGATGAGCAGTTGAGCCTCAAGGAGGTTAAAGAACTTGCTCAATGTCATGTGTCTAGAAAAGGGAAAAAGCTGAACTTTGAAGGCACATCTGTCCAGTTCATAAGCCTAATGCTTTTCACAGATTTTCCTACTGACTTCAGCAAATTAGTTATTCCATGGCAGAAGATATACTCTGCTTGCATTCTACCATCTCTTCTGGAACTTTCTGTTATTGTCAAACCTGAGTTTGTTTTTATTCTAGTCAAAAAGAAGATATGATCTGAAATAAATTTGGATTGTTGATACTCTCACATTTTTCTTTTGATTTGTGCACTTGTATATCCTGGTGAGAAGCAGGAACATTGATATGGATGTGATATGGACACAGAAAAAAATGTAGTGAAAATAATCTAGAATCTTTTTTTTTTTTTTTTTGGTATTAAGAGACTTTGGAGATACCTGTTTTGGAAGTGGGGCAGTCTGTTTATCAAAAGTATTGCTCATTTGCTCATTTTAGCAGGTACTTCTTGAGCACCTTCTATATTCCAGGTACTCCATTGGCTATTGGAAATGTGCTCTAGGGTTGCAAGATGGCTTCCAGCAAAATATTGGGCTGCTTTGAGCATATGTGTCTGTGAATTATGTTAAAAATCTTTCGTTTACTTAACTAATCATTTTAACCAATTATTTAATTATTTGATGAATTTCAATGTATTTAATCATCTCATGACTGTAAACTACTGCAAATAATATCATCGTCTAGTATTGGGGATACGGTGAAGTATATCTTTAATTTTGATTGTGGTCGGGTTGTCTTTCAAAGGTTATTGTAGGGAAGACATATAACCTCAAAAAGAGTCGGAAAGGTGATGTGAAAATTCACCTTAAAAAAACTCAATAGGTATCAGGCATGTAGAATGTTAATGTCATCAGTTTGAATGTATTAACAGAGTCAAATAAAGAATGTGCCAATCAAAAAGAGATGGGCAGGAGATTGTATAGCTTCTTGGAGACAAGAAAGCTTGGGACTGTGCCATATTCAGCTCAGCGTTGTCCAGCTAGGAGGAAATTTTAACCAATAGAAATTTCTTTTTAACCAATAGAAATTTCTTTTTTTTTTTTTAGGTATAATTTATATATGCTGAAATCTTCAGTGTTCAATTTAATGATTTTTGATAATTGTACACAACCACTAAAACAGAATACAGTACATTTCCTTCCCCTAGAAAATTCCCTCAAGCCACTTTTCAATCAGTACCCTCCTCCCTTCCAAGTACCCACCTTGTGATATTTTTCTCTTTGGAATAATTTAGCCTATTCTGGAACTTCACATAAACGGAACCATCTGGTATATATCCTTTTGTGTTTGAGGTTTCTTTCACTACATAATGTCTTTGAGAGTCACCCATGCTACTGGGTGTATCAGTGGTTTCTTTATATTGCTGATTAGTATTTCATTGTGTGAATATCCTACAATTTGTTTATCCATTCAACTGCTTATGATTGAGCAATGGATTTTTTTTTAATATAAGTGTTACCATTTTAAACATTTTCAAGTGTACAGTTCAGTGGCATTTAAACACATTCACACTGTTATGCAACCATTATCACTATCCACTTGTAGAACTTTTTATCATTTGGAACATATGCTCTGTACCCTTAACCAATAATTCTCCATTGTCCCCTCCTTCTAGCCTCTGGTAATCTTGTGTGAATCTGTGTGAATTGACTACTGTAGGTAATTCCATTAAAGTTTATGTTCATGGGGGTTGAAACTACAGTTAGATTAGGGATTAAGTGAGGTTTAGCACAAGTGACTCCCATTTTAGACCTGCTGTCTCCTTTTTAACAATTTCCTACTTTTGATCAGATTCAGTGACCAGGATTTAAGGTATTAATATCACTCTCCACTACTGTTGTGTAGTTCTCAGAGCTGTTATTGATCCTTTGTGCGGTCACAAGTCGTGATGTTTTTGCTTAAGGTCTGTGGTATTCACAGGTTATGACTTCAGGTTCATAATTTTTGAGTTGGTCATTCTCTTCATTGCATTTCAGATGTTCCAGTCTTAGGGAGATCATTTTCTTGGGGGTTAGTGTTTGTGAACCTGCATTTAATGCTTTTGAGAAAATACTATGTACCAAAGAGATTATTACAATTATTATAAACAGGATAATTCTCAGTGTTTGGAATGCACTTCAGAACCATGGTCCCCAAGACCCAGACTAGTCAAAATCAAATAAGTCAAAGACCCTGCTGAAGGAGAGACCTTTTTAAACCAAGTGGCTTGCTCCATGATCTTACCTAACTGAGTTGTAGCTTCCTCAGAAGTGTTAATCCAGGTGTAGCAGGTGATGTTGGCTACAGTACAAACACCACTCTGCTCAAGAAAAAGACTCAGTAGGTATCAGAGGATATCCTATTATCAAGAAGAACTTTGCCAGAGAGTCTAAGGATCTTTGTTAGGTAGCTATTGTCTTAGCATTGGATTCCACAGCATCTTCAAGAATTAAGGAGAGGTTTCTGATCATAATCTCATACATTTATTCCCAACCAGAGAAGTGTGTCTCTGCCAAAGAAAATGAATCATGAGTCATGAATGCCTCCTGGTAATTCCTTTCTGACTTGATGTTATAAATCCAGAGTATTCAACCAGTGAGATAGCTTTGCTTATGGAAAGTAAGGATCACAGATAGCCTAAGAGACATTGCTTGGGTGTACACCAGCCATCTACACATTCATGGGCCCAAGGGGAATGATAACC
Source organism: Enhydra lutris kenyoni (assembly GCF_002288905.1). Classification (NCBI taxonomy): domain Eukaryota; kingdom Metazoa; phylum Chordata; class Mammalia; order Carnivora; family Mustelidae; genus Enhydra; species Enhydra lutris. Next base: position 406,865 of record NW_019154129.1, on the reverse strand, counting down.
ACCAGAGACAAAGAAAAACCCTCTCAGGGCACAAACCATCCCCACTAAGGTATTGGTGTTAATGGATTCATTCACAGGGATTGCTGTGTTTACCCATTCAAGCCAGAGTTCAGTTAGGTTTTTAGGGCATTCTGTAAGAAAATCTTCTGTCCTGAAATGAAGAGTCATTCTAAATGACCTTGCAAGGATGGGTGCTGATGGTGAGGATTTTTAGTGAGTAGGGACAGATCTGGTCCAGATAATCATGGGAACATGGTGGTGTAAGTTTACTAAGATTTACGTAGGTATTGGTGTCTGATTGGGTATGTACAGTTCTAATTGAAGAAAGAGAAGAAGCAGTGCCCTGGATGTTCTGGCCCTGAGAGTTGAACTCTGGAAGAGACTTCTAAGTTGGTGGGGGAGGGGTGCGGGAGTTTATCGTGGCATCTGGTGACACTGGGAATAGAAGAGAAATTGGTCACAGGGAGGACAGGGGGTCTCTGACCCCACGAATGGATTGTAATCTTTGATGAGAAATCTAGCAGACTGATAAATTACCCCCATTAGCAAGGACCTGGGAATATGGAAGAAGCATTATCTTTCTAGGCCAATGCCAGAATAAAAGAAAGAGAAGAAAAAAGATTTCATGTTCAGTTAGAGTATGAAGTCTTGATCCTATGTCTTGGGTGGAAGCAGTCTGCTTTGGTGTCAGTCCTCAGTTTGATGTGAAGCTCACCAATATCTGTACAAGACCAGACATCATGTGGAGCCTTCTTTAGCTGTGAGACGTGCCCATGACTCAGTGCCTTCTGGTTTTACAGCGGTGCCAGTGGTCAGGAGCACTTGGTGGGGTCCTTTCTAAGGACTGATTTCCTGTGATTCTAATTCTGGAATACCCAGTCATCAGGCACAACACTGTGACCAATAGGATCCTTTGAATTGGAATCTGGGAAGGCTTTTCTAACCTGTTGATGATAGGCTTCAGCATAACACATTCAAGATTTCGAGTAGCTGGTGAAACTCACAAAGAATAACAAAGGATTAGCAGAAAGTTGTACACTGATGAACATGGGTCTGCTGGTGACTGTCTCATGTGGAGTGAGTTTATGTTTCCTGAGGGGGGACCTGTCAATAGTCAGCAAGGCCAGAGACAACACCGTAAGCCAAGGGAGTCCAGTAGTTTCATCCACTTTAGAGATTTTAAATTTGGGGGTCCCATTAATTCTTTAAGCCTTGCCTGATAACAGGGCAATAGGGACAGCGATCATTGTAAGACTTTCATTAAGACTTGTATGATTTGTCCAGTGAAGCAGCTGCCTCAATCCCTGGGGATTATGGGAGGTTTACCCCAAGTGGGAAACCTATTTTCTAACATTTTCTTTGCTTCTAAGGGAATCAGCCTTGTGGCAGGGAAAGGCTTCAACCCATTTAGCACACATACAGTGATAACAAGAACACATCGATAACCCATATGAAGTGGCAATTGAAGGAAGTCCATTTGCAGGTGTTAAAGGGTCCAGAGAGGCGAGGCTTGAGGCCTCTGGGAACAAAAATAGTTTTTCCAGGATTATGGATCTGAGAAGACAGACATTGATGGTAACCTGGTTTTGAAATTTTAAGAATTCTCCCCACCAATGTTTATTTATAATTCACGGCCTCTTAAATGCACCATGGTGGGTAAAGAAATGCAAAAACTGAAGAATGGGGTTTGCTGGGGAGCCTGGAAGAACCAAATGGCCATCTTGATTCTCCCCTAGCCCTGACTGTTTATTGAAATTACAACCATTGTGTGCCTATCTTTTCTCTGATTTGGGAGTAGACTGCTTCCTGTTGGTGAGGATGTCAGGATGGCAAAAGTCTGGTGACAAGAGGTTATGTTTTGCAGAAACAGAATGAACTTCATCCACATGTGCCATAGTCTTTACAGATTCTGTTGCTACTGCCTCTGCACGAAAGTCAGCTCGTAGTTTTGCTGATACTCAGGGTCAGTCTTTTTAGTGTAAGACTCGTTTTTTTTTAATTGTTATGTTAGTCACCATACAATACATCATTTGGTTTTGATGTAGTGTTCCAAGATTCATTGTTTACGTTTAACACCCAGTGCTCCATGCAGTAGGTGCCCTCCTTAATTCCCACCACCAGGTTCATCCATCCCCACCCCCAAAACCCTCAGTTTGTTTCTCAGAGTCCATGGCTCTTGTGGTTCCTCTCCCCCTCCGATTCCCCCCCCTTCACTTTTCCTTTCCTTCTCCTAATGTCCTCCATGTTATTCCTTATGTTCCATAAGTAAGTGAAACCATACGATAATTGACTTTCTCTGCTTGACTTATTTCACTCAGCATAATCTCCTCTAGTCCCATCCATGTTGATGCAAAAGTTGGGGGGTGCCTTGGTGGCTCAGTGGGTTGGAGCCTCTGCCTTCGGCTCAAGTCATGGTCTCGGGGTCCTGGGATCAAGCCCCGCAAGGGGCTCTCTCCTCGGCAGGGAGCCTGCTTCCCCCCCCACCCCCCGCCTGCTTCTCTGCCTACTTGTGATCTCTCTCTGTCAAATAAATAAATAAAAAAAAAATTAAAAAAAAAAAAAGTTGGGTATTCATCCTTTCTGGTGGCTGAGTAATACTCCATTGTATATATGGACCACATCTTTATCCATTTGTCTGTTGAAGGGCATCTCAGATCTTTCCACAGTTGGGCAATGCTGGCCATTGCTGTTGTAAAATTGGGGTACAGATGGCCCTTCTTTTCACTGCATCTGTATCTGTGGGGTAAATACCCAGTAGTGCAATTGCCAGGTCATAGCATAGCTCTATTTTTAATAGCCTTGTTAATTTTTGCCATTCTAACTGGTGTAAGGTGGTATCTCATTGTGGTTTTGATTTGGATTTCCCTGATTAAGCCTCAGTTTTGATCACAGCAATTTTTGGAAGGCAAAGATTGGCAGTAAAAAGTTTATTTACTTGTCCATTTGACCCCAAAGGTATATAGGCTATCAATATAAATGTTAACAATTTGTCCTTTTGACACCTGGCATGCTCTGGTAAGGACACAGAACTCTGCCTGTTGGGCTGATTCAGCCTGTGGGAGATTTCCTCTCTGGAGTAGTTTGTTTTGGGTCTCAGCAGCATAACCAGCTTGGAAATTCCCTTTCTCATTTTTACACCAGGACCCATCAACAGACAAAATTAGATCAGGATTTAGTCATAGTGTCTCTTATCAGGATACAGTGTCATGGAATGGGACATGACAGGCATGGGGGTTGCTTTCATTAGGCAGGGGTAGTAATGGAACAGGATTAAGAATGTTGCTCCATTTAAAATGCAGGTTAGGTGGTGAGAGAGAAGGATCTCATAGGAGGGTAAGCTGTTTCCAAAGAAGTGGTGAGTCAGTTCAGAATAAAGACTTTGAACAAACTTGTAGAGTTTGTAAATAAATGTCATTTCCTAAGGTTAAATCCGAGGCTTCTACTAACTTTGCAGTTACAGTTACTGCCTGAAGGCAGCTGGGGGCACAAGCACCAGAAGCAACCTGTGCGCTCTCATAGGCATTAGGTTTATGGCTGTGTTCTTGTGTGAGCATTCTCAGAGCTTGCTTTTCTTTCAGGTGCAAATAAGGTGAAAGGTTTTGGTTAGGTGGCCTGAGGACAGGGGTTCTTTTAATGCTTGCTTTAGTCTTATGAAAACCTACTCATATCTGTCTTCCCAAGGAATGGGTTCAGGGGCTGAAATTCTAGTTTTAAGTTCATTGAGTGGGGAAGCCAATATAGGAAAATTTAGGAACCCATCATCTGCTGTAGCCAGCTAGGTCTAGAAATCCGTGAAGCTGTCACTTAGCTGTAGGCCTAGGAAATTCTTGGATTAGTTTAATCCTTTTTGGAGATAGCTGGATTCCTTCCTTGCTTGGATTATGACTTAGGTAATGAACAGTGTCTAGAGATAATTGTAATCTTTCTTTAGAGACGTTATGTCCCTTTTCAGCTAACTGGTGCAGCAAATAAATGGAATCTTTTATAGGCACCTCCTTCATAACTGGGCATAGCAAGAGATGGTCTACATAGTGTAAAAGGGTTGATTTCCCTGGAAATTGGAGGGTACTTAAATCTTGGTGGGGCACTTGGGAGAAATAAGAAGGGGACTCAGTGAACCCTTGAGGCATGACTTTCCGGGTATATTGCTGATTGTTCCAGGTAAAAGCAAGTAGATATTGACTGTTGGGAGTCTATAGAAATGCTGGCAGAAGGCTGAACTGAGGTTTACAATAACAAACAATTTCGAGTCTGGTGGGACTTGTGGCAAAAGAGTATTTGGGTTTGGAACAACTCTTGTTAATGACTCTCAAGTGCTGGACAGATCGCTATCCCCGCCCATTATGTTTCTAGACCTCCAGGATCTGTATGTTACGGGGTTAGCATAAGGAATGATCAGCACCTGTGGGATTAGGTCTTTTACTCTGGGTGTGAGGCCTTTTATGGCCTGAGGCTTTAATGGATATTGAGGCTATTTAGGAAGAGGTTTAGTCATGTCTAAATTTTTATAGGTCCTGTACTTATTTATTTTCCCAAAGTCAGTATTAGAAAGGAGCATGCAGGGGTGCCTGGGTGGCTCAGTGGGTTAAAGCCTCCGCCTTCGGCTCAGATCATGATCCCAGGTCCTGGGATTGAGCCCTACATTGGGCTCTCTGCTCAGCAGGGAGCCTGCTTCCTCCTCCCTCTCTCTCTCTCTGCCTGCCTCTCTGCCTACTTGTGATCTCTGTCTGTCAAATAAATAAATAAAATCTTTAAAAAAAAAAAAAAGGAACGCACAGATTTTTTGATACCTCAGTTAAATAAGGGAATTTTTGTTGGAATCCTTCCTCTTCTATATCAAGGACAGATTGTACAGAACATAAAAGGTCAAGTTCAGGTTGGCCAGAAAATTTTAAGGTGAGGTCTCTACTGGAAGCAACGCATATTAGCCCTTTTAATTTTGAAAGGGGATCTCTACCCAGTGGATTGACTGAGACTGTATCATATAGCAAAAAAGTATGCTTTTCAGTTGAAGGTCCCAAAGTAATTTGCACCCGTTAACATAAGAATACTCTTTGAACTTTATTGGATACCCCTGTGATAGAAACTTTTTTTTTTTTTAATTCACTCAGGTATTTGTTGTCCTAGGAGAGTAAGCATTTCAAATGGGAAGTATAGCCCTGGTATCTTCCAGATTTTGGCAAGATTTGTCATTAATTTTAATTTCTCCTTGGCTATTTAGGTTATTATTGGTAGCAGTTTATTAGAGGGTCCCAGTGATGAGGGAGCAGGAGGCTGGCTGAAGACAAAGCAAAAGCAGGCACCTTGCACCCCCTCTCCACCCGCTCCCCTCGGTAATGTGTGTGACATTTCCTCAGGCACCCCTGACTGCCATAAATGAGAAACAAAGAGTTAACTTTCAGAGATCACAATTCTGCAGGACAGAGTCTCCCTTGGTTTACAAATGTCCTAGAGATCTACAAACAAAGAAGTTACCTTATCAATAGCACAATTTCCAGAGGCAAATAACTCAGTTCCTCAAGCCCTAATGTCTCCCTCCCCACCATAAACAAAACTGAACGAGGCTGAGGTAGAAGGGAATGTAAATATAGTTAAATCTCTTCTAAACCTAAATCTCACTAACAAAGACGATTGATAGCAGGATTGTGACATCCAACCAAAAATCTCCCAACTATCTTGATGTTAATGGCTGGTCTAAAGGCAACATTGATCAAGCCCCAAGGGCAAGGCCTCCGGTAGGCCTCCTGATATCCTGGCACCTTGTAGGCCCTCTTTAGCATATGAAAGCTCCATTGAAACCTCCCTTCCCCTCACCTTCCCCCAAACGCAAGGTACATAACCTGCCATCTCTCACAACCCGGGGCAGCCGCTTTTCCTGCCCACGGGTCCTGTCCCCGTGCTTTAATAAACCACCATTTTGCACCAAAGATGTCTCAAGAATTCTTTCTTGGTCATCGGCTCCGGACCTTAGCCCACCGAACCTCACCTAGGTTCTAGAACTTCATCACCAGGGAGCCCCATTGTTTCTGATAAGACCCCAATGCAGGATCTCCCTTGGGGGACATTGAGTTGATATTAAGGAATTTCTTTGGGACCTTTGAGGACAATTTTTTTGTCCCAGTGCCCCAGTTGATTACAAATGAAATATTGATCCTCAGCCCAATGTTTATAATGATGGACCCTGCACTTGGTGAAATGGGAGAGGACCAGGTGTTATTTGATGTCTCTGGCCTTGGAACTATTGTAGCTGTAAAGCCAATAGTTTGACGATCTTTGTTCATTGATTTTGTTCCAGAGTCCTTTCAGAGTGCTAGGCTATGGCCAGGAGTTTGGTTAGATCAGGGGTTTCCCATTCCATTTCATGCCTTTTTAATAGTCCATTAATCTTAGATTATCCATTTACAATTAGAGAAGGTGGAGTATTTATTGTATGGAATCTAGATTGCTGTAGGAAGAGAGCTTCCAGATAGGTTTTAAAGTCTGCCACAGATTCATCTTTGTTTTGTTTTATTTTTTTCTTTCAATTCTTGCCCACAGTGTGGGCAGGAAAGACTCTAGGAATGGCTTTTAAAAGATTAGTTGCTGAATTGCAAGCTTTTTCAGGTCCATTAGAGGACCATGCTGGAGTTTGAGGATCTTGAATATCATCCTTGGGATTGTACCACTCTGCTTCCTGCATCCCTTTTTGGGCTTCACTAGGCCCTACCAGCTGGTCCACAGGCTGATAAAGATGTGGTGGCCTGGGGTCATAGGCCATGATAAGGATTCTAAGCTCTTTAGAAAATGTTTGGGGATCCTCCCTGGGTTGAAGAAATTCTTTAACTATGGCCCTTGTGAAAAATATCTGAGGAAGGTTACCTACAACCTAGAGCGGTTTTATTTTAAAGGATATCTGTTTAATTGTCTGTTCAGTGCGGAAAGGCAGTTCAGACAGAATTAGTGAAACATGAGTACTCCAGGAGAGAAGGATAAAGGGGAGCAGAAGGACTCATGTCAGTCCTATCATCTTTTGTTTTAAGAACCTCTTGTATCTTTAATATTTCATTAGCCTTTAGTACGCGTCTTTTAATGAAACTGTTTTGGGATCTTGAAGCCTTTTGGAAGCGTCTGCATACTAATTAAAATAGATATCCCATTCTGTTTGTTTAATTTGGGAACTCTTACTTTCAAGTGCACTTCTTAAATGAACAATCTTGTCTAATTGGAATGTTCCCCATAATGGCCATTGTAATTCTAGATTGTTTTTAGTTAGATTTAGCCATTTTTCTAGATATTTATAGCTTCCAGGACTGAGGTTTTTAGACATAAATTGAACTGGTGTAGCTCTAAAAATTCCAGCACACACACACATATACACATAATTGAGAGAGTTAATAAATTCAGCAAAGTTGCAGGATGCAAAATCAACACAGAAATCAGTTGCATTCCTTTGCACTAGCAATGAACAACTTAAAAAGGAAATTAAAAAACAATTCCACTTACAACATCAGAAAGAATAAAATATTTAGGAATACACTTAACCAAGAAGGTGAAAGACTTGTACACTGTGTTTAAAAAGAGATAGCATGCCCTAAGTGAAGTCACTTGTGCTAACCCCCCACATCAGCAAACCAAGACCAAACACTTCTCTAACATTAAGTGATTTTAAAATTTTTTGATGAAGAGAGAGTGGATTTTGGTTTCAGTGCCTTTAGCAAATGGTATCTATTTAGAGCTTAATGGTATTGTCTTTTTTTTTTTTTTTTAAGATTTTATTTATTTATTTGACAGAGAGAGAGCACAAGAAGGGGTAGCAGGAAAGGGAGAAGCTGACTCCCTGTTGAGCAAGGAGTCTGATGTGGGACTCAGTCCCAGAGCCCTGGGATCATGACGTGGTGCCGAAAGCAGACACTTAACCGACTGAGCCACCTAGGCACCCCAATGGTATTGTCTTACTTTATTTGTATTTTTTGCCTCTATTTCTGGCAAGTGATAAAGATTTCCCACTTATTTTTATCTGTGAAATAATTATAGATTAGAAGGATAAAGTTTTATTTAAAAAATAAGTGTATTCAAGTAATATACAAGAGAGTTGACCTTTAAAAAGTCATGTAAATGCATCAGTTTAAGGACTAACTTTCTAGTACCAACAGAGGAGTTGGAAGCATTTTTCTTACCAAATGGGTGGGCTTTGCATAGGGAATGCAGATGCGTAAGGTGTAGATTAAATATATGTGAGCTTCCCTAAACCCAGTGAGGAAGAAGGGGAGATCCCTAGTCAAAGAGAGGAGTAAAGAGCTATAATTTTTTGATCTTCAGACTGACTGTTCTAACACTTTGTGAGTTCCCAAAGAGGCTTGTGATTTATCTGTGTCCAGTCAGTGAAAATCAGGCTTTCTATCAATGGGCCTCAGTATGAGAGAACGCTATGTAGTAATGGAAAAACTGGGTGGGCGACCCACTGATTCTGGCTGCGCTGGAGCCATCTGAGCATACCTAACCTTAATTGATGGTGGCTATGGTTCCCAGAGTGGGGCTGGCCAGGCTTAGAGAAACAGCATAATTTCATAATTTCATCATTCTGAAAGGCAAGCACATTATTACATTTCAACATGCATTTCAATATAAAACTTATCTCCCCTCAGTCATCATATAATTAAAGTAAGTTGCAGAGCAGTTTTATAGTTAAGGAAGACCTATAGCCTTCAACTATATTAGGAACTATCTGGTGACAAGTGAAAAAAAAAAAAACAAAAAACAACTCTTCATATAAAGAAGTGTTAGTTTGGAGGCTCTTACTACCATCCCACCAAGGGATTGTCCAGGACCCCTGTATGGAGCTAGTCAGTAATAGTACCAGTGGGTATAGCACAAAGTCAGAGAAGTGTCCCCGAGTGAGGCTGAAGCAGTATGAGGCCAGGCCATCTGTTCCTCTAAGATGGACGCGTCAGTCCTTCTTCTCTTGATGCCTCTGAGATTCAATTCACCCAAGTCCTGCAGCGCCGAGTGGCTGATCGTCACGTGTCCTTTGAATGTTACTTGGCTGGTGACGGGGAGAGAAAGTGCTGCTTGCGTGGAGTTGGAGGATCCTAACCCATATGATGAGGATTTTGCACTGAAACCCTATTTAATGAACTTTTTGGCTGTAAACATTAATCTTGAGAACTTGAGTCCCTTGTTAGTAAAATCAGGGATTCCACCTGCAAAGCTGAGGTTGATCTGGGGACTGCAGGGTAAGTGTTAAAGTGGCCACTGACTTTTACTGGGCTCTTTAGGCAGGGATAGAGATGTACCCACAGCAAAGCTCTTCGAAGGGCAATTGGATCCTGGGCCAGTGCAGGGAGTCATTTTGTGCCATCATGTGTGTCTTTTAAGTAACTGCTAATGTGTCCTGGTCCCCTTCCTCCAAATAACAAATAATGAACTTGATATAAGGAATGTTGAAATATTTAATGGTTGAGAATATTACATGATTTTGACAGACTGAAAAAAGGTAATCAGTTCCACTTGGGGGGAAATTGGCTTTTTTCAGTTCTAAATAATTTTCTATTTGTAACATAGAGGTCATAATTAGACAACTTTCAAGGTGTTCCTCTCCTCTACTCTACCTACTCCAACTCTTCCCTCCTTTCCTCTTTGTCTTTTTCTGACTTATACACATATTTGCTGAGTAATTGCTTTGTTTCTCCTTCTATGCTGGGTGCAAAGAATGAACTCTGCAGATAATCACTAGTCTCTTGAATCTTGCAACTCGGTGGGGAAGGGGGAGGTAGATACAAGTTATTAGTCTAGCTAATGATAGCTAGTGTTTATTGAACAAGTTCTGCATCCCAGGTGCTATTCCAAGTGCTTCACATATATGAACTCACTTAGCCCTCACAACAACACTATAAGAAATGGATTCTTAGTATTACCCATTGTACAGATGAGGAAACCAAAGTGCAGAGAGGTTAAGTAACTTTCCTGGTGTCACACAGCTGGTAAACGGAGAATTGGGAATTGGCATCAAGCAGTCTGGTTCTTGAATCTACATTCTTCAACGCGTAGCATATACAGCACAAGAAGAACTGTAAGAGAAGAAATGCAAGGGTGTCAGGGCCTCCTGGAAGACAGGCACTGTGTGTTGTAATGGAGGTGACGTTGGTGTGTTGGTGAAGAGGAAGCCAGATGTCATGGGTAATGAGTGAGAAAAGTCCTGTATAGGATATGTAGCACCCAAGTTCTCACAAAGGCACCCAGCTACCAGTGATACTGCCTGAGAGGAGAACAGATCCCATCTGATTCTCAGGGAAACTTCTTTTGGTCCTCATGATGGGCATCCTCTTCCCTCTTCACATTTTGGGAGAAACTGACCCTTGAGCTGCCTGCCTGCCAAGGGTGGGCCCCTGGTGACACCTAACACATTCCCATTTGTCTACAGTGGGGTGAGGTGAATTGAAGGGCAGTTTCCCAGAACTGTCATCCCCCACCAGGACCAAGCCTCATGGCTTCATGGAGATTCTTATTGCATCTCCTAATCTGGTCTTCCTGCCTGCTGGGGAGGTTGGAAGAGGGTTATAGAGAAGGTGAGCTCTAAAGGGTGAGCAGGAATTGATATGTGACAGCAGTGGTGGGGAAGGAAGGAGAGAGTAGGGGACATCTGGGGGGACCGTACGTCATTGTGCAAGGATGCAGAAGGATGCCAGAAGCAAGAGGCAAGGCTGGAGGGTTGGATAATCAGAGACCACAGTGTACAGGGTCATGCAAGCATGATCCTGAGTTTGAGCTGTGTCCAGTGAGCGACAGAACATTCTAGACACTTTTGGAAAGGCCTTGTATAACTATTACAACTTGGATTACTAAACATTCCCTGTATACCATGGACTGCACTAAATGCATGCATTGATTTCTTTGTTCTCCATAATAACCAATAATATGGGTTCTGTCATTCACCCCATTTCACAGAGGAAGAAATTGAGGAATAGTCAGATGAAATTTGCTCAAGGCCACTCATCTAGCAAGTGGTGGAGCTGGGTTTGAACCTGGGGATTCTACCTCCACAGTCTGCACGTTTACCCCGTGTGCTGTGTCTCTGAAGTGGTCAAGGTATACCAGGCTGTTGGCAGCTGGAAGCCCCTGACTCCCAATGGGCAGATTTCTGATTGTTTGTATGGGTCTCCCTCACCTTCATGTTGAACCAGCTGAAAAACTGAAAATTCCGTCCCCTGTAATTCAGTTTCAGAGTGCGTATGACTGAGCCGAGATGAATTTGAGTTTAATCTTGCATGCCTAATGTACTCACGGAGGTATCTCAGAAATTCTTCTGCTTCTATTAGTGAGATAGTGTGTGGGGCTTATTTCCACTGACAGGCAGTTTTATCATTATTTTTAAAGCAGGGACTTGTCTCGAATAGTTCAGGCAGTGTCAAAAGGAGAGATAACAAACCTCCTAGAATAAAATGTCAGTGCAGGAAAGGAGCTAAAAATCAGCTAGTCCAACCCATTCAATATTGAGAAAGGGCAGGAATTGTCCTATTGGCCCATTCCATCATACCTTTAGCTACCTGTTAGCAGGTTGCCTTTCGGGCTGCCTGGGGAGCAGCGTAGCATGAGAGAAGAGGAGGGGGCTTGGGTATGAGTGGGTGGGCCAAATTGAAATTCTGGCTCTCCCAAAGTTTTGTTTTTGTGCGATTTAGAACAAGCCTTAGGCTGTTGGGGACACCCAGAGCAAAAGCTGCCCATCAGAGGAATCCCGCAGCAGGCAAGAATGGCTCATAGCTGGCCGGTACCCACTCCCCGCTGTGCTCAGTCATGGGCTAGGGGCCGCCCAGTGAAGCAGGGCCTGGAGGGAAGGCCACAAGAGTTAAAAAGGTGCTATGGCTAGAGCCTGTCAAGCAGCCCTGCTCCCTGCAATAGGTTTGCTTAAAGGAAAATCTGACCTGGGCACCTCCGTGGGCACTCCGCAAGCTTCAGTGAGTCCTTGTTTGATACAATTGGATCATCCTTGCAAGCTGCAGGCCCAGTGCTCTGATGCTTCAGTACAATAAGCATTTAGTATTGGTCATGGTGTACCAGGCTCTTGGTGATTCAAAGACCCTATCCTATGAACTGAGTTGTATCCTCTCAAAATCCATATTTTGAAGTCCTAACCCCCAGTATTTCAGAATGGGACCATATTTGGAGATAGGGTCATAGAAAAGATAAATAAATTAAAATGATGCCGGGGGGGGGCATCATTCCAATATGACAGGTGTCCTTATAAGAATAGGATATTTGGGCACAGATGTGCCCAGAAAAGGTGATGTGAAGTTACAGGGAGAGGGCAGCCATCCACAGGCCAAGGAATGGGACCTCAGAAGAAACCAACCTTGTCAACATGTTAAACTTAGGCTTCTAGCCTCCAGAATGATGAGGAAAATAAATTTCTAGTGTTGAAGCCACTCAGTCTGTGGTATTTTGTTCTGGCACCCTTAGGAAACTGATACAAACATCCTAGCTAGATGCTGTATGGTATTCACAGGAATACAGGACAGGGCCCTTGTTTTTCAATAGCTGGAAAAACCATTTACCAATTAAAAAATCCATTGATTAGACCTGGACTCTTCCCTTATATATTTATTTCCTAGGGCTGCCATAATAAATTACCACAAACTAGATGGTTTAAAACAATGGAAATTGTCCCCTCACAGTTAGGAGGCCAGAAGTCTGAAATTGAGGTACGGGTAGGGTGGGTTTCTTCTGGAAGCTCTGAGAAACAAGCTGTCTCCCTTCTTGTGGTGGTTACCAGCCATCCTTGGTGTTCCTTGGCTTGTAGATGCATCACTCTAGTATCTGCCTTCCTCTTCACGTCACTTCTCTGTGTCACTGTGTGTCCTTTTCTGTCATTATCATTGACTGTAGACCCTCACCCCAGCCCAGTATGATCTCATCTTGATCTGTGTCTTAATTATATCTACAGAGACCCTATTTCCAAACAAGGTCACATTACAAGGTTCTTCTTTTTCTTTTTAAAAAAGATTTTATTTATTTTTTGACAGAAACACAGTGAGAGAGGGAACACAGGCAGAGGGAGTGGGAGAGGGAGAAGCAGGCTCCCCACTGAGCAGGGAGCCGGATGCAGGGCTCGATCCCAGGACTCTGGGATCATGACCTGAGCCAAAGGCAGACACTTAACGACTGAGCCACCCAGGTGCCCCACATTCCAAGGTTCTTGAATGAATTTTTAGGGGATCCTATTTAACCTACTACACCTCATATAGTCTTCTTTAGTTGTCCAACAGTCCTGTGCAGTAAGTAGAATGAATAGAGGGGAATAAATGAAAGTTCAGAGAGGTTAAGTAATTTGCTCAAGGTCATACATCTGGTACATTATCAAGCCACGATTTGAGTTGGGCATTCTTGTTCCAAAATCTCTACGTTTATACTGTTCTGCTCTACATCTTTTATCCTCCTTTATGAAGAAAGGAATATTAATTCGATTACCTCCCACTTCCACGCAAGCAACCACTGATCTGATTTCTATTCCCATAGCTTAGTTTTGCGTGTACTAAACCTTGATGTAAAGGGCATCAGGCCATATGTAGTTTCTTGTGTCCAAGCTTCTTTCACTCAGCAGAATGTATTTGAGATTCAGGTATGTTAATGTTTATATTTGTTGTTTATTGATAAATATCAGTTCATTGCATGAATACACTGAGATTTCTTCTGATAACATTTGAATCACTTACAGGTTTTGATTATTAATAGAGCTGCTCTGAACATTCTTTTTTTTAAAGATTTTATTTATTTATTTTGACAGGGAGACAGAGAGAGAGAGAGATCACAGGTAGGCAGAGAGGCACGCAGAGAGAGAGGGGGAAGCAGGTTCTCCACTGAGCAGAGAGCCTGATGTGGGGCTGGATCCCAGGACCCTGGGATCATGACCTGAGCTGAAGGCAGAGGCTTTAACCCACTGAGCCACCCAGGTGCCCCTGCTCTGAACATTCTTATAAAAATTTTTTGGGGGAACGCGTGTTTTCATTTCTCTTGGATACTTAGGGGTAAAATCACTGGATCATTCCTGGTATATTTTAACTAACTGCCAAATTGTTTCCTAGAGTGGTTCTTAACATTTTACGCTTCTACCAGCAATGTATGAGAGTTCTGGCTGGTCCGTGTATTCACCAGTATTTGGGATTACCAGTCTTCAATTTTAGCCTTTATTGTGGGTGTGAACACACATCTCATTGCAGGTGTAATTTGCATTTCCCAGAAGATTAATGATATAGAGCATCTTTTCATATGACTCATTGGCCATTTGAGAATCTTTTTTGTGAAATATCTGTTTAAGTCTTTTGCCCATTAGATATTTTTTATTATGGGCCAGATGACTTATTTATGTATTCTAGATAGCAGTTCTTTGTCAGATGTATGTATTGTGAATATTTTCTCTGTGCCATGCCTTTTCATTTTCTTAATGATATCTTTAAAAAAAATCAAGTTAGCATACAATGTTATATTAATTTCATGTGTACAATATAGTGATTAATGATGTCTGTTGAAGAACAAAAGTTTTTAGTTTTGATAAAGTTTAATCTATCATTTAAAAATTTTTATGGTTAATATTTTTCTGTCCTGCCTGAGAAATTTTTGTCTAAACCAAGATTCCAAATGTATTGCCTTACATTTTGTTTTAGAAGTTTTCATAGTTTTAGCTGTTATGTTTAAGTCTGTGATCCATCTGGAATTAATTTTTGTATTTGGTGTGAGGTAAAGTTTGAGGTCCTCTAAACCCATAGGTAAGTGATTTATCCATGTGCTATAAAAATAATAATACTACTAATAAAGAGAAAAAAACAATAGCAATATAAAACCAATGTATACCCCAGACTCTTATAGGTGCAAATGACAGAAAACCCAACTCATAATTGAATAAGGAAGGGAAGATGTGTAATAAGGAAGGGCTTATGTAATTGAAAAATTTCAGGAGGAGAATTAACAGTTCATAACTGATTTTCAATTATAAATACCAGGACATGGAAGAATTGGATAGCAATTCATTTAAGTAATTTTAGAAAACTAATTATGCAGGTGTGGCTGGATCCAGGGGCTGGCCTCATGAGATTAGCGTTTGGTTTCTCTCTTTTTCCCCGGCTCAGTGTCTCACCTTCTCTCCTCAATGTCATCTGCATTTTTGGACAAGCTCTTCCCTCATGGTGGCTATGAGCATTTCTGGACTATGTCTCATCCTATCAGTTACTGAATTCCTCAGTAGTTTGATGGGTTAAATTTTATATATTTTTAATACCTGGGCATCTAAAATGCTCTGGTAGGGGGCAATGCCATCTTATATAGCTTGCAGCCAATGCTCCAGAAGTGCTGGAGGGAACTTTGTTGTCAGCTATCCATTAAAAGTTTGGATTCTCCCAGTTTTCCCAGCACAGTGTCTTTTTCTACATTGAAAAGCCCTGAGTTATTGCTGGGTCACTGGAGAGCCGTAGGGATTCAGTGCTTTGGAGTCAGGCATAGTCAGTTTTCATTTTGATATTGTTCGGCTGTGTGACTTTGGGAAGGCTCTTTGAGGTCTCTGGGACTTGGTTGCCTCATCTGAAAAAGGGGAATGATAATAGTACCGTCTTTTAGGATTGTTGTAGGAGGAAATGAGATAATGCATATAAAAAATTAGGATGAAGGTTGGTACCTAAATAAATATCAACTCTTTTATTGTAGAATTGGATAGCAGTGAACTCAGCTAATTCTATGGGAGAGGTAAACATACAGGTTTGAACTTGAATACTTTAGACTAATCATGATAAAGATAATTAGAAATATCTATATTATAGACTGTAAGAGTTCAGGGAGCCCCCTTCCTACTACCTCTTGCATGCTCTGTCCAGGATACCCTGTACACAACCATCATGGCTAAATGAGAAATGATGCTTTGATTACATAGAAAATTACTCTACCACTTCCACCCCTCAAATTCAAGGATCCCAGGTAAAAAACTGGGATAGGAAATAGCTTAGATCCAAGCCCATATTCTTACTTCCTTAATTCTTAACTTGAAAGCAGCTGTTTGGTCAATGCAGACTGACTACCCAGGCACGTTCAAGGACGCGCAAACAAAATCTGGTTGATGGTGAGGGGTGTTTCGTACGTGCAGATACAAGAGGAGAGATGGGTTCACATGCAGATATTGAAAAAGCAAATAAACAGGGAAAGAGGCAGCGTGGGTGTGTGCCATGCATTTGCAATAGCTGTTAACACTGCCCACTAGTAAAACAGGCTGACACTGATCACAGGAGCAAATAAGGGAGCTGGGAAAGGGCCAGAAGCTCTCCACCCAGAACTTCCATGCAAGGAGTGAAGGGGAGAAGGGGAAACAACTCCCTAAAAATCTTTTAACTCAAAGCAGTTTTATGACCTTTGAAAGCCAAACTCAAATTAACATAGTGTTGCTAAGTAGAGAGACTTTCCTGCTGGGTCTTCTATAATGAATAAACACCATTCATTTGTAATTAGCAGCACCCAGCTGCATAAGGGCAATTAATATGCTAACATGAATTAAAACAGTAGGTCCTCTTAAGAAGGCAAAACATCAAGGCTTTCTGGGTTTACTTGTGTTTGCCTTATGTGATTCTGAACTAGCAGCTTTGTCTTTGGCTCTTTTGTGATCTTCTGCACACCAGTGTGAAGAATATCAAGGTTCCTATAATACAGGGGCATTGCCAGGCTATGTGGTGCCACAGGCTACCTTTCCTTCTGCACCCTCAGGTTTTCAGTCTCTAGCCAGAGGCATTATTGGCTCTTGTAATTGGAAAAGTCCAGGAGAAGATTTATTTCACTGCAAAATTTGCTTTTGTTTCATTAACCATTTGTAACTTTTTCTTGCCCCTTAGCAGAAAGGATTCTAAGTAATCTATTATGTGGGGAAGCTCAGATCCCAAAAGTCCTTATTTAGGACCCTCCTGGGACTGCTTTGAGGACGTGGTCTCCCCCAGCGCAGCAGATAGGAGGCTGGATGCATCACAAGAGGGATGAAGGGTGTTCAGAGTTGGGAGACTCTCTCATCTGTGGGGTAGGGCCTGAGCAGCCTCATCAGCTCCTGATATCAGCAGCTCATAGACCCTTAATCAGCTACTGAAGCTGGAACCCTGAAGTCCTTCCCAGTAAGTTCTCGGGTACCTTTTCCTCAAATGGATGCAATTTTCAGATGCATGAGTTTTGGAAGAAAAAATGCCTTGCTTATGTCAAGAACAACCTATAATCTTTTTTTTCACTCCTCATTTGCTAGGCCAGTCCTTTTTTGTAGCATGCAGAGAAACTTCCATCTTTGTCAAAGTATTGTGAATTGTGAATTACAGTAAAAGCATTCAGGTCAATGAGCGTAAGTGGCACCGCCTCATAGTGGCCAGTGAGGTGATGGGAAGAATTTCATCTTTGCAGGAGCTCTTTAGCCTCTGCAACTTTGTGTTGGGAAAGAACAAACATGCTGTGGAGACAGGAGATTTGAGTTCCAGTTCTGCCTCTGCTGCTTCATAGCTGTGTGTACTTGGGTGATGAATTTAGACCCTTGAGCCACAGTTTCCTGAAGACGATATGCCCTCCCTCAAAGGGAGCTGTGATAGTACTATTTTGCCTGGAACATAAAAGCAAGCCCAATAAATAGCTCTAATTATTGCGAGAGGTAGCCAGGCACAGTGGAGTGAGCTTTTGGAGTCAGACTGACCTGGATTCAGAGAACAAATTTGCTCTTATTAGCAGTGTGACCTTCTGCACTTTATTTAACCTTGCCAAGAGTCAGCTTCTTCGTGTGCTATTTGGGGGTGATATGACAAATTTCATAAAATGCTCTGGTAGGGGGCAATGCCATCTTATGTGGGGATAATTGGAACCGTATAGTGAAAAGCATCAAGCTTGGTTCCTGGAATGTTAATAGGTGCTTAATAAATCTTGGCTTCCCTTGTCTGCTGGTTTTGGGGAAGCCAAGTAGTAGGAATGGGGCACAAACACATGGTTTGGAATCTTAGCTGCATCCCAAACAAGCTGTTTGATCCAGGGCCAGTTACTTAACTTATCTGAACCCCAATTTCTTCCTCTGCACACAGGAGAGTATAATATTATTTATGACAGGGTTAGGTGGGAAATACAATTAGTATGTGGCATGTAAAAATAGCTCATATTCATTGTATTCATTGTACTAGACCTTGCTCTAAGTATTTACATATATTGATCCATTAAACCTTGAGACTAGGGACTGTTACTAGGCCCATTTTACCAATAAGGAAATTGGGGTTCTGAGAGTTATGTTCAAGGTCATTTGCTAGGGGACTGGATTTAAATAAAGGCAGTCTGACTTCAGAGCCCAACCTTAACCATTGGGTTACATGTGTTTGTTTTTATCCTATAACCTTTTTTTTTTTTTTTAAGGTTTATTTATTTATTTTCAAGAGAGCATGAGGGCGGGGTGGGGGGGTGGGGAGAGGAAGAGGGAGAGAGAAATTCAAGCAGACTCCACACTGAGCTCAGAGCCTGATGCTGGCTCAATCCTACAACCCCTGAGATCATGACCTGAGCTGAAACCAAGAGTCAGATGCTCAACTGACTGTGCCACCCAGTTACCCCTCTGTCCTGTAACCTTTAAAGGCTCATAAATGAATTTGGAAAGGAGATAACATAAAGGAGCCCTATGGCCATGTCAAATCATAGTATCATGGACTAGGTATAGGCAAGGCTTTCCTGATGTGGCCAGGACATGTCTGAAGCACCAGTGTTGCTGTGAATTAGAACCACTGGTTTTCTGTTTCTTTCCATCCTGAGAAAGAATCTAGCTGGCTTGAATCAAATGAGGGAGGCAGGTTGTTGTGATTGATGCTTGTGCTGGATTTATCAGGAAAGGCTAGACTGTACTATAGTAACAACGCACCCAACACCACATCCACCCTCAAGTCTCAGTGGCTTAAACAATAGAGTTTTATTTTTTTCTTATTTCTTTAAAGATTTTATTTTTAAGCAATCTGTACACCCAACATGGGGCTTGAACTCAAAACCCTGAGATCAAGAGCTGCATGCTCCACTGGCTGAGCCAGCCAGGAGCCTTTAAAGGTCTGTTTCTTACTCATGTCACAGTGACATGAAAATTAGGCAGCCCTCCTGTTGATTCTCATCTAAGCCATAACTCCCTCCATCATGTGATGCTGCCATCTTCAACGCAGAGCTTTATGATTGCCATATAAGGGAAAAGAGTGTGGGTGGTCACTTGGGGGCTTGAGCCTATACCTGGAGGTGGCATTTATCACTTCTCTGTTCCTCCCATTAACAGAACACAGTCATATGGTTTCAAAGTAAAGGAGGCTGGAAATGTAGTCCGTCTCTTTTTGTACCAAGGAAGAGGACACAGATGGGAGAAATACCCAGCCATTTTTCCAGTATGTGCAGTGGAGGAGGAATAGTTCTTCCTCAAAGAACTTACGGTTCTAGAGCCTGAAAGTCCAAGATCAAGGGGTCGGCAGGTTATTTTCTCTTGAGACCTCTCTCCTTGGCGTGCAGAAGGCCACACATGGTCTTTTCTCTGTGCATGTGTTTTCCTGGCATCTCTTCCACTTCTTATGAGGACAGTAGTCCTGTTGGATTAGGGCCCTACTCTTATGACCTTAATTATCTCCTTACAAAGCCATATCTCCAAATATGGTCATATTGGAAGTTAGGGCTTCATCATAGGAATTTCAGTCTGTGACACCAGATTTCCGTTATTTATTGAACAGATGTTTATTGAGCACTTACTGTATGATTCTAGGTGCTTAGGAAATAGTGGTAAATAAAAGAACCTGCGTTTGTGGGGCTTATATTCTAATAGGTGATAAAAGCTATAGAAAAAAAATTAAAAATTGGCAGGGAAGAAGGTTCTAGAGGGCTGGCTGTGGGGAGGGGAGATGGTAGTACTTAAGAATGTACTTAGAGTGGATCTCATTGAGAGGATGGAGATTAGAGTGAAGATTTGAAGGCAGTGAGGAAATGAGTCATGGGGATGTCTAGGGCAGGAGCTTGCTAGGCAGAGGGAACAGTATGTGCAAAGGCCCTAAGATGGGGGAGTGGCTTGTGTGTTTGATGATCAGCCAGGGATCCAGAGGGGTTGGAGTGGAGCAGGTGGGGTGGGAGTGCTAGGGAATGAGGCCCCAGAGATGATGGGCATAGGGGAGGGAAGCAGATCTTGAGGGTCTTGCAAGCTTCTGGCAGGCCTTTGACCTTTACTCTGGAGAAATGCGAAGCCTTCTCTCCTAAGTAATTCGGAAGACTGGGCTACACTGGACAGCATATGGCTAGAGGTCTCCATCTGCTTTTTCCTCAGCATTTGTTCTCCAGTCCGTCGTAGTCTCCGCTATTCCCTACTGCACTCATTCTGTGTCATTCACTTATGTTTCTTATTTGGCCCCTGTAGGCATTAAGGATACAATTCCTGTTTTATGGATCAGTGTGTCTCAGGCAATGGCATCTTCAGGAATTGACTTCCTTTGAGTGAAAACTTGGTTCTGGTTTACAGAAAAAAAAAAAAAAGCATTATGGAGGCCCCTGCTAGTCTGGATTGATTGATGCTAACTGGATCGCAAGTCATTAGAAGCAAATTGAGCCTGGTGGGAAAAGATCTATCATGACCCCTACCTTGTCAACTTGCCTCATACTTCAGAGACTCCTCCCACACTGTCTCTGGGAGCACTTGGCACTGATGTGGGACTTAATTAAAAGAACACCACATGCCAGCTTCCTTCTACTGAGGACGGATGGCCTGGGAAGAGGGCACAGGATTCCCCAGGCTCCCTAGCAAGGCTGGTTGAATTGTAATGTTATCACAGCTGGGTTTATAGGCATTTGGAATGCATCATGGCTTAGGATAGAAAGCTTAAAACTGATGTATCTTCACACAAAGTAGCTTTGGTATGATCTTGGTCAAGTTAGAGAATCCTGCAAGACTTTCCAGTGCTGCAATCCTGGGTCTGGACCTCACCTCCTGGGTGTTAGATTGAAGGTTGGGGAGAGGGCGTGATCCTAGGAGAAGGGACAGACCTGAACTACCCACAGGGTCAGATCCCTGGTCCTCAGCAATGGTGTGAGGTAGGCACTTTTTGCTCCATCCCCAGAGTAATGCCATATAGGTGATGATTTCAATGAGAAAATGAGCTATTTTTATGACTAGTCAGTGATTCTCAGGTATGGCTTCTTTTTTAGAATCATTTCCAGAACTTAAAAAAAAAAAATACTGATGCCTTGGCCTCTTTTCAGGTCTGTCAAACCAGATTCTATGGTAATAGAGCCTGGACATCAGTATTTTTAAACTCTCAGATGATTCTAAAGTTCTGCCAGGATGGAAAAGCAGTGCTTTGGTCATTTGGGTATTGCCTTTGTGGGTTTTGCCCTATTTGGCCCCCATAATAAAAATGAAAGCAAAATAATGTTCTCAAACACTGGCTATTTACCATTACCTACCGAAGGCTGTGGGCCCAAGGCCCACTGTGTTAGAAAGACTGGCAAGCATCAGAGGCACCAAATTGTAGCTTTCTCTCTCTCTCTTTAAAGATTTTATTTATTTATTTGAAAGAGAGAGCATTCATGAGTGGAGAGGAGGGCCAGAAGGAGAAGGACAAGAAGACTCGCTGCTAAGCAGGGAGCCTGACCTGGGGCTCCATCCCAGGACCCCGAGATCATGACCTGAGCAGAAGTCAGACACTTAACCAACTGAGACACGCAGGTGCCCCTATAGTTTTCTCTTTGATGTTATCAGGATTGAAGAGAATTCAGAAGAGGACACCCTTCTTTTTATGGACTTTGGCATTGTCTAATCCCATAGCCAGGCTCCCCCCTTGTGGCATCTCTGGTGTGTCCCTGCCACCACATGCATGAGCCATGTACTTAGGAAAAACCCTGAGAGAATGCATGTTCTGGCAAGTCATTTCCGTCTTTCCCTCCTTCCTCCCTCTTCTCTTTGCCTTTTCTTTACTCCTTTCTCCTTTTCTTTTCCTTGGGTTTCATCCCTCTCACATTGTTCTTCTCTCTCTCCTCCCTCCCCCCTTTTCTTCCTCACATTTCTCAGTTTCATCTGTAAGTACCTGCACCTTCCTGTCCATCCCTCACCTTGGGGCTCAGCCCCTCCATTGCTTTATGCATACAGTACCCCCACCGTACCCTTCCCTCATCCCCATCTATCTAAATCCACCCTATTCTCCAAGGGCTCCCAAACAGTACTGGATCCAGGAAGCGTTCCCCGGCTCCCTTTGTAGGCTGCTATTAGTCTGTTAGCCCAATGCCCATATGGCCTTAGTGCTCCCTGCCCTTTGTGGTATTGAGTGGGAGTGGAGGGTGGTTAAGAGGGAGGCTGTTCAGCTACAGTTCCGTGTTTTCATTTCTGCCTCTGACCCTTGCTGACTGTGAGCTGGTGCAAGTCACTAAACTTTTATATCTCATGTTCCTCACCTACAAAATGAGGATAATCGTTGCACCTTCTTCATAAGGCAGTGGTGTAGACAAAACGAATGAACACCCAACAGAATGATTATGACCATATGACAACTTGTGTCCATGTCTGACCAACCCCCTCCCCCCCAACCAAGTGCTCTTCCTATGCAGGATCCTGATCTGGTTCATCTCCATGCCACAGTGCTCAGCACCAGGCCCATGGTTGGGATGCAGGACAGGTCTGTTGAAGCAACAAGTAGATTGAATGAATGAAGGGTTGCCTGCCAAACGGGATCTTAGTACCTAAGGAAGCAAGGACTCCATGGATGGTCCTGCAAGTCATTCTGAATCACTGAGAGCCTGACAGCCCAGGTTCATATTCAGATTGCCACTTCTCAGCTGGGGAGGTTAGGGGCCCCTCCCATGCCTTAGTTTCTACATCTGAAAATGGGTGTCATAAAAGCACCTACCTCATAAGGTGGTTGTGAGGATTGCATGAGTTAGTACTTGCAAAAAGCCTTGGGAGAGTACTTGGCAATCTAATGAGGAGAAGATATTATTCATGATTCTTGTTTTCTCTTACGTCTGTATTAAATGTCAGGCTTAGAGCTTCACCCCCTCTTTGATCCCCCACCCTACACAGATATACGCTCCAGCATGAGAAACCCAAGGAGAGAGAGAGAGAGAGAGAGACTCAGACCCCTGGGGCAGTGGCAGAGGCAGATGTGACAGCTAATTACCTCTCGCTATTATGAATTCTGCCCTCCTGCCTCACTCAGAGCGCCTTTTCACAAGATGGTGGAGGCATCGTGAGGATGTTCGGGTATTTAGATGGTGCTGCAGTCTAGTAAATTATCTTACTGGCCCTGAAGAGCCTCCTCTCACATGTCATTTTTCCAAGAATCCCAGCAACTCCTATTTTCCGTGGTGCCAGCTGGATGATAGAGCTCTGGTGATCCCCTTCTTCCCCTGGGCCCAGGGTGTGGGGTAGGAGTTTGCAGAAAATCCACCCAGGACTCCAAACCTTGGTCTGGGCTGGTTAGAGGAGGGATTTATATCTCTGAGGATAGTCAGCTTAAGGCTCCAGCCTCCCCTTTTCCAGATAAGTAACGAGGAGGGAGTTGTCACACAGCAGAACTGAAGCCAGCAGTTCTTTGAGCCTGGTGGGAAGGATGGTAAACCCAGGGGTGAGAAGTAGCTGAGATCACTTTGTCCTAAGGAAACACCTGTGGACATTGTGGGGGTGGGGGCTGTCAGGTCTCCCTCCAAGCCTCTAGGTCCCTCAGAAATAGGGAACAAAGATGTGTGTTATATACTTTTTCCTGAGTGACACCTTTCATTTAATTTGATTTTTACAACCTAAGTTAGGACATCTTTTCTCCATTTAAGTAAACAGAAAGGAAAGCTTAGAGTGATGATGTGACTGGCCCAGGGTCACTTAGTGACTTGCAGAATTGGCATTCTAAATCAAATCTTTCTAATTCTTTTTTACCATCTTTGCTGTCAAAGAGACAAAAGGAGTTGGCACCTATGAGGGTTCAGAAAATGAGGATATTCTGAGGCTTCCACCATGACCACGACCACCAGCTGACCTTCAGTGAGCCCTTAGATGGAGCACTGTGCACAGAGCCAAGCACTTGAGGTGTGTCATTTCCTTTCATCCTCAGTCACCCTTCCGAAGGTGCTATTTTTCCTGTTCGACATCTGAGGAAGCTGACGCTCCACATGGTGAGGCAACAATGCTCAGGTCTGTCTGGATTCTTTACATTGTGTCCTACCCACTGCTATTTCCCTGTGGGTTGGAAGCTTTTGTGCCTGGGAAGCTTCTGAGCACAGGGAAGGGCCCTGGACTATCCCACAGAACAGCAGTTTTCACAGCATGCTTCCTGGGGCTGTGTGGGTTTAGGCGGTTATCTTAGGAGTCAAGGTCAGGGTGAAGCAGTGCAGAACACCTCTGGGATCTCGAGTCAGAGCAGCCAGCCCTGCCTCTCCTTCACTGTTATATAAACTGGGCTTCCACAGTGCATTGCACTCCAGGAAAGCATTCTACAGTGCGGCATGGTTGCAAGCAAGAGTCAGAGGGGCCTGGTTCAAATCCTTGCTCTCCATTTGCTATCTTGAGCAAATGACCTTGCGCAAGGTACTCCATCTGTCTGTGGCTCAGGTTTATCCAGTCTGAAATGGAGAAGATAATAATAGAACCTGCTCACAGACCTCTTTTGAGAATTCAGTGTGATGGCACATGCACACGTTCAGTGGGGAATAAATACCAATAAATGCCAGTTCCTCTCCCTCCCCAGGCCTTTACTTAACCCCAAATGTTGCTTGGAGTAAACACTCCCTTTCAAAAAAGGATGGAGAAGATTCAGAATCATTTATTCCTCTATCCAGTCAGCCATCCAGCTGGCTTAATTAGTGTTTGAGCACCTATGGTATGTCTGCTGCTGTGCCAGGGGTCGAGTTCCAGGAGTGACAGTGGGAACAGGGTACAGAATGTGTTCTGTGCTGTCTACTCATGTGTCTGTTCATCCATCCATCCAACAAGTATTCACTGAGTACTTTCTGTGTGTCAGGCAGTGTTCACTGACCTGCCTGGGTATTTGACCGTATCTCAGGCTTGCTTCTAAGTTTTCCACCTTTCCGATATCACTTGGCTTAGAGGTCTTCTTCTTTTTTTAAAAATTTTTTTATTAACACATAATGTATTATTAGCCCCAGGGGTACAAGTCTGTGAATCGCCAGGTTTATATACTGCACAGCACTCACCATAGCACATACCCTCCACAGTGTCCATAACCCAACCGCCCTCTCTCTACCCCAGCAACTCCCAGTTTGTTTCGTGAGATTAAGCGTCTCTTGTGGTTTGTCTCCCTCCCAATCCCATCTTGTTTCATTTTTTTCCTTCCCTACCCCCCAAGCTCCCTGCCCTGCCTCTCAAATTCCTCATATCAGAGAAATCATATGGTAGTTGTCTTTCTCTGACTGACTTATTTCACTCAGCATGATACCCTCTGGTTCCATCCACGTCATCGCAAATGGCAAGATTTCATTTCTTTTGATGGCTGCATAGTATTCCATTGTATATATATACCACATCATCTTTATCCATTCATCTGTTGATGGACATCTAGGTTCTCTCCATAGTTTGGCTATTGTGGAAATTGCTGCTATAAACATTTGGGTGACCGTGCCCCTTCGGATCACTACATTTGTATCTTTAGGGTAAGTACCCAGTAGTACAATTGCTTGGTTGTAGGGTAGCTCTATTTTCAACTTTTTGAGGAACCTCCATGTTGTTTTCCAGAGTGGCTCCACCAGCTTACTTTCCCGCCAACAGTGTAGGAGGGTTCCCCTTTCTCCACATCCTTGACAGCATCTGTCATTTCCTGACTTGTTAATTTTAATGGCTTAGAGGTCTTCTTAATCCTGGCTCTCTCACCTTAGGTGTCGTCCTAGAGGGCTGTGCAGCCCCCAGCATACAGTAGGCCGACTGCTGAGAGATGGTGTGCGATGTCAGCGCCCCTGGTGGTTTTGCATGTGGAGTATGCTGTGGTCCTCTTCATAGGCACTTCCATTTTATCTCATTTCATTTACACTTTGTTGCTTGTACAACCCCTGATCTTGTTCTGGATGTCCTTCTGAATGCAGAAAGAAGAGTGTGTCCTAAACATAGAACAAGGGGAATCTCCAGTGAGCAGGGATGTAGGATAACTGTCTTGTGATCCCCAGTACATGGCAGAGCAGAATGATAGAATAACGGGTTTTGCAGCCTCCCTCTCTCTCTCCTTCTCTCCGTGTATGTGTGTGGGTGTGTGTGTGTCTGTGTATATATGTATGTTAGTGACACACCACACTGCTATGTGTGCTTGGTGTGTAGCTGTATGACCTGTTGTATGAATGAATAAGCCCGTGTGCACAGGAGTGGAATGTGTGCCTATTTGAGTGTGTGTGAATGTGTATTTAGAGGCATAGGTATTGTGTGCATGCATTGATACGTACGTGTGTTTCTGTTTGAGTTTGCAGGCTTATGGGTGAGTGTGGCCACACAAGTAGCTGTGTCCGTGAGTATGAAAACCGTACTGCTAGTTGTCCCCCCATCCATTATTCTACTCTTGTATGGTATAGACTTTTTGCTAGTTATGTGGCTTTTTGCTAGTTATGTGGCTTTTCAGAATCGAGATTTGCTTTGTAGTCCCCCCTGCAGCGTTGTTTAGGCATGTAAGTTCTGATCAATAGGGTGTGAGCAGAAATGCTGTGAAGAACCTCTAGGGCATGCCTCTGCAGGGCAGGATGTGCTCTCCCCATTCTCCCTGGGTCCTCACTCCCGTGGGCTGGAATGCAGGTACAGGGGAGGTGAGCCATCTTGGACCACACCATCAAGGGCAACACCCCGTGTGTGGACGAACAGCAACATGACGGGAGGATCCTGGGCTGCCCACACTCTGGAGCTTCTTTACTGGCCCTTACCTGCTTGTTCCAGATTGTTTCATGAGACATCAAGGAGGTTCTTATTTAAGCTGCTCTCCTGGGTTTTGGTGATAGCAGCTACAGAAATTGAATGAAGGTCTATCGTAGCTCAATATAATGCGTATATATGTTTCTGGTAAAGGCAATTTCTTCTCTGTAGAGTTGGAATGTCTCCAGTTTGATATCTGCCTGTTATCCAGCTAGAAAGACTCTGCCAAGAATATTGCAAATTGTTTGGTTTATTTGGAGAGGGAAAGATGTGAGGCTATAGTATTGAGGACCCAGCTTAGGGCCATTTGAGCTGTCCAGGAGAGGATAAAAGGGGTGCCTTCGAGTTACAGACCTGACCACCACTGTATGACCCTGAGCAAGCCCTGCCTGCCCACTTCTAGGCTGTATTTATTTTCACTAGAAAAAAGAAGTTGGACTGTTAACCCTATAGGTCCTTCTCAGCTCAGAGGTTCTGTGATATAGTTCTCTTGGCTTCTGGCCCCTGGAAGTTCTCAGTATATTCTCAAGAAGATGTATCCATTTGGGAAGCATATGGGTCCTGGTGCTTCAGGGTAGAGGTTATGGCAGTGAAGACCTGGAGCCAGTCGTATGCATAAAAGCCCATGGACTTTCAGCTTCTGATGCTCTGAATGTTTGAAGACTTGCAGGTACACAGCTGCCTTAACCCAAGATTATTTGTGAAACAGGCATGAACTTGCTCCACAGTGTTAAGGTGCAGAAAACTTTACATTTCTTCATTTTTCTAAGTCAAATGAAATCTGGCTCTGAGCCCCAATTCTCATGACTGATGGGATGGGCAGTGTCTGTCATCACTGGGCATCATTGGGCTTTCCCCACCCCCCACCCTACCCCGCAGTGAGACGGTATAAAATACTAGAGCTTCCATTGGTGTCCGCTGGGATGTGGTCCTCAGCTGTCTGTTTTGGGAAGTGCTCCCTGCAGTGGCTCAGTGGAGCTGTGGCTTAGATAAGGACCTCCTCATAGCCTTTGAAATCATGTTGTTGGTCATCACCCCTAGGATTCAAGTGTCACCCCATCTGAGGGGTGCCTCCTTTGGGACACTGCAAGGGAGAAGAGCACAAGTCTCCAGAACTTCGAGTCTGCCTTGCTGTACCCTCTTGGTCCTGGGGACTCCAGTTCTCTTCCAGGGTGAAACTCTTCTGTCCTCCATTCAGGTACCAGCCCTTCTCTCCTTGCTCCTCTGCAGTGACTCTAGTTTAATTCTGTGGTCAGTCTGACCTGCCCACTAAGGACAAGAGGGACTCCTGGAATTCAGAGACGCTCTGGCCCTTCCCCTCCCTCCACTCCAAGACTGGCTTAGACCTTCACCTGACCCTGTTCTGGAGAAATATAATTTGAGCCACGTATGTAATTTAAAATTTCCCAGTACCACCTGAAAATAGTATAATAAAATGGATGAAATTTATTATACTAATAGGTTTTCTTTAACTCAGTATATTCACAATATTGCCGTTTGAACATGTTATCAGTGTGAAAGTATTAATGAGATATTTTGCATCAGTTGGTCATTGAACTCCAATGTGTATTTGACACTGACGCCATGTCTCAGCTTGGAGGAAGCACATGTGGAGCGTTCGGCAGCCCCATGTGCTAGTGGCTCCCACACTGGACTGTGCAATCTTAGTACAATACAGCAGCAGCAAAATGTGGCTGGGAGGATGGGTGAAACAGCTGAAGGGGATTAAGAGGACACTTACCGTGGGCAGCACTGAGTGATGTACAGAACTGTTGAATCACTGTGCTGTACACCTGGAACTAATAGAGGGCTACATGTTCACTATACTGGAATGAAAGGTAATTAATGAAAAAAGAAAGTGACTAATTCAGTGGCATTTAGTACATTCACAGGGTTGTGTGACCATTGCCTCTAACTAGCTCCAGAACATTTTTGACAAGAAACCCTGTGCTCATGAAGAAGTTTTCTCCCCATGCCCCCACCTTCAGTCCCTGCCAACACATCATCTACTTTCTGTCTCTGTGGATTACCTATTTGGGATATTTCAAATAACTGAAATCATTTGATATGTGACCTTTATATGACTGGTTTCTTTTACCTAGTTTAGTGTTTTTCCAATTCATCCGTGTTGTGACACCTGTCAGTACTTTGTTCCTTGAGTGGGGCTCCATTGTATGGATGTGCCCCATTTGTCCATTTCTCATTTGATGGATACCCATAGTCTCTTAATAAGTTTGAAGTTTGGAGGGGCGCCTGGGTGGCCCAGTGGGTGAAGCATCCAACTCTTGACCTTGGCTCAGGTCATGATCTTGGGGTCATGGGATCAAGCCCCATGTTGGGCACTGTGCACATCGGGGAGCCTGCTTGGGATTCTCTTTCTCTCTCTCTCCCTCTGCCCCTCCCCGTGTTTA
This sequence comes from Enhydra lutris kenyoni, assembly GCF_002288905.1. Classification (NCBI taxonomy): domain Eukaryota; kingdom Metazoa; phylum Chordata; class Mammalia; order Carnivora; family Mustelidae; genus Enhydra; species Enhydra lutris. The sequence goes on along the minus strand of NW_019154129.1, from coordinate 377,615 downwards.
TGCTCTCTCTAAATAAATAAATAAATAAAATATTAAAAAAAAAAAGGAGTTTGGAAAGAGACAAAATGGTGGCTTGAATACCCCCGTGTTCATAGTAGCATTATTCTCAATAGACAAAAGGTAGAAGTGCCCTGCATGTCCGTCAGGGATGAAAGGATAAACAGAGGTAGCAGAGACCTGCAGTGGAGGATTCTGTAGTCTTAAAAAGGAAGAAAATGCTGACCCATGGTACCGCATGGATGGACCTTGAGGTTGTTACATAAAATGAAATAAGCCAGCTAGAAAAGAGCAAATACTATCTGGTTCTATTTATGAAATGCCTAGAGTAACCTAGATAATAGAGTCAGAAAGTGCTTAACAGGGACCAGAAGGAGGAGAGAACGAGGTATTGTTTCATTAGGACAAGAGTTTCAGTTTGGGAAGATGGGAAAATTGTGGAGATGTACAGTGTTGATGGTTGCACAACGATAGTGTCCTTAATGCCATTTAACTCTATGCTGAGAAATGAAACGTGTTGATATGTGTGTCTTAAAAACTGTTGTCCTGACTCCTAGGTTGATTTTAAAGAACTGGCCATTGGCTAAAGGAATTAGGAAAAAGCAGGTCTGTTTTCTCCACTTTCACAAAGGAGCTATTCCTAGATCACATTTGAGGTCATTAAATCTTCTTTGTTCACTGTTATGTTCTTTCTTTTTTTGGACTAATGCTAAGGCTTATTTATAAACAAACAGGTGATGACATAATATTTTACACCCTTAGTTTAACTAAAACACATCCATGTTCAGAGAATGGGCTTGAAGGGAGAATGTATGACAGGTTATAAAAGAAAATATATTAAGTTATAAATCTTTGCAATCTGTTTCTGCCCCAGGCCTGCCTTGCTTACTACTCTCTTTTCTTACACAGTATCTCGCTGATGGTAGAAAAGGAAAACTGGGAGAAGCCAGAGAGCTGACACCGAATAGGGAGAAGAGAAAAAGCAGAAAGACTGCAAGGGTTTGATTTATGAGCGAGTCTTGCAGAGCATGGAATGAAGAGAACAGAGACAGGCTGGGGAGAGGAGTTTAGAGTTTTGCTGTGCACTAAGGCAGTCTTTTTCCTTGGCATTGTTAGCAAATACTGCAGCAGAGACGTAAATTGCCTTTTGATTACTATTTATTTGAATGTCGTAAGGAGATGAGCTGAGACACAAGGTGACAAGGTCCCATTTGGGTCCCATTTGCATCTCTAGGACCTAGGAAACTGTCCTATAGTCGTGATTGAGTCACTGTATTTGACAGTGGAGTTGATCCTCTGCATGATCATTAGGATCTCGTCCTTCTCAGCTCCCTTTTTTTCTCTTACATTATCCCCAACACCTTGTGAAGGGCCCCTCTGAAGGGATCAACTGAAAGAAGCAAGAGCGGTTCCCTGTGCAGGGGGAATACTGCAGCAATTATCACTTAATGTCATCCTGACGCTCTGGAAACGAGCTGAAGCGAGAAAAGATAATGGTGGTGACAGAAATTATGTTGAGAATAGCTGTACATCACTTCATTTAGTGCAGGGGGAGTCAACATGTTCATAAAAGTCCATTCGGTCTGTAAGCAAATAACTTAAGTCATTCAAACTCGGTCTTCTTGGACCGTAAAGCCTCTGGCAATATTTCGTATAAAGGACTCTATAGAAAGATAAATTATATTTATTGAATTGAACTTCAAGTAATAACCCTGCCACCTACTCTTTTTTCCTGGCCTTCCCAGTCTATGAATTTTGATGAATTACAAAAAGTTCTACAGCAGCATAATCACTTAAACAAAAAGTTATCCAGGTAATAACACAAGCACCTTTAAAATGGAGAAAAACTCATTTGCCTTTTAGGTTTGATCATTATTTATTTTCTCGCTGCTCTGATTGCCTTTCTCTGGAATAATGTTCAGAGTAATACCTTTTTATTCAAGGCTCAAGGTGTTCCTTGGAATCTACCACTCTATTCTATAAAGGACTAATTCTTGGATGCTTTTGGTCAGATTTCTTCCACCTCCAAGTTCTAATCTTGGCTTTTCATAGTCAAGCTTGAAGCTGCACTGGTCCAAACGAGGGCCTCTTCCATACAGAAAAGATGCAGGGAGCTTGGCTAGGGAGTATCCCAGGATCATATGAAACCATAAAATAATACATTCGTGGAATCCCACCTAACTGCTTCAGTCTTTCTTTCCTAATTTTGATTTGTCTGCATTGCCTTTTCTGAAGACTCAGCTCAAGTATCCTTTCCCTTAGGGAGCTCTGTCTGATTTATTTCCAGGCTAGGTTATGTTATGTGTCTCCCATAGGCTTTTTATAGTGAGAATTTGTTGAAAGTTTGGGTTTTCAGGATCTTTGATTTCCCTGTGTTTGGAGAATTCATTCATTCATTCATTCATTAACTCATTTGTTCAATAATATTTATTGAGAGCCTGCTGTGTTCCAGGCACCGTCCTTGGCACTGAGGACACAGCAGTGAATAAACCAGACACACATATTTCCTTCTGGAACTCACATTTGAGTAGGGAGAAATAGATGAGTATATAAATAGATATACATACAGTGTGTGAGATGGTCGTAAGAGCCATGGGGGAAGATATAGCATGGAAGGGTAGTGACAGATGCTGGAAAAGGGAGGTTTTAGAGTTTTAAATAGAGTGGTCTCACTTAGAAGGTGACTTTTGAGCAAAATCTGGAAAGAGGACTTCCCCTTACCATAAGAGTTTTGGTGATGAGAGACAAAGTGCATCTCTAACTGTAGAAACTTATCAGGTGAGATGCTCATTTTCCCAGCATGCCTTGCAGCTAGAGTGAGGGTGAGTGATCTAGAATAATTGAATCCAAAGACTTTGCTTTGGGATCTGGCAAGATAAGCTAGGAGAGTGGAGAATCCGTCCTGGAATAGCTGTGGCAGCCATGTGTTGGCTCCAGGGGCGTGGGTCAAGAGGAGTCCAGTGCAACTTATGGTGTCTAGTGCTGAGGTAGTGCTGTTTAACTGAGATGGTCAGTGTTCACTCACCGTGGTTGCAGAGTCTTCACCATGGTAGTTTTGAGACTGGGGTACTAGCTGCAGCTGAGCCTCCCTTTTCCTGTCTGTTTTCTGAGCTTTGTTCTTCAGGCTTTCTGGTACTACTGTGAGCTCCCTGGGATATTTCCAGCAAATTTCTTTCTTGCTTAAATAAGCCAAAATTGGTTTCTGTTGCTTACAGCCATTAACTCTGACTGGCACATCCCTATTCCATCCTGCGCTTGCCACCTTTAGTGCTTCTCTCTCAACATGTTGTAATGCCTTATTTATGCGTGTGTCTCCTGTTTACTGCAGGCTGTTGAAAGGAGAGAACACATATTTATTATTCATCTTCATGCCTTAGGTTTCTAGCCTGGTTGTTGGCACACAGTAGGAGGTCAGTATGCTTTTGTTGAATCTGTGAATAAACAAGGAAAGGAAAGAATAAATGGAACTTCTGAGTCCAAGCTTTTTTTCACAGCATCCTTCAGGTAAAATCCAGAAGCCATATCCAACCATGCCAAGCCACCTGTGTCACTCAAGTCTAGAGCCCATTTCTTGCAGTGAAGCATGCAGATCAAAGGTGAATGTTTTTCTGCTGCTATCTAAAGCACCTTTCCACTAGGATGCCACTGCAGAACTCATTGCTTTGAGGAAGAGACAAACACGGAAAAATTAGTCCTCAATTTCATTTCAAAAAAGGGAAACTAAAAATCTTTTTTTTTTTTTTTTTAAACTTAAAATCTTTTGCATGCAGAATGGAACCAGGACATCTAGACTCTGCTGAAGAACTGATGATCTTGGGTATATCGCTGACATTGGCCCCAGTTTCTCCTTCTGAAAAATGGGGAGATGAAGTTAGATCAAGTGTCCCAATTGGTATACTGTTGACATTCTGGTCTGGATAATTCTTGTTGTGGAAGCTGTTAGACATTCATCGCGGAACGTCTAGAAGCATTCCTGGCCTCGACTCAATAGACGCCAATAGTATTTCCCTCACTGTGACCAACGGTGTCGCTAGACATTGCCAGATATGCCTTGGACATAAAATCACCCTGGTTGGGAACCACTGAATTAGATGATATTAGATGATAAACAGTTTACAAGTTTCAGGACTGGAGTGAGAGTCGGGGCTCTGGTATCTTCTAGTACCCACCCCTGTGTGTGGCATCGTGGCAAGCATTCAGTACAAGCTGAATAAGTGAAATGAAATACACAGTTCCTTCCAGCTAGATCAGTTCTTTGGCAGCAAGAGAATCACATAGATGATGATGCTACTCATTACTGATGTGCCTGCCCCTATTTGGGTACTGTTTAACATTCCTGGATAGAAATGAGCTAAAGATAGAGCCTGGCACTACTAAAAAATAGGTCTGTCTGCCACTTCAGCAACAACATAGTGACTGTAATTATCAAGGAGGGTCCATTCAGTTCTGACAGCGATCTCAGATCATATTCCTCAAAAGTTAACTCTGAATTTTATGAATATGACAAAGCTGAGAAAAATGAGTCCAAATTGTAGAATGAGAATTGTAGAATGTGTATTGTTCAGGTAGCAATAGATTATATGTAATGATTATGAATATTAATTTCCAGTTCTTAAATTGCTTATTGTCTTTTGCCCTGTGTGTGATTATGAAAGTAGCTTCTTTTTTAGTCCAGCCAGGACTTTCCTTCTCCCTTCATCTCTACTTATCTACCTTTTGGCATTCCACTCTGTCCCTACTATCAACCCCATTTATAAAAAGGATTGAACTGATTATATAAGTAGATCAGGATTATGTAAGTAGATAAGGTTTGAACTGATTATATAAGTAGACCAATTGTTGCTATTTTAACAATATTAGGTATTAGGTCTTTGGATCCAGGAACCTGGGATATCTTTCTGCTTATTTAGTTCTTTCATTTCTTTCAAAAATGGTTTATAGTTTTGTACCTCCTTTGTTGAATTTATTCCTACATAATATATTGATGATATTGTAGATGGAATTGTTTTGTGAATTTCATTTTTGGATTGTTTGTTGCTAGTATATTGAAATAGAATAGATTTTTGTATATTAATCTCACATCCTTCAACTTTGCTGAACTCATTTATTTATGCTAATAGTTTTTTTGTGTATTTCTTATATACAAGAAAGATTTTCTAGTGGTTCTTTTCCTAAACTTCTTACGTGCAAGATTTTTTATATGCAAGATCATGCAAATAGACATAATTTTACTTCTTCTTTTCCAATGTTGACACTTTTTCTTGCCTAATTTCCCTGGCTGGAGCCTCCAGTGCAGGGTTAAATAGAAGGGGTGAGACTGAACCTTCTTGTCTTGTCCTGATCTTAGGGGGAAAAGATTCAGTCTTTTCACTTTTAAGTAGGACCTTAGTGGTGATTTTTTTTTCCTTTTTCTTTCTTTCTTTTTTTTTTTTCTTGTGGACACCCTTTATCAGCTTGAACCATTCCGAGTTTTTACAATTTATCAGAAGGGGGTATTGAATTCGGTCAAATGCTTTTTTGATAACTGTTCATATGTTTTTTTGTACATTGTTATGTTTATGTGGTGGATTCTAATACTTGATTTCCAGATATTAAATGACACTTGCATTCCTGGCATATAGCCCATTTGCTCACGGTATATAATCCTTTTATTATATTGCTGGATTCAATTTGCTAGTAATTTTTTTTTTCACATAAGGAAGCATTTATTTGAGGTTTAACATGAAATCATACAAATAAAATTTGTATAAACACAAATCCACATCGAGTCATAACACAGATAGCAAAAGACAAAGTAAAAACAAAGAAAATTAATTGGCGGCTATATACAGTTGGACATAGTTGTGTCTTGTACACTAGAAAGTCTTTTACAAAATAATCATCTTAGATCAACAGAAGACCAATCTTCAGTGTCATCCTGCAAGATGGGTTAACTTTAGCAATTTCCTCCTGTTTTCTCCAACGTCCTTCTTTAGTATGGCTGGTAATTGTTTTGGTGATTGCCACCCCCTCGAGATGCCTTGCCGAAAGTGCTCTGTTGGCCACTGTAGTCTGCATATCCCTGTCCATATCCGTAGTTCCCATAGTTATACCCACTATAATCATAGCCGCCATAGCCACTATGGTTTTGATCACCACCATAGGCACTATTGTAATTTCCATATCCTTGATCATAATAGTTATTAAATCCTTGGTTCTAGTTTTGGCCCTGACCTTGTCCACGACCCCTCGTGCCACCTCGTCCACCAGCTGCAGCACCTCTTCCTCCTTTTTGTTGCTGCTGTTGCTGCCTGTATACCTCTTTGGGTTGTGCAACTTTGATTTCACACTTCCCAGAACCGATTTGATGATACCTGCTTTCTAAAAATTTCTTTACTGGCTCTTCATCTGTATATGTAATAAAACAAAATCCTCTTCTTTCATTTGTTTTTGTATCCATGGGAAGTTCAATATTTTCAATCTCTCCAAAGGCTCCAAAATACTTCTGAAGAACAAATTAAAGAATTTGCTAGTAATTTTTGAGGACTTTTGCATCTGTATTCTTAAGAGATAATGGCCTGTAGATTTTTTTTTTCTTGTGATATCCTTACTTGGTTTTTGTATCAGGGTAATACTGGCCTCACAGAAGGAGTTGGCAAGTGTTCATTCCTCCTTTATTTTCTGGAAGTGTTTGTGAAGAAATCAGTGGTATTCATTCTTTAAATGTTTGGTAGAATTCACCAGTGTAGCTATCTGGTCCTGACCTTTTCTTTGTGGGAAATTTTAAAAACATTTTTTTTATTACTAATTCAATTTCTTTACTTGTTATAGGGCTGTGAAGAGTCTCTGTTTTTTTCATGAGTCCAGCCTGTTTTTGTAAATGGGGTTTTTACTGGAACACAACCATACTCATTTATTGACAGATTGTTTGATATAACAATGATGAATTGAATGAATGAAGTTGAATACTTGGGATACAGACTGTATAGCACACAAAGTCTAAGTATTTACTACATGGCTCTTTATAGAAAAAGCTTACTGACCCCTCTTGTAGAACATGAGGTTTTTCAGGAATGCATCTGTTGTATAATAGTAAGTAAGCTTATATTTAATGAGCATATATTGGGTTGCACCGTATTAAATTGCCATTTGTGTAGGTCAAAAATGGTCAAATATTGGTACTTACACATATGGTCAATGTAACATAACTTTCCAAACATAGGAAAATGAATGGAGTACAGTCTGTGCCCTTAAGGAGCTACTAGGACCCGCACTCACATACACACGCATGTGCACACACGCTGCCGCTCTCTGTGAATATAGGAATTGTTAATCTAGAGGCACAAGCTCAGTATTGCAGGAGCACAGAGTAGCGTGTGCACAGTTCTTACCAATAAGGGTAAGGGAAAGGGACTAGAAGCTTGAGAGGCCTCCAGAGAAGCGGCTGTGTTTCTGGCCACTGTGCATTTGAGCTGTACTTCATGGCACACATAGGATTTGTATCAGGTAAAAAGAAGCATTTTCTAGAGTTTTCCTCAGGTGTGGGGGTGGGATTGACATTGAACCATAAGAAACATGCTACATTTCTTTCCTTCAAACAGAATTGCAATTCTTCTTGGAAAACAGTTGCTGAGAATTATAGGACATTAAAGATCAGGTGTGCATGACTCCCGAATTTTTAGATGAAGGTTGGAGGCAAAATGATTTGTTCAAGGTCTCCCTGCTGTTGACCAGTTATTTTATTGGCACGACCAGAGCCTATGTCTTCTAAGCCCCAATTCAGGGCAATGTCCATCAGGCCACTTGGCTGTACAAGGCAACAGAGTCAGAGAAATCACCTACTAGGGACACTGGTGGCAGACAGGCCTGGGTTTGAATTCTGGCTCTGGCACTTACTGACTCTTACTCATCACAGGGTTTGTGAGCCGGAATTGCCTCCTACACAGTCACCCTAGAGTAGAGGATCGGAGCTCAGTCTGAAACCAGACTCTCCGAATTTCATCCCAGCACCACTACTTACTAGCTGTGTGACCCTGAGCACATTACTTAACATCTCTGGGCCAGTAATATGGAGATAATACTACTACTTATCTCACTGAGCTATAGGACCCAGTGAGTTTAGGATGAAATAGATATACAGGCACACAGAATAATGCCTGGGACATATAAAGTACTGTATGCTAACATTATTATAAGAAAAACAGACTGTTAAAAGAACCAAGGAGGATAATTTACCTGAGCCTTTTTCCAGACTTGTAGAACAATACAAGTAGAGTATATTATTATTCTTTATGTGAGTTAAAAGACTGGCAGCCTGGAGATTGAAGGTGATGACTGTCATTTATTAAAGCCTTACTATTTGCCAGGGACTTTACTTCTATTATTTAAGCATCACAAGACCCAGAGATGGTTATTACTTTTGGTTGACGATAGTGACTGTGTAGCTGAGCATAGGAGGGAAGCATACAGACTCTGGGGCCAGGCTATCTGGATCTGAATCCTTCCTTGCTCAGCCTCTTACTAGCTATGTGAACACAGATGAGTTGCTTACACCTTGTACCTTAGTTTTCCAGTCTGTAAATGAGAATGATGAAAACAGTTTCTGCTTCACAGGTTGTTCTGAGGATTAAATGAGATAATTTTGCAAAGTACTTAGGACAAAGGAAGGAAGGAAAAAAGGAGAGAAAGAGGGAGGGAGGGAGGGAGGGAGGTGAGGGAGAAACCTAGCATCAGTGAGATTATGCAGGTTGCTCACAACACATGACTCGTACATTTGGAAGCAGGGGTGGGTAAGCAGGTCTGTGTGGGTCTTCTCCAAAGCCTATGCCCTTTCTGCTTAACCAGACTTAGGAGAAAGGCAGAGATGGGGAGATGTGTTTCAAGACATCAGGCAGAGCCAATTCTCCAGGTTTCTAACAGCAGCATCTTGTTCCAAATGGATGAGTGATCAGGGAAGGTATGAGCCATTAAATGATGTTCAGAGCCAGTCCACTTCACATCCAGCCAGGGTCTCTAAGGCCACTTGGTAGACAGGTCCTTCTTCCACTGCGATCCTTGCCAAGGACTTGCTGTGCTGGAACTCAAGCCTCCATCTTTTCACTCTTCATTTGGCAATACCTGGGGACTTTGGGCAGGGGCTCAGGGCCCAGACCTGGGAATTGCAGACCATGGGCAAAGGTTGGAATTCTTCCTTCCATGACATCTCATTTTCCAGCCTTTAGCAGCTTGCTCTCAGAGGGCAAAGGTCCTGGCTGGGCATTGTGTGGCTGGATCATCTACTGAAGTCCTCATCTGTGTTTTGTTCTCCTTATCTCCCTATCTCCTTATCTTTGTACCTTTCCTGGAATTTCAGAAGCGAGTGATTGTAAGATGGTACCACTATTTGGTATTTCACTAAAAAAAAACAAAACACACTACCAATTAACCTATGATACGTGCTTATCATTTAGAATCTTAATTTCATACTCCTGAAAGGAGCTTGCTAGTTCCTTTGAGACATAGATTTCAACATGGATCACTCCTATGGACATATAAAAAAGAAAATGTAAACAAAAAATTATTGAGAGTGGTCCTAAAACCTCATCGTATTCAATGTGTAATGCCTCTGAATCACTTTTCAACTTAGAGATGTCTGTGGTCACCGGTGTTTGTTTTTTCCACACAGTGTCAACCTTTGGTGCTGTTCAGTATTGGTGATGTGGCATTTCCTAGAAGAGTCTTCTCTAGGGGTTCCAGGGATTTTTTTTTTTTTTAAAAGGAAACTCTACAAATTTTGATGTTGACATGTTCTTGGTCTTATCAGGATATTGCAGTGAAAGGTTTTCAGATAACAACCAACACTCATATTCCTCCCTTAAGTGATCCTCAATGGTTTGTTGACTGAAAGGTCAAAGAGTTGTAGGTGTTCAGTCACACTGCCTGGAGTGTCAACCAGATTTGAACATGCACAGGAAATGATACCTATGTCTTGAGTCCCTTTGACCAAAAGCTATGCTAAGATATCAGTAATGAGATGCCTCATAGTATCAGAGATGTTTTAAGGCAGGAAAAGATGTACATCTTAGAATAGATGAAAGAAGGGTTTTTCCAAGAAGGGAGCCAGTCCACTATATGTCTTTGCATGGGATGTGAGACCCTTTCCTGGACTTTTTTGGGGAGTTTATTGGGGAGAGAATCCTAGATGGCTCCTAAACAAAGTGAGGATGGAGGGGAGCAAGTTCGTGCTGGGCGTGGGGCAGAAGTGAGAAGGGCAGAGAGTAGAGGGAATCCCAAGTCTAGGAAGGTGGGCAGTTCTGTGAGATGTCAGAATGTGAGACTGGCTCCCTCCCAAACTTTGGGGTGTCAGGATCTCACTGTGGACAGTCAAGGTGCACCCACAGAGGTGTTCTTAGACACTGGGCTTCTGCATTCTTTGGGACTCACATGGCTAAGCAGGACCCATCACAGTACAGCTGCCTGATTTCATTTATTTATTTGACAGAGAGAGATCACAAGTAGACGGAGAGGCAGGCAGAGAGAGAGAGAGAGAGAGGGAAGCAGGCACCCTGCTGAGCAGAGAGCCCGATGCGGGACTCGATCCCAGGACCCTGAGATCATGACCTGAGCCGAAGGCAGCGGCTTAATCCGCTGAGCCACCCAGGTGCCCCTAGCTGCCTGATTTCAGAAAGCAAAATGGCTCCCAGAGTATTCTGCTCTTTCTTTTTTTTTTTTTTTAAGGATTTAAAAATTTATCTATCTATCTATCTATTTATTATCTGACGGAGACACAGTGAGACAGGGAACACAAGCAGGGGAGAAGCAGAGGGAGAGGGAGAAGCAGGCTTCCCACCGAGCAGGGAACCCCATGCCGGGCTCAATCCCATGACTCTGGGACCATGACCCAAGCCGAAGGCAGATGCTTAACAACTGAGCCACCCAATCACGCCTAGTCTGCTCTTTCTAACTTTGAGGCCCTTTCCTGGTCCTGCTGAGTGAGAGGAAGGTCTGATAATGGCCAGAATCAAGTATTCCTGACTGGCCAATGGAGTGAGGCTGGGATTCAACTTTGATTTAGAGAAGATAAATGTGACAGTTTTTGTCTACTCTCTTTACACAATAAGAATAAATTCATATATGTTACTTGTCTGTTACATATGTTAAATAAGTTTTTTTTTTTTTTTTTTAAATTGAAGATCTTCTCTGGTTGGAAATAACCCTTGAGCCTGGCCTCGGTTCCCCCAGAACATCTCTGTGTGGCTTCATTGAGCCTTATATGGTATTTCTAAGTGGGTCACTAGAGGCATCTGGGGCCAGAGAAATTGTGAACGTTGCAGATGGCTTGTGCAGTTGGCTCCTCCACATGTCAGTGGTACTCCCTTGGTCACTTATGACAGGTGCAGGCACTTCCCACATTTCCAAATGGCCCCCCTCAGGGAAGCACTCCATCTGGTGGAGAACCACCAGGGTAACGGGCTACAACCATGGCATTGCTGAGTGATGGGAGCAACTCATTTGGACTCTCTAGGCTGACATTTCACTCATCATTGCCCCTGTGATAATTCAAAGATAAACTATTAACAGGGACAGCAAGAAAGTATTTGAAACAAAGGAACCGCAAAACAACTAACTGTATAGAAACATTATACTCTGTGAGAGAAAATGTAGGAGAAATCATATATGCATTATTATTAGTGCCGCAAAGATTATTCTTAGAATTGCTAAAAATGCAAGAAATTCTGAACAAGTGCTGCTTATCTGGTTTCTGCTGAACATAATCGGGGAACCTGAAAAGACAAAACAGTATCATAATAATTACTTAATTTCAGACCAGTGGCCAGGAGAATACCACTCCTTTTGGTGAGGGGAAAGGAAATGAAAGGAAATTTTACTTTTCAAGCATTTTTATATGCCAGATACTGCAGTAAATGGTTTACCTGAATTTTTTCATTTGATTTCCACTGCAAGGCTGAGGTTGATATAGTTACATAGTTGTTCCCATTTTATAGATGGAAAATTGAGGCTCAGAGAGATTACATCACTTATTCAGAGTCGTACAGCTAGGAAGGGGTAGAGCCAGTCTTCAAAGCAAGGCTTCCAGACCACAATCTTTTTTTTTTTTTTTAAGATTTTATTTATTTATTTGACAGAGAGAGATCATAAGTAGGCAGAGGCAGTCAGAGAGAGAGAGGAGGAAGCAGGCTCCCCGCTGAGCAGAAAGCCCGAAGCTTGATCCCAGGACCTTGGGATCGTGACCTGAGCCGAAGGCAGAGGCTTTAACACACTGAGCCAGCCAGGTGCCCCCCCCAGACCTACAATCTTTTCATTGCAAGACACTCTCCAGGTGAAACCAAGGAGAGTGTTTATCAAAGCAGCATTTTTGTTTTTGTTTTTGTTTTTAATGCAAGTGTAAGTAACAAAACAGTGTTGTATTAGTTGCAGGTATAATATAATGATTCAACAGTTCTACGCATTTCTCAGTGCTCATCAAGATAAGTATTACCAAAGCATCTTTTAAGGCCGCCTAGTTTGAAGGGTAATTCAAATTATGGTCAAGGGTGGTCAAAGCACAGCGGAGATGGTGCTGAGCATGGAAGGTCAGGTGAGCCAAAAACAAGAGGACCAGCCTGGAGGTCAGAAACTGGGAGGGCTGAATGTAGGGTGGAGCTCAGGGGCAAGAATGGGTGAGAACGCGGCGTTCATCAGTGAGCTGTGTGCGTGTTAGTGTGTGCCCCTGCACCTGCCCCTCTGCTGTCCCCATTGCCTCGATCAGATACAAGAATGGGAACAGATACTGAAAGGAACCATGCAGTGTTGATGGACTGAATGGTTAACTGTGTTCCCAATGTGCTTGGCTTAAGGACACAATCTGTGCTGTGCTTCTAAATGGAGACTCCTGCGGTAATTAGAATTATGCTCCTCTTGCAAGCCCACTGAAAGCTTTTGCTTCTTTAGATGTTCCACTAGCGTAAACCTGGGACAGTCATTTCATTCTGGCCCTCTTGGTCTTGCTGCTTACTCAGCCTTGTTCCGCTCAGTTGCAGCCAGTTAGCAGATGTGCTGGCTGCCTGCTTCATTCTGGGCATTGAATGGTCCATGCTCCATTCTTAGGACAGTCTGTGCCAGCTCTCTCTGCCCTTCTAAGATGTCTGCTGATGTTGCCTCCCTTGCCTTCCCTTTGTACCGGACTGCTTTCAGAATCAGTAATTTTATTTTTTGTTTCCCAGCCATGCTGAACACATTCCTGTTCTCCAAACATGCCAGGTTCTCTCAGGACTCCAGGCCTTTGCACACATGGATGCCTGACTAATTCATCCTTCAGATCTCAGCTAAGATGGTACTTCCCTCAAGAAGACATGCCATTGCCTGCAGGCTGAGTAGGGATCCACATGTTTCTCTCATGCCTCATGTATATAGCTCCTGCCCCATCATCAGGGCACTTGTCATCCCTAAATAGTAAATAGTTGACTGATTACCTCTTAGTTTATTCTTTTAGGTGGTTAACATTTGTGAGGACAGAGGCTGTATTTCTTTTATTTGATGTGTGTCTGAATTCAGTTTTTGAGATCTAACTTCGCAGCTATCTGGTTAGTTACTGTTGTTGGCACTCCTTGTCTAAAGGCAGGGGAAAGTTCCAAAAAACTCTTAAGGAAGATTTGACTACATTTGGAAATGAGTGGTGGTCACCTGGTTTAGTTTGATGAAACTAGAAAGCTCTTTTCTGCTAACAGGTGTCCTTCTGACATGAGACCATCTACTCTTTTGAGTTATAGATAATTGTCTTCTTTTGAGATGCTTGTATTCCTGAGAGGCTTAATCAAGCCATGTGGTATGAATTAGCTTTTCTTAGTGGTCTCAAATTGTGCTGATCAGAGAGCTTACCAAAAGAATTAAAAAACAAAACAAAACAAAACAGATTCCTGGTCCCTTTTCATAGAAATGACTCCACACTGAATGGGTCATTAGCATACTTGCACTCAGCTAGCCTTTTAAAGGGAAAGCGTAAACCACTCATAGAATAGTGTATTTTGGTGGTAATTTACAGTGTTAGATTTGTTACAGAACCCAGTTTATCACAGATGTATAACTAAACTAATCCCCTGTGAGGAAAACTGTTAGTTGGCTCCATCCGCATTCATTCCAACTTCCTTTAAAGGTGCTTCACTTCCTAGAAAGAAAGTACATCTCCCAGAGAGGATTTCTGAAAATTAGACACACTTGCTTGAAAGTCAGATTCAGAACTGAGTTAAGTGGAACAAGGTCAGAGGCATTCCTTTTGCTGGTGCAGTGCACAACAGAGGCACTTTGGACCTACAGCTTATAGATTCCTAGCTTGGCAGGCAGCGTCCTCTGTGTAGTAGGACCAGAGGATCCTTCCGGGGCTCAGTTCTCCTGTGTTGTTTCAGCAGTCACTCCTAGAAGCTCAGTCTAGAATCTGTTTCTTCAGTTGTCCCAAGGATTCTAAAATCCATTTCTGCACAAGACAATGCACGGGGCCCCAAATCCAACAGATCTGTGCTTTAGCAGCTGAAGTGGATTATGTTCTCTGCAACCATACCATAAAAAATCACCTATTCATTCTAATTCAGACCTCAGACTTCATCATTCATATCTATATCATTGCCAACCTGGGGGTCTTGGGAAAATGAAGTTCTACTCTACAGGGCCTTCTGCCCCTAAAGTTTTGATCACGAAGCAGATTGTGCCATGATTCTATAAAGCCCAGGATCTTTGCTTCCCTTGCTTCCCTTTGAATCCCCATTCTAGATGAAGGTCAGTGACCCATCTCTTCTAGAGCTTTTAATCTTTTATCAGTGCTGATAAGATAGGGTCTGATATAGCGTGGGTTCTTATAAACAATTGTTGAAAGAGTTAATAACAATGAGGACATGCTTGAATGGGGAGGGAGCAATGTATATGGAATGGAAATACAATGTTGGTACAGAGTAGGTACTCAATGAATAACTGGGTAGTAAAGGTAGGAACACAGCTTAGTACCTGGTGCTTAGTACACAGTGGGTGCTCACTAAATTTTTACTGAGTGAATTAATAAATGATTTCTATAAAATGCCTAGCATAGAGCCTGGTCTGTAACATTTAAAAATAAATAATAATTTCCTATAATTGTGTGGATTCTTTCTTCTACCATCTCTTCCTTCGCTCCCTCGTGTTCACCTTGGCCACGGTCTCATTTCTTGCCTTAGAGCCTTCCTTGGCTTTAAGCCATCCATCAACATCCATTCATCTGTCTTCTGTCAGCTAAGTTCGGGCTCATCCCCAACTAACATTTTCAGGTATCTACGTTTGTATATACACCTTACAAAAATAAGGAGATGAATCATCACATGCCACCTGCTACCTATCTGCTATGTCTTAGGCACCTAGTTGGTGCTTTCTGTGTATCATCAGAAAGTTTCACTATAGCATAATTATACCCAGTTCACAGATGAGGAAACTAGCTCAGAGAGGTTAAGTATCATGTCAAGATCACACAGTTAGAAAGTGGCACACCTGGATTTTGAATCCTGGTCTCTTATGTCACACCTACTGTTTTTTCCACAACCTGCTATTTATGAAGCTACAAAATGGATGTGAAACAGACACATTTGCATCTGAATGCATATTTGCCTACATTAGGCTTTTGTCAGCAGCAGCTCAGGTACATTGTGAGCCGAATAGCTTTGCTGTGGGGGCTGTCCTGTGCACTGCAGGGTGAGTGTAGCAGCATCCCAGGCCTGTACCCAGTAGGTGTCAGTAGCAACCTCTAGCCTAAGTTTGACATCTAAGAATGTCTCCAGATATTGTCATATGTCCTCTGTGGGGCAAAATCTGCCCTGATCAAGACAGACTGATATATGTAATTGAAGAGAAATAGTTCAGCATGTTTAGGATGTTGCAAGCAAAGAAAGTACTCAGTGATGGTGGGACACTGAGCTGGCCATGGCCTTGGTTTGGCTGACAGTCATATTGGCTGGGAAGTCCTCCCCAGGAATTAAGGGTCAGCCTGCACCCTGTCAGGACAGGGGAACACCATGTGAATTCCACACCACATGTGAATTCAGGAATTAGGATGTGGAGCATCTAGTCCCATCAGAAGCAGGAGGTGTAGTAGGGGAGGTGATAGACTGGAAGCCAGGAGAACCTGACTCCAGCTTCTGGCTAACTCACCGTGTGGCCTTGGGCCACTCTCCATCATCTTATTATAGCACTGACATTTACTGATGGTTATTATGTGCCAGATACTGGTCTTAATGCTTCATATGTATTTATTCATTCCCCATGATAACACATTAAAATAGCTGTTCTGTTTTTACTGGTAAGGAAACTGGGCAAGCAATAGCCAAGATTACATGTAGTGGAGTCAGGAGTCTCTATTTCCTTTGTATGTCAAAAGAGAGATTGGAATAGCTGTTTTCTTAGATATCACTCAGTCTGAGAAGTCTAGATTCTAGACAGTCATTGATTTTACATGCATTATTGAGCATAAATATATGCTGGACAGCATGGGGTCTGAATCCTCCCTGGGAACTTACAGTTCTAGACAGGGGAGGTTAAGACAAGCACGTTTTTCTTTAGAAAATGAATTGGAGTGGCCACTCTTAACTGAGTGGCTATTAGATGTCGGGCATCTGTTAGGTGTTTGACCTGAGTTAACTTTCATCTGCACAATACCTCTTAGGAGACATTATCACCTTTTCTCAGATGAACAGCTGAAGCTTGGAACGGTGAATTGACTTGTTCGTGACTATCAGAGTGCAGTGAAATCAGAGGTTTAAAAAAAGTTCTGTGGAGTGGAGGTGGCAGAAGGTGAATGTCTCATTTCAGGCTCAGCTGTGCCATCTCCTCTCTCTGTCATTTGGAGAGGAAGTGGAGGAGGTCAGTGCAGGCTCTGGACTCTGAAGGCTTGGCTTCCCTGCCTCCAAGACTGGTGGCACCCCCAAGTGTCTTTCCCTTTCTCCTGAGACAATCCATGGAGGGAGAGACTCTGGATGGATGCCCTGAGGGTTTGGTGGCTCCATGAGTAACAATCCCAAGGCAATTCTCTCTTCCCAGCTTGCTCTTGAGAATGCCCAAAAGGCCCAGATATGACTAGGGACCCCTTTTCTTAGAACGCTAAGATAATGCTGCCCTTACCTGGCACCCATGGCTCTCTTGTCCCTATAACTTTGCTGTGTTGCATCTATAAGCCTTGGCAGGGTCCTTTTCACATGTCTTGTTCCATCCTTCCTCAATATAGCCTTCTCTTTCTTCTTCTTCCACCCCATCAAACACCACTGGGCAAACTCCTACTCATCCTTAGTGTGCACTCCTCCCAGAAGCCTTCCACAATTCTCCCATTTAAATGGCAGCTTTCTTTGTACTCCCTTAGCCCTTGGTTTATATATTTATTTTTATCATCATTATTTGTATTAATGTCTCCCTCAGTCACTCCGAAGTTCCTAAAGGTCAAGGGCTTGTGTTTTCTTATAAAACTGTACACCACTGTGCCCAGTTGATAACATTCATTCATCCCACAAATATTTTTTTAAAGATTTTATTTATTTATTTGACAGAGAGAGAGAGAGCGTGCGCGCAAGCAGGCGGAGCAGCAGGCAGAGAGAAATGGGAAGCAGGCTCCCCGCTGAGCAGAGAGCCTGATGTGGGGCTCGATCCCAGGACCCCCGAGATCATGACCTGAGCCGAAGGCAGAGGCCTAACCCACTGAGCCACCCAGGCACCTCCCACAAATATTTTTTAAATACAAAGCAAGCACTGTGCTAGACTTGGGGGTAGGTAAGGTAAATTTTCCCTATTATCCTGGAACCCAGAGTCTACTTCAAGAGAAAATCAATCTAACAAAAGTTATGACTCAGTGTTCTAAGTGTTATGAAAGGTACATACAAGGCACAGAATGAAACAAAAAAGGGAGGCTGACTCTACAGGAAATTGGGAAGATTTTGCAAAGGAGATGCTCCAGTTGGGCTTTGCAATATAAGTGGGAGCTTGTCAGGCAGACAAAGCAGGTCAAGAGGAAAGGCTTGGTACATATAGGGAACAGTCTGAGTAAAGGCCTAGAGGCATGAAACAGTGAGGTGAATGGAGGGAATTACACCTGTAGCATGGATGAAGGGTGTAATTCGTGCAGGGAGAGTAGGGGATATAGCTGAGTTTAAGAGGATGGGGAGTGAAGGATTCTGTATGCCCTACTGAAGAGCTTGAGTTGATTCTGATAGGCAATATGGGGTGTCTGTCAAAGCGTTGTCACCATCCATAGGCAGAATCTTGACAACCATATTTGTTCTTGATGAGCCCACATCCTTGAGTTGAAAGGGACCAGGAATGGGCATCTGGACCAACCCCAGATCCCCTCTCTCAAGATTTATAATTAAAGCTGAGAAAGAGTTGTCCGTCTCTAGACTGCGAAATCACAAGGTAAGCTCCTTTTTTTGTTTCATTAGTATAGATGTGATGGACTGAATTATGTTGCCCCAAAATTCATATGTTGAAGTCCTTAACCCCAGTACTAATCTTAAATGTAACTGTCTTTGGAGATAGAGTTTTTAAGAGGCAATTAAGATTAAATGAGATCATTGGGCTGGGCCCTAATCCAATATGACTGGTGTGGTTATTAGAAGAGGAGATTAGGACATAGGCACACACAGATAGAAGACCACGTGAAGAGACAGGGAGAAGATGGTCATGAACAAGGCAGGGAGAGAGGCCTCAGAAGAAACCAACACTACTGACACCTTGATTTTGGTATCTTTAACCTCCAAAATGGAGGGCAAATCCATGTCTGTGTTTAAGGCACCTAGTCTGTGGTACTTCATTATGGAAGCCCTAGCAAACTAATAGAGTGGGTTTCTAGCTAACTAACAGATTTGGGCATCTGGCCGTAGTCTGCAGAAAGATCCCTTCTCTGTTCAGTGGGCCCCAAAGAGTGGCCCCTCCCCCACCACCTCCCTATCCACGTGATAATATTCTGATGCCTGGTGATAGAGGAAGGGACTGCTTCTGTCCTCATTCTGGAAATAGCATTCCTGCTGTTCCCAAATCGAATGCAGGTAAACTGGACGCTGACAGAAGGACATTTGAGCAGTTCTTTGCTCAAGGATTCAGGGTTCACGTGCTAAGTATCAAACTATTCAGTATGGGCAGTAGGGTTTCATTCTGACCATCTTGACCACAGGCACTACTCAGAATGCCCCAGGACTTTGAGTATGTCCCATGCAGATGGTCTCCCAGCCCCAGTGCTCTCCCTTCTCTCCCACCTATTCCTTTTCTCCTGGAGTACCCCCACCCTCCTGCTTTCCCTTCCATTCTTGGATCCACATACCCATCCTCCAACACATTCCACCAAAATCAAGTGTCTATACCCACCAGCCTCTTCCAGTGTCTGGCGCATTTACCAGCCTCAGGCTGTGACAGGCAAGGACTTTTCCCTTCCACCTTGGTTACTGATGTCTGTAGAAGGCAGTTCCAACTCAGGGCCAGCTGGCTGAACTGTGGAGACTGCTTTTTTCTGTAGATAGATTGGGGCATCTCTTTCTACTCTTGGTTTCTGAGCTAGTTTTTCCCTAGAATATTTAGAATGAAACTGATCTCATCACCCCAGCAATTTTACATTACTTCCAAAATACACCACTGTTATATACACATTCTTCTGATCTGCATGATAATTTAGTATTTCTCTTATTAACATAAGTTTGCATCTGTTTTTTGTAAGCTAATACCCATTATGTTATTATTTGCCCTTTTCTTGCTCAAAGTTAAATCATAAGTCCACTTGGCTGTAAATGCTTGTTCCAAGTTCCACTTATGTTAAAGCCTAGGCTGGTCTTATTTTACTTCACTTTTTCACAGGCCTAGAAATGATGAGGTGGCCATAGGCTACCTTCTCTGGACGTGAAGGTGCTCAAAACTGAGAAGGGAGAGGGTAATGAAGCAGACATGCAACAGAAACAGAAGAGTGATGGAGATAGGAATAATTCTTAGTTCCAGGTCATATTCTGGTTTTAATTCCCAGAACCTTCCTGCCCTTAGATGTCTGTGGCAGAGATGGATTGCACCCTTCCTTCTATACATCCTTCTATTCATCCTTCCTTCTACAGCAATAATAAACCCTAGTTTTCACTGTAGTACCTGACTGCCTAGATTAAAGACTACATCTCCCACCTTCCCTTGTAACTAGGTGTGGCAGTGGGACAATATTCTGATCAATAGAATGTGAGTGGAATTGATGTGTATAATTTCTGAGTTGTGCCCTAAAAGTCAAATATTGATTCCTCACTCACCTTTTCCTTCTGGACTGTAGATGTGGTGGTGAGCATTTTTAGACCATGCAGGTGAGAACAATACCTAGGCATGACAGAGCAAAAAGATGGAAAGAGCCTCGGTCCTGGACAAAATGGAGTCCTTGTAAGGCTGTGGCTTGCTTATATCTGGACTATTACAGGGGAGAAAAATAGCTAAATTATTTAACCTACTGTCATATGGGGACTCTGTTATATCAGTGAGATCTATAGGCATCCTGAATACTATGGGTAGCTTCTTTTGTTTTTTGTTCTGGCCACTGTCTCTTCCCACATATTCTTCAACTCAGCCTTAAGAAAGAGAACCCACCTTTCCTTTCTTGGTCACTCAGATGAAAGCAGTAAAGCTGGGGTTGTTACAGTCACACCCCCTCCCTCTGGGTGAAGGTTCATGTGAATGGGAAAAATAAAGGCAGCTTTCAGAGAAAAACAGAAATGAGAGCCATTGAGGGAGGCCTGGCTGCATTTGAGCTCCTGGTTCCAGTGATACCTGAAGCTAGATCTTCCTCCACACTTTCTGATGTTTCCTTATTTGGTCTACTGAGTTACCCTTTCAGGACTAGGCTCACTGAAATTCAATTCCGTTTTCTCCCCATGCTACCTGGAGTTCCTACTAACTCCCATAAGCATCATATATTTGCTGTGTTCTTACCTTCCCCCTCCTCCAAAGATTTGCTGGATTTCATTTTTATTACTGGCTACCAATGAGTTCTATAATAGAAAGGGAGCCAGCAGTGGTATTTTTAACCAGATGAAAGATGAGTCTGATTTGCCTTCTAGGATATTTATCTGCTGGCTGGTGTAAGTGTTTATTGAATGCAGAGGTGAATTCTCAGTAGCCAGGCCTTGGCAAAGAGGATGCTACAGGACCCTGTTTTCTGTAAGGCATCAAACCTTTATTATTTCTAGAGTGGGCTGTTTCCTCTCCTTCTTACAGGATTCCTGAAGGCTCAGACCACACTGGTGCCCTTTCCTAGAGAATGGTCTATGAATCACTCAGAATGCATAGGAGGCATGGGGATAAGGATGAGGGCTGCTTTCAGAGAAAGACTTTTGTATGCATCTTGATTCATTGAAATTCACTGAAACAGAAAGGTTAAGTAGTAACTTGCTCAACATCACATAGCTTTTAAGTGGGAGTCCAGGACTTGACAGTAGATGTAAGCTTTAGCTCTCTGTTCTTCTAAATGATGATAATAATCTCTATCTCACCAGATTACTCTGAGGCTTAATGGAGATGGTGCATGTTAAGCAGATTACCTTGGTAAATTCTCTAGAAACAGCAGCTGGAATTATTTTTATAATTATGATATTTGTACTAGGCAACTCTCTGAACCCCCTGGAGCCACAGGAGGTTGGCTCTCAGAGGTGGGAAGTAGGACTGCCATGCTGCACAGATCCTTGCCCTAAATGTGAAGGGAGTCCCCTATGGAAGGGTCTTGAACTGCAGGGGTCAGCTCCAAAAGGAGATCAGAGAGAAGGAATCCTGGGGAAGATTCTACTTCATAGACTTTTCCCAAGGAAATAACTATTTCCCTCTTCTGTGGGTAGCAGAAACATTTTAGTTTTTGTTCAGAGATTCCCCTTCCCCATGGTGACTCCAGCTCTGCTTCTAGCGGGAAGATGCAGTGGGAGGTATGACCTGCTTAGAGCTGGCTGCAGGTTCTTTGAAGCTGCATCTGCTCCCCCTCTGTGCTAAACCCATGGGCTTCCCTGTGGCTGGGCCTTAGGCAGAGCTTTAATTAATGCTAGAAGAAGGACACCCACAGCTGCATTTAGATTCTTCCTGGCAGCTGAGGCGAAGTCTTAGGTGTGGTAGGTGGAATCTGTCCATAGTCAAACCCCTACTGAAAACCTCCTGTGTTCCACATGGCCTTCTGGACAAAGGCCAAAATTCTTAGTGTGAGGAACAAGTCCTCGCCCCCCCCCCCCCATGTGACAGTGACCCTCATCCAGGGGATTGTGGAGCACAGACAAATTCAAACTGTTGATAGGCGGTCCACCATATTTGATCAGTGTTCATGTGACAGCAAAACCAGGAGGCATGTTTGATGAATGGTAGATGGTGACCATCAGGCAAATTAGCAAGTTGAAGATGAATGCTGAATTGCTCAGGACACAAGGAATTTTGAGAAGCAGTGTAGGAGGGAGAGAAGAGAGATGAAGTGGCTGGTAGGGGTGAGAGAATTGGGCTGTTAAAGGAGGGAAATTAATGATGTTTCAGTTCTGTATTATGCAATTTAAGCCTCCTTCCCTTTGCCTCTACTGGATCTGGAGGAAGCTACCTACTTCGTACCAACAGGTTGTGGAGTGGATTTATTTTGGGGATGTGTTGAAGTACTTACCTTGGCCTCCCCATGGATGAGATCCCAGCTGTGGAGGTTGCCCGTGGGAAGCCCCGTACACCTTGTGTGTGTATTTTATTCTTGCCACAACTTAGAATAATACTACAAATGGTGATACTTCCAGGCTAAGTATTGCTCTCTAAGTATCCTGCAGCATGAGAGGGGAACGACCTCAAATGTAAGCTCCATAAAGGTAGAACATGCTGTCTGTTTTATTCATTTGTGTATCCCCAGTGCCTCAAAGAGTGCCTGGCATACAGTAGGTGCTAAAGAATGAGCGCTATGTGATCTGCTCCATGTACCTCTTCTCTTACCCAGACTACATATTGTTCTAGCTCCAGTTGCAGCTTCCAGCTCTCAGATTGTACCCTGCTTTATAGCTTACTCACTTATACGTTCATTCAGAACACATCTTCTGAGTTTCTTTTCTGTGCCAGGCATTGTGCTAGAAGCTGGAGATACTTGGCGAGCAAAACATGGAGATTGCACAGCAGCAGGTAGAGAAAGCATCAACCCAGTCATTGGATAAGAAGGTATAATAAAATTGCAGGCTGTGACAGATGCAGTGAAGGGCAAGTGCAAGGCTATATGACTGTATTAAAGTAGGACTCGTACCAAAGTGAGTACGTGATATTTGATCTGAGCTCTGGAGGCCCCCTAAGCCACCAAAGGAGCAAAAGATGATCAGTATGGCTGGAGTGGTTGAGAATGGCAGTGGCTGGGGGAGCATGTTGGATATGAGATTGGCTAGGTCAGCAGGGGCCAGACCTGTAGAATCTGGTAAGCCATATTAAATGTTTTATTTTTGTTTGTTTTGTTTAGAGAAAGAGAGAGAGTGTGAGGGGGAGGGGCAGAAGAGGGAGGGAAAGAGAGAATCTTAAGCAGATTCCACATCCAGTGCAGAGTCCAGTGTGGGGTTTGATCTCACGGTCCTGAGATCATGACCTGAGCCAAAATAAAGAGTTGGGACACTGAACCAACTGAGCCACCCAGTCACTCCTATTTTAAGTGTTTTGGTTTTTATCCTAGAAACAGTATGGAGCCATTGAAGAATTTTAAGGAAGGCGGAAATGCTTGACATGATCACGTTTGCTTTATGAAAAGATCTTTCTGGCTGCAAAGATTTTTTAGCTTCCTGCCACCCATCCCCACCCCACAAACTAGTCTGGGGCCATGCAATTACTTTGTTGGTGGTAAGGACAGCTGCAGTAGGTGACTGAAATCTCTGCCATGTACTTATTGACTCTTGGCTACTGTTCATAATGAACTCTCAGCTTCCCTGGGGGGAGGGGGGCTGAGTAGATTTGCTGAGAAGAGGAAGAAGGATGGGGGGGACTGTGAAGGATGGATATGGGGCTCTGTGTTCTGTTCTCATACCTGTCTCTTTCTATTGATGCCAGCTGCCAGGATGATATATTAGAATTCAATAAGCTTCTCTCTTCTTTTCCTAGAAAGGGAAGGACTGGCAGGGGGAGAAGCAGGCCCCTTGCCATCAGTGAAGGGGGGAGGCAGTTCAAATGAATCATTCTATTAAGTAGCAGGGGGAACCTATGGTCGGTGTAAGGCCATTGTGGTGTTATTAATTCCAGTCCTCATTTGAAATGTTTATCCTTGGTGATTCTGGCAGCAGTGAGACCTGAAAACCCTAAAACCATAAGTTGAATGAGAGTGTCATGGTCTCTCTGCTCTAGGAATGAGGGTGGAAAGCCTTTTTGCTCTACCTGAGATATTGATTCTGGGAGTGGAAGGAGTGTCCCAGGAAAATGAGGGGTATCAGGCAATGCTATGTCCATCTTATCTCCTGCCCAGGAACTGCTCTGATAATGTCCTATGCTGATAGAGGGCTTACCTGGCACTCGACTCACAAAGTGAGACAGAGGACATTTGATTCAACCAGAATTGCTCTTTCGAAGAGAAAACTTTGTTGGGAAAACACATCTGCTCATGTTCATTGCTCAAGCTCAGTCTTAGAATCACCTGGGTGCATTTCCAAGGTCACCTGGGGAGGAGGGAAGTGACAGGAGGGGAAGGCAGTAAGTTTCAGACAAGGTGAAGATAGTGATCTAGTGGAAAGCTGCTTGCTTTGTGATGTGATCCTTTCCTATGACCCAGCCAGCAAATTTCTGAGAGTTCTCAAAAATCAAAATGGTCAGTGGGATTTGATTTGGCATAAAAACTGGAGAAGAGACTTAACTCTGCATCTTGGATATTCCAGAGTGAGCCTGAGTAGTCTGGCTTTGGTCTTGTGCTCACTTCTGGACCAGTGCTAATGGCAGGGAGATGTGAAGCTCTTCTTAGCTTGGGCTTATCACAGGCTTTACGGCTGAAAAGGGGGGTGGAGTTCCACCAGAGCACACAGGCACAGAACATGCAAGTCAGGGCCTTCAGCTATAGGACCCTTCTTGTCATTTGCCTTCTCTGTGGCACTTAAGCTTTTGCCTTCTGTTTCTCTCTCTCCTTCTCTCCCCCTGCCCCCGTTCCTGTTTCTTCACCTACTGACATCAGTGGTAACTGCAGCTACCCATAACTGGGAGCTAATGTATGGCAGGCCCTGCTACATAAGTGTTATCAGTTATCTTATTAATTCTCCTAACAACCTTGTGAAGAAGGGACTTATCCCCATTTCATATAAGGAAACTGAGGCACAGAAAGAGTAGCCAACATGTCCATCCAAAGTCATGTAGCTGGTATGGGACAGGGAGGTACCAGAAGGACTTTATACCCAGGTTTGTCTGGCTGGTGTTCATGCTTGCAACCTTGGCTTAGCTGCCCCTGCTTTTCCTTCCCTCACCTAGGGAGAGGAACAGATAAAACTCTTCTAGGAGGGAGGATCTGGTTAGATCTGCCTGGTTTCACCCAATATAGAGAATCCTGAGCCAGGACACCTCCTCAGACCCCTGGATCTGCAGTGCTGCTGGGAACTGGGACTCTGATCTCTGGTGCAGTCTCTCGTGACTGGGGGCAGCTTACGTGACCCAAGCCTAGTGACTTGAGTGGAAGGAGCTGCCTCTGGCCATTTTCTCGGGATGGTGACAGCAGAGAAGTGTGTGGGGAGGCAGATGGTCCTTCAACAGGCTCAACAGTTCCCTCAATTTGGTCAAATCCAAGGACTAGACAACTTGATGTTCTCAGACTAGTGAACTAGCTAGTCTGGTGTTCCCTATTTTGCAGATAGAGAAACTAAGACCCTGGAGGGAATTCAATGAGCTAAGACCTCACAGAGCTCACAGAGGAAGTTCGTGACAGATCATCTCTGGACACAGACTCTGGGGTTCTTTCTGCCACAAAGGATTGGCCTCCAGCTCCAGACCAGAAGAGAGAATTAGAAATGCCATCCTCACACACTTGGCAAGAGAAAGTTTCTTAACTTTCTTCTTTTCCACCTGGGCTCACTATGCCCACCCTCTCAGAGTTTTTCTGTTCAAAAAAAGAAATCCAGTCTCATTCTGATGTTTTATTAACACAGACTGCTGGTGTTTCAACAATATTAATTAGGGCTGAATTTTACTGTATTCAAACCACAGGGAGCACCATGAAAAGGGAGCCACTGAGCAAACACAAGGATGAAACGAACAGATTAATTAAATATCACCACGTGGGCAGCTTGAGGCAGGCCAGTCTGCAGCCCTTCCCTCCCTGATGCAGATGGGGAGTGCGGGAGAGGAGCACAGGAACAGGGGTACACATGTGGCGGAGTGGCTTAAGGCATAAGAATAAGTTTTGGGACGCCTGGGTGGCTCAGTTGGTTAAGCAGCTGCCTTCGGCTCGGGTCATGATCCCAGCGTCCTGGGATCGAGTCCCACATTCGGCTCCTTGCTTGGCGGGGAGCCTGCTTCTCCCTCTGCCTGCCATTCTGTCTGCCTGTGCTCGCTCTCTCTCCCTCTCTCTCTGACAAATAAATAAAATCTTTAAAAAATTAAAAAGAAAAAAAGGCATAAGAATAAGTTTTAATTTGACACCAGCCACCAGTTCTTCTTCAGCCAAGGATTCGGTTTCCTTTGTTAAAGGCAAAATGTACAGGGAGCCCCCCACCCAGTCTAGTCATTGCTTTCCCAACCCCCCTCCCCATCCCCAAGATATATGACATTGTGGCTATTTTTCCTAACGCATTTATTTTACTTAGTGTTCACCTTCTGCTAACTATATGCCAGGTGCTGTTCTTAATGCTTCACAAAAATCAAAGTCACGTGATCTTCACAGCGGCTCTGTGAGGTAGGAACCATTAAAACCCCATTTTAGATGAAGAAACTGAGGCAGAAAGGTGTGAAGTTATTGCTGAAAGTTTCACACTGCTAAGTGTCAGAGCTGATGTGCAAGGGCAGGCTTCCGGGCCAGTCTGCTTCTAACCACTGCCCTGCCCTTGTCTACTTCTGGGTATTGGTAGATGACTGATCCCTTTGTGAGCCCAGGGCCATGAGATCCAGGTGTGGTCTGTTTCCTCCACCTCCAGTGGGCCCCTCCTCTAGTCAGGCCAGCAGTTAGCTCTCAGCAGGACCAGTATCTGCAATCCAGATTAACTCCTTAACTCCTATGGTTGAGAGTCAGTCTCTGGCTCTTCACTCCATGGCTGGGATCCAGATTCTGCCACTTGCTAGCTGTCTGACCTTGGGCAAGTCACTTAACTTCCCTGTGCCTTAGTTTCTTTATTTATAAAACGAGGGTACTAATAAGAGTAATAAAGAATAAATGAGTTGATATGTGAACATCCCTGAAAGAGTATGTGGTGTGTGGAGAGCCCTATCTAAGGGTTTGATTCACTATGATTGTCATTTTTACATTATTGTTGCTTTCTGCCTCCCCAAAATGCTTCTGATTCTTTAAATTCTTGATGCTGAGGTAGTTTTCTGTTTTCAGAATTTTGATTTGCCCCTCAGACCTCAAGCTTGAGCTGTTCCTCCGGCTCCAAACTCTGTCTTCTTGGCTCCATCAAATACCATCTTCCGCCTTTGTGTCACCACTCTGGGGAAGATCCTCACCTGGTCTTCCAGCCCCTGATGCCAAACCTCTGACAAACCCAGCTCCACTTGTTCACACATGGATGGGTACCTTCTGTGCTCCTAAAAGGGCTCTGTTTTTACTCACCACAAGAGTGATGATGAGAAAAACAGAGCAAGACCCATTTCTAGGACCACTGGCAGTTGGTCAGCTGTAGGTGAAGAAATGTAGGATGAGAACTTTTAAATTCCAGGTATTGTAGGAGGTTAAACAACCCTGCAGTTAAGGATTGCAACAATTGGGGGGGGGGGATAAAATTTCCCGAACATAAAATCTACCATTTTAAAGTGTGTAACTCAATGGTGCTAAGTCACAGTGTTGTATTCCAGAACTTTTGTGTCATCACAAATGGAAACTCCATACCCATTACAGTTCACTCCTCACTCCCCCTCTCCCTAGCGTCTGGCATCCACTAATTGGCTTCCTCTGTCTATGGGGTTTGAAGATATTCTCATCTTTTTTTTTTTTTTTAAAGATTTTATTTATTTATTTGACAGAGGATGAGAGATCACAAGTAGGCAGAGAGGCAGGCAGAGAGAGGAGGGGAAGCAGGCTCCCCGCTGAGCAGAGAGCCCAATGCAGGGCTCGATCCCAAGACCCTAGGATCATGACCTTAGCCGAAGGCAGAGGCTTAACCCACTGAGCCACCCAGGTGCCCCGAAGATATTCTTATCTTTAAAGAATGAGATGTTGAGGGGGGCTTGGGTGGCTCAGTTGGTTGAGTATCCTCTCTTGATTTTGGCTCAGGTCCTGATCTCACATTGTGAGATCGAGCCCCAGTCAGGCTCTGTGCTCAGAGGGGAGTCTGCTTGGGATTCTCTCTCTGCCTCTGCCCCTCCTCCTGCTCATGCTCTCTCTCTCTTTCTCTGTCTCAAAATAAATTACCCCCCCCCCAGAAACAAATGAAAAAAAAAATAGCTAAAGGAAGAAGCAACATGTACCAGATGACACAGCATTGCTTGGTGGTTGGTTATGTGGGCTCTGGAGCCAAATTGCCTGTGTTTAAATCCCACCTTTGCTGCTCATTGCTGTGGGCGCTGGACAGACCAATCTACTTTTCTGGGCCTTAGTTTCTAGCCACATTAAACTGTAACATGGGAGTTGTAGTAGTCCCCTCCCCGCAGACCAGTTATAAGGATGAAGTGTGGGAAGGCAGTAGGGATCTGAGAATGGTGTCTGGCTGTACCATGTGAAGAGCTGCCGTTGTCACTGTCGTGAGTGTGAAGTGCTGTGGCTTCACCTTTTTGAGGACAAGAACACTTTCTGTCCTGCCTCCTAGGAATGCTTGGCATTTAGTAGGTGCCTAGTAAATATTTGTTGAGTGAATTGAAGCTTAGGGAAGAGGAAGAATCCTGTGGTGCACACAGCTATTTGGGAATCTTGTACTCACTCAATGTCAAAAACAGTCCACAGCTTCTTGGCAAACCTTATTAGGAACACCTGAGTGCTGAATATTATGTGACCCACTGCAGGCAGAACTAAACACCAGGTCTGTTCCCAACGTAAATATGGTGATAATGATTATGACAATAATCAATCAAAATACGTATTCTTTGTCAAGCACTTAACATGTGCCTGGCACTCTGCTAGAAGTCTTAATGTGCATCAATGTGTTTAATTTTATTTAGGAATCAACCTGTGAGACAAAACCTACTAGCGCAATATAATAATAGCAATGAAAAACCCAATTTTTTTTTTTTTAAACAGAGCAAAATGTCAACAAGTGCAAATGAACCCTGTGATAATTGAGTCCATACGGGAGGTGGGGTTGCTGAAAAGAGTCAGGTGAGGACAACTGTGGAATTCTGATGGAACATCTGTATCCCTGATCCAGCCAGCCTGTTAGTCACCTGGATATTTGCTGCCTGAGCTCTTGGTTGCTTTGGTTGCATTGGTTTGCGTTCTTCTTTTCTCATCCTTCAGAAGCCACCTCTGACTTTCCTAGAGGACAGATCTTATCACGCTTCCTACCTCTTCCAGGCACACATGGAGGGATGCAAAGAGAATGTTTGCAGATGCCTCAGCAAATCCGTTTCTGGAGAACAGGGACTCTTGTCTTGTCTCGGTTTCCAGGGCAGTGCTCGAAGCCAGCTAATTGGATCCAGGAAAGGGTTATAGAGGCAGGAGTCAAGGCGCAATGGCCTGAATCAAACCCCAGATTAATTAAAAAGTGTCCAAGTGAATTGAATATTTCATGACCTGACGGCTGAAATCAAGGTCTCTTTGGAATAGAAATCAGATGTGAAAGTGTGGTGGGGGTGGGAAAGAGAAGGGATGTTGTGGGGTGGAGGGGAGAAGGTCGTAGGAGAAGGGGAGTGAGAGAGGGAGGGGGGATGAGAATGAAAATAAGAGTCAACCCAAATCAAACCAAGTTCTCACCTTCATCACTGGATATTCTTAGAGGGCAGTGTACTTCTCAGAAGGCTTTCATGGTGTTATTTGAGCTGATCTTTTTTAAACTCTAGGAGGGTAGATGGAGTACACTCCAGGCCACAGGTAACCACCTTGAGGAGCCTGGAGCCCAGAATGGTCAGCCCCCATCCATGCTCTCTGAGGCTGAGATGCAAGCCCAGGTCTCCAGATCCATGGAAGAGTTGGCAGACAGCCTAGAGATGAAGGACATTCCCCACCACCTGAGTAATGGGCTCCCAGAAATTCAGGACACATTTCTTCCAGAAGGACATTTTTTCTTATGTCGTTTCTCTGTTGGAGAATTAGTTGAGTAGAAAGAACACCAAACTGAGAAGAATGTGGATTCCCTTGGGAGACTGGGAAAATCTTTTGCCCCTCCAAACCTTCCCCCAACACAGTCTTTTCTCAGGCTTTGGCTATATTCTACCTGTCTCTGGGTCCCTGTTCCCCGTGTGGGGGTCCGACAGTCTCTGTGTCCATCTCCTGTTTGGTGCACCTGCACTGTGTGTCTTTCTTTGCCCACCTTGCTGCCAGCCCTCTGTCCCCCACCACCACCTACTTCTCTCTGTTCCTGTCTCTGCCCCATCTGCCCAGTTCACATCCCACTCACCTCTGCCTCCCCTCTTGTCCTTTTGTCTCTGGCCACTTCCTGTCTCTTCCCTTCTCTGTCTCTGCTTCTCCTCCACCTCTTCTGCTCAATGCATATTCAAGCATCTTTGTCACTTTCTCTGCCCTCCTCCTCCTCCTCCTCACTCCTGTGCCTATCCTCTCTCCTTCCTCTCTCTCTCTCACTGTCTCTCCCTCTCTCTCTCATCCATTAGGAATAGTTTGTTGGTGGCTTTACTCAGTTTCAAGCAGTAAAGATCTCTAGACCCCCTACACACACACCAGCCATTCATCTGGGGGACCCCTGAAGATACAGGTCCAACCAGTCCATGTGTGCAAGGGGCTCTTAGTGAATGAATCACATTTCAGCAACTTAATAAATCTTTTATTTTGTATGTAACGTCCATCTGCCTGTGGCTTTGGGTGTGGCTCCCTGTAGGAGAATGCCAGTGACCACCTCAGTCTGGATGACTGAGCCACAGAGTGAGAGGGAGGCGGGAGGCTGGACCCTCAGTGGGTAGGGTGGGCAGGGGGCATGTGACTGGGAGGCAGGGTAGTGCCACCAAGGGAGCAGCACCTGCTCTTCACCCTGTGGGAACATGGCTCTTAGCTCTTCACCGGGTCGGGCTTGGCTTTGTCTTTACCTTCAAGGGGACAGTTGTATCACCTCTCCGTCATCTCCAGGCTCTTTTCAAGGACCGATGTGTACCATAATCAGTGTGGTCTGGACCCCATGATTCTACTTGGTGACTTCTCAAATAAACAGCAAGACGAGGGAGCCTCGCGGCTGGAATGCTTTTGCCAGCTCGTTGTTCTGCATGTCAGTTTCCCTCCCGCACAAATCATTTTCTGTACATCTGGCTGGCAGAGAGTACGCCTGGGGAAATTACATGGTTTTTGCACCCAAGATTTGTTAGAAGTTGGAGGGAAGACTATCTTATTTCACTTGATAATCTCTTATTTGTGGGTTTGTTCTTTTCTTAATATTAATGAGACTTACTATCTCCATCTTGCTGTGACAGCTTTATCAACCTTTTTGTGGCTGCATTTCCAGCCTGGTAATAGAACTGCAATCAGATTAATTCGGCATAAATAACAGGAAAATCCACTGGCTGGGGATGTCTGCAAGCCCAGAATGCTGGGTCTTACAGAAACTTCTTGTGGTAGGTAGTGTGTGTGTATTTGCCAGATACTCTGAGATCCGGAGCCACTATGCCCAATGCTGACCTGGCGGGGACTTATAAAAGCCTGTTAGGCTCTCTGGGTTCTGATTCTCTATGCAGTAGATCCTTCCTTTTGAACTAGTAGGTGCTGTAGGAGAGACACAAGTTTTGGAGTCAAAGTCACCTGATTTGTGTCCTGCCTCTGTGAATTAATAACGATGAATGATTTGCTCATTAGTAAAAGGAGAAAAAGTTCTAAAATAGCTATACTATTCATTAAGCACCTGTAAACATTTTACATGTAGCATTCCATCTATTTTCATGATCGCTGTAACAGAGATTTATTTTCTTTATGAAGAAACTGAGTCATATACACACACTCAGGTGTTTACTTTCATTCAAAAACACATACTTTTAAAATATTTTATGATTACATTACACAATTAAAGGTTAACTCAAGGTTGGAAAGGCTATATAACATTTATCCTGAGTCAGATCCTTGAGGGGAAGGGGTCAGGCAGGGCTGCTATGTAGGGCCGCTCAAGTTGGGCACTGCACAACTCCAGGAAGGAACATTCACTAAGACCAGAGATCAGCAAGCTGTGACCCTTGAGACAAATCTAGCCTGACATCTGTTTTTGTAAATAAAGCTTTATTGGAACACAGAATGACATGTTCATTTATTATATATCATTTGTGGCGGCTTTCATGCTATGTTGGCAGAGTTGAGTAGCTGCAACACAGTATAGCCCACAAAGTCTAAAATGTTGGTGATCTGGCTCTTTATAGAAGTAGTTTGCTGACTCCTCTCCCAGCTGACAGTTTGAACTCCCCTGAGTTGTTCACCATGGCAGTCCTGGAGCCAGGATTTGCCTATGAGTCTAGTGGAGTTCTGAACAAATCAGTTCTTCCCAATATGCAGGGTAACTGTGAGAACTTAGATAAGAATCTCTTTTTCACAACTGTTTGCGCTGGGCCCAAAGACTAGGGACAGGGGTGGTCATGGAGCACTGTTTCCCATGAGGAAGATGTAGAAATAATCTGAAAATCTGTCTAAAAGGGATATGGCTGAATAAAGGCAGTACATTTATATAATGACAGATCACACAGACTCATGTGTACTGAAAGCTGTCCATAGCAATTCACAGAACTGTACATCTGTGTAATGGTATAAGTGCTATAGCTATTGTATTTTGTTACTCTAAAATGCCACTTATTTCAAGATGCACCATTATTTTATGTGCCACTAAAAAGGAAAGAAATTGGCCACTATATAATGTCTTTAATTGTAAGATGCATTCTTATTTCCGAGATTTTTAATTTGACCAAAAAACCCTGTATCCTAGAATAGATGAAATATGATTTTTCTATGTATTCTTTTTTTTTTTTTTTTTTTTTGTCAGAGAGAGAGAGGGAGAGAGAGCAAGCACAGGCAGACAGAATGGCAGGCAGAGGCAGAGGGAGAAACAGGCTCCCTGATGAGCAAGGAGCCCGATGTGGGACTCGATCCCAGGACGCCGGGACCATGACCCGAGCCGAAGGCAGCTGCCCAACCAACTGAGCCACCCAGGCGTCCCATTTTCTATGTATTCTTGTAAGAATATGTGTATTTGGGACACCTGGGTGGCTCAGTTGGTTAAGCCATTGCCTTGGCTCAGGTCATGATCCCACGGTCCTGGGATCGAGTCCCGCATCGGGCTCCTTGCTCGGCGGGTAGCCTGCTTCTCTCACTGCCTCTGCCTGCCTCTCTGCCTGCTTGTGTGTACTCTCTCTCTCTCTCTGGCAAATAAAAAAAAAAAAAAGAATATGTGTATTTATGAAAACGCACAGAAAGAAGTCTGGATGGACACACACGTGAGGATATAGAGATTATCTCCAGGGATGTGAGTGAAATTGAGAGGTGAAGGGGTGAAAACAAACTTTCACGAATTGTTGGAAAATTCTACAATGAATGTTTGTTACTTATGTGATTTTAAAAAGTATTTTTTTTTATTTTAAAGATTTTATTTATTTATTTGCCAGAGAGAGAGAGAGAGCGAGCACAGGCAGGCCAAGTGGCAGCAGAGGCAGAGGGAGAAGCAGGCTCCCCGCTGAGCAAGGAGCCCGATGTGGGACTCGATCCCAGGACACTGGGATCATGACCTGAGCCGAAGGCAGCTGCTCAACCAACTGAGCCACCCAGGTGTCCCTAAAAAGTATTTTTTAAATGAAAAAACAAAAAACAAAAAACAAAAAACTTAATTAGGTAATACCTGTAAAGCATGTGGCACAAAATTGGAGGAGACCTGATTTCATTCTCTTCTCTTCTCTCTGGTCAGCCAGCAAGAAGTCATGCACTGAAGAGAGAGAAAATATTGGGAATGTTTTCTGAACAAAAGATGTATTATAAATTTAAAGTGTCATTGCTACTTATAAAAGGTTTCTGTTTGCTGTTTGGTCAATTTTTTTTTGGGGGGTCAGATTTTTTTTAAAAGATCCTATTTATTTATTTGACAGAGACAGAGCATAAGTAGGCAGAGCAAAAGGCAGAGGGAGAGGGAGAAACGGAAGCAGAGAGCCCAACATAGGGCTTGATCCCAGGACCTTGGCAGACACTTAACCAACTGAGCCACCTAGGCGCCCTTTGTCAGTTTTTTAATCTTCTGTTTTCTGTTTTTCTGTAAAGGCAGTTCCTCTGTTAATTATAGACAATAATGAACTCTACAAATACCACACAATGTGAAGAGGTTTTGGGTTCTCAATTTCCATGAAGAGCATATGGATGAGAATTCTTCCATGTGCCTTTACTGCACACAGAAAATTTAGGAAACAAGTGACTTAATAGCCATAGCCACAGGAACTACTTTATTAATATCATTTCAAAATGAAGGAAATGTTTGTACACAGTCATTCTTTTCCATATCCATTCTCCATACTGCTGAAGGAGAATGGGGACAGGCCTGTTCAGAATAACAAATAACCCCCATATCATCTGCAAAGTGGAAATTTAAATTGGAATTCCCCACATTACAAACAGAGTAGGAACATTTATACAGCTCGCACTGTTGTATTTCCCGATCTTGAAACACAAACTGGCAATTTGTTATGACACAATGTAAGTAAAAAGACTTTTATACACGGAAAAGGGGCATTTATGTGAATGGAATCGGGATAATAGATTTCCAAGTTGTAAGAGACTTTGCGGGTCACTTGGTCTGGCCCACTGGTATCCTGTACCACAGTCTCCATGGCTGTGGCTCAGCTTTGGCTTGCGCACCTGAGGTACTTCAAAGGACTCTCTGTTCAACCAAATAGTGAAAGCACAGTGCAGTAATAACTGTGATAGCAGTGTCAGGGGATGGGATGGCTACTGTAGTCTGTAGGTCCAGCAATACTTCCTAGAAATGGCTGACACTGTTGGTTGGTCTATCAGGTAGATAGCTGCGTTTAATAGAATACTTTAATAAAGGCTAAGTAGGAAAGATAATTAACTGATATAACTAAAAACTTCAGAGAGTAGCAATCATAGAACTACTTTAGTGGTGTAGGGATGTAATTCAGGAGCCAGGTCTTTTCATCATTCTATTCCCCCCGTATCAACTTATTAGTTTTTCATACTTAGGCTTATTGCCCCATGGTTGCAAGATGGCTGCCAAAGCTCCGGGAATCATATCCTCACACGATCAAGTCTAAAGACATTAATCAGAAAGGTAACCATGGAGGGAGGGAGGGAGGGAGGGAGAGAGAGAGCTCTTTTCATGTCATTATATTTTTATCAAGGAGGACCTAGAATAAGCCCCTTAGAGGACTTCCCCTTCTATACAAATGTCTGGAAATAGATCACATGGCTCCCTAGCTGTAGGGGAAACTGGAAAGTGAGTGTCTTGCTTGTTTAGCCTTTATAATGCAAGGTGGACAAAGGTGGAGTGCTGAAAATGACTCTTGAGTTAGCTGATTGTCTGACATAGTCACCAGCTGTGCTAGGTGCCATTCGTTCCTTTCTGGATTTGTTCGGAATGTGATTTGGGGGGAGGTTGGATCCTTTCCAGTCCCAGGTGATGCCTGGATTAAGAAATTCACTTCCTCATGGTGTTAGGAATAGGAATGGGATGGAGTTCTGGCCAACGAGGTGTGAGAAGTTATCTCGCAGAACTCTGAGGAGCTTCTGGGAGACTGAACCCCTGTGTTAGGGGGGAAAGGGAAATGCCCTCTTCCCCTCTTTCAGAATTTAAACAATTTTGTTTGATGTTCTGATACTTGGAGTTACTTCAGTCCTTTTAAACCAGGAAAGGATTAAGTGTGAAGACAAAACCTAGCCCATCAAAAATGGAAGTTTAGAGAGACAAAAGGGGCACATATCCATCTGAACTCAGGAACTTCCTACCTCTATACTTTTTGTTCTGCGTGATATCTTTGGTTTGCTCATAAAAGCAGAATTCTGAGGGCAGAAGGCTAATATGCCCCTTGTTGGGTGGTGTGATATCAGAGAACATGTATGGGGGATGGGGAGGAGGAAGAGCCCATATGAGAAAGCATTATCAAGTTGGCTGCCATGAAGTGTGACTGTCCCCTAAGAAGTCCTGTAAACTGCATGTCAGGCCAGTGCCTCTAGAGGGCTGGTGTGGGGGGATGCTTTCCCCACCAGCTCTCATCTTCCATCAGTCACAGGTTCGCCTGTGGTGTGTTGATTGCCTCGGACTTCTGAGTTTTGCATGCCAGGGTATCAGCTCAAGTCCCAAGCGCCAACAGCTTGGCACTAACTAACAGGGAAGCCTTGGGAAGATGAGAAATGTGGGGTCCAGGTGAAGGGGTGAGTTGATGTGCAGTCCGAGGGCACCTGCTTCTCATGGCATCTCAGGGGTTGGTAGGAGTCGGGTGAAGCGGTTTCTCATGTGGTCCGCCCCTTGCATCAACAAGAGCTCCCTGTTGACCTCTGCTTTTGCAAACAAGATGTCCTTCCTTCTTCCCAGAGAGAAAATGTGCAAGTCTGATTAGTCACAGAGTCCGCATCCAGCTGGGAGCCAGCTAAATTCTCGGACAAGTCTCAAGGCAGGAGAGTTTGTAAAACTATGATCCCTGCTCTTGCAGTTGGTGCGGAGCTCCTCGTTTCTACGCCTCACCTTCGCCCTCCGCCCTCTGCGAGGTTTCTCTGAGCCCTTGCCCTTGTTGGACCATGGTTCCTGAAACTGCCAGTCTTGTGCTCACATGGGGCATGGGGGCAGCACAGGATGCTTCAGTGACTTCTCCCTGCCCCCATTCTGTGTTTGCACCCCTAGTGCCTCATGTACTCAGAATCAAGGAACCTTAGTGGCTCATTCTTTGACTCCTTGCTGCTGACATGAGGAACCCAGTGCACTGAGAGGATCAGAGTGACACGTAGGAGGTGTTGAATTCAATAGTAAATACCCTGTTGTTTAAGACATTTTGAGGTGAATTTTGTTTCTTCCTGGCAGTGTAAAGCATCCTTACTAAACCTCAGAGGAGTGTCTGGATGGCTCAATCAGTTAAGCGTCTGCCTTTGGCTCAGGTCATGATCCCAAAGTCCTGGGATTGAGCCCCACATAGGCTCCCCATGCTTTTCCCTCTCCCTCTGCCCCTCCGCATCACTCATGTGCTCTCTCTCTCTCTCTCTCTCTCAAAATAAAGAAATAACATTTTTTTAAAAGGTATTTTATTTTTTTTTTTAAAGATTTTATTCACTTACTTGACAGAGACAGAGGGAGTGCACAAGCAGGGGGAGAGGGAGAGGGAGAAGCAGGTTGAGCAGGGAGCCTGACAGGGGGCTCTGTCCCAGGACCCCAAGATCATGACATGAGCTGAAGGCTGACATTTAACCAACTGAGCCACCCCAGTTCCCCAATAAATAAAATCTTAAAAAAATTAAACATCACAGGAAGTGACAACAGAGGTTAAGACCTGGAAAAGTAAAAGAAATTAAAATAGGCAGAGATGTTGGGCATGTATGTTTCAGACAGATGGAAAAACATACAAAAATCTGTAGGGGGATAAACATGTGAAGTGTTTGCAGTGCTTAAAATGGTTCAGTATGGCCAAACCAGGATTATTAAAAAGTTGCTTGTTCAAGCTTCTTGTGTAATGCTAGCAACTTGCAAAGGAGAGATTAGTGCCTTTAGCAGACCCATCATTAAGAGAAACTTTGTGACACTAAAATAATAGCTGAGGTTGCCTTGTCCTTTGAGAATTAAATAACATTGGCTCATGTCCCTAACTGCATCTCATGCTATCGGATTAGTCTTCCCCAAGATTTTCCTAAATCTTTATGGCTTCTGTTCCTATCTCCAGCTCTAATTTCCATTACTTTTCAGTGCATTTGTCTTTTTCTTTCTGTGGCTATGCTCTTCTTTCTTTTTTGCATCAGCCCAAATATGCAACCAAGCTACTTTCCCCTGCATCTCCAAAATGCCAGTCAACCAAGAGAACTGCATGAAGTCAACATTCACTTAAATTTTTGTGGTGGAGGGTAGAGGAGGAGTGGTAATAAAAGGGGTTCAGTTATAGCACAGTAGGACTTAAGAGTACATCCTATTATAAGGTCCCTCTGCCAGACCTGCAAGAATATTAGGGGACTTATCTTTCCCTAACATCATTCTTCAAGTTTCCTATCCTGTAGCTATGCTATTATCCTTCCCCTCCAAGAATCTCCTCACATTCTTACTCTTCATCTTTCCCAGCAGCTTCCAGATTCCTCCCACTTTGTTACACAGAGACATTCAGTTTTTCATGGGTGTCCTAATCCTTCCAGACCCTAAGGACCATCTTTCCACAACCAAAATTGTTCATCCAGGTGGTTTTACTACTAAACAATTGCAGCCCTCTGCCTGAATCTCAACTCTTAATCTGAGACTTGTTGGCTCTACCTTTCATGGGAGAGAGAAGGAAGACCTGGGAGTAGGAAGGGTTTGAAGGAGGGGAACTTTTTCAGAGGGGATGCTAATCCTGAGCTGTCACAGAGGTGAAGTTGCTGTTAGTTAGAGAAGGAGATGAAGAGAGAACATTAGTTTTGAGTAAAGACACTGAGGCATAAGAGTGGTGAATACGCATTCCCTCTGTCTTACTCCTCCACCTCTTGGAATATATTTTAACCTTCATCAAATCATTTGAGCCAGTGGATGAAAGAGGGAACCCCGTGGACCTAATCTGAAAGGCCACTAGTCCGGAGACCACCAGCATGGTCTCTAATGAGAACATAAGGGAGGGTTCCTTCAAGCTGTGAATGTGATCACTCTAGGGTGGCAGTAGAGGCAGATGCATTTTAACTTTTGACTTCCAGCCAGGCTTTCTGCAATGTAGAGGTTAAGTATACAGACTTTGGAAATTCAAATCCTGGCTCAACCACTTGGTAGCCATGGTATCTTGGGCCAGTCACTGAACCTCTCTATGTCTTGGTTTCTCCATCCATAACATTGGGATGGTGATAACACAGAGTTTTCTGAAGAGTAAATAAGTCATGTCTAGAACAGGGCCTAGAGGAAACTTAAACCCTCATTTAGTATTAGCTCCTAATGCAAATCCTTAACTCAGCTCATTGACAATGCTGGTGGCTTGTGGTATCTCATGGGTGAGCCATGAAAATTAGCTCTTCTTCCGCACGAGTTTTTATAGTAAGAAATAGATCTGATACCATCAATTAAGTAGTGGACATGGCTTGCCTAACTAACTCATACCTCTGTTCCATATAATGGGAACAAACTGGGAACCAGAGCATGGATATCAAAAGAAAAATCATCTCATACGTTGCAGAGGAACACCCAGCAGCTTCATGGAGCCATTGTCTGCTTGCTGGGGACATGTTCTTTAAGTTCCTTTTGGTTGCTACTAACTGTGGTGCTCATTGGAGCTTCAAAATATACTGATGCCTGAGTCCCACATCCATAAATTCTGGTGGAATTGGTCTGCTTTTACCCTGGATTTTGGGATTTTTGAAAACTCTCCAAGTGGGATGCCTGGGTGGCTCAGTCTGTTATGCGTCTGGTTTCAGCTCAGGCTGTGATTCCAGGGTCCTGGGATGAGCCCTGCATTGGACTCCCTGCTCAGTAGGGAGTCTGCTTATCCCTCTGCCCCCTCTCCCCCCACTTGTATGTTCTCTCTTTCTTAAATAAATAAAATCTTAAAAAATAGAAAAACTCTCCAAGTGATTCTAATTGTGGCCAAAGTTGAGAACCCCTGTTTTAATTAGAAAACCCACAAGCAGACCACACCCTGAATAAATTAAATCAGAATTTTGTGGGTGAGGCTTGAGCATGTGCATTTTTAAGAGCATTCCTGGTGATTTATTGTGCAGCCAAGGGTTGAGAACCATCAATCTCGAGGCTCATTGATTCTGGTCTGATCTCAAGCACTGCTGAGGATTTGCTCAGCAATGTTTGGTCAGTTTTATAGCTTGCAGTGACAAAATAAATATATTTAGTGAAATTTCTGCCAAATCTCTGCCCCCCACACACATAAAATTTTGGCTTTGCAAATCTGACATTGTATTTATAATGTGATTTTTG
The DNA here is from genome assembly GCF_002288905.1 of Enhydra lutris kenyoni. Taxonomy (NCBI): domain Eukaryota; kingdom Metazoa; phylum Chordata; class Mammalia; order Carnivora; family Mustelidae; genus Enhydra; species Enhydra lutris. The sequence goes on along the minus strand of NW_019154129.1, from coordinate 337,359 downwards.
ATAATGTAAAATTTTTTAAGATCACAGACCTCCTGTTGATAATAAGTTGAGTGCTATGCTTTGATTTCTGGTAAAATTATCCCAAGAGTTTTCTTTTCTCTTTGTAAATTGAAATTATTTAAACTAGAAGAAAACAGAAAAAGTTCATCTATTTTTCCCACCCCCTGCCTCTGGCCACCACGGTTTGTTTTTTGTACTTATGAATTTGGTTTTTTATTATTTTATTTATTTATTTATTTATTTATTTATTTTAAATTATTTATCAGAGAGAGAGAGAGGGTGAGAGAGCGAGCACAGGCAGACAGAATGGCAGGCAGAAGCAGAGGGAGAAGCAGGCTCCCCGCCGAGCAAGGAGCCCGATGTGGGACTTGATCCCAGGACGCTGGGATCACGACCTGAGCCGAAGGCAGCTGCCCAACCAACTGAGCCACCCAGGCGTCCCTGTTTTTTGTTATTTTAAAAAAAGATTCTTTTATTTCACATATGAAAGATGTGTGTATAGTATTTGTCTTTCTCTGTCTGATTTATTTTACTTAGCATAATGCCTTTGAGATCTACCATGTTGTTGCAAATGGCAAGATTTCATTCCTTTTCATGGCTAAGTAATATTCCATTGTATGTATATACACCACAATTTCTTTTCCAGTCGTCTATTAATGGACACTTAGGTTTTCATATCTTGGCTATGGTGAATAATGCTGCAGTAAACATGAGGGTGCAGATATGTTTCCAAGCTAGTGGTTTGGTTTTGTGTGGATAAATACCCAGAAGTAGAATTGCTGAATCATTAAATTGCTGGATCATGTTCTATTTTACATATATTTTTTAAATTTTTTATTAGCATATAATGTATTACTAGCCCCAGGGGTATAGGTCTGTGAATCGCCAGGTTTACACACTTCATAGCACTCACCATAGCACATACCTTCCCCTCTATTTTATATATTTTGAGGAACTTCTGTGTTGTTTTTCATAGTGGCTATATCAGTTTACATTCCCACCAGTAGTGCACAAACGTTCTTTTTTCTCCATATCCTTACCAACACTTTTTATTTCTAGTCTTTTTGATAATAGTTATTATAACAGGTGTGAGGTGATTTGCATTTCCCCAGTAATGAATGAAGTAGAGAATCCTTTCATGTACTGGTTGGCCATCTGTATGTATGTCTTTATGGAAAGGTGGCTCTTCAGATTTTCTGCCTGTTGGATTGTTTGTGGGTTTTTTGCTGTTGAGTTGTCTGTGTTCTTTATTTAGGGTATTATCTCCTTACCAGATATATGATTTACAGATATTTTCTCCTGTTTAGTAGGTAGCCTTTTCATTTTGTTGATGGCTTCCTTTATTGTACAGAAGCTTTTTAATTTAATGTAGTTCCACCAGTTTATTTTTGCCTTTGATGTTTGATTCAGAAAATCATCTCCAAGATCTATGTTGAGACTCAACCTCTGTTGAGTTAATTTTTGTGTATGGTGTGAGATAGTGGTTCAGTTTCATTCTATTGCATGTGCTATCTAACAGAATTTTCTTTGAATAACCTTCTTCTTTAACTCTTAGCTTATGTTTTTGTTTGGTTGGGCAAAAAGAAGGTTCTGACTAGCTATGAAAATTAGTATAGTCTCTCCCTTTGGGTATAGTGACTGGTACTAAGGTGAGCACTTAGTCACTTTCTGGTCAGTGAGAGCTGAACTCAGATTCAGCTGTTGGGGAAGAGGAGCTTCGTCTCAGTGGGCTATGAACGTGAGAAGGTGTGAGGTCTGGGGCTGTTGAGAGTGAGCAGGCTGTCTTGAGAATGAAGCCCCCCCACACAGGGAAACTGAGCAGGTTCCTGGTCAATTTGGTTCTGTTCACTTAGTAAAGCCCCTGGGGACAGGGGCCAGGTTACTCTGTTTTTTCTTTACCTGAGTCAGTGAATACTTTTTCCGTGAAAGCCAGTTTGAATTAGGGTTTTCACTTAATCACCGTGAAGTGTCTGACATAGTAGAACAGAGGAGAGAATTTAAATGACACAGTTTAGCTTTTCAGAGTAATTTTTTGTCTGCATCTTCATCTGGTCCTTGCCACAATGCTATGGCATCAGTGTAGCAGGCTGCTAGACTGTTAGCTCCATGGGGCCGGGTAGCCAGGTGCTTTGTTCCCTCTCCCATCACCTGGCCCCGTGTCTCACACATGGCAGGCACTCAGTAAATAATTGTTGAGAGGATGAGTCAATTCAAAGTTTTCACAATATGGTTTCAGCCTTCCTCAGGACTCCCCTTTATCTCAAATGACCCACTCACCAGTCCTTGAATTGACTTATTTCTTTGCTTTTGGCTGAGTCATTCCTTCCACCTTGAATACTGTGTCTGTTTCCTTTGCCTTTCAGGTTCTCTTAAATTCTTCAAGACCCAGGATAAATGCACCTTCTTTGTGAAGCTTGCTTTGGTTCCCATCAGTTTGATAAAATGGCTTTCTCACTCTCTAAGTTCCTGTGGAAAAAGTGATAAAGACTCAAACAGACTTAGAATTTCCACTGTGTCTCTTCCTACCTGGGTAACCTTAGGCAACTTATTTAACCTATGTAAGTCTGGTTTCCTTAGTGCAATGTTGAGATGAAAAACCCTGCCAGCTTCATATACCTGTTGTGGAGATGTTCATAGCAGATGAAACACACAAGTGTACAAATTTTCCTTCGGTTCTGATGCAGACAAGACAGCAGTTCTAAGAGGTACTATTATTTTCCCTGTTTCACAGGTGAGGTATTGTGTGATTAAGTAACCTCTGCCTAAAATCAAAGGGTATTCATTCACTGGTTCATTTATAAGTCATCATTTATTGAGTCCCTACTATGTGTCAAGCCCTCTGGGTTCTGGGGAGATTGTGGTAAACAAGTCAGATAAAACCCCTATTCTCATATCCATGAGGGAAAGTGGTTCAGACCTAAGCAGATAATCCTGTGAGTAATGGATGTGACCAAGGGAAGTATGGAGAGGGAATATCAAAAGTTTGGAACTTGGCCAGACTTCCTGAGCAATGACACTTACACTGAGACAGGAAAAGCATGGGGACTTGTCCCCCTGTTACATAAGAGCAGGATCAGCCTTTTTGTTCCTGATCTTGGGGGTTCGGACTTGGGCAGCCTGGCAAATCTCTGCAGATGCAGGGATGTTAGCCAGTCTCGGGGCATGTGGTACCCCCTTGCCTCCAAACTGGAGACTTTAGGAGGAGGACAGTTTTCTTCATGACTCTGGCTTATCTGTTTCTGGCTCTCCTTATCTGTGCTGCCAGTAATTCTAGCTGTCCCCTTCACCGGCCTCTCCTCTCTTACCAGACTTCTGATGATATTTCATTGTTCTCTGAAATTACTTCCATGAAATTTAAATAAAAATGAGAAATGGCCTCTTACAGCCTCCACAATGGCTCCACATTAATTGGAGTGTTTCCTTTCCTTGCCCCATACCATAATCAACAAAGTCTACATGGACCCTGTTTGAAGACCAGTCTTTTCCAGAAGCTTCTGATGGAGGATGCCAGAGATTAAAGGGTTATAAACAGGCGGTGCACAGACTGTTGGCACACACAGTAGTTAAAAAAATCTGGGAATTTCACATGCAAATCCATATTTCTGGCTTCTCCTGAAAAGTCAGAAGATTTGGCAGTACCATTCTCACATCTCCAAATGGCAATACTCAGTTGTAGGTGAGTGGTATTAGACCCAGTCTGAAAGCTGCAGTTCACCTCAGACCGCACTGCTCTCTATCGTCTCTCCACCCCACCCTGCTTCAGTCAGTTACCGTACTTTCTTGTCTCTGGAGGCACTTAACTTTGCATTGAATTTTAATTTGGATTTAAAATGGATCTGGCACAGTGTAAATGCTGAATTAAGAGTAGCTATTATTAATAGTAATCATGATCATAATATTCAAAGAGTGTAGCCCTAGGGCTAGATTTTTTTAAAAAGATATGGAAAGATATAGGACCTTTCCTGCATAGCAGTTGGGTAGAAATAGTGATCACTCAACCAAATATTTAAAATGACACCCTCCATTCTTCCTAATCAGCACGGCTACCTTAGAATATTTCTTAGTAAATTGCACAAAATCCTTACCCATAATAGGAACAGAGCATGTTGCAGGTAGGTTATTATTTACTGTCATCATATAATTAGACATAATTTCAATAATTGCCCAAACAGTAACTACATGAATAAATACTCCCTCGGAAAATGCAAATTAATGAAAAGACAACCCAAGTTTGGTGCTGTCTTCAGGGTCCAGAGGACACTTTCTCTTTCCTCTCAGGTCAGGGTGATATGCGCAGAGAAGAATCTTCAGGGATATGGAATAGCCAGGCATTTGGGACTTTTTGAGAATGGATTCAGGGCAGTGATTTTTCCCTGGCTCATCCTCTAGCAGGGTGTCTCTTCTGTCAGTGAGCAGGAATAATAATTTAGCTGAACTTGAATCTGCTTTCTGCTAAACTGGTTAATGTCTTTCTGCCCCAGTTGATTCTTTCTTTCTTCCCTCCCTCCCTTCCTTTTTCTCTCTCTCTTCCTCTTTCCTCTCTCTTCCTTCCCTCCTTCCCTCTTATTCTCCCTCCCTCCCTTCCCCACTTTTCCTCTCTTCACTTTATCTAAGGTCCTTGTGTAGCTGCCACCTGCTGTGGGTGCCATCCTACATGCTGATAACACTGTGGCACACAAGACAAGCACTCAGACTGCTTTGTTGGAGTTTACAATGTAGCATCCTCCTTCCCTTGGCTTTTGGGAGATGATATTCAGTCTGTCATTCCATATGTACTTGTTGATCACCTATTATGTGCCAGTCAGAGAACTAGATGCTATGGTAATCAAGCCAGATATGGCCTTCCTCTTTTGGAGTTCACATTCTATAAGGAGGAGGAGGAGATTAATAAAACAAATGATTAAAGCACGAAAATAGTAGGTACTGACAAGTACTATGATGAAAACAAAGTGGTTATATAGGTATCTGAGGAGGGGCGCCCATGTGGCTCAGTCAATTAAGTGTCTGTCTTTGGGTCAGGTCCTGGGATTGAGTCCCGCATTGGGCTCGCTGCTCAGTGTGGAGTCTGCTTCTCCCTCTCCCTCTGCCCCTCCCCAGTGCTTATGTTCTCTCTCCACCTCCTCTCTCTCAAGTGAATAAATAAAAGAAGAAAAAGAAAAATTTGCTTTAAAAAAAAAAGAGACACACTTCCTACAGAGCTTGGCTTGTGGCACTTTGAGTAAAGGTTCTGTTAGTTTTTTTTTTTTAATTTTTATTATTTATTAACATATAACGTATTATTAGCCCCAGGGGTACAGGTCTGTGAATCGCCAGGTTTACACACTTCATAGCACTCACCAGTTCTTATACAGTTTTATTACATATCTAGACAACCTGTATGATCTTTCCCTTCTCAGTGGGTTCCATTCTTCTTTCCCCTGCCCTTTTTTAAACATATATCCTTCAATTTACTTTTCATTTTTATTAAGTTTTTTATTTTAATTCCAGTATAGCTCATATACAGTATTATTTTAGTTCCAGGTGAACAATACAGTGATTCAACAAGTCTATACATTATTCAGTGCTCATCATAACAAGTGAATTCCTTAATCCCCATCAGCTGTTTCACCCATTCCCCCACCCACCTCCCCTCTGGTAACCACCAGTTTGTTCTCTATAGTTAAGAGTCTATTTCTTGGTTTGTCTCTTTGTTTTTCTCTTGTTCATTTGTTTTGTTTCTTAAATTCACACATGAGTGAAGTGTATGATATTTGTCTTTCTCTGACTTATTTTGCTTAATATTATACTCTCCCGCTACATTCATATTGTTGCAAAGAGCAAGATTTCATTCTTTTTTTATGGCTGAATAATACTCCTGTGTGTGTGTGTGTGTGTGTGTGTGTGTGTAGGTGTGCAATACCACATCTTCTTTATCCATTCATCTATCAATGGACACTTGGGATACTACCATAATTTGGCCATTGTAAATAATGCTGCTATAAACACAGAGGTGCATGTGTCCTTTTGAGTAGTGTTTTTTGCATTCTTTGGGTAAATACCCAGTAGTGCAATTACTAGATCATATGGTCTTCTTTTCCCTTTTTGTCTTGGGGTCTGGATATCAGAAAAATCTGTCTGTAAATCAAGCACTGCCACTGTTATGTGTCCTTGAGCAGTTTGCTTAATGTTTCTGAGCCTTAGTTTTCTTATCTATAAAGTGGGTGTAAGGATAGCATCTGCCCCGCAGGACTGAAGTGAGAAATAATGAAATATCACATATAAAGGTACTTACGCATTGTCCACCACATATTAGGCACTCAGGAAGTCTTTAAATGAGTGAATGATCTAAATTCTACGTGTATTTTCAAGGTCAGCTCAAGTCTCACCTCTCATATAGAGCATTCTTGTTGTCTGTCCCCAGCCCCCATCACCAACCCCACACACAGTGCTTTTGCTATTCTAGGACTGGGTTGCGTATTGTTGATTTATTTTACCTGCTAATTGTCCGTCTCACAAAACCTGGCTAAGCTCTTTAGTCTTTTTTGAAACCCCCACTCCCATGCATTGAACACCCTACCGAGCCCTTGGTAGGCACTTAATACATGTCTATCAATTGACAACCTGCACATGAGTTGATTTTCTTTGTCCTGATAACTAGTCATTTTCTATAGACCAGGTGGAGGGGAGAACTGTGTATCACAGTTTTACAATCACATTAGGAACCCCTGCATTCCTTATAATGATGCTGACACTCATGTGTATAAGGCTGTTGGGACTGTAGTCTGCAGATTTCTAAAGACTGAATGCAGTGGATAACTCCCACCTTTCTTGCATGAAGGAGAAATAAAGGATAATCGCATGGCTTTCTTCAGCTCCATTTGTGTGTTGGAGGAGCGTTACACTGGCAGTAATTACAGAAAGGAAAGGAAATGGAATAAGTAGCAAAGGAGGAATTAGTTATACTTGACCTAATTAAAATCCCATGGAAAGAATTCTTCTCTTATTTGGAAAAGTGATCTAACATGACCTTGAAGCCATTGTATTAACCACTGTACTTTTTATTTTAGGGGAAATAGATGGCAGAAAGATCATTTGGGAAAGGCAACCCTTCACTTGTCTTTCAGAAATTAAATGACTTTGATTTCTGAACCACTTCCTCCCCATGAAATTAAATTGCATTGAACCCTGTCAGTTAACCAGTGGAAGCTAACCAAACCAGACCAACTGATTCTCTCGCAGGAGGCAGGGGGCTTTGGAAAGAAGACAAGGAGCAGTGGGAGTGACGGCCTTGGGACTTGGGCCTTTGGTCAGAGTTAACTGAGTTTTTCACTTTATTAAAAAAAAAAAAAAGAAAAGAAAAACACAAAAATCACTCACACACACATTCGGGAAATGTTGCCTTTTTTCCCAGGCAGTTGTATACTGTATAATGTGTCTCAGTGGTACAGAGATATTTTCCTACAATCTAGCATTGTTCAGGAAATTTCCAGGTAGATAATCTACCCAGAGAAAGGCGGCTACGGTCATGTTATAACAAAACAGCACAATAGCTATCATTTGTATATTTCTGATTGTACCAGACCCTTCATACATATTATCTCATTTATTTTACTTTTTTTTTTAAGATTTTATTTATTTATTTGACAGAGAGATAGATCACAAGTAGGCAGAGAGGCAGTCAGAGAGAGAGGAGGAAGCAGGCTCCCCGCTGAGCAGAGAGCCCGATGCGGGCCTCGATCCCAGGACTCTGGGACCATGACCTGAGCCGAAGGCAGAGGCTTTAACCCACTGAGCCACCAGGCGCCCATACATATTATCTCATTTAATGCTCAGAACTCTTTATACTAGCTGCTATTTTCCCCTGTTTTGTAGATAAGAAAACCAAGGTTCAGAGATGTTAAGTAATTTGCCAAAGGTCATACAGTTTAACTGAATCCAGGTTTGCCAGATTCTGAAACGACCATTGGTCTTTTCTTTCCCCCAGTGAGGCCATGCTCTCTCTAGGAGTGTTTTTCTCGGGCAAGATGTCAGAGGTTCTCTAACCCCGTGTGGGAGGTGTCTTAGGCACACACTGCTCTGGTTTGATAATGGTGATATATTCCGTAGCCTGTATTTAGTAGCTGCTTCTATTAGTATAAATTGGCAGAGGTGTGAGAAATGCTGAGGTGAGGTCAGAAGAGAAAATGTGATGCCTCATGGACTGGAAATAGCTCATCCATCCAAATACAGAGAATGCAGCTAGCAGCTGAGCTAGCTGAGAGACAAAGAAGTATAGTGCAGTCATTATGAATGCAAGTCCTGGGGTCTGATTGCTTGAGTTTAATCTTGGATCCACCACGTTGTACTTGTGCAACTTGGGGCAAATTACTTAGCTTCTCTGTGATTCTGTTTCTTCATCTTCAGAATGGAAGAAATAATGGTACCTACTGTATAAGGGTATCATGAAGATTAAATGAGACAGTTATGTAATTAGCATATAGTGAATGCCTAGTGTATATTAGCTATCAAGATATAACATTTGGTCCCTGGTCATTGGAAAACCTAAGCTTCTGGAAGAGCACAGAATTGGTCAGTTCACTGTATCTATCCATAATTCAATCCATTATCCTTCTCTCTTTGTGTGCTTCTGTCCTTCTGTCTTTCCTTCCTTCCTTCCATCCATCCATCCATCCATCCATCCATCCATCCATCCATCTATCCATCCTTCCATTCCAGAGTCTGCCATCCTTTCTAGACTTCCATCCATCCTTCCACCTTTCTGTCTTTTTGTTGTTCCATTTTTCACTCATCTATCCCATCTACCTCCCCGTCTTTTGACCTTCAGGTATAGAATGCAGTCAGAGAGGCAGAATGTGGAGATGGGGAGCCTGGGTTCCAGTCCTGTCATTTATTACTAGCATGGCCTGGGACAAATTCCTTAGCCTCTTCAAGCTTCAGATTCCCCATTTGTAAATTGCGACCATCTCCTGAAGGCAAAAGGCAGTGACACAACTATATTTGTGTTTTTGCAAGTTTGGTTCATCTGCTGTGGGAAGGATGGAGCGAAAGGGGGTCAGACCAATAAGAGGAAGGTCCATTGAAAGGTGTTGACAATAACCAAGGCAGAAGATGATGTGAACTCGGACCAAGAGATGATGGCTGTCACTTACTGTGGGCTTAGGGGTGTCAGAAACAGTGCTCTGCGCTTCCCTTGAATTATTTCATTGAATCCTTCTAATAACTGTAAGAGTTAGAAACTATTTCGTTATTGACATTTTATGGATATGGAGAACGAGGCTGAGAAAGTTTAAGGGACTCACTAGGATCCTATAACTGCTAAGTAACAGAGCTGGGATTCAAACACAGACCATTTGACTCTGACATGTGCTCTGTAGCTGTAGGCTACTTCTGTGCCAGGACAGTGGAGATGAGGATGAGGATGAGGCAAGGGTGAGAAAGCATCTCTGCTTCCAAGAGACACTACTGATGTCAAAACAGCAGGATATCTGGCCAACTGATAGTAGGAGGCACTAGTATACTGGTAGTTCTCTGGAGGAAAAGTGCACTGGTGTATAGTGTTTGTTGGTTTATATGGTATAAATACTACCATCGTGGCTGATTTGAAGTTATTAATGTGATGCCACTGAATGTGGAGTTGGAAAGAGACAGTGGGGGTTAGGGAGAAGAGTCAAGAATGCCTCAGGAGTTGTCAGCTTGTGGCCAAGTACAGGTAGGTGTGGTCAACTCTTACAGAGCATTTCTCATTTTCCTTGGGTCAGGTACAGTTTTCAGAATCCCTTGAAAGCTGAGAAACCGCTCCCCGGAAAACTGCTTATTGTCACAAAATTCTCATATTTGCCATGTGCCTATATTTCAAGGTTTTCATTGTTATACCAAAGCCCTTATGTTGTATTAAAAAAAAAATCCTAGTGGCATTTAATGAATAAATCAACAACAAGCGTGTATTTAGTTGCCATATTTGTGGCTTGGCTGGAGTCCAGCTGAGCTAGGCTGGGCTTGACTCAATGGCTCTGCTCCATGTTTTTCTCTCCTCCTCCACTTGGTACCAGGAGGCTAGCCTAGCTATGATCAGAGAGCAATGATAGAAACACTAGATGGTGGATGGAAATATTCAAGATCTCATAAGCCCTAGGTTTCAACTAGCACCCTATCATTTCCACCTCATCCTATTGGCCAAAGTGGGTCACTTGTTTTGGACCCAAAGTCAAGTGGTGGGGAAATGCATTCTGTCCTTTTAGTGGACAGAAGTGAAAGTCATGGCAGAGGTAGGTGTAAGAGCGTTGGGACCAATGATTCAGTCTACCACAGGGGCATCTCTCCAGGTAAGCAGAGCAGACTTATGCCTGAAGGCAATAGTCAGACCTCACCATTTCCTCCTCTGGGTATGCTTCTAGCCTTTGCTCTACCTCTGTATTTCCTTTACCCTGGTGAGGACAGAGGATAGGAGAGCCTAGAGGCTTGGGCCTCCTTACTTTCCTCTTCTGCTGTTGGGAAGGCTGGTTTTGTCCCTCAGTTTAGAGACCTAAGCATTACATCATCCCTTCTTTGCCATTTTGACAAGCCAAGCGACTTTCTCCCCACTCAGGGTTTCAAGCGAGCCCTTCAGAAAGGTGCTGCGGATGCAACTTTCCCTAATGCGTCTTAAAATTAGTGCCTTTTTTTTTTTTTTAACAAATAGGCCTTATTTATACCACACACACAACAACAACAAAAAAAGGAAGATAATTAGGCATACACACTGCAATCAAGCATATTGGGTTCGTTGGAATCATTAAACTTAATTACTTTCACTTGTTATTCCTGGGGGCTATAATATCAGTATTAGATGCCAATGGAATCTGCAGTATGTTTTGATTTAGCTGAAATAAGGATTCAGTAATTCACTGCCTCTCTGAGAGATTTTTATCAAAGTGGGAAATATGCTGAGTGCCTTCTCTTGCTTTTCATGGGGCCTGATGAAAAACACCTTTGCCAAAAGACTGAGATATTGATTCACAACCTCTCTTGATGCCTTGGGAGATTCTTTCCTTTAAGACTCCTGCCCATTTCTAGGTGGAATTAACGGCAAGGGCTAACCACATGTGTTAAGTTCTTACATTCATTGTTAATCCTCATAATTACCTCATCTTGCAGAAGAGGAAACTGAGGTCACACAGCTTATAAGAAGCAGGTCCAGGATCTTCGCTAAGGGGGAAGTTTCCTGAGCTTAGGATGAGTATTATCACTTTGTGTGTGTGTGTGGCTCCCCAAATCTTGGTGTTGGTTTCCCTTCCAACTTGTTGATAGGTCTTATAAGTTTTCTCAACCTTGAGTTCTAATGAAGGCCAAGATTCATGGATATTTGCCATGTGCCTGTCCCTGTACTAAGAGTTTTAACTACTTTGTCTCATGCAGACATTCCAGTAATCCTATTCTATAGGATGTGATCATAGTATGTTATTGTTTCTATTACTTGATACATTGACACATTTGTGTGTCAGCCTAATGTCAGGATGGGTATCAGGAGTGTGTTCAGATGAGGGGGAATTGCTGCCCACAATGGTTTCACCAGATAGGGCTTTATTTTCCTACATAGCAGCAAATCCAGAGAGGCAGCCCAGGCTGTCATGGCTGTCCACAGTGCTGTGAGAGTCCCACACTCCTTTCACTTTTAAGTTCAGTCATCCTTGGAGGTTGGCTTTTCTCTTCATGATGGTAAAATGGTTGCTTCACCCCCAGGCATTGCATCTGTCTTAAAGAAAGGAGGAAGGAGAAGGTGAAGGGCTGGAGGCAGAAGTGCCCCCATTTATTATCTGTGCAGTGTTTCCCTTTCTGAGGTCTACTACTACTTCTCTCCAAAAAGCAGTATGTCAAGCAGTATGTCACTCCTTTCTCAAGGCAGCCTGGGAAAAACATTTTATTTTAGTTGCACATAAAAGCAGGGTTTCTATGGTAAAGAAGAGGAGATTGGATGTGGGCAGGAGAGGGAGATGTGTCTGGCACAGCATCTTCCGAGGAAAAGATCAACAGGCTTTGCTTATCTAATACAGGTTGAGTTTTTTCCGCCCTGAAAAGCTTCCTTTCATTCTCTATCATTTCCTTTAATCTGTACACAACCTTTTGAGGAAGTTAGTTCACTTTCATTCCCAGGTGCTCTGTAACAGTATTTTCCTGATCATTTTTTTCAGTCTCAGAAATGAGGAGCAGAAGGAGGAGGAGGAGGAGGGACTATCTCTGTCTTACACAGACCTGAGCAGGGCTCACATCTTCCTCCAGCTGCCTATCAACGAACAGGAATGGCAGGCTGTAGAGGGCCTTCTAGTTTGGGAACTGGGATGGAGGATGGGTGGAGATTTAATGATGCGATTAGATGGGCTTGGAGTCAAACCTCTCAGCATGCTCCTAATTAATTATCAGATGCACCACCTGCCAACCTTCTCTCCTCCAAAGGCTCCCAGAATGCACTGTGGGTGCAGGAGGGAGCATAGAGTCTGCTCACGCTTGGGGAATTGGGGAGTTCCCCATTAAGTGGGTGTGCAGTCAATTAACATATGAGTCTAGGGACCCTCTGAGCATGCCTCCTAATGATCAATTAGGATGAGTGATGAAAGCTAGTAGAAAGAGGGAGCTGTCTTAGTTTATTGATTATATGGTGCGGGGAGCACTTGGTACACAGTGGTAATTTCCAACAGCCATTTCTAGCACAGATAAATTCTGTATTCCAAGGAGGAATGGGGTAGGGAAAAAAACAGTAGCCACAGTGTTCAATGATGGCATAGGTTTGCAAAGGTTTTTTTTATTTGTTTTGGTTAATAATTTTTAATTATAAAAATTATATATACTACTAATAATGTATAATAGCATTTTTCTTTCTTTTTTTTTTTTAAAGATTTTATTTATTTATTTGACAGAGATCACAAGCAGGCAGAGGGGCAGGCAGAGAGAGAGGAGGAAGCAGGCTCCCTGCTGAGCAGAGAGCCTGATGCGGGGCTCGATCCCAGGACCCCGAGATCATGACCTGAGCCGAAGGCAGCAGCTTAACCCACTGAGCCACCCAGGCACCCTGTATAATAGCATTTCTTGAATGATCACTATGAATGAGATGCTGTGCTCAATGCTTTGTTTCTGGTTTTCACTTAATGCTTACAAGAGCTTATGGGAAGGTTAACACCCTGCACTTCAGATGAGGAGAGGCTCAGAGAGTCAAAGGGGCTTGCTCCAGCCATACAGGCAGGAAGTGGAAGAGCAAGAATGTTGACCCCAGTTTTGTCTGACTCCAGAGCTTGTATCTGTAAGCACTAGTCATTCTATCCCTAACTCATGCCATTTTAGGAAAATTGGATCATACTAGCAATTATAAAGAAAGTAATCATCTATAATCCCATCACTGAGGGACAGTCTGTACAAGATCTACTAATCTTTTCCTACCACTGTCTTCTTAGCCTTCAGCCCATTTTCATTTCCCTTTCATCTGTCCCAGCTTCTTTTCACTATGGCAAGTGCTATTTACACCAGGGGCAGATAGCTGGCCTCATGCTGGGCCAGTTACATCTTTCTATCCCAAATTTAGGAGAGAGTCACAGAGCCTATTAGCTGGGGGAAAGGGCAGGGTTGCTGAGGTGCATGTGGACCTGTCGTAAAGGATCCCAATGTGGAGCAGCCACAGGGGCCACGATGTGTCCAAATAATGTGTTTGTATATTTATTTCCCTCATTCTGTTGTGAATTCTTGATTTTTATTTTATTTTTTTAAGAGAGGGAGAGAGAGAGAGACATATGGTGGCTGGGGGAGGGAAGGGGCAGAGAGAGAATTTTTTGTTCTTTCTTGAATTAACATACAATGTATTATTTGTTTCAGGGGTACAAGTCTGTGAATCTTCAGTCTTACACAACTCACAGTACTCACCATAGCACATACCCTCCCCAATGTCCATCACCAGCCACCCTCTCCTTTCCCCTCTACACCCCAGCAACCCTCAGTTTGTTTCCTGAGATTAAGAGTCTCTTATGGTTTGTCTCCCTCCCAATCCCATCTTATTTCATTTTTTTCCTCCCTACCCTCTGCTCTGCCTCTCAAATTCCTCATATCAGAGAGATCATATGATAATCGTCTTTCTCTGATTGACTTATTTCACTTAGCATGCATGGTACCCTCTAGTTCCATCCATGTCATTGCAAATGGCAAGATTTGGGGGGGTTTTATGGCTGCATAGTATTCCATTGTATATATATATACCACATCATCTTTATCCATTCATCTGTTGATGGGCATTCAGGTTCTTTCCATAATTTGGCTATTGTGGACATTGCTGCTATAAACATTTGGGTGCATGTGCCCTTTCAGATCATTACATTTGTATCTTGAGGGTAAATACCCAGCAGTGCGATTGCTGGGTTGTAGGGTAGCTCTATTTTCAACTTTTTGAGGAAACTCCATGCTGTTTTCCAGAATGGCTACACCAGCTTGCATTCCTACCAACAGTGTAGGAGGCTTCCCCTTTCTCTGCATCCTTGCCAGCATCTGTCGTTTCCTGATTTGTTAATTTTAGCCATTCTGACTGGTGTGAGGTGGTATCTTACTGTAGTTTTGATTTGTATTTCCCTGATGCTGAGTGATCTTGAGCACTTTTTCATGTGTCTGTTAACCATTTGGATGTTCTTTGCAGAAATGGAGGCAGAGAGAGAATCCTAAGCAGGCTCCATGCCCAGCATGGAGCCTGATGTGGGGCTCGATCTCATGACCCTGAGATCACAACCTGAGCCAAAATCAAGAGTTATATGCTTACCTGATTGTGCCACCCAGGCAACCGTGTGAATACTTTAAAGGAAGAGCTATGGATAACAATTTCTGTCTTGCCAATACTTAGAACATAGTAGGTGTTCAATAATATTAATTTGTTTATTTGGAGTCTGGTTCAAGATTAGATGGGTGGTTAGTAATGGGAGTGATCCAGAAAGCAGGATTCCTTGAGAAATTCCATTTTAATTCTCATTTTAACCTTGACCAGAGGTTCATATCTTCAGTTTAATCTAAATCTAAAACCTACCCTGAACCCACCTAAATGCTGAGTCCCTGGTGGACATTAGCCAGTCCTTGAGGTTTAGATAGAGAAAGGTCAGCTAATAGTGAGTTTGGGGAGGGTTTTATTTGTGAGCAATAGTGTAAGCGGTATTTTATGAGAACCCATAGAGAAATGAGTACTCTTTGTAAATTTAGCGTGGCAGGATTTTAATAAATGAGGCCATTGGGATGAGTGGGGTTTTATATATCATGCCCCATATTTATATTCCTGTCAACTTTCTTCGCTTAAGCAATGTATTTATTATACTCCAGTTCACCATTTCTCACAAGATAGATACTGTATCATGTCAGACAAAAATAAGTAGGGTGGGCGTGGGTCTGAAGTAATGAAAAGGCTAGCAGAAAAATTTGAAGCAGAAGGCATGAGAGTGGCTTATGCTTTGAAAAATGATTCTCTTTTTGCTCAAGCAAGTGGGAGAAAGGTGGGCCTGGGTATCTTGCTGTGTGGTCCTAGTAAAGTCACCATCTCCCCACCCTTTTTGGGCCTTAGTAAATGAGAGGTTGGAGTAATCTTCTGATAAGCTGAAAAAAGGTAAGTAAGGGTTTGCTCATTCTCCTAAAATGCATTCAGCATTTTATACCCAACTTCAGAACATTCTTGAAGCCTGATTGGTTCAACATGAATGAGGTGATCTTCCTCCCAACCAGTTAACTGTCAAATCAAATTATAACCTGGTGCCTCTGACTATTGCCATGTTAAGATGGTGGAGATTGGAGGGAGGGTGGAAAAGTTTCTAGAGTAGCAAAAAAGGTCTCTTGCTAGGAAGATGATCCTCCAGGCATCACATGGAAAGTGGTTTTTCTTTTTGTTTTGTTTTGTTTTTATCAGTGTCCGCCCTCACCTCTCACTCTCCCTCTTCTGTTAGCCTTGAAATGCTTCTGTATCATGATTTCCAAGATGTGTTGTGATCTGACTCCCAACCACCAATTCATGGCTGTCTCAGCTTCTCAGTTTGCTCTCTTAAGTTCTGACCTGAACTACTTCTCTGCAGATCCCTAGATCTGATGCTGTCCCTCATGCCTCTAGGCCTTTGTACATATTGTTACCCAGCCAGAAATACCTTTCTTCAAATTTTCATACAGTGATCCTCAAAACAGCTAATGGGTTGCCCAGTTTGGAAAGCTTTCCCTGACTCTTCTTCCTCACCTTAACTCTCTCCATCAAGCTGAGAAGCTGTTAAATTTTTCCAAATACTTGCTCATATCCTCCTCACCCCACACTCTTTATCATGCACATACACACTTACGTCCCTCGCATTGCAATTATGTTTCTATTTCCCTGTCCCACCTATTAGACTGTGAGCTTCTTGAGGTCAGGAATTATCTCTTATCTTTGTCTTCAACACACCATCCAGTAATCAACACATAGGAGCTCAGTAACTGCTTAATGAAAGAAAGCCCTCTAAGAGCTGAGCCTTATCACAGATCAGAAGGGAAGGTTTGCAGTTAGAATTCAGGGCTAGGCACCTAATGGTGCAGGAATTATGGCCCTATAATATTTAGTGGAAAATTTTCAACAAGAGCTTCTTTGGCTTCTAATGAGGGGAATTATGTTAATGAGCCACCTTGCAAAATCTCTGATAATCATGTTCCAAACTTACCCCACTGGGTCTCATTTAGATGGAAAGGATAACAGAAACACTCTGGTAATGAAGACGATTTCTGGCCTCAATTAGCACGTGCTGCCCTTATTGTACCCCGAGGACCTCCCATCAGCTGAACACGAAAAGCAGACTCAGCAAACCGCAGCCTTGGGGCTTTTCCAAGTCCACTGTTACCTTTTCATTGCACAGTTGCTAAGTTTTCCCACTCTCAGGCTCACTGTATATTTAGTCCACTGATCATTTTTATGGCACTGTCTGACATTAATGTCAAATATTGATTCTTTGACTATCTCAACAAACATTCAGTGAGTGATCCCAGCATCTGGGGAGACAGAACTGGGCTCCCATGGAGGTTTTGGCCTTCGAGGTATTGGCACATGAATATTATCTGGAAACACGAGATGATAGGTAAGGATGTGCAAATTCATTTATTCATTCACTCTGTCTTTATGTCATGTAGGAGGCATCTGTGTTTACCCACTTAGTTTTAGTAGAATGTTCTTATAGGACCCTGTCTCCCTCACCACAGTTGCTTAATTCAAAGTGAGCATTGGACTTCCCCAGGAACTGATAAAGAGAGCCAGTCATTCTCCACCTTTGGGCATTGTAAGATGTATAATTCAGGAGCTGTCACAATGCGAAAGAGATGACAGGCAAAGAGAGCGAAGATGAAGATGGAAGGAGAGTCTGTCCTAGTTCTCCTTGTTCTCAGGCCCAGACTGTTCCTGCCCTTCATGAGGTTTGATTGTTAACCATGTTTTAGGGATTATGTGAGGCAATAAATGGCCTAACCTTGTTCAAGGTGGTGATAACTTTCTCCTAATATCCATTCTTCCTTTCTTGTTTAAGACCTCTGATTTCTGGCTGTATACGTGGCTACCCAGAATAAAGACTGTATTTCCCATCTGTCCCCTTACAACTGAGTGATGCTATAACTAAGTTCTGGCCAATGGGTGCTAACAGAAAGTTTGTGTGTAATTTCTGGGTTGTATCCTTGAACAAAAAGGATGGATTTTCTCCTACCCATTTTATTTTCCCCCCTTCCTGCTGACAGGAATGTTGATGTGGCCATTAGCTCCCGTGCATCATAATGATGAGAGGGCAGCACCCAAGGAATGGTAGAACATCAAGATCAAAAGAGCCTGGATCCCTAACATCATGGAGCTGCTATGTCAGCCTAGGAATGGTTACACCAAGACTAATACTTGTCAGAAAAAGAGATCCTTAATTTATTGAGTCTCTAGTACTCAGTCTCTGGGACAACAGCCAAAATTATATTCTAAATAATATAGTGGGTTTCTGTTGCTTGCCACCCTAAGAGTCCTAAAAAAAGTTCCATTATTCATTGAGCATCTACTGTGTACCAGATTTTGAGGGATACACTAGAAGAGAAAGTAAACCTTGTCCCTGCCTTCATGATGGTTAAATTTTAGCAAGGATATATGGATGTCAACTAATTGATTACACAAAAAGCTTTGCAATTATAACTGTGCTCAGTACAATGTAGGAGAGGATATGATAGTAGCTGACTAACTCTGGACATAAAACATGACATTCATTGAGAGCCTATTAAGCGAAGACAGCAAATTGGGAGAAGAAACAGCCATGCAAAGTCCCCAGGAAGGGAAGGAGCTCCTTCAAGGTTCAAAGAAATTGAGAGATCAAAATTCAAAGCTTAAAGTTATGGCAACTTATGGAGGGAAGAAAGTGACCCAAGGTAATGTTTTGGGATTGGCAGCAGTCAGATCCTACAGGGCCATTTAAGTCAAAGTTAAGAGATTTTTTGTTGTTTTTATTTTTGTTTTCTCTTAAGAGCAAGGGGAAGCCATGGAGGGCTTTTAGGCAAGATCAGATGTACATTTTTAAAAAGTGACTCTAGATGTCAGTAAAGAATGGACTGGGGTGGGGGAGTGTCAAGAGAGAATGCAGGGGAAGTCCACGAAGCTCTTGTAGTAGCAGTGTCAAGAAATGATGGTGCCTTGAATTATGGTGGCAGTGGCTGAGATGGGGCATCTTACCCTGTAAGACTCTGAGAATTTCTCAAAGATGTCAAATTCAAGGCCATGTCTTTAACTCTTGTAATGGGTGCCATTGACTGCCGCCTACCTCCCACGCCCACCTCCCACCAGCATCTATTTACTTCTTTCAAGCAGACCCCTGCTTTTGATTAGCTTCTCCTCCGTGATCCAGGAATGAGCTTCAGGGGAAGCTGAACCCAGCCCCAGCACAAGGACTGAATCTGATTGGCCCAAGGGTAAACCCAGTCCAGAATCAGAAAATGGATCAGAATGAACGTATGACTCCAAAGCAGCCAATAGGAAGTGACAGTAAATTTGCTAGGGACTTTTTGGAATAGCTTGGGGCTCCTAAAGGATAGAAATGTTAGGAAGTGGCATCTCTTCTTGCTTCAGATGTTTATCATTTGAAAATAAAGTAGCAACAACTTGAGGACACTAGCCCTTAGGATAAGTGAGGGGAGACTTGAAAGTACCTGGGTCCTTGATAACTGCTGAGTGGCTGAATCAACTACTCCCAAAGCCCGCTGTCTTCATGTTAGCCTGTAGGTGAGATGAGACATTTCCCAACCATTGAAGCCAGCTGGAGTCCTGAATTCTGCTACTTGCAGCTGAGAACATCATAACTGGCATTTTCCCAAATACATACCAAGAAAAACTACTAGGCACCCTTGGGCTTTCCTTGGCTAAGGACCTGGATTCTTTTACCCAAGACATTTATTTTGTCAGCTCAGCTTGTCTGAAGTGGAGATGAACTGGGGAAAAGGGAAAAAGACAATATTTATTATCAAGCAGAAAAGTTTAGATTTTGTACTGAAGGCAAACAGCAGGCTTGAGCAGGGAAATGGTATTTCAGAGGTGAGCTGCAGCCTTGCAGGAGAGAAGGTGGCCTGAGCAGAGCTGATGCCATAATGTGAGTTTGAGGTGATGAGGAAAGGGGCCAAGATGGTGACTGTAGGGACAGTGAAGAAAGAAAGACATGGATTTGAGAAGTATGCTGGTCTTTTTTCCCTTCCTCACAAGAAGCTGTGGGGAGGGAGGACACTGAGCTACTAATGTCTGTAGGAGCTTCGCAGGATCTTGGAATGCTTGGCGACTGAGCTGGTTTAGAGACCTCTGGCCATTTAGGCAATCTCAGATACTCTATCTCAGGAGGACCCCCTTTGTGGAAGACTCATTTGTTGATTACCTTCAAAACTTTTTATTGAACATTGTTATAGGAAATACAAATACCTAGTATTCATGTTTACACTGGTTTCTTTATCTACTACGGCAGACATCACTAATCAGTCACTCTCCTCTTTCTCAAGGAGACCAGACATTACTGCTTGATCTGCATTAGTTGAGTGTGGTGAGATCTAATGACCTTCTTGACTACCATGCGCCAAACCATGTGCAAAGCCGTTGTATTAGTTTCCCGTGACTGCTGTAACATATTGCTACAAACTAGGTGACTTAATACAAGTTTATTCTCTCATGGCCTTGGATCTTCCTTTCTGTGCCTCAGTATGCTCATTTGTAGAATAGAGATTCTAGCATTTTCTTCACTGGGTTATTGTGAGTGTTAAATGGTAGGTGCTCAGTAGTTGTTGACTCTTACTATTGGTGCTGGCTGGAAGCTATTCAGGGAAGCCAGTCTGATAAAGCACTCCTAGTTGTCTCTCACTCCAGCAGTTCAGAGATGAGATGGGTGGGTGTTCCTCTCCTGCAGGGAGATTCCAGGTCTTTTTGTCCTATACGAAGCTTCCATTATTAAGGCATTCTGTAGAAACAAGCATCTCCTGGGATTCTGAGAATTCCACTTCCAGGTTCTAGAAGGCTTTTTGTCCAGCTTGGAGGCGGGAGCCACTTGGACACTGAGGAGGGCCAGAGATGTGGTGGAGGCCCCCCCATTGTCTGAGGAGATACTGGGCCTTGGCCCCACTCCCATTTTCTCACTTTTTCTCCTCCTCTACTCCCTCCCTTCCCCCTCCTCTTCCTCTTCTTTCTCCCTCTTGTCTCTCCCTTCTTCCCTCCTCCCTCTCCGCCTTGCCCACCAGGGAGGCAGCTGGCTGTGCTGGGGATTAGTGATTCTCTTCACATCTGCCAAGCTGAACCAGCATATTGATGATGGCCTGTAAATGTGAAATAGATGGGAAGTGTTTTGCACTTCAGTGGGATAACAGGTGTTATTTCTCCATGGGTGGTGGAGGGTGGAACTGACACTTCTCTTCCGTTGGGATGCAGGGGAGGTGAAGGGAGTCTCCCACTTCACGAGTGCCATTGTAGACTTCTGAGCACCTGTTGCATATCTAGTATTTTCTTAGCACTTTACATATGGCATCTTTTCAAATGCTTTCCGCACACAGTCTCCCAGGAATGAATTTAAATTATCCTTAAATTCACAGATTAGAAACTCAGGGTGCTGCAGAGAGATGATATATCAGTGTGGGATTTCAGTATCTGATGTTGAAGCCGCGATGTTTTCTACCACTCCACCTTTGGGCTTAGGAAGACATGCTGAAGGAGGTGGCATTTGGCTTTCTCAGAGCATGCCACATGCCACCTCCTTCAAGTGCTAGACCAGGGCTTGGCAAACTTCTGTAAAAATCCAGATAGTAAATATTTTAAGTTTTGCAGGCCATATGATCTCTGTTCCAGCTATTCAGCTCTGCAATTGTAACAGGAAAGTAGCAGTGGACAATAAGTAAACAAATGGGCATGTGTTCCAATAAACACTATTTACAAAAACAGGTAGCCAACCAGCATTTACTAATTAGTCAATCTCTGCAGTAAATTCCCTGGGTTTGACTGTAGACTTTTCCAATTACAAGTTGTGGGACATTATTTAATCCCCTATGCCTCAGTTTCTTCATCTGTAAAATGGGAATAGTAATACTTCACAATAATCATAATAATTATAGTAACTTATGAAGTTGTTGTGAGGATATATGAGTTAAAGCGTGAAGAGCTCTGCCTTAGAGTCAGGGACCAGAGCCAAATGGCATTATTACTAGCATCACCATCATCTTCAGCATCATTGAAAGGACCTGAAGCTATAAAATAGGAAAAGACCTACTTCACAGGGGTTTTGTGAGGTTAAAGGAGAAAATGTATGCTGAATACTTTAAGCTGTGCTGGGTACATAGTGCTCAGTGACCCTGCAGGTGAGTCCCCAAACTCTTACCAGCTCTCCTCTCCTAGCTACTTCTATAAGCCTCTCCCTGCTATAAAAAAAGAGGGGGGAGAGCCAATGCATGCCCCTGAACTGTTCGAGTCTTAGTTGGGGAAGACAGAAGTGTGGGAGAGATTGAAAAGCTTCAGTCAGAAGCAGAAATTCAGGGCTACAGGGAAGAGAAACCAGGTATCTCAAGCCCAGGGAGGGGATCTCCCAGTGGGCTTGAGACATGGGCTCCCCACAGCAGCTGGGCTTAGGGATGTTGGAAGGGCTATGGTGACTGTTTCCTATGGAGACAGTCACCACTAACTGCCCCTGTGATTGCAACAAAAGGAAAGCCTCGTCAGACTGTGCCACCCAGCACTGGAAGAAACCATCATTGCTGGTACTGTAATGCTTCCCCTGGTTTACCAGCAGATGGCATTAACCTGTGCATTTCAAGGACTTAGTTAGTGTCAACATAGGTTGGAAATATATTGTACACACCCAGGATTATGGCTTCCCACTAGTTGGTCTCCTCTCCAGTTTGATGGAAGAAGGTAGGTAGAGAGGGAATTTAATGTCCTCTGTAATTCCGAGTTGCTGGTGTTTGCATGTGAGTCTGATTCACATGGAAGAGGAAGGAGGCAGGCAGAGGCTGAGCTGGGGCTCTAGAGTCAAGAGATTGGAGTTCAGGTCCTGGCTCAGCTGCTTGCTCTGTGGGTGACCTTGGGCAGCCTGCCCTGCTAGCACATCTGCTTCTCTATCTGTGAAACGGGGATCCTAATCCTAACAGGACTCAGGGAAAGTGTGTAGGGAAGCCCTGGCAAGGTGCCTGCCACATATTAAGCTGTTATCATGATGTGGAAGATTGCTAGAACTAAAGATATGGGACAGATGGACCTGGATTTGAATTCCATTTGACCTTGGTCATGCCGTTTAATGCATCTGAACCTCATATTTCTTATCTGTGAGATGGGTACAATAATTAAGTATTAAATATAATAAAATGTCTAAGGCACCTAGTTCAAAGCCTGGTACATTGTAAGTAAAAATAAATGATGATAATTGTTATGTGTATTATCATGATGAGGCTCAGTGGAGTATGCCTCAGATGTGACCAGAGCGAATGGCAGGATGTGGGCAATCTAAAGGAGAGGCGAGTCCCTGCTATTGGTCTGGCTCTCATGGATGGACCAATGATGCAGGAGCGGAAGGTTGGAGCTGGACTGCATGCCTCAGACTTCCAGCCTGGCATTGAGTTGAGTCTCACTCTTGAGTTTGACTCTTGGCTTTTTGTATCTCCTTTCCAGGCTCCTACTGGGGTTTAAGGCCCTACAACTTGAGCTCAGTCAAGAGAAACAATGTGGTGGTTTTGTCATTTAGCACCCAGGCATTTGTGTACATTGGCCTCCCTAAAACTCAGCTTCTCCTTCCATTTATAAATGAGGGTGCTGATTTTTTAAAAAGATTCCACATAGAAGAGAGATCATGTACTATCAGTCTTTCTTTGACTTATTTCGCTTAGCATAATGCCCCCGAGGTCCATCCACATTGTGGCAGATGGCAAGATTTCATTCTTCTTTATGGCTAAGTAATATTCTGTTTTATGTGTGTGTGTGTGTGTGTGTGTGTGTGTGTGTGTGTGTGTATAACTTCTTTATCCATTCATCCGTCAATGGACACTTAGGTTGTTTACATATTTTGGCTATTGCAAATAAAACTGCAGTGAATGTAGATACAGAGAACAGATTCATGCTTGCCAGAGGCAAGGGGATGGAGATGGGAGAAAAGGGTGAAGGGGGTATGAATTTATCAAATAAAAAGTTTTTTTTAAAAAATTATGGTTTTGATACCTACTTGGTGAATGCTGTTTTTAACACTTAACCACATGCCAGGCACTTTTGCAAATACTGTAAACATACTGAATCATTTTAATTCTTATAGTACTCTAAGAGATAGCAAGCATAATCCCCATCTATTAGTTTCTGAGGCTGCTGTGACAAATCACCACACTCTTGGTGGCTTAAAACAACAGAAACATGTTTTCTTGCGGTTCTGGAGGCCAGAGTCTAAAATCAAGGTGTCAGTAGGGCTGCGCTCCTGGCAGAGGCTCCAGGTGGGAATTGCGCCCTTTTTTCTTCCAAACTTGCTGGCTGCTGACATCCCGTGGCTTGTGGCCATGTCACTCCAGTTTCTGCTTCTGTGGTCAAATTGCCTTCTCCTCTAATATGTGTCAAATATCTCTGCCTCTCTCTCATATATTAGGACACCTGTAATGGCCTTTAGGGCCCATCCAGATAATCCAGGATATTTCCTCATCTCAAGATCTTTGATTGAATTACATCTGCAAAAGCTCTACCATATGAGGCAGTAGTCAAAGTCCCAAGGGTGAGGACCTGACATCTTTGGAAGTCACCATTCAGCCCACTGCACCCCATTTTATGGATTACACAAGAACTAGATGGCAGAGTGACCTGGCTTAGAGTCTATACCCTTAACCGCTATGCTGTGTTCATTCCTCTAGGCTGCCCCTTATATATAGTTTTAAGTATTGATTGAGACAGTGCACCAAAGCCCCTTAGCATGGTAAGGGTGAAAAGGAGGGGAACTCATGGATGGGGTCAGGGTCTGGGATGAGGCACAGAGATACCTGCTGGGGACCATTACCTGGCAGTGGAGAAATCAGTGCTTTTGAGGCTCTGCCAGAAAATCCCTATGGTCACGTGCAAAGCACAACTGATGGCTACCAGATACCACACCTACATGCAAGACATCCCTTTCTCTCTGGTACTGTCAGAACAAATTTTTGCTCATCAGAAAGCTCCAAACCAGAAAAGTCACAAGATGTGACTCATGCCTTCTCCTGATGTCCTGCCCTGGTCTCTGCCTTGGTCTCCATGCTTCTTAGCCTTTGACTGAGAGGAAATGACTTCAGCCATAGGTGGTAATCCATGTAAATGAGACCAATGCCTTGGCACAGGAAATCTCTCTTGCCCTCTTAATCTGTTTCACCATATGCTCTGCGGGCTCTGCGACCTGGTGTCCTTAGAACAGACCAGTGTCCTTTCAGATGTCATTCTGTAGCAATGTCTGTCATGAGTAAGGATCACCCCTTCCTAGGCAGCCTTGGGTTACCTGAGGTCACACATAAACCAAAGGCTTTTGGGTCCTTGGCTTCTTGGCCAGATGTTGTTCTCATATTAATGCATAACATTTCGGATGAAGGATTTTCTGTTCCTGCTCACTCCAGTGCTGCTTCTGTAGCTTCCCAGGGAGGATGTTGTGCTCCAAACATCTGGGGGCGGCCAACTCAAAGCCTGGGACTTGGAACCCCTGGGCCTGGCATTTGGAAATATCTGGACCCTTAACAGCTCTTTTGACTTCAGAGGCTCCTAGGGATGATGGGTATTAATGTGCAGATGGAGGGCAGCACTGAGCTAGCTCCTCTAGTGAAGGGCCCAGCTCATTCCCAGTGAATACCCACTGCCTAAGTACCATTGAGAAACACCCAGTTATGGGTTGTATGCCGACATGTTTCTGCACAAGTTTATTTCTCCCCCACTGGCCAACATCCACTGTGTGTCCTCTCTCTTATTTTATAGGGGATATATGGGTGTAGGAGCACTTTTCATATGCACAACCCATTGTGTTGGGTGTTGTTTGAGGTCTCCTGAAAAGCAACATTAACTCTTATGTGTTAGGCTGGGGCTCTCCTGAGGCCAAGTCATGCTTTGTGTACTCAGTGCATCATGGGACACACCAGCAGCAATCTTGAGCAAGCAGGAGAGCAACGAATAGTAATAGTTAAAATATAAAACATGGGCAACATGAAGTTTCTGCAGTACTGCTGATCATGCCACCAGCGCTGTTACAGATGTTCATTAGTGACTTGTTATTGGACCAATACAATCACCAGCAAATAGCCAGTCAGAACAGTAACAGTGTCATAATGTGAGTGGGCATCAAAAATACCATAAAGGAGACAGTAGAGCAAAGTGATTAAAAACCAGGTAAGCTGAGGTTCAAATTCTGACTCTTACACTTCTTAGATATATGACCTTGAGTTAGACTCTTTAATCTCACAATCCTAGTTTCCTAATCTGTAACATGGAGATAATAACTTTTTTTTTCCTCACAGGATAGTTGTGAGGTTTACATGAATCTGTGACTATGAATTCTTGGCAGAAAGTAAGCTCTCCGTAAGTGGCAAGTGCATATAAAGGAGAATGGCCTGCATGGTTCTTCTTGCGCACATCTTCGAAATGCTGAGGGGAGGCTGTGGGTCCTTGGAGTTGTTACGAATCACAGAGTGGGTATTTTAATCCAGGTAGCATTCTTGCTGTTGTCTCTTGCTTTTTCAGGAGGGCTGCCATCATGTCCTGTAATGCACTGAGTATATAAACCATGTCTTGGCCTCAGAGTAGCCCCATCAGTAAGAGTCCAACTTAACCAGGACCGTCACTTACTGGAAATGGTAGCCTTCAGCTTGTGGAAGGAAGCCCTTGTCTTTTCTCCTTCTCTTCCATGTCTTAGACTCTGGCTTCAGATCTAAACGATGATATTGCAGACTCAAGATTGTGGCAGTGGCCCTGCAGGACTCTTGCACATCACAATGAGATCAAGTACAATGTGATTTAGTGACAAGGGCACAGGCCTGGGTTCAGACTCATGTGGGTTTGAATCCTAGTACAGCCACCCACTGCCCGGGGTGAACTTAAGTGAGTCATTCTGTTTCTCAGAACCTCCACCCTGCAGAGAGAAATAGCATATCAAAGGAGTGAGATCCTTGCCCAAGGTCACACAGCAAGAAGCCAAGCAGTTTAATTCAACCCCTTGAAGGTGTGACTCTAAAGCCCAGTCTCTTGCTCCTATATCAGACTCTATGACAGTTTATTAGAACTACCGTTTCTATTTATTTATTTATTTTTTTTAAAAGATTTTATTTATTTATTTGACAGAGAGAGATCACAAGCAGGCAGAGAGGCAGGCAGAGAGAGAGGAGGAAGCAGGCTCCCTGCTGAGCAGAGAGCCCGATGCGGGGCTCGATCCCAGGACCCTGAGATCATGACCTGAGCCGAAGGCAGCGGCTTAACCCGCTGAGCCACCCAGGTGCCCCAGAACTACCGTTTTTAAATGTAGATTTTATTATTCAGCTCTGGTGAGGCCGACAGATCCAAGAGACAACTGCCATTGAAAGGATAGTTTGTCACTCAGTTCCCAAGAGGAGGAGGTGTACCAAACCATGCAGGGCCATGTGGGGAAACACCAGGCTTCGGCAGGTGGCAGAGGAGTGGGAGGAAAGCATGGGCATGGGTCTTTATTGTGGTTTCCATGGGAAGAAACGGGTGAGGCATGGTAAGCAGATTTAGGATTGGCTAGTTTAAGTAAGTTCATTGGGCTCTGCGGTGTTGGGGCTGTCCTGAGTTGTCTCATACCAGGCCAGGGGGAGATTAAGACAAGGAATCACTGGGAGTTAAGAACTCAGTAAAGAAGGTGGTTGGTGGGGGTTTTGGATTGTTGGTTTGCATATGAAAGCTGTGCTTGCCTGTAGGGTAGTAGTTTGCTATGGTGGGGCCTGGGGGCGGGGTACGCAGTCTTTCCCAGGTTAGCAAGTCCTCAAGATTTCAAAGCATCATAAAATACAGAAAATAAAGAACACGATTAATATAATTATCCTTGGTGAACTTTCCAAATGACATAGCCACTCTTCTATTCCTGGGGTTTCCAAACAAGTTTGCATGATTTATGCCTATTGGTAATACAACCGAAGCCATGAAGTACAATGAGATGGCTTTAGCCACAAAATAATCATCTTCAAAAACAATTGCAGGTACAAAATATACATAAAAATCTATAGTAGCTTTCCTACAGATCAGTAAAAATCAATAATAAAATTAGGATAAAATACTGATCACAGTAAAAATGTAACATATCTAGATATAAACTTGATAAGAAATGTATATATGCTGTGTTGTATGACGAATCTTTATTGAAGGCTATATGAGGTAAATAAATGAAATCTATGTTTTCAGTATTGGATACATGCCAATTTATGCCAAATTATATAAATATTATGCAATATTAATTAAAATGTTAGCAGAACTTTATTACTTGACAAAATACTAAAATTCGTCTGGAAGAATAGATACATGAAAATATTCTGGGATTTTTCTGAAAGAAGATTTTTTAAAGACCTGTATCTTATGGAATAGCAATTTCATATCGGGAAATTTATATGAAAGAAACAGTAAAAGAAGAGCACTCATCTGTCTGTAGAGGGATAGCCACGTCATCTTTAAGTTACGTTTTAAGTAATAATGAACAAGTGAAAACAACTTAAGTGTCCAGAGATATTATGCAGCGTTAAAAATTATGATGTGTTAGGCAAACACATACACTCCCACACAAGAAAGATCTCCATACTATAATTATAATTAGAAAAAAAAGGGTGTTGCAAAACAATATGCATAATACGATCTATTTTAGTAAGAAACAATATAATCCTTTTTTGAGAAGAAAGATCTAAGATTAGACACCAGATTGTTTAATAATCATTTTTTCTGGGTGATGGAATAAAGGTGACCTTATTTTCTTCTACATATTTTTATATGTATCCTGAACTTATTGCAAGGGATGTGCATTTTAATAATCAGAAAAATACTATAAATCTATTAAAAAGTAATTTCTCAGCTAGCTGTTTTTCTCCTGAACAGAGGCATTCAAGTGATGGATAGTGGAGAGCATGGAGGATGAAACTGGGTAAAAGGATTCTAGGTTTCCTGCCCTCAATTCTTGTTGCCATGGACTAAAAATCAGGAGAGAAATTCCTTTGCAGAGCATTCATTGCTCTGACCTTCACTGTTAAATGAAATTAGAAGGCCTGTTGAAAAGAGAATATTTTTCTCCAAGTTGGCTATAAATATTTAAAGTCGAAATATGGATTATGTCAAATGTGGTTGAGGAAACCAACACAGAAAGCCCATGCTCTGTGCAGACATAAGCATGGGGAGGAGGGTAACCAGCGTGGGGGAGGGGGAACGGGAGAGCGGCAAGTGGCCCTCTGAAGGTTCAGCTGACTTGGGGTTACTTCCACAGATCATTGGTGTTGATGTTGTTGCAGAAATGGCAGGCCTTGCTACATAGCTTGAGTCTTATTATGCTCCACCATTGAGATCCAAGTCCTGGGCTCATGAGGGTATAGCACATGATTTATTATACTTGAAATGCAAGCAGAGGAGGAGGACATCCCCACTGGCATAATGGTGTTCTGGGGCCTCTAAGAGGGTGATTCCTGCTCATTAAGTGACATTTGCTTTCCTAAGCAAGCCAGTCTTGCTAGCTGTCTATCACACAGGCATATTAACACATCCATGGAATCTCTGCTTCTCCCAGGGCAGGCAGGCACAAAGAAGCTAAACAGCTTCCTATTCCTGCCAACCCACCCAGGTATATTTAAAAATTAAGCACCCACATGGGGCACTGGAGTGGCTCAGTCAATTAAGCATCTGTCTTGGGTTCAGGTCATGATCCCAGGGTCCTGGGATGAGCCCCCGTGTTGGGCTCCCTGCACAGCAGGAAGTCTGCTTCTCCCTTTCCTTCTCTACCCACTCCACCTTGTGCACTCTCTTTTGCTCAAATAAATAAATAAAATCTTAAAGAAAGAAAGAAAGAAAGAAATCAAGCACACACCCAAGCTTCCATTTCAGCCCAGTTTCTGGGACTCTGGGTACCATTTTCCCATATAGAAGGCTAAGATGCTGGAATGTTTGGAGCTGAATCAGAAATAGATTGAATCACACTGTTCATCCATTCATTCACCAAATATTTATTGAGCATAGGCAATGAGCCAGGCATTAGAGCTTTAGCAGTGACTGAGGCATGATCCCTGCCCTCAAAAAGTTCACAGTCCAGTGATAGAGATAAATATGTGAACTGGCAATTACAGTACCGCATGCCCACTAGATAAAACAAAGACATACAAAATGTCCTAAACACAGAGAAAGAGTAGGCTCAATGTGCTTTGGAAAAAGTGGTGTTAGACCAGTCTTCCTAGGAGAAAGGATTTTGATCTGGATCTTGAAGCATGAATAAAGTTCACTGTGTTGAAAAGAAAGGCTGGGGATTGGTGGCAAGGACAGTCAAAGAATGAGAAGTATATGTAATGCTTTGATATACAAAATCTGTAACACGTTTTTAATATAGCAGAAACCCAATAGATATTTGGATGAATAGCTAGATAGTTATCTAGAAGGGAGATTTGGAAATTTGAGACTGGAAAGTGGGCATAGGGTCAAGTTATGAGGGGATTTGAATATTTTCCTATTAATTTGACTTTTCCCTGTTTCAGAAGCTTTGCCAACTCTTGAACAAGCAAATAAATAAATATAAAAGGGAAATCTATGATGTTAAAACAACTAAGTCCTCTTCTTGTCCCAATCTTCAAGATAATTCAGCCAAAATTATTTCCCAAAGATTTCCAAATGACCTTATCTGGGACACTCTGAAATTGGAGGCTATATCAGTTAGGATGAGCTAGGTTATGTGTAGTAACAAAATGCCCCATGTCTTGTGCTTAAAGTGACAAGGATTTACTACTTGCTTATAGTGCATGAGTTCTTGGACCACTGAGTTCATTTTGGGAGGCAGGTAGATAGAGCCTCTACCATCTGGAGGTGGGAAAAACATGATGAGTTATTTACCAGCTCTTATAGGCATCTACCTGGAATAGGCACAGCTCTCTTCCACTCACATTTCATTATGTCCTTATGGGGCAGAGAAGAGGACTCCTCTCCTATGTGTTCAGGAGGAAGAGAACCAAAATACTGGTGATCGAAGACCATGCCAGAAGCAGAAGAGCTTTTCCTACTTCTTGGCTGTGTTATTTTAGGCAAGTCACTAAACCTTTCTGAGCTGCTTTTTCTTCTTTTTAGTTAAAAAAAGCATAGGGTTGGGGTACTTGACTGATTCGTTGGTAGAGCATGCGACTCTTGATCTCAGGGTTGTAAGTTCGAATTCCACTTCCATGTAGAGAGTACTTAAAAAATGAAATAGTTAAAAACCCATTGAATTTAACTCTAAAATTCTATTTTTTATTTTTTCTCTCTTCTCTCTGTCCCTCTCTAAAGATAAGGATGGGGCAGGACATAATTGGGTACAAAAGGGTCAGGTTCTTTCTTGGAGCCCAAGCAGACATCCCAATGAGCCTGAGAGCAAAGGATGAAACTTAACCTCAGAGTCCATAAAAAATTTACAGAATTGCAAAGCGCTAAGCAAAAATATAAAAGGGTTCTTTGCACTCCGGGAAATTATTGAAGCCATAAAGATTCCTGCTCTTGCAGATGAGGCAGTTGGTGAGTGGAACAGAGCAAATCAATAATGTCATACTTCTCACCCGGATCAAAATACTCAAGGAAATAGCTGCAAAGTAAGAGGGGGACAAAGTCTGTCTCAGTCAGTCACTGCACTGGGTAATGCCATAGCAGAGCACAGCCTAATAGTTTGGCTTGGAATTTTAAAAGCCAAGAAAGCATTTAATCAAAATTTGGAGCCATTATAGATTCTAAAGGATAATTACTCAGCACTCTGGCAGAGGAGAGTCCTGGAGAAAGGATCTGATAGGGGGTTGTGCATATTTAAATGAATGCTGGTTTCATAACTATAAAGAATCCTCAGGTAAGACAGGGACAAGAATAATTCCCTTTTGGAAGACTGAGAAATCAGGCATTGCAAGCTGATGATTATAAAAGATTATATGTCTGTTGCTCACTGTTAGTTATATCTGTTGGCTTAGCCTGGGGCAAGGAATGTCCTTTTATTCATTCATTCAGTCAGTCAGTCAGTCAGTCAGTCATCTGACAAAATTTATTAAACATTTACTATGTGACAGGTACAGTTTTATGATCTGGGGTACAGCAGTGAACTAGACAAACTAGGTGTCTGCTCTCCTAGAGCTTCCATTGTAGTGGGGAAGACTAGATAATAGACAAGAAAATTAATTTTATCATATCAGATACTGGTAAACACTATGAAGACAGTAGAGTCATGACAGGAGGTCTAGGATGCCTAGAATGCTGAGGACTTAGAAATGAGATATTTAAGCTGAGACTGAAAAGATAGAAGTATCCAGTCATGACATGCAGAAGGAAGAACATTCCAGGCAGAGAAAAACAGCAAGAGCAAAGTTCCTGAAATGGGAGCAAACTTGATATGTTTGAGAAGCTTTAAGAAGGTCAGTGTTGGGAGGCCAGTGGTAGGAGCAGAGGGCAAAGGGGGCTGGAGGGTAGAGAATCCTGAATGCTATGCTGAGACACATAACTGGTGCTCAATAAGGGTTTGTTGAATGACTGACTGACTGAAGTGACTGAATGCAATGATTTATCCTGGGTTGTGTAGATATCTGATGATTGTATTGAGACTTGTATTTGAGATGTAGCCTCGGGGTCTTTACAGAAAATTACAGTAATCCCTGGTAGATTGGAAATAGTAGAAAGTAGTAGATTTTGGCATGATAAATAGTATATACCTTACATTTATTGAGCCCTTATATTCAAACATATTTCACCTTCCCACATTGCTGTAGGTAACTGTTACTATCCTCTTTTTGATTGATGAGGAGACTGAGGCTCAGAGAATTTGAGCCACTGACCTCAGAGATCACGAGCAGAGAATGGTCAGTGGATTCATGATCTCCTGATAGACAGCCTTGTTGTTCACTGCTATATCCCCCGCTCCTAGCATAGCACCTGATAAATAACAATCACTCAATACATTTTGTTGTATGAACAAATAAATCTGTATCTTAACAGAAATGAAATCATATCCTACAGTTGGCTTCTGAACCTACTTTTTTCTCACTGTGAATATTGTTCATCAGTAAAAGTCTACATTGTCATTTCTAATGGGTGCATTGCATATCATTGTATCTCCATTTATTTTACCAGTCCCCTATTACTGGGTATTTGGTTGTTCCTGTATTTTTACTATTGTAAACTTCCTGCTGATAAAAAAATCCATAATCTGGCATCTTTGCACATCTGGCATCTTTGCACATCTTTGCACATCTTTGCACATCTGATTTGTTTTTGAGATAAACCCCCTGATGTGGAAATACTGGATTAAAAAGATGCACATTTTAGAAGCTTTGGAGACACAAACTGCCCTTTGGAAGAGCTGGGTCCATTTTAGCATGTTTCTTTTGGGTTGCTAACCCTTGAGGGGCTTGGATAAAGTGCTATGTGCTTTAAAAGGCAGAACCCAAAAACACACTTGTTGTATGAGTAAAGAGAGAGAGGGAAAAAAAAAATCCCACTTAGGCTGGGAGAGAGGCAGTTCAGGGGAGTCCCAATAATAGCCTTCAGATTTGGAAACCTGAGAGGCTGATTGCAGAAAGCAAAGGACATGATGGAAACCAAACTTCATGAAAAGTAATCAGTGTTAAGTTTAAATGGTAGAGGCTCTCAAAGAGTGGCCTGAGAGCAGTCAGCCAAAGAGACATTCATGCAGAAGAAAAGTTGTCATGGAGAAGCCATCAGCTGGAAAAATTTATCATTGGAATAATTTCTGTGAATTGATTTCTGTGGGGTTTTTCCTATTTCCTCCCCCCCCCCCCCTTTGGGCGGCACACAGGGCACAGGGAGTGATGATAGTCTTCGGAGATGGGCAGATGTGAGCTTGAACCCAGACTCCGTTTACTCACTGTGTGACCTTGGGTTTCCAAATATTTCTTTTCTTTTCTTTTTTTTTTTTTTAAAGATTTTATTTATTTATTTGACAGAGAGAAATCACAAGTAGGCAGAGAGGCAGGCAGAGAGAGAGGAGGAAGTAGGCTCCCTGCTGAGCAGAAAGCCCGATGTGGGGCTTGAACCCAGGACCTGGGATCATGACCTGAGCCGAAGGCAGCGGCTTAACCCACTGAGCCACCCAGGCGCCCCTCCAAATATTTCTAAACAACTGTTTCCAAACATCTCTGAATCTCAGTTTTCACATCTGTTCACTGGAGATAAAAATAAAATCCCCCTCATAATATGGATAGAGAATTGGACGACATTATTTCCATGTGTGTAATCCAAATGATGAGAATTTGAGAGCCACCAGCTTAAGCCCCTTATCCCCCCATGTGTCTCCTCAGTATTTCTGGGAGGCTCTTAGGGGCCCTTCTGAATCTTCAATGTTTCTGTCCCAGTCTCTCCCTCACGCCACCATAGTGCTGCCTCCTTGTCAAAGCCCCATGAGGGTCAACACTCTGGTGGCCTGAGCTATTCTCTGCTGATGACCACCATGTTACTCTTGCCTTAGGAGAGGGGTGCTGTCTCATTCATTCATTTAACACATATTCATTGAACACTTGCCATGTGCCAGATAATGTGTTAGGTGCTGGACATTCAGGAGTGAGAAAAACTAGACATGGTTCTTGACCCCTGTGGTATTTGTAACCTAGTAAAGAAGAGGGACACTGATAAAACAATGCCATGAATAAATATGCTATTACAAATAAAAAATGTGATCATTAGAGAGTATCAGGGAGAATCTACGAAGTCTTGGGGGAGGGATAAGTGAGGGTTAGGTGAGCCTGGAAGGGTTTTATGGAAGTGACATCCTAGATAATAGCTCAGGATGAGCAGGAATGTACAGGCAGAGGTGGTAGGGGCAGGCATTCCAGGCAGAGAGAAGGTATGTGCAAAGGCCCGAAGGCAGGAAGAAATATGGTATATATGAGGAACTGAAGAATGGCCAGAGTGGCAGGTCTGCTTTATCCTAAGTGTGGAGCAGGCACTTTGCCTTTATTCTCCACGTTAGAACAGAGACCAAGATATAGCTATTAACAAGCTTTTACTGACATTTTGGGACTAGTTGAAAAGAAGTAAAACAGGAAATTACTTATAATGAGTGAACAGGTCCAGATGAGTCCTCAGCTTCCCTTAACTGCCTGGCTTTCTTCTCTCTTTCAGCCTGCCTCTCCATGGCTGGGCCTGAGTTACCTCCTTCCCTCATCAGAAGTATACTAGGAATCCCTTCACTATGGAGTCCAGGCCAAACTGACTCCCAGTTTGGAGAGAGGAGACGATTTTCCATCCCTTTCACTTAAGGCCTATTTTCAGAATCCTTATTTCCTGCTTCAGGATTGACCACTCTTGAAGATTTGACTGTGGGAACATTCTGGCTTTTTAGGGGAAACCCAATCCCCACTTATAGTGGCGTAATCTGTCCTTGCTACACAGGACAATCCTACATCCCACATTTTGGGTTATTTCATATTAAGTAAAGTTGGACATGGGGCATGGACATCCCAGTCTAGATGAGTCTGCTCCTCTGTCAAAGCATTTTATTTTTAGCTTGTTCTTACTACAGGTTCAAAAATCTTGGGATCTGGTCTCATTTAGGATCACCTTATGTGGCACATATTGCTAGTATTATCCCAGTATCCATTATCCTCTTCTGTAGTAATAGAGCCTCTCATTTCTAACTAGGTCTATGACATCTGGATTAAAGACTGAAATTTCCAGCTTCATTTGCAGCTGGGCATAGTTTTTGACTAAGTTCTGGCCAATGAGAAATGTGCAGCTATGCCATCTATAAGTTCATGTCTTTAAAGGAGAAGGGGAATTTCTTTACTACATTCCTCTTACTAGCTGGCTGGAAGATAGCAATGCAGCATCTTGGAAAAGGTGGATGATAGCAACACCCAAAGATGGCAGAACAACAAGTTAGAAGGAACCTGGGATTTTTGACATCTTAGACCCCACTCACCTTAGCTTACTCCCTGTCAGTTAAATGAGAGGGAAATAAAATTCAGTATCACTTGACTACTATAATGTAAGGGTCTCTGTTTTAGTAACCAAACTTAGAGGCTAAATAACACAATTAATCATTGTATAAGATACATAGCACATAGTAGGTGTGTGCTCACTAAATTGTAGCTACCATTTATTTCTAGAATTCTCCAGCTGACAGTAGGGAAAAAAATTGCAGGCACTTCAGGGGTGTTCGTACAGGAATAAACTTTAAAGGAGTTGCCTTAATGGAGATGGAGCAATATTGGATTAAGATAGATCTTTATGGGAAAAAATGCAAAAGACAGTAATACATTTGGTAAACGTGTGTGGATGCACGAGACATATTTTATGATGTAATGGGGATTTAAATGTGACTTTCAGCCCCAGCAAAATGAAAGCATTGATTCTCTTGAAAGGGACTGGGGTTGGGAGGGAGGAATTGTGGAGAGTCTCTGGAGGCTGTTTAACTTAAAGGCAACCAGCATATCCTGTGCTGCATCTGATGTCACATCCCAGAGCTTGCCCTACTTTCCCCCAGTGATTGTAAGTTATGAATCTATGAAGCTGCATTCCTGTTTGACTTCTGTTTATCCAAATCACTGAGGGGTGTGGTGAGAGCTAAGGTTATTCTTAAAGGCCTATCACCCTTCAGAGAAGGAGAGAGAGAGAGAGAGAGAGAGAGAGAATTAAGAAAGAATTTCAGATTTTCATGGGTTTTACCAATTAGCCAAGCACACCAAGATGGACTTGAACCTTCAGAATGGTTGAGCTATCACCCCAGACTGTAGCCTTCTGTCCTGGAGGTCTTTCTGTGAGGGAAGAACCCCAGACTCCCAACAGAAGCCTTGCACTCCAGGCAAAGTGCCTTAACTAGTACCTTAGTACTAGTAACTTAACTTCAGTGGAGAGAGGAGCGCATGGGTTTTGGATTCAGGAAGCTCTGAGTTTGAATTTGGAATCTGCAACTTACTTACCAGGTGTGTGTGAACTTGGACAAGTAAATTCAGCTTTTTTAGGCTGGGTTTCTTCATTTGTAATATAGGATTACTATCTTCTTCATATCACTGTTATAAAGTGCTTATTATTAATTCCCTAAGTTGGTTTGGAAGAATACAGTCTTGAGATGAATTGACCAACTCATTGAAAATAAATACACAAGCTTGACAGAAAATACGAAATTCAGCTCTATAGCAGAAATCATTCATCTTCCCTGTGAGAAGTCAGGTGGGAATGGACACTGGACTTAGCAGAGGGAATGGTTTCCAGCCCTTGCTCTATTACTAACTTAATGTTTGACATTAACTGTGTTCTTTCTATTCTCTGGACCTCTGTTTCCTCACCTATGAAATCCCTTCCATAATTTCTGTTGGTCCAACAAACATGTTGGTCCAATATGCCAGTGGGCACCACCGGCATGACTTGGTGATGATCCGAGAGAGAATCAGTGAAGGCCAAGGCTGGACCAGAGTCCTGATCTGGAGCTTTTTCCAGTGCTTTTAACATCTCATAAGTACCAACTTAGCACTCACTCTGTGCTGGGCATAGTGGAATGTGCTGTGGATATAAAGAAGGAAAAACAAGGTCCCAGCCCTCAAAAGCCTTGCAGTTTAGCTCATGAGACACATACAATCAAGGTCATTTACCAATGTCCCAGAAATCCCTTTCCTGCTCATGATCACTCCATTGTGTAGAGAAGTCTGAGCCCAGGACAGCCTTGTAGTTCCCAGAGCAGCTACAACCTCACAGCTTGCCTCTCAGTGATCCCTGAAACTTTACTCTCTCTCTATCTCTGGGCCTTTGCACATGCTGTTCCCACCACATGAGACCCTCTTGCTCCTAATCTGCTAGTTTGGCTCATTGATGTTTATGGGCACTATATCATGTTTAGGGTCTTTTTGTAATGATCGCTTGAAGACCCAACACGTACTTTATGAAATACGAACTATTATTTTTATTTTCATTTTATAGTTGAGTCAAACTGTGGCACAGGGAAATTTCATTAACTCACTCAAAATACATAGTTAAGAAGTGGCAAATCTGGTTTTTTAAACCTGGGGAGTGTGGATGTGCTAAACCATTCATCAGTTGTGTCTTATGTGTTTCTGCCAGTTTCCTCTTTGGGTAACTCAGGTATCCCCAGGCTCCAAAAGCGGAGTCTAACAAGGTCATGACTAGTAGTGGTCATACCTACTCCACTGGCAGGCACCCAATCTGTATAATAAAGGCCTTTGGCTCCCTTCCTCATTCCAGCAAAGTTTCACCCAAGTTTTGCTGGGAGTCCCAAGGAGCTCTTAAATGATTCTTTGAGGGTATGTTTGCTTCAGGCTTCTTTTCAGTGGCTCCTGCTGCAATCACCTTGACATTAACGTATATGTCAGATGGTGTCAGCTAGTGCTTCTCCAAACTGGAAATCCATAATAACAGCAATAATGCCAACACATTTAGCAACTATATACTCAGATAAGCCCTCTCTGTGTATTAACTCACTTATTCCTCGTAACAAACTTAGGAAGTAGTCATTATTAATATAGCCGGTTTACAAACAAAAAAACTGAGGCACAGACAGGCAGAGCAACTTGTCCAAAGTCAATTAGAAAGAAGCAGAGTCAAGATTTGAACCTAGGTCACCCAGCCTGTTGCCTGCAGCCTGCCCACCTTCTTTCCTGAGTAGAAGCCTCACCGGATGCTTGTGCTGGAATGAGTCATGCTGCCTTGCTCTGCATGTGCCCCACTTTGTCCCCTGGCCTCCAAAGCTGTGTTGCCTGGGCCCCCTGAGTTGCACAGATTCTCCTTTAGCATCTCTCCCCAGGGTTCACACCCCAGCGTTAAGGCCAGTGGTGGCCTTACTTCTTTCTCCTGTCTCCTCCCATGTCAGTCAGTTCCTGCACATGGATCACCTGGCAGCTGTGGACCTCCCTCCTCATCAGATCTGAGAGATGGCCTGAAGTCCCTTCTTCTCAGATGGAACCCCTGTTACATCCAACAAACAACAGCAACAAGAACTCCTACGAAATTTGCCCCACTGACCAGTCATTTTCCTAGTGCCTTCTCTCTTTGCGGGGAGGCTAGAGCCCATCGGAGAGGATATTTATTTACCCAAAGCTCTGCCTTTCTTCTTCTTCTTCTTCTTTTTACCTTTTTCAAATGGGCATTGTGCAGTTGGCAACATCAGAGATTGACTTTTGCCGCCCAGATTATGTCTGAGGACCAACTCTGATTTTCTGCTACAGAAGATCTCTAAGGAGAGCTGCGATGAGCATGCCATTTTCTCATGGGGTAGGATGGGGACAGAGACCAAGAGGGTCCAGCCCTCGAGTCTTTCACCAGGAGGTCAGTTCCCTCACTGAATGAAGTCTTTGAAACTAAAGCAAAGCAGAGCAAAGGCCAGGGAAGGTGGGGGTGGCAAAGCAGGAGATGAAAGCCTGGAAGCTTTCTGTAAATGCCATCAGAGCCCAAGGAAGCTCCGGCTCATGGTTGTTCCCATCATCACAATAAGGGGGTTTAAAACCTGAAGCGAGGATTTGTCAGACTGTACCTGGCAGGATCTGAGATCTTGGGTGCTGGAGGCTCAGGTTTTAAGGCCTCTGCAGTTGGGAGTGATGACAGGGAGTCCAGAACGCTTGACAGGGACCAAATCTCACAGGGGGCCAGGGACTCTTTCACATGATAAGGCTCACTTCACCTTTCACTTGTGTTTTTTGGTGGAAGAGACTGTATCACTTCTTCCTACATCATTTGCCACAATCAATTTCAACTGCTCCTCACCCAGACCTCTGCCAAGAAGAAACTTCTTTAGAATCACTGGGTGAAAAATTAGGCTCAGTTGTTAGTCTGAAGGCTGGCAAATTTCACCGTCTCCCCACAGACAATACATCAAACACAACTGCAAATGGGCTTCAAACACAGGCATAATGAATTGGTCCGTTCTTAGGACTTGGAGCTGAGCTTGCAGCTCAAATGGAGTTTTACGTGCATTTTCCTCTACCACATTTGGAGCATTTTCTTATAAGCCTCCGTGGAGGTTCCAAAAGTCTTAGGGCATCAAAATCTTCTGGACTCATAGGCTTATTGTATGGCCCAGCAATTTGACTGTTAGGTATTTACCCCAGACCTGAAAGTCATGGTAACATTCTTCATAATAGCCTAAAACAGGAAACCCCACAAATATCCATCAACTGGATAATGGATAAACAAAATGTGGCATATCTATACAATGGAATGCTACTCAGAAATAAGAAGGAACAAGCTACTAATGCATGCATGACATGGTTGAACCTAAAAATAATTATGAAACGTTGCGGAAAAAGCCAGACAGAAAAGACTACATAATGTATGATGCCATTTATATGAAATTTCTAGAAAAGGCAAAATTAGTGCAGAAGCTGATCGGTGGTGGTTTGGGACTGGAGCTGGGAGCAGGACTGAGAGCAAATGGGCCAGAAGAGTGAGGGATAGATCTGAAACCAGGTGTTGGTGATGGTTTCCTCACTGTGGAAATTCACTGAAATATACTGACCTGTACACTTGCAATGGGTACTTTTCATGGTACGTAAATTAATGTCTCAATAAAGAGACATGACAACTAAAAGCCGAAATCCTCTGGGCTTCCTTTCTTCATTCTTTGCTTGGTTCTTCTGTCTCCCTGGCTCTCCATTCCTCTCCAAACATTTGCTAAACCTCAGAAATGTTCCTGGCCCTGTTCTGGGCCCTGCAGTCATTCGTTTGCCTAGTCACTCAGCTAATATTTATTGGGCATCTACTATGTGCCAGGCACTGGCTTGGTGATTGGGGAGACAGTGATGAATAAAATGAAGTTCTTGTCTTAATGGAGCATTTCAGTGGGACAGATAGACACATACAAATATCCTGCCAGGAAGCCTGGAGTGTTTTGGACAGAGAAGGACCTGAGAGGATTGTAACAGTCATTCTGGATAGAAGTCAGGGCCTGAATGGAGCAAGGGAGAGAGCCCTGCTGCTATCTGGGGGGAGGAACAGACTGAGGAATGAGGTGGGGACTCTCTCCCTATGCCTGAAGAACAAGGAACCAGGAAGGCAGGGAGGCCACTGTGGCTGGAGAAGGGGGAGCACCATGAAGGAGGAGGCAGGACCAGATGGTGTGGGCCTCTTTTGCCATAGTAAGGACTTTGGGTTTTATTTTAAGAATAGGAAACCTTTATTTTAAGAATAAAAATAAGAGGGACGCCTGGGTGGCTCAGTTGGTTAAGCAGCTGCCTTGGGCTCAGGTCATGATCCCAGCGTCCTGGGATTGAGTCCCACATCAGGCTCCTTGCTTGGCGGGGAGCCTGCTTCTCCCTCTGCCTCTGCCTGCCACTCTGTCTGCCTGTGCTCGCTCCTGCGCTCGCTCTCTCTCTCTGACAAATTAAAAAAAAAAAAAAAACTAAAATAAAAAAAAGAAAAAAAAAAGAATAAAAATAAGAATAGAGACTTCTGGATGGTTCAGAGCAGGATATGACCGCATCTGACTTCTATCTTAAAGGGGACTCTGAACTTCTGACTGCTGTAAGGCATGGACTGAAGGGATAGGAAGCAGTACACAGAGGCCATTAGGAGGCTGACATCCAGATGGGAGAGGATGGTGGCTCGCATTCAGCTGGTCAGGGTGAGATGTGCTCAGAAATGAGATCTATTTTGAAGGTAGGCCTGACAGGATTAGAAACTGGAGAGCTTGGGGGCTAAAAAGAGCTAATAATGTAGCAGGGAAAACAGCTGTAAAGGTGATCACTATAATGCACAGTTACTGAGCATTTAATCCTCACTATGAGGCAAATGTTACCATCATCACCATTTTATAAATGGGAAAAGTTACGTCCCCAAGAGATGAGGCCATCTGCCCAAGGTCAAGCCTCTAGTAAGTGGTGGAGTTGGGCTTTGAACCCAGGCAACCCAGTGCAGACCCCACTGCCTTAACTACTCTGCCATACTAACTCTGTGCACCGAGGGTTAAAGTAGAAGCAAGTATGGGCCAAGTGTGTGGATGCAGGTTTGGATGGAGAAGGCAGACAGGGGTTCCTGGAGAGGGAGAACTTGGACTGTGACCTGAGAAGAGAGTAGGAGTTCTCCAGAGGACAAGGTGCAGACGCTGTTCCAGGCAGTGGAGGACAATGTGTAAAGTTACTAGGGCATGATTCAGTTTGGCATGAACCTAAAATGGCCTGTGAGTCCACAGGTTGGAGCATAGGAGACGGGGGACATGAATTTGGATATGGAGGCAGAGGGCAGATCCTCAAGGGCCTCCTGTGTCTGGCCAAGGAGTTTGGAATGTCTGGACAGCTAGTGTTCTCCTAAATAATGCATGGCCCAGGCACTAAGCAGAATGGTTACAGGTGATATACAGGGAAACACTTTGACTTAGATGGTTGTGAATTTCTTATCTATTCATATTAATGTGCATTAGAAAAATATATGATTAGCTCATCAAATCTGTGCTATCATAGATATTGCTTAGGATGGGAGAAAAGTTTTTGGAAGTAGTTGATTGAAAGGAAGATGCTATGTCATTAATAGTATAATTGGAAGATCATTCAAGCTATATTGTTTGCAATATCAAAAGATTAGGAACCACCTAATTGCTCATCAGTTGATGACTGGAGGAAGAATGGGACAAGTGAACACAAATGAGAAAACTTTTTATATTCTGACGTAAAACAAGTTCTGAAGTGTATTGCTGAGTCATATAAGCAATTAGAGGACCATTATGTCCTATATGCTTTATTTTTGTTTACAAAGGGTATATGTGTGTACATGGGTGTGTATATTTGTGTGTATGTGTGTCTGGGTCTGTTTGCTTATAGATTAGTTGATATCCTCTGGAAAGGCAAACAAGAAACTGATACGGTTTAGTTTGCTCAGTCTGTTGTAATAAAATACCACAGACAGGGTGGCTTATAAGCAACAGAAATTTATTTCTCACAGTTCTGGAGGCTGGTAAGTCTCAGATCAAGGTACCAGCATGGTTATGTCCTGGTAAAGGCCCTCTTCATGGTTCACAGGTCGAGCCTTCTCATTGTGTCCTCACATGGTGGAAGGGGCTTGGGATGTCACTGGAGCCCTCTTTTATCAAGGCCCCAATCCCATTCATGGAGGTTCCACCCTCATGACCTCACCCCACCTTCTAACACCATCACATGAGGGCTAGGATTCCAACATGTTGGGGGGGGGGGGCACAAACATTCACACCATAGCAATGGTGGTGGTTCTGGGAAGGGGACCTGAGTGAAAGGGGAGGATAAAAGAGGTTTTGCTATGTACCCTTTTTATAAATTTTGCATTTTGAACCATTTAAGTGCATTCAAAACGAAGTTCAGTTACTTAATATTAATGCACACAGGCCTATATATAGTGAAGATCATTGTCGCAAAATATGCAAGTCAGGTGTCTGAGACCCATGTGGAGACAGTGGCGAATCACAGAAGGGCTGAGCAGGTGAGGAGAGTTTCATAATGGGTTTTATTGAGTTCATCGGTTGTGTGCAATGCTTGGCTTTGTTTCTTCCCTTCCACCCTTTTTCACATCTGTGTTTTCATAAGAATCCTATGCACTGGGGCACCTCTGCAAAAGTAAGCACTATTAATCAGAATATGTGTCTGTGACACAGAACTGAACCAACTCCATTGTGTCCACGTAGTCTGAGCCCCCGGCTGCAATGACCCTGAACACTTCAACGCCACACCTGGTCCAGCCTCTTCCTTCCTGGATGAGCCCAACCAAGTTATTTCCTTCCCGTCTCTTGAGCCTCAGTTTCTTTGTAGAGTTGAGATGACAATACTACCTCTGTCCCAGAGATACTGTGAGAAAAAAACTATGGTGACTCATGCAAAGGGTTTAGTACAGTTCAAGGAAGACATTAAGGATGTAACATACCTCAGCTCTCATGGGCTTGTGGCTTGTCAGAAAATGTCATCTGAATCAAGAAACATTCCAATACTTATAGGTGCTGTGGGGTGTGTAAAGGAGCCTTTATCCTTGTAGATTTTAATATCCTCCTGAAAACAAAACATGAAACATGCAAAAAAAAAAAATGGCAATGCTGTGTACCATTAGTAGAACTTACAAAGTTACTTCGGGAGCTATACAGACAACGATCAGATCACAAAGTGCCTACATTTCCCCTCTCATAACTTCTTTGGTCTTTCTAAGGTCTCAAGGAGAATGTCTCAGGTAGTGCTGATTTGCCTTGAGCACCCTTCTAACATTTGCAAATCTCCTCCCTTCATAACAAAGGGAGAATTATCCCTTTATACCTTATCTCTTTATACCTTTTTCTCTGGCATATTTATGACATTATTTATTTATGATTTTCTTATAATGGTATTAGGTAAAAGATTAAGTCAACTCTAGTGTTGGTATTACTTGGGTATAGAAAACATCATCGTGAAGGTGGGATGGGAATGGCAGAAAGTAAGAGTGAGTCATGATTCCAGAGGTGCTGGAAGAATGAGATGTGGAAATTCAGAGGAGGGTTAGAGTGGCCAGAGTAGGTCAGCAAACATTTCCTGGAGGGAAATGATGAGCATGATCTAGGGGTGAAAGAAGGAGGGGAAAATTCCAGGGAGGGAAGCCAGAGACATGGCATACTGTCTCCAGACCTCCTGGGAACAGGCTTTCCACACCTGCTCCCCGTCTGGGTTCCAGTGCTCGTTCCTCATCCGTTTCTGATGTTTCTCCAGGTCTGGTCCCCTCTCTTATGCTCTTGTATCTCTCTCTCTCTATCTCTCTCTCTCTCTCTCTCTCTCTTTGCCTTCCCTCCTCCCCTTCAGAATGCTTATCACAGTCTGTAATGCGGTATTTACTTGTATCCTAATTGGATTACTGCTGGAGCCTGCTCACCAATCCCTATTACACTATAAACTTTTCTAGC
Source organism: Enhydra lutris kenyoni (assembly GCF_002288905.1). Classification (NCBI taxonomy): domain Eukaryota; kingdom Metazoa; phylum Chordata; class Mammalia; order Carnivora; family Mustelidae; genus Enhydra; species Enhydra lutris. The sequence goes on along the minus strand of NW_019154129.1, from coordinate 292,912 downwards.
GAAACTCTCCCTATTTTTATGACTGGTACATCCCTGGTGTCCACTGTGGAGTGTTTGGCACAAGGTAGGGACTCAGTCAATTATCTAATCAATCAATCCATTAATTCATTCATTAATGTTGTGTTTTCTACCAAAGGGCAAGGAAAGGAGAACTGGTCCCCAGGGGTCTGAGGCTGTTGTCTAAAGCTCCCAAATGCGAGTATGAAATGTCTTTTGAAGCTTTCCTTTTATCTAATAAGTGTACAAGCAGGTGGTATTCTGTGGCACCATAGATCTGTTTGCTTTCATCTAACAGTCATGTTTTCAGTTACTCATTGATGAAATAATTTAACTTTTTCCCCAAAACATGTTCTGGCAAATTGACTTTCCGGGAAGACACGCCCTCTTCATTCTGTGGCTTCAGCCACTCCCACTGCATGCCCTGTTTTGAGAAGCATGTCTTCGGAGGCCTTTTAAATTTTTTAGCAGATTTCATAGCTGTGGTGCCAGCTCACCCAGGGACAAAGCTGATGTTGCCTCTGGATTCTTTGGGTCTTTTCTCCCATCCCTCTTTGTTTTCCCAGTTTTACCCACACTTTTTCCTGCTCTTACCCAGTTCTTTCATCTTGTTCCTTTGATGCACAACCTGAAAAGTATAGGCTCTTTGGCTTGAATCCTTTAGCCCAGAGGTCCTCAAACTTAAATGTACATCAGAATCACCAGGGGAAGTGGGAGGTGGGGGGCTTGTAAAAACAGATCACTCAAGTTTCTGAATCAGTCCGTCCCTGTGAGGCCTGAGAGTTTGCATTCCTAACAAGTTCCCAGGTGATGCCCATGTTGCTGGTTCAGAGAATACATCTGAGGACTGGTGTGGCCATTTGGACCCTGTTTGCTCATCCAAAGCATCTGGGGCCTTAAAAGAACCCAGATATGCAGACTTTCTCCCAGACCAACTGAATCAGAATCTCTAGAGGGGAGGCTGAGTCACTCATGTGTTTAAAGTTGCCTTGGAGGGGCACCTGGGTGGCTCAGTCGTTAAGCGTCTGCCTTCGGCTCGGGTCATGATCCCAGCGTCCTGGGATCGAGCCCCACATAGGGCTCCCTGCTCAGCAGGAAGCCTGTTTCTCTCTCTCCCATTCCCTGTGCTTGTGTTCCCTCTCTGGCAGTCTCTCTCTATCTCTGTCAAAAAAAAACAAAACAAAACAAAAAAAAACTAAAAAAAAAGAAAAAAAAGTTGCCTTGGAAATTCTAATGCCCTAAAGCCCAGAGAGGTTGTGATTTGTCCAAGGTCACACAGCACTATAAGGCAGAGGCAAGACTAGAGCCTAGGACTCCCGGCTTTTAGAATAATGTCTTCCCCATCATGCAACTGAAATTGCTAGCCTCTTATATACATACATTAGCACATCTAACCTTACTTTATTAGGGAAATGAAGCTCAGAGAGGGGAAGTCCCCTGCCTGAGTGGGTGCCAGTGCCTAGCACAGTGCCTGGTACATAGCCAGGGCTCAGTAAATGTGAGCTGCTACTGGCAACTCATTTTATCCTCCCAACAACCTGTCGAGGTGGCTACTGTTACCATACTGTTATTTTATTTTTTTTTTTAAGCTGAGGAAACTGAGTCTCCCACCAGTGCTGCCCTTTCTGAGGGGAGTATGGGAAAGGACTTGGCTTTGGAAGCAGAAAACCTGAACTTACATTCTGGCTCCATCACTTGGTGGGACTTGGTGACCAGCTGAACTTGAGTAAGTATAAACCCTTTTGTAAGCCTGAGCCCCTCATCCATAAAATGGGGCTGATGGCGTCGCACCTAACGGAAAGGAAATGTCCTGCTCCTACATGGCCCCGTGTCCCTCCCTGTCACCTCACACACTGGCTTCCTTGCAGCTCCAGTGATGTGTCCTCCGATGGCCCCTCTGGGACCATTCCAGCACCTCTCTCTCCCGACCTGGGGATTCTAGAAGAAATCTCCCTCAGCCACTTTACACGTCCGAAGTTAGAAGACAGCTGTTTCAAACTAACATGGGCATGTCACCTCATTTAATCCGTACAGCTGCACTCCAGGTAGACATCCCCTACCCCATTTTCAGAATGAGACACTGATACTTGGGGTTGTCCTCCTCATAAGGGGTTGAACCAGGAGTAGCATCCAGGATTATCTCACTGCAGAGACCTTGCTCTGAAAGGCAAAATGACCACCGTATGCCAGCAGACCTCACTTTCAAAGTAAGAGAGAAACTCACTCCTTTGAAAAAAATGTATTCATTTTCCAAACTGAAGTAGACAGCAGGAGGCTGGCATCCCCAGTGCTGTTAGTGAGCAGAACTTGCTGATTTCTCCTCAGTGCCAGCCCTCTCCTAACCCCCAACCCCATCCTGCAGGGCCAGCTCACACCCACAGCCTCTTGGACACCAGCAGCTCCAGTCTGGATGCTGGGGAGCTGCTGCCAGGCTTTTGGCAGCTTGGAATTTCTTGAAATCTCTTGGCTTCAGGGGACACCTGTGCGGTTCATGCTGCCCTCCTGGAAAGCCCCACTCTGTCAACTTCCTGCTTTGCTCTGAAATGCTTCCCTCCCCTCCCCACTCATGCACTACCATGAGGCCAGACTCTGAGGGAAAGTGGAGATGACAGAGTAGGGCTTCTCTGGCTCATCCCGGTGGGACCTCTGGCCAAATCCTGTGATCTTTAGACTAGAGAAAGGAGAAGCTCATTGTTTTACAATGAGGATTTCTTGTTCACCATTCCTTCTTCTTCTCTTTCTCTTTCTCCTTCTTCCCCTCTCTCCTTACCTCCCTCTCTCCTTCTCCTTTTCTTCTCTCTGAGCTGAAATCAGTGACAAACTCCTCATCCCTGATGGATCTCCTGAAACTTGGACTCACTGGTAGAAGTCCTCCTTCTGGAACCCCCTCAGGGGATATGGGTAAATTGATCTTCATTCTCTCACAAACCCGCTTCCCACTGCCTTTCTTGCCAAAGCCTTACATCTTTATGCTGAGACAGTCCCCAAGCCTGGCCCTCCTTGGACAGGAGACTCAGCTCAAGACATATCCTTCCACTGATAATTTTGGAGTCAGAGAGACCTGAGTTCGTATCCCAGACTGGTCCCTGATCTTTGGTGTGACCTTGGAAATATACTTAACCTCTCTGAGACTGTTTCTTCAACTGATGAATGGGAATAATAGGCCCACCAGAGTTTTTGAGGAGATCAAATGGGATAGTAAAGGGCCTGGCACCTAATAGGTGCTCAGAGTCACCAAGCTCATGAAGCCCTCTTTTCTATCAGGGCTGATGGGCAGAGTCAGTCAGGTATGATTGATGATAGTTTAAAATATCTATACAACTGCTACTTTTTAAACATACCTTCATTTCTATAATCTCATTTAATGCCCGCAGTAGCAGTACCTGCCCCGATATTAATATTTCTCCAAACCCTATACTTCAGAGGAGGAAACTAAGTCTCAGAGAGTTGTGTATCTTGCCAGCATCAATAAGTCAGTCAGTGATGGGTTCAGTATTCCACTCAAGGTGTGAGAGCTCCAGAGCCTCTGGCCTGTCCCCTGGTAATATGCCAACACATTGTTCTGCCCTGTGGTATTTGCTTCTTTACAAGAAGCTCAAAAAAAAGTGGACCCTCTAGTGGCCTTTCAGATCTCCTTAACTGGTCAGTGGAGAGACCAACACTGAGTCAGGAAAGCATTCCATGGGGATTCTACAGTCGTAGCCGGAGGGTGACCTGGCCTCATAAAGCTAACAGGAAAAAAAAGTCGTAGCTTTTAGAGCTGGAAGGAACCTCACAGAAAATCTATTTCTCACTGGCACTTTCACATGATGAAGTGGAGACTTGGAAAGGAATTTGAACCCATGCCTTCTGATCCCCTCTATAGGTCTCACTGTATGACTTGAGGGAAAAGGTGACACTTGGCTTCTGTATCCTTGAGCCCCAGTGATAGCAGCCAGGAGGTTCTTCCAGCTCTCACAGGAACCCTGTCGTCCCTCCTCGCCCCATCTTCAAAGGAGCTGGGAGGGGAGGCAGAAGGATCCCTTCTTATCCCCCATCAAGGCCACTCTCTGGTATTAGTTGGGGGCTCTAGGCACCCGTGTCATGCCTCCAGGAGGCTCATGATCATCTCAGGAGGGATGATCCCCTGCCCTCCCCCCACACACTCCCTCACATGCTCCCCACTTCAGGGGGGAGAGAGGGGGAGGGAGATGGCAGTGACTGAGAGCTCCAACCAATGCCAAGCATCGATCTGGCGCTGGACGTTGTCATGGCAACAGCTCTTCCACTCAGGGAGAGATCAGCTCACCACCATGAGGAGACCTTCTTAGCCCCCTCCCCTTCCCAGGCCACCTTTCTGTCTCGTCAGCCCCCTTGCTCCCTGCCCCCAACTGTACTAGTCACCTTTCTGTGTGCTCTGGACAGTCATCCTATGCTGCCACCACCCCCTCCCCTCCCATCATCCTCCACCACTCTTCCTCCTCCCCTCCCCATCTCTCCTCTCCCTGCACTCTGCCTACCAGCCATCACTCCTGCAGGCCTTAGGGCCATCTCTCACCTGGGCACACACAGAGATGCAGGGAATGGGAAAGGATGGACTCTCCCTCTGAGCCTGGATGCTTGAAGCAGTCTCTTCTTTCCAGCAGGCTGTTCTCCCCAACTGCTCTCCAGTAGGCACTTCTCCAGGGGAGTAGGCAAGGTCACTAAACAACTCTGTCTGCCTGAGAGAACCTGGAGAGAAAAAAGCTCAGACTTACTGTCGGACCATCCTGGGTTCTAGTCCCTGCTCTGCCACTTACCAACTTTGCAACTGGTGGGAGACTCAGTTTCCTCAGCTAAAAAAAAAAAATAACAGTACGGTAACAGTAGCCACCTCGACAGGTTGTTGGGAGGATAAAATGAGTTGCCAGTAGCAGCTCACATTTACTGAGCCCTGGCTATGTACCAGGCACTGTGCTAGGCACTGTATATATGTCACTCAGTCCTGTGAAAGCCACATTTCCTGTCCCCATTTACAAATGAAGAGCTAAAGCTTAGAAAGATCGTGTAACTCACCAAAAGTCACCAGCCTGGGAGTCCTGTGAGCAGTCTTTGGTCCCAGTGAGACTGAAACCAGGGTTCTTCGATTCAAACTCTCTCCTTTCTTGCACCCAGTATTAGGAAAGTGGCAAGCAGATTGCCTGGCACACAGTAGGTGGTGGATATCTATCACATCCTACCCTGACAGTTAATTAATTAACTCATTTATTATGTGCCTAACATGTCCGGGGTGTTAGAAGTATAATGATAAATTACACACAATCTTTGTCCTTGAAAGGCTTAAGACGCTGTAGCAGGAGACAGTCATGCAGATACCAGCAGTGTGGTAATATGGGCTTGAGCCTAGGCTATGGAGCCACTAAGTCTGAGTACAAGTATCACCTGCCAGCTAAGTGGTCTTAGGCACAGCACTTTTACCTTTCGGGATCCTTCTCTCCTCATCTATACAGTGGGGCTTTGACTGGAGCCTACCTGACAGAGCTGTTGTGAAGATCAAAAAAGAAAATGTACACACTACCCAGCATAATGCCCAGGATAGATTAAATCTACCATGAAAGGGCAAAATCAGTATTTTTTTTAGCAGCTCAGTTACACTAGAACCAGGAGGGGAAGGGTCAGCAGTCTTTGGAGGAATCAGGAAAGGCTACATGAAGGTGGTGAGGCTCTTGCAGAATCTCGGAGGACTGGCTCTTTGCCAGGCAGTCCAGGAGGGGCAGGTCATCTAAGGCAAAGGATTCATCTGGAGCGAAGGCGGGAGGCAGACTAGAGCGTGTGTGTGAGGAAGGATGCACAGTGTGAATAGCAACAGCAGTGTTTCTGGAGTATTTACCCTGTGCCTGGTATCACTTTAGGTCAGTGGTTCTCCCTCCAGGCTGCACATTAAAAAAAACAAAAAACAAAAAACAAAACACCCGCAGAGGTTTGTATTTGATCTGTTTTAATATGAATGCTGGGCCCTATCCCTAGAGATTCTTATTTAATTGGTCTGGGGTGGCCCAGCCATCAGCTCCTTCGGTGATGCAGATAGGAATCCTGGATTGCAAAGCTCTGGTCTGTGTGTTTTAGAAGTATTAACTCATCTAATTTCCATGACAGCTCTATGAAATTAGTACCAAGGCTCAGAGAGATTAAATAACTTGTTTTATGTGAAGTTGAGTTAGCAGATCTGACTCCGGGACCCTCTTCACCACTATGCTGAGGATGGAGAAGAGGGTGTTAAGGGGAAAATCAGAGCTGGCAAGATGGAGAGGATGGGGTGGGTGTGTAATAGGTGCCATTTGGGCATCCACTCTGATTGTCAGCTTTGTGACCCCATCTCCTGTGGCACCAGGCATGGATGCCATCGTCCTACAAATATCTCTAGGCTGTGCTGCTAGGGATCAGGACCTGAGCTGCCTTGTCCCTAGACCAAGTCTTCACTGAGATGGGCACTCAAGTTTGAACATATGTGTGAACACCACAAGGGGATCTTATGAAAATGCAGATTCTGATTCAGTAGGTCTGGGATGCACTTCCAACAAACTCCTAGTAGCTTCCAGTAGCTACTCTGCTGATCTGAGTAGTAAGTGAATAAAAATGCAAGTATAATGTGTTTTTTCTATCTTTGGGAGCCCATGTGTGCTTGAACTTGGAGAGAGTCCCCTTCTTTTTGCCCCGTGAGTGACTTCCGCACCTCGGCATCCCATAGAAGCCTCCCCATGCTTCAGAAATGACCTGCCATATTTGTTGCTCCCCTAAGTGACACTACAGTGCAGTTCTCAAACGTAAGCATGCAGTAGAATCATTTGGAAGGCTTGTGAACATGCAGACTGTTAGGGCTCATTCCAGAGTTTCCGAGTTAGCAAGTCTGAGCGGGGCCCGAGAATTTGTGTTTCTAACAAGTTCTCAGGTGATGCTGCTTTTGCTGGTCTGGAGACCACGGTCTGAGAAGGGCTACATCACAGCACTGTCACCAGGACAGCATTTCCTTCACTATGTCCAGTGTGGTTAGCTGCAGTGGCTTGCTTGTTCTCCCAATGCAAGGAGTAGTTGGTATGGAGTCAGCTTCAAATCCTGGATGTGCAGCTAGCTCCATTAGTGACCATATCTGCTTTGGACTGAGTTGGCTGCTTATGATGAAAAACCCAAGTAACAATGACTTCTACAAAATAGGGGTTTGTTTTGGTCTCATGTGACATAAAATGCAGAGGTAGGTAATCCAGGGCTAATCTGGTAGGTCCTGGATGTCATCAATATTCCAGACTCCTAACTACTCTATTCTCTCTAATTTGTGAGATAGCCTCATGAATACAAAATATCCCCCTCGGCTCTGGCCTTAATGCTTGTGTTCCAGAAGAAGAAAGGGGAAAAAGCCAAGGGTATGCCTAAGTAAAATCCTCTTTTAAGAAGATTCTCTGGGGGTGCTTGAGTGGCTCAGTTGGTTTAGTGACTGCCTTCAGCTCAGGTCATGATCCCGGAGTTCCTGGATTGAGTCCCACATTGGGCTCCCTGCCCGGCAGGGAGTCTGCTTCTCCTGCTGACCTCTCTCTTCTCATGCTCTCTCTCTCTCTAATAAATAAATAAGAAAAATACTTTAAAAAAAAAAAAGAAGAAGAAGAAGATTCTCTGGAAGTCATACCTAACAACTTCCACTTATATTTCATTGGCCAGAACCCGGTCACATGACCATCCCTCCCAAAAAGGGAAACTGGGAAATAAAGTTTTGTTTTTGTCTTTTTAAAAACTGTGTTAGTCATCATCACCAACAAAATCTGGGTTCTCCTCGTAAAGACAAAGAAGAAAATGTCTATTGTGCAGATAACTAGCAGTCCCTAACACAGTTATCCTGAGGAAGTGATTTCCACTCTTGGGCTCCATCTCTGCAAATATAAAACAAAGTTGGAGTTAATGATCAAAGAGATCCAGCTCATCTCCGAGGTTGTCAGATTTCATGACTCTATACCAAAACTTACTAGTGGTGTTCAGGGAAAACGAAAGAGGCCTGGACATTACTCTCATGTAATACTCCAGGTGTCCTCACTTTTGGGAAGTGTCAGAATCTATCTCAGCCTGTCCATCCATTCATGCAGACACCTATTACAAATATTTTTGAGTACCTGCTACCTGCTAAGTACTGAGGATACAGCTGTGAATAAGACAGATGTGCTCTTCCTGCTCTTTTTGCCCTCTTAGAGCTTACAGTCTGGCTAGAAGACAGACATTAACAAATAATGGCTACAAATGTGCAGTAAAGTGCTCTAATGAGAGGGGCTTACTACATGAGTGCTCTAAGGAAGATGGGAGGGCATAATTTAGATGGGGGAGGCAGAGAAAAATCTCCCTAAGACTTTATTTTGAAGCTGAGACCGGAAGGAAAAGGAGTCAGTTATGCAAAAAGACAGAGGAAGTGCATTCCAGACACAGAGAACAGCAAGTTCAGACACAGGCCCTAGGGCAGGAAAGAACTGGGCTCATTCTAGGAAATGAAAGATAGCCAGGGTGTCCAAATGTCATCAGTGAGGAAGAGGCTGATGTGGAATGAGGATGGAGTGGTCAGTAGATACCACCGTTGCAGCCCCATGTAGGCTCTGGGAAGGAATTTGGATTTTATTCTGAGGACAGTGGGATGTTATTGGTGTGTGTTAGGCAGAGGTGGGACAAGGCTGATAGAATCAAATCTGCATCATTAAAGAACCTCTAGATGTTGTATGAATAAAAGATTTGGGCGGGGGGCAGAGTGGAAGTGAAGGGCCCTTTAGAAGCCTATTGCATCTGTCTGAATAGGAGCCAAGCGGGGCTGGGATGGGGGTGGTAATTGGTAAACTGGTCTCACTGAGAGTTATCTGATATATTTACGTAGCCACCAACTCATCCATCCATGCATCAGTCCACTTACCTGTCCGCCCATCCGTCCACCCATTGGTCTGTCCGTCCATCCATCCATCCACCTGCCCACCCACCTATCCATTCAAGGAATGTCTTGAAGTACCAGTTTCTACACTAGATGTATTGGGTAAATAAGATGGTTTATTCCCTCTAGGAGTTCACAAGTTAGAAGGGTAGAGACGCACAAACAAATCATCACAGTTCAGCACAGGCCATAATAGCAGAGAGTTCCAAGAGGTGTGGAAAGAGACTGTTATCAGTGGTGATCTGTTTGCCTAGTGCCAGTGGAAGGTGAAAAGCCACAGTGTGATTCACAGCTCTGGTTGCCAAGGGTGAGGACTTTTCTGGGCTACAGTGAAATAAACACATTTGAGGGCAATAGCAAGACAAGGGGAAGTTGACAGCCTTGGAATTTAGCTTGGGAATAGACAAAAATCCCAGGGGATACTAGGAAGTAGACACATCCAGAACAAATGGAGCTTTCCTATGAATTTATCCTGTAGTTTTTATGCAGGAGTTTGAGGTCTCCTTGTTGATAGCCCATTGGTGATTTATTGGCTGGACTCCATTGGCTGCCAGTGAGAGCAGGACTGGCTATCTCTGCTTTAGGCATCACACAAACCCTTCAAACTAGGATTCTAAGGCTCTGGGAGCAGGAAAACCATGGGGTCAAAAACAGATGGGTTCAGATAGGCGGTATAGTATAATGGTCAAGGATGCATGGTCTGTAACCCCACTGCCTGGTTTCAAATCCTGCCGCTGTTGTCTGCTAGCCATGTGACCTGGCAAGTCACTTAATGTCTGTGTGACTTAGTTTCTCATCTTATGGGAGAATGTGATTGTATCTCCCTTGTCAGGGTTCAAGGACTTAATATTGCTATAGTACTTAGATCAGTCCCTACAACACAAAGACACTGTACATGTTTGTTAATAAGATCTGCCCTTAGTTCTTTCATTCAGCTCTGTAGACAGATTTCAGGGTGAGACCATGTGCTCCCTGGCTTCCAAGAGACCGGGACCTGGGAATTGCCTCCCAGGTATAACTTTGGAATGTGCTGGTATGAGGTGTTTTATTGGGTCGGCTAGAAATCTGTATTTTTCTCCCATTAAACCAAAGCTCCTTGGAATGTTTGCCCTAATGACTTACTTTCTGTTCCTGGTATGTTGTCACTCATTCCCGAGACTGTCCCTTTGCCTGCCCCTTGCTGCAGTAGGTAGAAAGTATACGGCCGTGGAAAAAGCTTGAGTTCGGGAGTCATACTTGTTTCGAGCTGCTCAGCTCTGTGTAGGTAATTTAACCTCTTTGAGCCCAGTTGGTTTAACTTTAAAGTGGTAAATAGCACTGAGCTTGAGAAGGCCTGGAATAAAGTAGTTGAGGCCCAAGTTCAGTAACTGGCACATAGTGGAGCAGAGAAACTTGAAGGGATAGAAGCCATGAGGGTCAGAAAGGCATACAACAGTGGTTGAGTGTGAACTTTTGAGACAAATCTTCAGTTTCCTCTGCTTTCAGTTATGTTCCATTTGGGTCTAGAAAACCATGTGCTCAAAGTCATGACTCCATAGGTGGGACAGTGCCAGTGTGTTCTCTTTTGACCATCAGTCCCGGACCTCAGAGCATTTTATCAGGCTCTTCTAACAAATGAAGGGTTGTCATCCTCGATCTTGGGCCAAGCAGGTCCAGCTGGTACATTCTGCTACAAAGTCTACCCAACAAAGTGGCCTATTCTTAGAAAAGCCTGAAGTGAATTAATGCTTGTATATTGGGGTTCACATCCCTTTGTCAAGTGATTTGTTTGTTTGTTTGTTTTTTAAATACAAAGCATAGGGGCACCTGGGTGGCTTAGTCAGTAAAACATCTGCCTTTAGCTCAGGTCATGATCCCAGATTCTTGGGATCAAGCCCTGCATTGGGCTCCCTGCTCAGCAGGAAGTCTGCTTCTCCCTCTCCCTCTGCCTACTGCTCTCCCTGCTTGTGTTTTCTCTGTCTCTCTGACAAATAAATAAATAAAATCTTTAAAAAAAATAAATACAAGGTATATGTTGTAGAAAGAATAATATCAGAATTTGGAGATTACTGGGAGCCAAGAAGAGGGATGATAGCCAGTTCAAGGTTTATAGTTAATAATTTTAGCCAATTTCCTTGATGTTCCAGGCTCTAGGTAACCCTGGGTTCCAATCCCTGCTCTACTTCTTTCTAGCTATGTGATCTTGGACACGTTTCTTGAACTTGTCTGTATTTCCCTTGTCTGTAAATGAGCTCCACTGGTAATAATAACTACCTCATAAGGTTGGGATGAGGAGCTAATTTGTTTGCCTTTGTTAGAACTCCTAGCCCAGTGCCTTGAACTTAGTAGAAACTCAATAAATGCTGTGTCCTTTCAAATGGCCACATGTACAATCTGCAGACTTATCCATTGACAGCAGCAGATGATGAACATCTTTATTTAATTAAGTCCCAGATTCTCGTCCTTGCCCCAGGCACATAAACATAGCATATTATTATAACCCCTAGAAGTTTTTAAGTTTTTGCTTGGCTTGGCTTGGCTGGGTTGGGGCTGGGGTTGTAGAGGAGCCAATCCACCAGTGGTTATGAGATTCTTATGCAGACAGACCTGCATGGTAAAACATTTCCCAATTCAGTTACCAGCTAAGCAGTGAGGGCAGCTGTGTTTAGACAAGTCTTAGTTCGAACATATTCCCTGTCTTCCACTGTGTTCCCTTTTCAGCTGCTCCCCACCATGGCCTGACTCTTCTCCCCAGAAATGAGTTGTATGAAATGGCCTTTGAGAGTCAGGCAAACCTGAGTTTGAATATTGTCCCTGGCACCTACTGTCACATCTTTTTGACACTGAGATGACTTTGGTTATAAAATAGACCATTTTTTTTTTTTTTTTATGTATCACCAAGAATAAAAGAAAGCTATGACATGCCATCAGTTATAAAACCAATAACTACCTCAGGTTTCAATAAGTGTGAAAAAAAAATGTGCTTTTTAGAGTCATTTTCCCTTTCTAAGGAATAAGTGAGGAAACTAACATTTAGTAAGCACCTACCATATGTGAGCCCCTTTAATCATTTGCAATTTCATTTCATCTTCATAGTGTGAAAATTAATAGGGGGAAACCTCACTAAAGTGGAGTGGGAAGCTAGAAGAGGGAGCCATACCAGTCAATGTCAGTTAGACTCCAACAGAACAATTCTCAATAGGAAAGAATCATCCGTTGCAAGCCCCAGCAAGAGAAGAACTACGTCTCCTGCCAGAAATTGACTGTCCCTGTAGCTCAGCCACTGAGAAACCATCATCACCTTAAATTCCTGCTTTTCTCCAAGGTATTTTCCTTGGAGAAAATAAAATAATGCTCCATAAAATAATGTTTCCTCTCCTTTGTTGGACTTACGGTTTGGCTATAGTTTCCATGTCCAAAATTGAACTTTTCTGCTATTCCCAAGTAAGCCCATTTTTGCTGGTAAAATAACTTATTTTTAAGGTTAACAATAGGAACCCTGTGAGATGGGTATTTTCATAACCATCTCCACTGTACAGAACAAGAAATTGAGGCTCAGAAAAGCTTGGATTTTCCGAAAGGTATATAACTTATTGACCAAGCTTGGACTGCTCAGGTGTGCTGCCTTCTCTGTGCTGCTCAGTAATGAGTCTTTCATCATCTAGGGTAATCAAATATAGGATGGATGACCAAATATAGGGTGTTGAAGAGGAGATGACTGGCAGGGCCCTCTCTATGCTTATAAAGTACATGCAGGATTCCCTATTTTGCAAAGGGAGAAACAGAGTTTGTGACTAATGTAAGTGAGTAGACCGGCTGGGACTTGAACCCAGACCTCTCAAGCTCTAGAAGCCTTCCTTCACTGAGTTCCTGGTCTCCTGGGAGGAGTGGAGGAGTTGAAGCAGACAATTAAGTAAGTAGACAACTAAATAAGCAGAGTTATTGTAAATATATTTGTAAAGAGCTTTTAAATAAAGTGGGTGATACCATAGAGAGGAAATGGGTGGGGAGAGGTCTCTATCAATGGAGTGATCAAGAAAGGACTCATAGAAGACAGGGAAGCATTGAATCCTCACACCATCCTGGCTTGAGGATTAAATCTTGTCATGTATGCAATGCACACAGCACCTAATAATTGGTAGCTATTATTAAGAAAAGTAAAATGCTCTCTTAAAGGTCATTGTGGAATCAAAGGAACAGCATGCTTTGTCCCACCTCCAAAATCTAGATCCTTTCTCTCATGGAATGGGAGCGAGGAAGATAATTTGAGGAAGTGAGGGGCTTGGCAAATAAACCTTGGCAGGCTCAAGGCTACAGCACCCGCAGACAGCTGTCTCATTCAGTGCTTGGCTACTCCCCTGCAGAATGGAGCATGCCAAGGGGCTAAGAGTCATCTCTGGCTGCCACACTGTAGCTGGGTAACCTTGGGCAAGTCACGTCTTCTGCCTAAGCATCTGTTTGCTCATCTGTAAAATGAAGGTTTAGGTCTTCAAAATGAAGTTCCCTTCTGGCTCTTTCTAATTCTGACCAACACCTCCTTCCTTCTGCAGACACGTTCCCACAGTGCCCTCTGTTGGTCATTTAGTAGAGAAGAGGGGCGGTACAACCTCAGAAAGACTGGTGCTCACTATTGGGAGCCTGGGGAAGTCAGGCCTGCTAAATACTTCTCAACTGTGGGGAATTTAGAAGCTTTGGGGGGCACATAGGGATCAACACATTAGGATAAGAGTCAAGAAATCTGACTTCCCACAATCACAAAATTTTGGAAAGAGAAACAAAAACTCTATTGCAACAGCAACGTTAGCTAACATTTGTTTAGCGCTAACCATTTACAAGGCACGGGCTAGATGTTGCATGTAAAGTGCTAGTATAAAAGGTACAGGTCCTGCTTGAAAGAAGCCAGTATCTGCCTTGAGGACCAGAAGAGGAGTGCGTGCCCTCAGCTGGGCAGAGATTATGACAGCCTGAGACTTTGCATGTGCGAAGTCCCTGAAGGAGTATTCAAAGAGGCAAAAGAAGTTGAGTCAATAGAGACTAGATACTGGAGGCTAAAGTGTCTTGGAATGTTAAAAACATGTCTGGCCGAAGTACAGCCACTTTGGAAAAATGCCTGACAGTATCTACTAAAGCTGAATACCACACTTCACCAGAAGTGGGGAACTGTGCTCACTGAAAGGCAGATACAAGTAAGCAGCATGCCTCACAATAGCTGAATATTGGGAACAACCCATATGCCCATCAACAATAGAAAGGATCAATAAATTAGGTCATATTCTTCGATAGACTGATGTCAGCCGGTAGAATCATCAAACTGTAATTAAATACAGCAACATGGGTCAAGTTCACAAAGATAATATTGAACACAAGAAGTCAGGCTCGACTGATGAATCATTGACCTCTACCTCTAAAGCTAATAATACATTATATGTTAATTGAATTAAAAAATAAAATTTTAAAGTCAGGCTCAAAAGATAGATATTATATGAGCCGTCTTATATAAAATTCAAAAAAAGACAAAATTACTCCGTGGTGCTAGTAGCTTGGATAATGGTTGCCTTGAGAGGGGTTGTAACTGCAGGGGCAGGAAGGGGTCTTCTTGGGGAGTGGGTACTGTTCTATTTGTAAAAGTGGCTACTGGTTGCATTTCGTTAAAATCCATCAAGCTGTGTACATGGGATATGTGCATGATGTGTGTATTATGCACCAGTCAGATATAGCAAAAACACTGTGGCTGCAAAGTGACATCACCTTTTTCATCAGTCACATGACTGTCACCATCAGCAGAAGCAACTTAGCCACGAATATTTTGAGGACAATGCTCTAAGTGCTGCTTTTCCACCTGAGAAATTGCAACCAGAGGGGAACACTTGACACGGTAACCAGTTCCACTGAGTTACCAAAGAGCAAAAAAAAAAAAAGACCGACAAAAGGTCTGGCACATCAGGCTCTTCAGAAAGTGCTTGAAGGAACAAGGGAGGGAGCGTTTGCTCCTGAGCCATCTCTTGAGGTTGGAGCTGCCTTCCTTCCTGGCTTTTCAGAACCAGAGAGGCTCTCTCCTGGCTTCTGAACAGTCTGAGGGTTTTAAGGCTAAGTTTATCAATGGGAATCTGCCTTGAGACAGCCTCAGGCTGGACAAAAGAGGGCCATGCTGGGACCAGAAGGTTTGACAGCCACAGCCTGTCAATGACAGAGTCATAGATCATTAAGTTAGTGGAGGGGATGTTATTATCTTAATTTACAGATGGCCTGAGGGAAGTTAAGTGGCATTCTTAAACTCACACATCAGAAGTCAGCCTGAAATATGAATGTCTTGATTCCTGGTTCAGGGCACTCTGATCACAAAGGGGATAGGATTAGATCATCTGTAAATCTCCTCTGCGTCTCCTAGGTTCTGTGACTCTTCTGAGTTCCTGTTGAGGGTGAAAGGAGCTTCAGGATGTCTCAGGAAGAGTGGCGTTTTGTTTTTTTTGTTTTTTGTTTTTTGGATGATTTAGCCTAGCCACAGTTATTGGCACACACATGTACACTCACATACACAGACTCCATGCACACACACACACACACACACACATGAATGCACATGCATAGGTCTTGCTATGATTCTGAAGTAGGTTTTTAGTTGTCATTGCAGAGCATCACAGGTCCTGCAGGGAGGTTGTGTGGCGTTGAAGAAGCAGCACATGTTTTAAATTTAAGCAAATCTGAGTTCCAATCATGAAGTCTGTCACCTCCTCACTGTGCAACCTTGAGCAAGTTATGTAATGTTCCTTAATCACACCTTCATCTGTAAAATGTGAAACTGGAAGTGCTGACTCACCTATATGCACTGAGTGAATGATGTTGAAGAGGGGTCTTAAACCCCTTTATGCCTCGTTTTTTTCCTCTGTGAGATGGGAACATCACTATCTCAAAGGCTTATTGTGGGGATCAAGTTAGGAAACACATGTAAAGTGTTTGGTGTACTGGCTTATACATATTAAGTGCTCATAAAGTATTATTCCATGTGCTGAGGGAGGGGATGGTCCCTTCCACATGCTCCCCAGAGTTCTGTTCTGACAAACACAAAGATTCTAAAAAATGGTCGGTCTCCTCTTGGTCACATCTAGGAGCTAAGAGGCAAATAAAGAGGGACAACTGGGTGGCTCAGTCGGCTAAGCATCCGACTCTTGATTTTGGCTCAGGTCAGATCTCAGGGTGGTGAGATAAAGCCCCGCTTAAGATTCTCTCTCTCTCTGTCCCTCCCCTTCCCCTCTCCTTAAAAAAAAGGGGGGGGGCGGCAAATAAAGAGATGTGAGAAGCAGCTTAATATATTACAGTGGGAAAAACAGTAGGTGATGATGATAATGATGGTAATGATGCAGTTATCATCTGTATGATGCTTCATGCATTGCAAAGGGACTTCGCATCCTTTATCCCCTTTATTTCTCTAGCAACCTACTATTCCTATCGTGAAATATAAGGAATGGGAGTGTTTGCATGGGTACTTTGGGACCCAGAGCTAAAGGGTTCTGCCCTTTAAAACTGTAGCTCTTCTCAATAAATTTGGAACCAGGCTTAGGCATTGAAATGAAATGTGTACAACCAGACCCCTCCTTTTCCCTACAAACCCAAATCACCACATAAAGTATTCTATGAAATAAAACTAATTCCTTCCTCAGACAGGGGTTCCCAGCGTCTGGTATCTGAAGATGGAATCCACAACAAATGCTTTCTATGCTTGAAAGTCCCTCTCTGTGACTTTCTAAGGTTTTATTAGTGATTGACTGTGAAGGGGAACAGAATTTGCTGCCCCAAAATATGCCTCTTTGGCATAAGGATTATTTTGAGCTAGTTACTTTTTCTAAAGTCAAAAAAAGCAGACACAGAAGCAACTCTAAAAACTGAGTAGAAATTACCTTTTTTTTGTAAGATATTAACACTTATGAGGGAAATCTCCATTTGAATGGGTGTCTTCCTCTCTGTGTCAAAAAGAGGAGGATGGTTGTAAATCTCCAGAAACTCTTATCAGTCTAGAAGACAGAGTTAAATCTGCATAACAACCTTACCCTTGTTTACTGCCCTTCTTGGTAACTTCCCATAACTAACTACCCACCCTTAACATACTCTTTTGTCTTTAGCTGGAGATGATATTTAAAGTGATGGTTTCCGGGCGCCTGGGTGGCTCAGTCCGTAGTGCATCCACTTGTGATTTCAGCTTAGGTCATGATCTCAGGGCCCTGCATTGGGCTCTGTCTGTGCTCAGCAGGAAATCTGTTTCTCTCTCTCTCTCCCCCTTTCAAACCTGGCCTCTCCCCCACTCATGTGCCCACTCACATCTGCCTGCTCTCTCTCTCTCTCTCTCTTTCAAATAAATACATTTTTTTTAATCTGATGGTTTGAGCCATACCAGAGAATTACTCAATTTTCTTGGGTATCTCCCATGTATATAGGAAGTATACATGTTATTAAACTTCTGTTTGCTTTTCTCTTGTTAATTTTTTTTTTAATTGAGGGGAATTGTCTTAGCCAAGAATCTAGAAGTACAGAGGGGAGTTAGGTTCCCTCCTCTGCAGCTGTGATATGCATTAAATTCAGAAGTTAGTCTTGTGAAATTGAGACGAGACCTCATTTTAAATGGAACCAAGAGACCAGAAGGGGGAGCTCTAATGCTCTACCACTGTCCTCAATTACAACCTTAACAGGAAGAGCTATATATCTTGCATTCCTAGAGTATAAGGAAAAGCCTATACTTACTACTCCATCAGGAGGAGGGAAGAATGTCTCCCTGCCCAAGAACAAGCTCAGCCAATAAGAAAAATATAACACAACTCAGCCAATGAGAAACCAGCACCACCCTGAATTCTCACTTTCCTCCGATGGACTTCCTTTCAAAGCAGCCCCTATGATCTTCCTCCTTTTCTTATTTCCTCTCCTTTGCAGTGCCTATGGTTTGCCATCACTAGGCCATGTCCCCAATTATAATTCCTCTGCTCTTCGTCAATAAGCCCATTTTGTTGGTAAATGAATAGCTGTTTTACTTTTAAAGTCAACAGCCTCCCAAGCTCTTTACAGGTTTTTTACTGCTTTTTTGTTTTTTTTCCCCTGCTGTTAAGTAGTGATTACTCTTGAGTTCTCTCACTTTACTCCCCACCAGTAACCACTCTGTCAGCTCCATTACAGCCCTTCTTAATGAAAAAAAGAAGAAAAAGCACCCAAACTTTCAGTCAATACTCCCCTGAGGCCAAGGAAGATGGGAATTAAAGGGGAAAGGAAAACAGCCCTTTGTAAGATCAGCTGACAATGGAATGGGCTGAAAGTCTTGGAGAGAGCCCAGAAATCTTGTCTCAGATTCCGACTTGGTCCTTTCGTTGTGATTATCCAAGTGGGAAAGTCTCCTTTATTTCTGAAATTAAGTGGTTCCCTTCTTTCCTGACAGTGTGATTATGCTGGAAGTAAAGGAATAAAGAAGAAAGGGTGAGGCTGTGTCTTCATGTAGTTAGCCGGTAATGTTCGAATATTGCAAAGCCCCTGTCCTCAAGGAACTAACAGTCTGGGGTGGAGGGTGGACAGCAGATGTAAAAATAAATCATCTCAGATGCAGATAGTGCATGTGATAATAAGATTCTGTAGAGAAGGTGGTTACAAAGAGGAGTGGGATCAAATCTAGGCCAGGCAGGAGAGTTAGGATAGTGTGACAGGAGAAATGACCCTAGAACTGGTTAGGGATGTCATCCCTCGGGGAAAGGGCCTTCCACACAGCAAGAATAGCACATGTGAAGGCAGAGCAGTGTGAAATAGGACCAGTCAGGGAACTGTGGAAATTCAGGGTGGCTGAAACATGACGTATGAAAGGGATAAGTAAGTGTAAGATCTGAAGCTGAAGAGAACAGGCTTGGCTCAGACTATGGAGGATTTTGTCAGCCCTCTAGCTGGCCAGCCTCAACGGATAGAAGGTTAAAAACTGCTGGAGGGATATAAAGAGAGAAGTGAGGGGCACCTGGGTGGCTCAGTGGGTTAAAGCCTCTGCCTTCGGCTCAGGTCATGATCCCATGGTCCTGGGATCCAGTCCCACATCGGACTCTGTGCTCAGCAGGGAGCCTGCTTCCCTTCCTCTCTCTGCCTGCCTCTCTGCCTACTTGTGATCTCTGTCAAATAAAAAAAACAAAATCTTAAAAAAAAAAAAACAGAGAAGTGAGCTTGCTGCAAATGCTTGCTAGTTTCTGGGTAGAGAATGGATTGGGAGGGATGAGACTGGAGAACACCCATCTGGGAAGCTATTGTATCAGGTAAGAGAAGACATTAGTTTAGAGATGATCAGGGTATACTGGTTGGATGGATTTAGTAAAGTTCTAGAAAGGAGAATCTACTGGGATTAGGAAGGAAAGCAAAGGGGTGATTTCTAGTCTTTTATAGGAGGAAGAGTTTTGAAGAAGAAGAAAGGGTAAGGAGAGATTATGAAATGACTTAGGTTGGGTGGAACTAATCCTCTGGGGCCCCCATTCCAAATCTCCTTTAAATGACCAGCTTTCAGAGGTACCCTTTCTCCCCATATTCTGATGCCCAGCTGGTGATAGCACATCCTGTAGGATCCTTTATAGGATTAAGAATGAACATCCCACTTCTCTTTTTTGGATCTAAGTTTCTATCTGGAAAGTGAAGGGACTAAACTCCGTGGGACAGATCCTTCCCTCTTCTCCAGAGGAAGAGTGGAGTTCTCCCTTTTCCACATCTTGTAGCAATGTCTGTCTTGATCTCACACTGTTTAGCTTTGGCTGCCTAGAATTTGTATTTCTCCAGCAGACCTTAAGCTGCTGGAGAGCAGGGCTGCCCTAGCCTCCTTGTATCTTCCACCTGCTGCTTCTAGGTGCTCCCCCAGAGTAGAGATGCCAGTTTCCCTGAATGTGGGTCAGGTCCTTTCTCAGTGTCTCTGTCATCCTTCTAGTCCAGAACTCTCAGACGATGGGTCCAGAGTATGTTTTCACTGTGCTCCCTGGTTTGTACTTTTTGTCCCAGTTCCAGCTTGGCAGAACTAGGAGAAGGAGGAGAGGAAAGCTAAAGGGAAATGAGATATGGCCAGAGTCCTAGCCTTGGGGAGTGGGATCCAGGTCCTGTGTCTTGTAGGTATGCATGCATATGTTTATGTATCTATGAGCGTATGTACGTGTGTATGTGTAGCAAAGAATGTTATTTTTTCTGTACTAAGGTGTATGTGTCTGCATCTAAATGACCATGCATAGATTAGTGAGCATGCTAGCATCTGTGCATCCATGAATGTCAGTCCCTGTGTATGTGTGAGGGCCTCTGTGTTGGCAAATATGTGTATATTCACATGTGTCACTACATATGTATATGTTCCCATGTGCCTGTGTGCAAGTGGGTA
Organism: Enhydra lutris kenyoni; assembly: GCF_002288905.1. Lineage (NCBI taxonomy): Eukaryota > Metazoa > Chordata > Mammalia > Carnivora > Mustelidae > Enhydra > Enhydra lutris. The sequence goes on along the minus strand of NW_019154129.1, from coordinate 272,669 downwards.
CATGTATGTATGGTGGTTTGTGTATGAAAATGAGTGCCTCCTGTGTGTAGGGGGCTTTGTGTATAAACGGAGGGAGAATACAGTGTCTACTAAGTGTATCCTCCAAATTCAGGCTACCAAGGCCCAAGCCCTGAATTCAGCACTTAAAAGCAATAGGTCCTTCAGTGAGTGATCACCTTCTTTAAGCCTTAGTTGCTCATCTCTAAACTGGGACTAATAATAGTTCCTACCTTCAGTATCTAAGGGGAGAGTGGAATGTTGCATTGCCCCTAATGTGCTTAGAATAATGCCTGGTGCATAGGACAGGCTAAAAGTGTTAGCTTTACTAAGTTATGGTAATATATATGTAAGTGATTGGGCCTGAGGGCCCTGGTGAGGATCTCTGCATGTGGAAATGTCCTTGGGCTCATGACGTTGGTGTGTGTTTATGAGTCAGAGGGGGTCAGTTGAGTGTGACCTGCGCATGAGTGCCTCTGTGTGTTTGTGTCCCACCAGATTGTGAACCTCTAAGGAGAGGGACTATGTTTCATTCATTATTGTACCTCGGCCCTTAGGTCTGGGATATAACAATTGCTCAGCAGATTAGTGTTGCCCAAATGAATAAAGTGGATTGGACGTTCAGAGATTGTTATTCATTTAGTATGCCCACCTGCAGAAAACAAAAATCTGTAACTAACTACGTATGTTATAAATATATAGATAGATAGATGGAGAGAGCAAGGGGGATAGGTAGAGTAGGAGAGTTTGTGATGGATAGATGATAGATGGATAGACAAATACATACATAGTTAGACAGCCAGGATTTGCTCTGGTTAAGTAGAAGCTCATATACTTTACACTGGAAGAGATATCAGATGTGATATATCCCAAAGAGTTCCAGAACTTTGCTCTTGGTAACCCTTTGGGTTATCTTGGAGTTTCTTTGAGGGCTAGAGGATGAGGGAATCACAGATGGGAGTACTAAGCCCGTTACCTGACATCAACAAGAGTCTATTTCCATTTAATGTCTACATATTGGGTATTCATGTAGAACTGTGTTTAAAGAAAGGGTTCCACTATAAATGTTAGAGAATCTTGTTCTAGTCCAGCCCCTTTATTCCATAGGAAGGAGAAGATGAACCTCAGAGAAAGGAAAAGGTTAGGGCCCCTGACCTGTCTTTCAGGTGCATTCCTAGTGTACTCCTCCCTTAAAATGCAATATCTCTGAATCCATTGACTTACTAGGAAACAAGAAGCAATTCCTCCCAAGAACTTCTCTTTTAAAAAAGTCACTATTAGAGTACACTTTTGGTGTATCTAGCCAAGAAACACTGCCATGTGTTTGAGACTTGCCTCCTCAGGTTGGCCCTATTGGCTGTGTTTGCATTAGGTGAGGCCACACCTACCCTCAGATGTTTGGACCAAGGGAAGCACTCTGACCAAACAGGGAAATCTCATTCTTTCTTGTAAATTTAGATGTAGGATACCAAGTGTTAGTTGGTCTATATGGTCCCTGAATTAGGAAGTGAGGGGAAGCTTCAGTGTCCATATTTAATTGAGGCATGATGAATGAATAGCAAGAATTAGTTTCAGGACGGGGGAATAAAGAAGACACACAAAGATAAGCAGATGTGAAGGTTGTGTGGTTTCAGGAAAACCGACGGAAGGACAAACAAACCTTGGTTTCTGGTGGTTTTCCTCATACAGCCAGGTTGTATCTTCTGTTCTGGATTTTTTGCTCCTATATTTTGATAATTAATTCTCCTTTTGCCTGATGTAATTGGCGTGTGTTTCTGTTTCTTGAAACCACACTATCTCTGAACATGAGAGCACTTTGGAAAGTCTCCTCCTAGCACGTAAACAGGCTCTGCTCCCCTGTGGTCTGGTCCTGTTCTGATCATTTTTTCCCTGAGGCCAGCTTGTAGGAGCCTTGTGTATAGCTATGGGAAGGGGAAGCATTCTCTTTTTGTGGCATCTTTGTGGAGTGTTTCATGAAGGCCCATCAGAGGTTTCCAGAAAGGGACTTCACTCATCCCCCCAGTCACTTCTTCTATATCCCCATGGCAGGATCGACATAGCATTTTCCACTGGGACTTATTGCTTACTTTGGAGCGTACCACTGTTCACAGCTGGAGGTATACTCTGGAGTGACAGCATCTCTGCATTCAAATCAAACAGGTCCTCCAGCATTTGGGTCCTAGGGTAGATTTTTGCCTACTCCTAGGCACATCAAAGCATGTCTACAGTATGGAGCTAGGCAGGGGAGCAATGGGAACCAGTCTTCTCTGGGAGTAGAATCTCCAGAAGTGGACCCTTTACAACTCATTCCCATGGCCACTACTGAGACCATGTTGGAAATACATCAGAGGACACAGGTTAAAGCAAGGATCAGTCTGTTCAGTTCATCAGCAGTTAGAACAAGGTATACTTGGGAAGAAACCATGAGAGGTGTCTTTTTAACAAGCTCATCCCCTTTCTCCTACCTCCACCCCACAGTGATACAGCTCGTGTACTATGGAGTTACAGAGTAACACATGATACATTTCTGGTAAAGGCTGGGGCCACAGAAGCACAGAGCCAGTCTGGCTCCAAAATCCTGCTAATAAATGAGGAAATCAGGCCAGGCCAGGCCAACAGGGCCTGCACCATGAGAAAAAGAGGAATATAAAGGCACAGAGAGTGTTGAACAAGGGAATCTTTCCCCTTTCCCCAAACCTAGCCTGTCCCAGAGTCTAAACACCAAGACTGTCTATGTGATTTGGAGAGAGAACCAGCATAGCCGATGGGTGACTGGAAGCCATCACCAGAGGGAAGAACACGAGCTTCAAGGCTAGATGCTTGGCTGAGCTCTTAGAACAGCCCAGCCAGGAGGACAGGCAGGAGAACCATGGGCCAAGCTCCCAGGAACCCTGAAATATAAGAGAGATGTCTGTCAAGTGTTGGCCTTTGGAACTCAGCAGCCAAAGCAAGCTAGCCTATACTTAATACTTAAGGCCTTTCTAAGTATCCTTAATATCTGTTCTAGGTTACAACCCCTGGGAAGTGGCAAAGGGGTCATGTGGTAGAGGCAAAGCTATCTAATCATCAAACACTTTTTCATATTACTTTGGGTATACTGGAAGGCAATTTTCCCCCATCCTCCTTTGCAGGTAGGTGAGATCACATGATTGAATCTGGCCAGTGGAATGTGGGTAACAATCAGATATGCCATTTCTAGACCTGGTCCTTAAAACCTCTTGCATAATTTTCCATACTCTGGTCACCCACCATCTAGGGACCAGATGCCAAGGATCCGGCAGAGGACTTGCTGGGGACAGTGGAGTTTCCAGAGTTACCAGAAGGTAAGAGCCTGACTTCCTAATGACTGCAAAGCACAGAACTACATCCCCCAGTGATTTAGTGGGACATAAACTATTGTGTAAAGGCACAGAAAGATGAGGATTGTCTGTCATAGCAGCTAATATTACTTATGCTGACTAATACTAAAGATGGAGAAGGACACAGAGGTTAAAAAGCCTCCGAGACCTGACTTACTGGCTTAGAATCCCAGCTCTAGGGGTATCTGGGTGGCTCAGTCAGTTAAGCGTCTGCCTTTGGCTCAGGTCATTATCTCAGGGTCCTGGGACCAAGCTCTAGGTCAGGCTCCCTGCTCAGCAGGCAGTCTGCTTCCCTCTCTTTTTGCCCCTCCCCCTCACTTGTGTACTCTCTTTTTCTCTGTCAAATGAATAAAATCTTTAAAAAAAAAAAAAAAAGGGAAGAAGAAGAAGAATCCCAGCTCTACAACCAGTTGTGCAGGCCCAGGTAAGTTACTGAGCCTCACCATGGCTGAGTTTATCTGTATGCAAAATTGAAAAATCACAAGCAACTAATACCTCATGGGACTTTTGTCAGGCTTAAGTGAGTAAATTCATATCAAACATTTGGAACAGTTCCTGGCACATAATAAACACCATGTAAGTGTCAGTTTTGAATATTAGACTCCAAGATCTGGGAGGGTTGAGAACACATCTCCTCTGAAAATGATCATATACTCAGTGTTAATGAAGGGTGTGGGTCCTGGGTGATAGATGCCTTGTACAGGGGGGCCTGGGAGAGGCATGTGCACCCCTCCCGCCATACTATGAGATTATAACATTTCTCTGTCATAAACTTCAGAGTAACTTGCTGATATTCTAGGAGGAAGTGAAGAATATCATAATTTTCTGAAATATTAGTGTATGACAACCAGTTTGTATTTATGAAACACAGGTGGTTGTTCAGTTAATTCTAAAACCTCAGACATGTTTGTGGGAGATAGCAAACAAAGAACACCATAAGTGCTCTCTTGTGGCGTTCTCATACTGCATGAGATCGCTCCCCTTTTCTTCCAGAAGTCTCCAGAATCCACTGCCCATCCTAGAAATTAGTCAGTTTGGCAAACTCTACTGGGAAACTGGGCTGTTCCCAGCACTGCGCTAACCTGAAGTACTGGGAGAAGTGTATGAGACGTGATGTCTGCTCTCCAGCTCCTTTTAGTCTGAGCTCTGACCCCTGTCTCTGATGAGCACAATTTTCTGAGTGTTGTCTGAATATTAGCCCTAAGTGTGGAGGGGCCATCTTGACCTTATTTGGAAACTTTTAGGCTGTTATCTAGCTGGAGAATTAAGGATGGAAAGAACGTTTTCATGTCTGGGTTCACCAGTATAGGTCATGTGTGTGTTGGGAAGAGGGGGCAGTAAAATCTTAGTACCATTGCTTTCCCTTTGGTCCAAAACACATTTCTTGGATTGGTCTCCCTGTTAAATTCCAGGTCACCCACCAAACACCATTCAGATGTTGCCACCTGCTAAAATTCTTGCCTGACCTTACCAGGTACAGTTCATTACTCTTCTGTGTGCTCCTGCCACACTATCTACTTGCTTGCGATTTGCTTCTATGACTGTCTCATTTTTGCAACTCTTGTTCATTCTGCCTATAGGGCTTGTTCCTTTATTATTTGCAAACCTGGCCCCTTTTTCTCATTGTATTCAAATATCACCTCCTCTGAACATTTTTCTGGCCATTTACCCATTCTGTTATTTATTTTTCCTTCTTGCCTTATAAATCGAACCATCAAACATTGGTTCAGGACATGGCCGCCCAGAATAAAGATTACATTTTCCAGCTTCCTTTGCAGCCAGGTGTGACTAAACTTTGGCCAGTGAGATAAGTGTAAGTGTAAGGTGTCAGCTTCTAGGAATGTTCCTTAACACTCTGACTTTTTCCATATTCCCTCCATCCTGCTGACTAGAGATGAAGATTGGAGCTCTGGCTTCCATCTTGGAGCAGGAGGATGAAGAAGGTGGAGGGGAGAGCTTAAAAGAACTTGGATTCTTGATGACCTTGTGGTGCCACCCCAGGATCCCCAGATTGCTTGCCTTTGGACTTCATTTACATGTGAGTAAAATAAACTACTATCTTTTTAAAGACACTGTTACCCATGCTGGTAACTTTCTAACACATCACTCTCTTTTCTAAATTATCTTGTTAACTTTTAATTGACTGTTTCCCACACTGTATCATAAGCTCCATGAGGGCAGGCACCTGGTCTGTGCTGTTTACTATTGTATCTTCAGCATCTAAACAATGCCTGGCAAGCAGTGGGCACCCAATAAGTATTTATTGTTAAATGACTGGCCCCTGTGCTAGACTTTGAGCATCTCAAGAGCCACACTTGGGACTGATTGATTTCAGTGTCCACAGTCACTAGCACAGGCTAAATCAATGTGCACTGAATTGAGAAGAGGACTAAACGAGCGTTGGGAGGGAGGGCAGTGGGATAGGCAGGAGATAAAAATGTACCTGCAGAGCTGGGGGTTCCATTCGCGACGCCAAGAGATGGAGCACCTGGGGACAAGAGCAGAGGTGAAGGTTTCCTCAGTCGTGTGCCGGGGACTGGCACTGTGGCCATAGCTGCTCCAGGTCCTCCTGGACCTGGCCACCGCAGCCACTGACCTGGCTGGACCTGGCCACCCTCACTGCTGAGGCATCTGTTATTTCTAAGCCCATTTCATGCATTTGAAACTTAGTTCTTTCAGCAGATTTGTGAGGAAAGTATTTGTGTCCCCATTCAACAGCGGAGAAGACTGAGGCTCAGTTGACCAAGGAAGCCTAAGTTGACCTTGTTGTTGGTAGTAAAGCTGGAATTTGAATCTCCATCTATCTGATTCCAAAATAAAATTTCCTAACCCTCCAACAACCCTGTGATACCAGATGAAGCCTCAGGTTGAGGGCTCAGTAAAGAGGCAGGACAACTCAGGACAGAGCCTTCTTTACAAGACAGCCTCAGTTTACTCACCTGGAGAATGGAAGTGGTAATAGTGATTACCAGCTTAGGCTGTCGTGAGCATTCCATGTGATGATGCATATAAATGTTTTGTACGGTGCCAGCCTCATGTGTTATTACTGTTACTGTCATTGCTGCTGTTACTAGCATTACTGCGTCCTAATTTCTTTAGGACAAAAAAAAAGTTGCTTTCATTCTTCTGGGTTTTTTGACTCCTCCATTCTAGTGGTAATAGAAATCACAACAGTAGTGTTCACCCATGGGCACGTTAACATTTGTGGGCAATTATAAAGCTTCCCCTACATCATGCCCCAGAATATTATAACTGGATTTTGGAAAACATAGTCATTCACCAGAAAACAAAATTGGGTTAAAGACTTCACCCAAAAAGGGCTGAGGTAAGGGGACTTGGCAAGAAGAAAAAGGCAAGGGGCATATGCTATGGAATCAGTCTGAGCTGGGTTCAGTTCTAACTCCAGCTGCTCGTGAGCTGAGTGACTTGGGGTGAGCCACTTAATCTCTCCAAGCTTCAGTTTCTCACTGGTAAAATGGACTCAGTCAGGAGAATAAAGTGAGTTGATGGATACTGAGAGCTTAGCCTGGTCTCTAGCACATAGAGGTTCAGCACAAATGGCAAATGCTGTTGTTATTTACCCAAAGCACTTCATAGAAAGATAGATTCACTGGTGGGGGCTGCAGTGAGGAGGTAAAAAGGGCTCTAAGTTGTTAGGGTGATGACCCCAGGCATCTGTGGTTAACTGTCAGCACTTGACCACCTGGTCTTCTCACCCAGAAGTGGGCCACTCACCTTTCCGAGTGATGGGTCCCAAATCTAGAACCTGGGCTGGGTTGATAGCCACTACTCCACTGCGATGTTGACTTCTTGAGCAAGACTGTGGGGGATGGAGAGATCTCATTATATCAAAATTTAAAGTCATAGTTCCTATCCAGGATGTCCCTGCAATGGGACAAGAATCTGGCCCAAGAATGGGACCCTACCCACCATGTACCCCTAACTCTGAGGCTGTGGTTTTCTCAACTTACTGTCAAGTCATAAGCAAACATGGATTTGACTCCTTTCTACTTATCTCATCCATTCCATCACATCTCCACTCTAATTCTAGCTGTCTAATTTGGTACTAATGACTTCACCTCTCTATTGGACTATTAAGTAATACCTTCCTGGTCTGAAAGATTAAAATGAGCATGTCTGTAACACCCAGGTACATAGTCCACACTCAACAAATGCCAGCTTCTAGTAGGCAGTACCAAACAGGGGTTAAGAGCATGGACACTCGAGTTATCTCTCAGCTCTGATGCTTTCTAGCTGTGTTGCTTTTGGGCAGAAGACCTCTGTTAAGCTCAGTGTCCTCATCTGTACAAGTTGGTTAACAAAAAATCTACTTAAAGGGTTCTTGTGAGAATTTAATTAAATAAGTTATATGAAAGTTTTAGTGTAATTCCTGACATGGAATAGGCACTTAAAAGTCCACTATTATGAAATCATTCAAAATATGTCTTGTGCCAGGGAAACTTAGTGGGCAGACTTCTTTGTCTGATCTGCTTCCTAGGGACACAATAATTACATACACATGGACTTTTTGGAGATTGAATGTCCATCCATTCATCCTTTCCTATTCCCCTCCTTCCCTCTCTCCCTTTCTTCTTTCCATCCCTCTGTAATTGCAGTAAATATATATGGTGAGACTACCAGGTACCAGGCCCCATGTGAATCTCTGAATAGTTCACTCTAAAGAGATACTCACCGGCTGGCACTGTTCATTAAGGGAATCACAGAGATGAATCTCACAATGCAGGAAGACTAGGTCATAATTTCCAGCAAACATGAACATCTGAACTGAGAACCGGCTTTCTGAGGACACCCCATTCTCCTCCACATGGATGGTGGAATCATATTGATTTGGGCAGCTGGGAAGGTGACAGGGGCAAGGGTCTACTTTTAGAACAGCTCAAGGAACCTGAGGTCCTTGGCTGTATCTTTAATCTGTATCTAGTATAAAAACATCATCATAGAGAATGTAAGAGTTCCCTGATTCCCTCCATCCTGACATAGACTTTTATTCCTCTGGGTTTCCTTCAAGGTATTAAATTTTTTTGAAATATATATATAGAGAGAGCGCTCATGAGAGGTGGGGAGGGGCAGAGGCAGAAGCAGACTCCCCACTAAACATGGAGCCCGACCTGGGCCTCAATCCCAGGACCCTGAGATCATGATCTGAGCCAAAGGCAGATGCTTAACTGACTGAGCCACCCTACGCGCCCCCTCCAAGACATTTATTCATCAGCCCAGGTTTCTGTGGGGTTTGTTCTCTGAGGTGAAATAGACTGCTTCATATTCCACCCAGACCTACTTTCTAGCTAAATGATCATGAGCAGATGACTTAACCTGTCCGAGACTCCCTTTTCTGGTCTGTAGAGCAGACAGTAATCTGTACCTCCTGGGGTTGATGTTGATGTCACCATTTAGTGACACAGTGCATGGCTAAACTCATAACTAAACTCAGTGAAACATATTAGCTAATATTTTTACCATGGTTTGAATCATGATCTATGGATATACATTTTCCCTTTGTTTTTGCCAGTTAGCAATTTCAGCGATATCTTGTCCCATAACACTTGTCATACCATTTTCATGTTGATTTGTCGGTGTTACTATCTGTATAATAGCCCATCATTACTTAATGGATCCCTATTTTTGAACTGTGAACCTATTGCCAAGGTTATAAAGGATACTTAAGTGAAAAATAATTGGCATTTCTTTATCTTGCTGACCTATTTTGTATTAATGCTTTAGGCTAAAATGTCAAGAGTGATACTCCTGGGTCAAAAGTATGGTCATGATATGTAATGCCAAATTATGTTGCAAAAGAAGTAAGCCAGTTTACACAACTACCAGGCAGGGCCATGGTGATCTTTCTTCCCCGAAAACCTTAATCAGGCCAAAAGATAACCCAGAGTTGCCTGTTACCTGTTTCTGATGATGAAATATTTCACAGGGTCAGTCTTATCTTCAGTAGGTGTGGCATAGCAGTTCCTCAACAACAGGTTAAACCGGGAGGTGTCCCCTCTCTCCAAGATGGCACCCACATAGAGCATAGATTCAACAGCCAGGACAGCTACGGCCCCTTCGTAAGGAGATACATAGTTCTGGTCTTGAAACAGGGCCATTCTTACAGTGAACTCTCCATCCCCATCCACACTGATGTTCAGAGAACTGAGAAGAGGAAAACCGTAAGAGTGGAATCGTTAGGTTCCCACCAGTGAGAACAAAGTAAATCCAGCCCTGCACTTGTGTGAGGCTATGAAAGTGAAGGCATATCTTTGATTCCTAAAGGAACTAGTCAATCACCTATTTAAATCATGCATTTAGTATCTGCTAGGCACTAAACTTGACAAGCAGACAAGTGTGTCTCTGGGATCTCTACCCATTCTCCCTGCCTCACAGATCACCTGTATCTCCGTCCCTCAGAGAATAACAGCAAATGCACACTTCCATCTTCCCCCCTATACAATGGGATCAGTTCTGTGGGTTCACCATTTTTAGCAGCAGATCTCCTCCCTCCACCAGGGAATCACCCAGTGAAACATTCATTTTAAAAGAGGAATGGCTTTAATTTTTATTTATTATGAAACTTGGAGCCCCAACACAATACAGTCTGAAAACCATTGAACTTGAAAATTACTAGTCATATTCATACTACTCTGAGAGCCCAGGAGGCGGTGGGGGGATGGAAAGGGCACCCTGGAGTTCTGACACAGAAAATCCCCCAGCAAGTCTTACTGTCTAAATGCTGAGGAATCCATTCCACAGGGCCCTGTTTGGCACTGTGAGACAGCAGTGACCAAAATAGATGAAGACTGTTTTTTGTTTTCTTCTGATTCTTTCTTCTTTCATTTGTTTCTTCCAAATGGATCCCCACCCAAATTGCTACTTAGTTCTATTTCTAGTGAATTGGGAGTGCTATTTATCTAATCAAAGCTCATCCCAGCTTAAATCCCACATCTGTGGGAAAGCCTTCCTGCTCCTCCATCCCCTCCCCACAACGATTAGATCAGGAACCCTTGCTTCTTGATCCCACAGCACCCTGTGCTTCTCCCACATTGCATTCATCTCACTTGTAAATAGTTGATGGAATAATTAGTTGCTTAATTCCTTTCTTCCTCAAGATAAATGAAACTGTGGTATGTTTTTGTTTCTTAGCATATTTAATTAACATTATTTTATGTTGTGCATTGCTTCGTAATAATAATTTTTAATACCCACAGAATACTCTATGTCTGCCTTGTGCATGCTGAACATTAATCTATGATCAAGAAATATTTGCAGAGTGAATGATGGAAAGAGTGAGAGCTCCTGTAGGAAGTAGGCAGCAGCCTGAGGACATTTTAAGCTTTGCTTGAAGTGGGTGTGATCAGTGTCAGAGTTATAGATTAAAGGGCAAGGGTCAGTGCCATACCTTACAATGGGCTGCAGGGCAGTTTGGAGGCTGACTTTCATGTCCAGTGGGTAGGCACACTGGAAATTGATGTTGAGGATGGTGTCTCTGATGATGAACTCATTGGCCACAGAGAGGGTGTTTTTGTAGATGGCATGGGTTCCATTTCTCTTTGGCATAAAAATAAGACCATGTGTATGTTTATGTGTGTGCAGCTGTATCTAGAACTCAGGCCTACATGACTGTAAGGTTGATGCTCTCCATCATGCTGCCACCCTGCCTTCCGATCACCAGGGAGAACATGGGCCTCTTCCCTTAGTGGCCCCTGGAGCCTTATGGGAAGGGGACTGAGAATCCCAGATCAAAAACTAGAACAATAATTTTTGGCCTTTGGGGAGAATCAACAACTACCATGCTTACTCCCATGTTGACCCCTCCCACATCACCCCTAATTAAAATAATCATAATCACAGCTTAAATTTATTGAGCTCAAGCAGCAAACCTCTTCTAAGCTCTGTATGTGAACCAGCATGTGTACTCTCACATACTACACACACTACTACTCTCACATACTACTAGAGGCCCAGAGAGGCTAAGTGACTTGTCCAAGGTTTCACAGCTACTGAGATAGCTCCACAGCCCAACTCCCACCCTCTGGTAGCAGTGGTGTAAACACCATTCACCTCCAGAATGTTTCCACAGGCCCCAGCGTGGGTAGGGCTGGTCACAGATATCCAGTTTCTTTCCTCTCTTTGCGTGATACTGCTGCAGTTCCGGTCTCGCAGGTAGGTGATGACATTGTCCCCAAAACCCAGGCCTCCCAGCTGACACTTGTCCAGTGACACCGTGATCTCCTCGGCCCCACAGTCTAGCTGAGGCTGCAAACTGTGGACATCTAGAAAGTTGAGAATGGGGTAGGTGGAGTGGACAGGGGTCTGGAAGCAGTGGGCAGAGCCCACATTCCATGCCCTTTGGAAAAGCCATCATATGTACCAGGGAGTTAGGTAGACTAATAGGGGCCTGGGACCCAGGTGGGATTCACACTCGGGTTGTATTGGGTGAGGTTGGCAAAAAAGCCCCTGGTCCAAGATTTCTAGGCATGCTGTGTACAGGTGTGGACTTTCATGTCTTGGGGATTGGGGATCAGGGTCTGTGGGAATTGGGGTCTCTAAAGAAGCAGAACTATCCTGCATTCCAGACTGGAATCAGGGGTGGATACACACTACTCCTGCTCCCTGGCTTTGTGAAGCCAGCACATCTGACCAGGTTCAGAGCCATTGCATTTCTTTTTTTCTTTCGTTCATTCATTTGTTCATTCATTCACTCATTCATTCATTCATTCACTGATTCATTCCATTCATTCATTCGGCATTTATTCAACAAATAATACATCTTGAGCATTACTGTCTGCACTGTTCTAGGTACTGACGATACAGTGTTTGTCAAAACTGACAGAATCCCTACCCTTATTTATGGAGCTAACATTCTGATGGGGAGGTAGATAGCAAATGAAGAGAAATACCGTTTTGATTGTATTTATGAATGCATTGATTCAAATACATTTACTAACCACCTTCTGTATGTGCGAGGCACATTCAACACAAAAATAAAGAAAACATGGACCCAGGCCATGAGGATTCCTTGGTCTTGTGTCAGAACCAACATGCCAACAGCTTAATAAGATGCAGTATGATGAAAGAAGTATGTTCTAGGTGCACAGGGAAACACAAGAAGGTATATCTGGGTCTGTCAGTTAAGTCAGGGAAGGACTCATAGAGGGCTGGGAGTTGGTCAGGAGTAGGAGTTTTGCAGGTGCACAGGGCAAGTGAGGACACCCCTGGCTCAGGGAATAGCAGAGGCAAAAGCATGGTGATGGAAGAGAAGCTGGTGTGTATATGGAGAAGCTAAGCTCAGAGGTACAGGAACTTAGAATAAGGAGGGGTGGAGTGTGAGAGATGGAGAAGTAAGCAAAAGCCAGGTCACAACGAGGTTGTGCCTGGAAGCAATGGGGACTTGTTGAGTAGCCACCAGTGAAGACTTGAGGCAGGCCACCCACCCACCCAATCAGCTAGGAGGACCTGCCAAGGATACCCTTGGAGTCTTCAGGTACAGAGAAGACATCCTTGAAGTCCACCGTCTGATTCTGTGGTTGCCCAAAACCTGGAAAATAACCTGGAGCCTTTGGGGGCTTGTCCACCCAATAAGCACAGAGAGCCTTCATGGAGATCAGAGTTGTTTCCTTCTAGTCCTGCCTCTCGTCCTCACCCTACTCCTGCTAGGCACACCCAAGCACCACCTGGTCCACACTCCAGCCCAGTCTTCTAAACATATGCTTGTTCTTGGTCCACTGTCTAGAACACTTTCTTTTCTGCAGGGACTGGGAGTGTGTTCAGAGGAAGGCATGTTTATGCCAAGGGCAAGAGTCAAAGGCCCTCATTAGAGTCCCAGGAGGGAAGGGAATAATCTTAATGGGAAGTTCATCTAACCCCAGGACTTAGGGCTTGTGGATGGCATCTCTACCCATAAGTCATGTGCCTCTGCTTGCTTACTTCCTGGGACAATAACCTTATCACCTTACAAGCCTGCCCATTTGGACTGCTCCTATTTAATTTTTGCAGTTACCCTGTATGGTGGTTATTTGTACTGTAATCTTATTCCCATTTTACAGATGAAGACATTAAGGCTCAGAAAGTCTAGGTGCCTTGACCCAGGCTCCAGAGAGCTACTATGTCACAAATCCAGGACTGGCACAGGAGTCTACCCATGTCCTTCACATGTAGACCTACAGATATTTTAATGCAATTCCCACACCTGCAGAGTCCTTATCGTTAGTACCTTTGTGCCTTATGGGTCAAGCTCACCAACACCATAGCTGCTTTCTCAGGCTGTGGTCCAAAGACTGACTTGGCAATTTGTTCCATCCCAGCTCTTCCATCCTTGCAAATAGCTTTGAGAACCTTCATTCCCTGACCTCAGTTCCATCCCCACTGACTCTGGTCCACACCTTGTCCATACCCTCGGAAAAGGAAAATCCTTCTGTGCTGCGTTGTCTGCTCAGACCAGCATTGTTCCCATTGCTCAGCCCTGCCAAGCCACTCACCAGAGCTGTTGAGGTCCTGTCTGCAGTAACATCCCCAGGTGCCATTGAGAAAGCTGCATTCCTCCTCCGGGCGGCAGGTATTCTCACACTTGTCCTTCGCAGTGTAGGGGTCTCCAGGGTGAGGCACAGGGGAAGAGGATCAGGATGCAGAGCAAGGCAGTCTGAGGCCACCAAGGCCAACTCTGTTATTCTACCAGGGCCCAGAACTCCTGCCCAAGGGGGTGCGATACATAGTGGAAGGGTCAAGCCTTAAACTCAGATTTTCTGACTCCCAGTCCAGTGAAATGAGAACCCAGAGGCAGCTATCCTAATGCTTACTACATGGCAGACACTGTTGGAGCACTTTCAACAAATTAGCTCATTCAGTTCTCATGGTAAGTTTATGAAACTGGGTAGCATAGTGGTTAGGTATATAGATCTTGGAACGAGAGTGTCAGGGTTCATATCCCACCTCCGTCATGTTCCTGCTCTGTGACATTGGGACAGCTGCTTAACCTCTCTCTGCCCCAGACCTCTCATTGGGTGTAGTTATATAGAACCCATATCTCATGAGGTTGGTGAAAGCATTAAATGAGTTCATAGTCTAAAGCACTTTGGCTTGGAGCAGCGACAGTATGCATTGGCTGTGACTTTTGCCATTATCCATTTTTCTCACATCAGAAAACTAAAGCTCAGAGAGGTAAATGAAACTGCCCAACTGGAATCTAAATCTGAATGAGCCCGAGTTCTTCATATCATGCCACACATATGGATATAGGTGTGTGTGTGTGTATGTGTATGTGTGCAAATGTATATGCATATGCATATGTATATATCAAGAGAGTTAGCCCTCAACTCTGAATTTCTGGCTTTACTTGAAATGTTGTAAAGCCTGGCAACCTTGGGTGACATCCCCACTGGGCAGTAACAGGCAGGAGCTGAATCCAGGCTGTTCTGCTTAGTCTCCTGATCTGCTCCACTCACTGCTGATGGCTGGGCTGGCCACCAGGTAGCCCTGCCCCACAGTCATCCCCAGCTCTCTGCCACTCACCTGTGCAGTACCTCAGATTACACTTGGGGGTGCCCTGCAGCCGGTACACGTGGAACTCGCCCGGACAGGCCTTCACCTGCACCTCAGTCTTCCAGAGACAGCAGTTGTCGCTCCAGTGGGCACAAGCAGTGCGGCTGACGATCCCCTCCTCGATGGTAGGGTGTGTCCCATTCAGCCACATGGGAGCGTCTGTCTTGCATCGGTACGCTGGGACACAGGTCTCTGGCAACCTTGCTCCTCCATCTCCCACGAAGCGGTACCAGCCATTCATGTCCCTGTCACATAGCTGGCCCTGTCCTGTATACTCTGTACTTCGTGATGGTTCGTCCAGACGGGTATAATTCTGGCAGGGGTCATAGGAACGGATGTTGATGAAGTTTCTGTCACCTGGAAAGCAGCAGTGTGCTTGGGTTTACTGCGCATCCTCAGAGCCTACAGGATTTTAATCCTCCCCTCTCCACACATGCACACGTGCACACACACACACTCATTTTGTTTTGTTTTGTTTTAGAGAGGGAGGGGGCAGGCAGAGAGGGAGAGAGAGAGTCTCAAATAGGCTCCACACCCAGTGCAGAGCCCAACATGGGGCTCAATCTCACAACTTTGGGTCATGACCTGACCTGAGCGGAAATCAAGAGTTGGATGCTTAAGCCACTGAGCCATCCAGACGCCCCCTACGCACTCTGTTTCGAATTTTGAATGTGCTTAAGGACCCTAATGAGGAAATGAGGCACACAACCCATTCATTATACATTGGCCTCATCCTCTTAGGGTCTGAATAATAATGAGGACTTTGTGTGGTATTTTATAGGCATTAAGAACACCAAGGTCTCCACCCTGCACAGTTTCAAGGGGCATCCCTCACATTGAGCTTGATGCCCTCTCTTTGGCTCTAGAGTTGTGCATTGCTCCCCTGTGCAACCTTACACTGGTCCTGTTTGACCAATGTATTATAAATGTAATACAGGCTCCCTGAAAAAACCTCAAATGTCATTAAAATGAATAAAGTAGAAATGAAAGTTGTCATAAGCCCATTCCATCCCTAGAAGTAACTATAAATTTGCTGTATGGTCTTCAGACTCTTTCTTTCTTTTTTTTTTTTAAAAGATTTTATTTATTTATTTGACACAGAGAGAGATCACAATTAGGCAGAGAGGGAGGCAGAGAGAGAGAGGGAAGCAGGCTCCCCGCTGAGCAGAGAGCCCAGATGTGGGCCTCAATCCCAGGACACTGAGATCATGACCTGAGCCGAAGGCAGAGGCTTAACCCACTGAGCCACCGAGGCGCCCCTTTCAGACTCTTTCTATGCATATGTTTAAAATATAGGGATTTTTAAAAATGGCTTAATGCTGTACATTTTTTTCCCCACTTACATATTTTACTTACTATATCATAGACATTTCCCCTTTATTGATAGATAATAGATCTAACATAAGATTTCTCAACCTCGGCACTACTGATGTTTGGGGCTGGATAATTCTGTGTTATGGGAGGCTATCCTATGCATTGCAGGATGTTTCGCAGCTTTCCTGGGCCCTTCTCACTAGATTCCAGTAGTTCCTTCCTCCTGGAAGTTGTCTCCAGGCATTGCCCAAATCACCCCCAGTGGAGAACCACTGTTCTAACATTTCCGATTTTGCTCATCTCATGGGGCTTTTTTAAAGATTTATTTATTTATTTTTGAGAGAGAGGGAGTTAGAGGAGAGGAGAAGGACAGAGGGAGAGGGAAAGGGAGAGAATCCCAAGCAGACTCCCCACTGAGCACAGAGCCCCATGCGGGGCTCCATCCTACCACTCTGAGATCATGACCAGAGATGAAATCAAGAGTTAGCCTCTTTATTGACTGAGCCACCCAGGAGCCCTTGATCTCATATTTTTGGTTTTGTTTTTTGTGGCTTCTTTTAAAGATTTTATTTATTTATTTGAGTGAGAGAGAGTATGAGAGCACATGAGTTGGGGAGAGGGGCAGAGAGAGAGGGAGAAACGGACTCCCCACTGAGCCAGTAGTCCAATGTGGGGCTTGATTCCAGGACCCTGAGATCATGACCTGAGCCGAAGGCAGGCACTTGACCAACTGAACTACCCAGGCATCCCCATCCCATGGTTTTTAACAGATTAAGGAACTATGATGTGTGGGGGAGGTGAGAATTGAAGGGGCGGGTTGGTCAGTCTGGGTTTAGATCTAGTGCCACACCTGCTGGATTTAGGTCATCAAGGATGACCTTGACATGTGGTTTGACTCCTCTGAGACTTGTCTTTAAAACAACACCTGCAAGTTAGTGGTTCCCAAACTCCCTCCATTCCTAAGCCTTGAGTCACAATGTTTTCCACATTTGTGTCCCCTTGTCCAGTTATCTGCTTAATATGTTTCTTTTAATGACTCTCTATAAATTTGTTTCATCTTAAGGAATAATAATCTGTGATACTGTAGGTATGCTGTACTAGTTATACATTTCTAACATACATGAAAAAATACACCTAGCCATGAAAAAATTCTTCAAGAGTTTGCTATGCACTACTGTAGTCATCTTAGGAGGTATTCCCTGCTTTGGAGAAATAAAACCCCAAAGCATTGCTTATAACAATAATAATAAATATAAAATGCCAAACACAGCCCCTGAGGCTTAGTAGGAGTTCAGACTGGTTCTGTTCTCCAGTTCTGATTTATTGAACAGTGTCAATGCCTGAATTACAGACTAAGTATACACATATGATCACATTCTTGAAATACATGTTAGAGGGACTTTTTTGAAAAAGAGATTTTTAAGCCTTGATTACATATGTACTTGTTTTAAGGAAAGGAGTCACTGCACTTGCTGTTCTTGGATTATTTCCCACACACACACTGTGTTTTCCCAAGAGTGGCCATGAACTGGGTCCCTCTTCCCCTTCCCATAGCCCCCTCCGCAGGTGACACAGGCAGAAATTTCAGCCTGGTGTTAAGCCCGAGGACCCTTGCTGCAAACATCTAAGATGCCCAGTCCACAGATCTTTGAAAGGATCACCGAGAGATCATTACCTCTAGTCCTTTCTTTTTACAGATGAGTAAAATTTCAGAGGAAGGAGAAGGTGCTTGCCAATGCAAGGGCACAGAGTGACTAGGAGATTCATGTCTCCATGAATCTGGGCTCTCTGAGCTCCACATATTTTGGACATGGGCAGTTACATTAACTGACTCCACGGTCCTTGCAGGGGGGGATTTCCTATTTGACTCTGAGAGATTATGGCTGTATTCTGGTTCCCTCGTCTTGTACCCCTTGACTTCTAGCTGCTGAATCTTCAGTTAGACATGTCCCTGTTCCCCTTACTGACCCTGAACTGCCTTCTCTGCAGTCCCCCTCTCCCCAGGTATTATGGGGCATCTGAGATGCCAGGTGAGCAGAGCACACACCTTGCTGTTCTGTAGATGCCAGGGTCAGAAGGCAGGACGCCAAGGCCAGCCACAAGACATAAGAGCCCACCATCCTTTCCATAAGCTGAGACGTGCAGGTCATTCAGCAGCGTGCAGACTCTCCATGCAGCTAGGGGAAGGGAGAGACTCAGATACAGTCAGGGCGACAGAGGTCATTCCTCCTCGGATAAGGGTAAGAAGGGAATTCATATCAGTTCAGCACCATGACTTGTACTCAGCCCCTTGCACATGTTAGCTCATTTAAGGCTCTGAACCGCCCACCGGGAAAGGTACTATTTTTGCTCCCATTTATGGATGAAGAGGGAGATGGGTCTCAGAGCATATTAATCCCAGAGATATGGACTGAGCTCCTCCTACATGTAGACACTATGCTGGAAGTTAAATAGCTTGCTTAAGGACACAGACCCATGTTCACAGAAACAGACCCATAATTTCTTTTGTGAAGGGCTGCATTGTTTTAAAGCAGGCATGTCTTGCAGAGAGGAGGTGGGGTGATGAGGGTAAGAGGCTTGCGAAGGGGATGAGGTTGATAGCAAGAGAACCGAAGGCAAGTTTGGAGCTGGCTGGCACTGCAGGACGTCCTAGAAGGCCTTAGGTTGGTTCCTACTCAAGTAGGGGTTCAGGCTCTGAGAGACTGGATGGAGGGGAATTTACAGTGCTATGAATATCTACAGACAAAAGTAACAGCTGCTTTCTCAGTTCTGGTGTATTGAGCACTGTCCTAAGAGACTCCTGAAGTGTCCTAGATGCATACAGATTTCTTGGGAGGGTGGGACCATGTCAGACTGTGCCCACGTTGCTTGCTGCTAGCATGGTGTCTGCCACATAAGGGGTGCTCAGTAAAGATCTGAGCGATAAATGAATAAGTAAATAGGGATGGGGAGGGCAGAAACAAAGAGCTGTGAAGAGTCTGCCAGTAACACTCCCTCTTTTGGCAACTTTCCTCCAATAAGCAAATCTTTGATGGCTTCTTAAAGTCTCCAGAAGACTCAATTTGAATCTAGAGATCTGTTTCTAGAGAGGATATCATGAATATGTTATGAGAGAGCACCCAGGACTAGTAATTCTAAGGGATGAGATCCCAAGTGGGGGCCTATGTTCCTGGAGGAGGGACAGAGTGAGGGGGCATCTTTAGACCTGGAGTAGCCAGCAGGTAGCTGGAATGGTGGTTGAGCTGAACACACAGTAAAATCCGGAGCACTTGACCAGGCTGAAAGTTATTCTGAAAGCTTCCAGAAACAAACAACCCCAGCACATCCAGTGGGTCAAGGGTGGTGGGGAAACCCCCCAAGATCAGAAGGAAGCCTGCTGGGGCTTGAAATGGTACTTACCTTGGGATAAGAACACAGAGCTGTCGTCTGGTCAGCCGTGGGAAAGCCGGCTATGCACCACACTTTTATTGCAGTTTTCCACCCATGTGGCTCTCCATGATTGGTGCCCAGATAGGACTGGAGTTAATCTCAGGTATACATTGGTCTTGTTGGGCGTAGGTAAGATAAACAATTTACCACAGAAAACAGTGGAAGAATATTCCCCTCCATAAACCAATGAAGTTGGGACCGTATTTATTGCCAGAAACCAAACACTAATCAAAAGGGAGCTTAAAACCCAAAGGGAAGTGAGAGAAATCAAACAGGCACTTGTTTGCACAATAGATTTCCAATTGTACCTTGTGTTCTTAGCTAATCACTGTAGAACACTTCTGCTTCTGTCTGGATGCCACTCCACTTGGGGCTAGTTAGAGCAAGGGAATAAATAAGGAAGTGGGGGATGGGTGTTTCCTATTTTTGGCCCATAGACTCTACCCACCTTCAGATACTCAGTGTTGTGTCTGGGAAGGGCCAGTTTCATGATGGTGAGTCATGGAATAATACCAAAGGACAGACCAAGTAAGTGTCAGAATCACCTCTCCTCCAATACCTCCTAGTAGGTGGGCTACCCTAGAGATTGGAAGGTATGGAATGGAGATGAAGCCAGAGATCTTGGACTTGGAAGTGTCAGGCTTGGACCTGGCTTCCATGGCATGGTATTGTGGCATTAATAAAGGAGTTGAAGCTTTTGCAGAACAAGTGGTCACTGCCTGTCCTGTGTTTCTCTGAGACTCCTCAAGGAGCCAAGGCTACTGAAGACAGGGAGCACAGGAGTCTTGGCATTGGTAACACCTTCCAGCAAAACCCCAACCTGAACAAAATAAAATGCTACAAGCCACCTTCCCTACTCCTAGTACATTTGGAGAAAAAAATCCCTAAATGTGGAACTTATAACCACCACAAATGTTGGATTCCATAATTCATCTGGGCCCACAAAACCATCACTTCCACCTTCCCTCCTCCAACTCTTCCATTCCAGTCTGAACCATGTGGCTTGAGCTGCCCTGCTAAGGCCAAGTCTTCAAGCATTTTTTCTGGCCCCTTGTCAGTACCTTTTTTGCTGCTTCTTCCAGACACTCTGCATCTCCCTGGCTCCCCTGTGCCACTGTTTTCTTGACTTTGTTGCTCTTTGTCTGTCATTGTCCTTTTCCTTCATGTATCCTTGAGAATGCCAGTAGATCACATTTTTCTTGTCACTCCATATACTCTCACTGGACAGTGTCAAGTTATCTCCTGGTTTCTAGTACCTTTTACAGGCTAGTGAGTTTCAAATCTGTATCTCCATCCCTGACCAATCCCTTGAACATCTGATCCATTAACCCAGCTGCCTGCCGAACCATCTCTCCTTAGGCCGAGATGCTTGAGGTACTTTCAACTCAGCAGTCTCAAATCTGAAGTCATCCATTCTCCAAATCTTCCCCTTTTCACTGCATTGTCTTTCTTAATCCATGGCACTGCTATGCACCTGGTCACCCAAACTGGAAACCTACCTCCCTCCTTTCTCCCTCAGTCACATTTCTAGTAATTACCACAACTTGTCAGTTTTCAAGGATTTCTTGAATCTGTCTTTCCTTCTTTAGCCTTATTTCACCAACCCTAATTCAGGCCACTGTTATCTTATGAGGGTGATTTTAACAGGAGCCTAGTGAGTCTCCTTGCTTTCATTCTTTGCCCCCCTTTGATTCTGTTACCTCTCCTGCAGCCAGATGCCATAGCGTCACCTCTTGGCATTATCCCCCACTCCCGTCACTTCATGCTTCCAGGGATTTGACCCCTGGCCGCACTCCTAACCTCACCTACAGCTTCTCCCCAACACATTCTATACTCCTTCCAATCTGTGGCTCTCTGAACTCTTTCCCACCTCCTGACCTTTACATGTGCTCTTCCCTCTCTCTAGATCATACTGTGCCTGGCCTCCTACCATATATTTAGGTCCACCTCTCCTAGGATAACATATTCCTAGGTCCACCACCAGGAAGACTCCTGAACACTACACGCTTGCTGGTGCATCTTTTCTCTGCTCCTGTGCCTCACTGGGATGATTCCAGTCCCACTCAATTACCTACTAATTGATCTGTCTCCCTCTGAAGGCTGTAAGATCTTTGTGGACAGGGATCCTGTCTGCACTTCTAACCAGCACCTAGTAAGTACTCGTTGAGTAAACAAATGGGGGAAAAAAATAACATGTATGCTTCAAAGCCTCTCCCGTGAGTAATGCCTCAAAATTTATGGCTATCCAAGTCTTAGTGAAACCTTGCTGGGAAGACACAAAATCCTCCCTCAGGGCCTTTGCACTTGCCTGTAATGTTCTTCTTAGATATCCCCCTGGTTCGTTCCCTTACTTCTCTCAGCTTCTGCTTATCAGAGAGACTTTCCCTGAGCATCCTATATAAAATAGCACCCCCCAATAGCTCTATTCTCTTCATTGTTTTTTTCCCCAAAGTGCTTGTCTCCACCTGACATTTCACATAATTATTGTTTAAATGTATTCCCCCTTTTTAAACATGAGCTCTTTATCAGTAAGGTCTCTGTTTTGATTACTTGGTGTTTCTGTGGTGCCTATAAAAGTGCCCAGCATTGAATTTATGTTTAAAATATCTATTGAATATTGAGCTGAATACTTAAGTGATAAAAAGAAAAAAAAAAACAAGAAAGTAAAGAAAGGAAAAGGAAGGGAAAAGAAAGGAAAGGAAGGGAAAGAAAAGAAAAAAGGAAAGGAATAGAGGGACAAAGGGATTAATTTTGATGTGTTTTCTTTTCCCTGTTTCTTGCATTTGGCCCCTGTTTTTATTTTTCCTCATGTTCTGTTGTACCTGGGTCAAAGTGAATCTGCACACAATCCAGCCAGGCTCTACTAACCATAGACAGGGCTGGGCTCAGCATTGAAGTTCTCCATAAAGCTCTTCTGTAAAGGCAGCAGGTTTAGGGATTCAGTGCATGTCTGTGTGTCTCCCTGTGAGGTCCTGTAACTTAATATACATATCCTCATAGCCCCTGTTTGCTGATACACACATGTGGTTTTCCCTGAGATCAGAAGGCTCTATTAACACAACAGGACCTTGGTCTGTCCTGGAAAGCCACAGCTGGAGTCCCAGAAAGCAGCTGGTGTCAGGGCAGACATTTCCCATCAGCATTGGCTTCCACTGACCTTGACAAAGAAGTCCAGAGCCCTTGGAATATCTGGGTCTCCTGGGCCCAGTAGCCTCTTAGTTTTTGATTGTGCCTTCAGTGAGCCTCCTGAAGTCCCCTCTTACGAAGCAACCCTGCCCAGTAGAGGTCGTGGGTCTGCTTTCCACTGCTACTGCTGTTGTGGCTGTGCACGCAGGCCTACATCTTCTGGATGGAGAGGGACAAGTGCAATGGAGGGAGGAAGTCCCTGGGACAGGTCATACATCACCTCTAAATACTCTGAGACTTCTGAAGATAGGGACTGTGTCTCTCTTACTTACTCCTGTCTCCCCAGTACCTTAGGTGAGCACCTAGAACATACTGGATGCTCACCTAAATGTTTCTGCAAAGCTGAATGGACCCTGTGAAAGCATCATTTTTATCCCTATTATACAGTGGCAGCAGCCCCTAGTTACGCTTTCCATTTCTGCCATTTCTCCCATGCCTGCCACACTTGTAATCACCATTCAAGTTCTCCTTTTCCTGCCAGACTGTATGCTCCAGGAGGGGAGGGATGGTGTGTGGCTCATTCCCTGCTGTATCCCCAGCAGCTAGGACAGGGCTGGCACATAGGAGGTGCTCAGCAAATATTTCTGAGTAAATGGATGCATGGAAAAATGAATGAAAGAATGGATGGACGAAGCTCAGAGACATTGTTTTTTTTATCTGAGGTTGTACAGCAGAACCAGTTGAAGCCAGTCTCTCCAACCAGGGTGTGAGCACCATGAGTGCAGGGATGCAGTCTGGTTTTTTTCACCCCAGGGTCCTCAGCTCTCTGATTAGTTCTTACATATACACGGTGCTCAATAAATCCTTGTTGAATGAATGAATGACTTCAAAGACTGAGCTTTTAAAATTATTATTATTTTGCCATACTCTTCAAAGAGACATGGGACCTTATGTGCGGACACGTCACAAGTCCCATTTTGAGAGAAGGCAGAATTTGAAAATAGAGAATATTTTGCAACAGTGAAGATTAAAGTGGGTGGGGTGGGGGGGGGAAGAGGAGCAAGATTGACTGAAGTGTGAGCTCCCTTTTCTGTGGCTGGAGCACTAAGCTGCATCATCCCCAGCCAGCAGGAAATGAAGCCACAGAGCACAGGGTTTCCAGCTGCCAGTCACTGAGACATCAGGGTCAAGGTGGCCCACAGAAGCAGAGGCAGCCAGACCTTCAGGAACCCTGCAAAGAAAACAATTACAGGGCTGCTGGTAGCACTGATGTACCTTTGTACAAAACTAACGTAAGATGCCACCTTTAGACTGACCAATTAGGAAAGGACACCCTCTCTGGGCTGATCAGTTAGAAAAGGCAACCTTTTCTTTATCTGCCCTGAAAACCAATTAGAAAAAGGTTCTACTCGGGGTAGAAAAAGAAAAAAAAGTGCCCTCCCAAGTGGACCAGATTGAAGAAAACAGCCTTTCCTCTGACACTAGGATTGGTAGCCCCTCAAAAGGACACTCATGTGCAGTGCCCAACCTACTCAACCATCCTTGGACTTTGGGATATTCACAGAGGATGAGCCTCTTAAGAACATCTTGAATCTTCAACTCCAAGCTCACTGCTGAAGGGTTGGCCTAGCTCAGGTAAAACACTAGGTTGGTGTAACAACTCCTTCAGATGTAGATGCCAGGAGCCAAGAAGGGCAACTCTTACATGAATTCACTTTTCATCCAGATTTTCAGACAAGTCAGTGTCTGTGAAAATCAAAGGCCATAAAGTGCCAGCTCTCCCTGGCTTTTGTGGTCAGAGAGGCAGAGAAACAGAGCTTCTTGTTTGTCTAGTGTGTTCATCCCGGAACTAAGCATGGTCCTTCGCATGTAGTAGCACTCAACACCTATTTGTCACCTATTGAGTGAATCCTAAAAAAGGTGTTAGAGATGAGTCACAAAGCTTCAGGAAGTGCCCAAGGTACAGCTCTAGTGTGTGCTGTCTATTGGGTATAAGTTTGTAGAAGTATGTGTATGTCTGCCTTTGCAAATATGCATGCACGCAACTCCAGCTGTCTATGCCTCTGTGTGTGCAGATATGAACATATGCATGTGACATGGTGCATGTGTGTGTGTGTGTGTGCGCACAGACATGTCTGCGTGATGTACATTCTGGTGTGCCTGTCTGTGCACACCTGTCTTTGTACGCCTGTCTGTGTGCACATATGCACTACTGTGGGACAGCACAGGTATATGTGCCTATATGTACGGCCCCAGGACCAGGCATTTCTACAGATGCAGTCATCTCTTTAGACCTCAGGCCAAGCAGGCCAGGCACTCCAGCACATCCTGGGCCCACATATAAAAGCCCCTGAGGAAGGTTCTAATGCAGGTCCTCCTGAAATGAGGATCTGAACTTACCCAGGCTGCCAGAAGCAGCCGTTGAGACTACTGCCTGGACATCTGTAAAGGGAAAGAAAGGATCAGTGCAAGGAGAAAGCGTGCAGATGGCAAGAAGCCTGAGAGATATCCCTTCAGTTTGCTCTTCTGTTGGCAGCTAGAGTGGTCTTTCTGAATCTGGATCAGATCATGTCACTTCTCTGTCTTGGACATTTCAGGAGTTCCCCACTACTTTTAGGAGAAAGGCCCCAAATCTTAGCAACAATGATAAATTCCCTCATGGTCTGGGCCCACCTGCAGCCGCTCATCCCATACCAACCTCTTCCTCTTTACAGCCTGCCTGGCCTTTTCTCAGTTCCTCTAGCAGGCTGGGTTACCCACCCCCTCACCTCTGCCTCCACGGGCCCTTTGCCTATGCTGTACCCTCTGTCTGGGGTTCTCTTTTCCTCACCCACTTTCCCTGACCCCTCTTGGTTAATCCTTCCTCCGTCTGAATAATGACTGCTCCACTGGTCTATAAGCTACATGTGAATGAGGTCTGTATCTGTTTTTGCTCACCACAAGATTCCCACCTGCTAGCACAGGACCTAGTATACAGGAGGTACAAGAACAAATTTGTGCAATAGAATGAATGAATGACTAGGAACTGGTAAAAGGCAGGCAGCTTGTAGTCCACTTTGCCCCCATAGAATCTACTTGCTCTGGTTCTTCAGAACCCAGTAAGATCCATGTGCCTGGTTCTGTCATCCCTTCTCATCTCCAGAGAATATTTCCCACCAGAAACCTGGGGGAGGGAGTGGCTCTCTTACTTTTCCGTGTGATGGGACCCAGGTTCAGGACGTGGGTTTGGTCTATGATGCCCCCACCGCGGAATCTGGTCCTGGAGCAGGTCTGCAGGAAGAGGGTAACAAAGAATCCCTTCCATGAGGGAGACTGAATGTGGTCCTACCATGGGGAGTGGGCTGCACTCCTTACAGGGGTCTCCTCCTGCATCAGGCTGGGGCTTGAGGTTGGTCGAGGGAGTTGTCAGGAGATCTGTATACCTGGGCTCATGCCCCACCTCTGCCATTCATTAGGTGTTTGATCTTAGGAAAGTCACTTAAGTTCTCTGAACTGCTCTCCTCATATAAAAAAGGGAACTAATAAAATGTCTCCCCTTTAGTTACTGCCAAGAATTAGAAATTTAACACAGATAAGGTGCACCTGGTACTTTAAACTGTCACCTTCTATTATGAGAACACAGGCTTGCAGACAGTCCAGAGCATTTACCAGCCTGTCGCACTGTGCTGATTCCGCCTGATTTCCCAATGGCTTAGGTCTCCTACCTGGCTCTGCCCACCCCATCTTACTGCACATTCTGTTCCTGGACTAAAAGAGAAACACAACAGTAATGTTTGTTTTCTTTTAGACCTTGTGGCCAAATGTCTTTGGTTATGGAAGACAGGTGAGGGGGAGATCATGGCAGGCAGCCTGAGTGAGGAAAGTCAACTCACAGGTTTGCATTTTTCAGTAAAGGTGTCACAGAGATACACTTCACAGTGCAGGTAGACCAGGTCGTAGTTCCCAGCAAAACGGAACATCTGGACAGAAAATCGGCCCTGAGAGGACTCCCCATTCTCCACCACTTGGATGGTTGAGTCCTTAGTGCGTGGACATCTGGGAGGGTTAAGTCATATAACGTGGTTAGTTAAGCAAGCACTCTGGGGCCAAACTTCCTGGGTTCAAATCTCACTCCACCACCTATTAGCTATGTGTCCTTGAGCAACTTAATCTCTCTGTGCCCCACTTTCCCCATCTGTACACAGGAAATACTATTTGTAACCCATATCATAAGATAGCTGGGAAGATTAAATGAGTTAACCTTTCCAAGAGCATACTGCAGTATATGACACATAGTAGATGCTATTTATCTATAATGTGTATATATAATGCTGAAATAAAATGTCATCAGCACAGGGTTGAAACTATGCTATAAAGTCAGCACCTCTGATTTCCCAAGAAATGAGATTCAGGATCATTACCTACCATTTGTTGGCTATCTCCTGTGTGCCCAGTTCTAATGATAACAGTGGCACTTATAAGTCCTGAGGGGCAGTGACCAAAAGGCAGAGTGTGTGTATGTGTTTATGTGTGTTTATGCACGTATGCCTATCTGTACAATTGCACAATCAACACAGTTGCACCAAAACTCAAAATTGCACATGCAGAGATCATGTGTGTGCTGGGCTGGATCAGGATACAAGGGCAGGCAAACTGGGCATTTTCTCTGCTATTTTACATGATTTGCTCAAAATTGATTTAGGAGAGGGGCTGAGTGCTCACTACACAGAGGAAGAACTGAGAAGGGAACTCCCTGCTTTGTGCAAGCCATTCAGATCTTTTTGTAAAAATGCAGACTCCACTTGGCACAACGAAAGCCCTGAGGTTCAGGGGACCCACCCCCTGAAGGCTCCATGCACGCAACCTAAGCAGGGCATCCAAGTTTCCCCTCCTGCCCCTCGCTGTCTCCCCAGTCGCCTCTTCCTTACATGTCCTGAGATGTTTGCCACTCTTCCTGGACTAGTGCTTCCTAACCCAGCTCCCACACCCAGACAAAAACACAGGCACACCCAGGCCTTCTTCCTGCTTCCTTTTCAAAACTTTCTAAGTGTCCCACGATGAACATACTCAGTGTTTTTACTCAGGTAAAAAAAAAAAAAAAAAAGTTTACCAATCCCTGCACAGTAGGTATTTATGCCCATTTCACATATGAGGACATGAATATTTGGAGAGATGAGATGAATTGTGTCTCCATACTAAGAAATAGCAAAGCCAAGATGTGGACCCAAATCTCCATGATGCTCTAATCTCCATCAATGCCCCTTTCCAAATTTGCTTTCTTGGTCTTACCTAGAAACCACCTTTGTGTATATTTTTCTTTGTTTCCCAGCATCTGTATTATTATCATTTACTTGCTTTGTGCATTAAATATATTTACATTTTTATTGGAGAATACATCTATTTTTTAGAAGAATCTTTAGATCCTAACCACAAATAGCAAACCAGCATCACTTGCCATAAGCACAACATGACCATTTATGGATAAATACAAAGTAAAACAGTGCTATTAAATTTTAGTTATTTCCTGTCACAGCGGAAGGCCCTAAAGTAGACTTCTTTCTGTTGCAGAGGGGATTAGCAATAACAGATATATATGTCAAAGGAGCACCAACTGATACTTTTCCCTTGATGTAACCAGGCAGATTCTAAGAACCGAAACAGGAATAGGTCACTGCCTTTTGGGGATGCTGTTTCTGACTATGCTATTATATAGCATATGCCCCTTCCCTTTCCCTGCCTTGGGTTTTTCCTATAGCGCCCTTACCACTGACATGCTACACATTTCTTCTTGTTTATTATTGCTGATATTAGAATATCAGCCGTATGAGGGCAGAGAGTTTTGTCCTTTCTATTCACTGTGCTGTCCACAGACCCAGGCACACAGTAAGCTTTCAAAAGATTTCTATTCTGATTTGAATGATAATGTGAATTACTTCCTCTCAGTGTGGTCCACGGTTCTCCAGTGCTGCTGGAGTGAAAAGTAGCACACCTGTGTCCTCCCTTTTACAACTGGCCCTGTGTCTCTAGCTCAGTCCTCCCAGCCAAGTGCCAGCTTGCCCCCTACCCTGGGTGGGTGCACCTTCCAGTCAGGTTTCTTAATCTTTTCTTGAGCCCTGGACACCTGCAGCCTTCTGGTGAAGCCTGTGCCTCCCTCTTCAAAAATAATGTTTTAAATTCATAAAGTAATGTACCTAAGATTATAAAGGAAACCAATTCAGCTGAAGCATAGTTCTCAAGATATTAGAGCATTTGATATATGCATTATATATTTATATAATCTATTCTATATAAATACATATATTTACAAAGATATATATTTGATAATACATTAAATAATTTCTAGTAGAAAGTCTAATACTCTAGTAACTAAAAAGTACTGACATGTATAAATATTTTCACGTGTCCTGCTAATACTTCTATGGTTTGTTGCCTGTGTTCATAATGGCTGGTGATGCCATATTTCAGCTAGAGGTGAATGAATATGAAGATGTACTTTCTCCCAAATCCAAATCCAAAGGCTGCCCCCTTCTGCCCCAGAATTCCACCCATGGGCCTTACCTATCCTGGATGATGAAGTATTTCAAGGGGTCCGTGGCGTTGCCGCTGGGTGTGGCATAGCAGTTGGTCATCAGCAGTGCAAACCGGGACAGGTCACCCCCATCCAGCACGGTGCCCACGTAGAGAAAGGCCTCTGTGGCCAGGGTCACAGAC
The DNA here is from genome assembly GCF_002288905.1 of Enhydra lutris kenyoni. Taxonomy (NCBI): domain Eukaryota; kingdom Metazoa; phylum Chordata; class Mammalia; order Carnivora; family Mustelidae; genus Enhydra; species Enhydra lutris. The sequence goes on along the minus strand of NW_019154129.1, from coordinate 243,210 downwards.
GAGCCTTGGTAGGGCTGTGTGTAGGTGGGGCTCTGGAAGAGTGCCATCCGCACGGTGAACATGCCTGTCCCACCCACGCTGATGTTCAGAACGCTGCCAGGGGAGAGGGGCTGGTGAGAAAACCAGAGCTGAGAACAGCAACAGATGGGCCACCCTTTCTGTTCTGTGGTCCCAGGCGGTCCCTGGCAGCTCTGTGTGTGTTTATCTAGCAGGAGGACTAGAACCCACCAACCGCTGCAATGGCTGCCCACTGTGATGAGCAGACATGGTGGGTCACCTCGGGATCTTGTTGAAATGCAGGTTCTGGTTTGGTAGGTTCAAATAGAGCTCAAGATTCTGCATCTTTAACAAGTTCCCGTGTGATGCTGATGCTGCTGATCCATAGACCACATTTTTTGTAACATGTCCACACACCACACCCCTTGGTTGGCCCTTGCCTTCAAGGAGTCCAGTAAAGAAATTCTCAAGGGAGTCACCTACATTCCTTCTTTGGTCTCACCCTGGAACAGTTAAAAGGGATGGCTATGAGTCCTACTGCCTAGGTCAGAGTTCTGGCTCTACCTATAGCAGAAGGTGGGGGTTTTGTAAATGGGTTGTTTTTAACCACATTGAAAACAGCTACACTGATGAGACTTCACAGGATGAGCCAAAAAAGGACACTAAGACTGATTCACTAGGAAATAAGGCACATGATAAAAGCTCAGTAATACAGAAGTCCATTTTGCAGGTGAGAACTTGGTTATTGGTTTGGACTCAGATTTGGACTAGGGCAAGATTTCCAGCTCAAATCAAAAGACATCTCCATATAGGTATGTTGCTCCCTGAAGTCTCTCAGGCCTGAGACCTGGCCACATTGCTCCAGGGCATTGCTTGGCCAGATGATGCCCCACCCACAGGCAGACAATAAGCAGCCTTCTTTCCCCAAGTCTGGTTGGCCCAAAGAACATGAAGTCATGGATGAGTTTCATAATGAAGGTCATGGTAGAGTGGGGGCTCTAAGCATGATGGCCTGGGTTTGAATTCCAGCTCTGCCACTTATTAGACTCTTAACTTTGGACAGGTTACTCAGTCTTCTCTGAACCTCTATTTCTACATCTGTATAATGGGAGTAATAATAATAATAGTAGTAAATACTTACACCTCTTAAGGTACTTTAAGATTTCAGTGAGATGTTTCCTATAGAGCACTTAACACAATGTCTGATATATAATGAGCTCTTGATAAATGCTTGTTATAGTTACAACTATAATTTTTCCAACATTAGCATCATTGGCCTGTGATTCTCCCTATTCAGAGATTTTCAATATTATTTAGCAACAGGATCCTTTTATTTTTTTTTAAAATAAATCTCATTGGTACCCAATATGGATGGAACTTCTTTGGATCACTGTGCAGGCATCCCCATACATACTTCCTTAAAGACCCTCAGACTCTAAGAGGCATAATTTATAAACCCTTCTTTAATCAAATTCCTATTTATAGAGAAGAAAGGAAACTAAGGTTCAAACGTGGCATATGAATTATTTCTCATATAGATAGCAGGTCTGGACATAGAGTCCTCCCTCCTTCCATCTGATCCAACCACTCTGCCCCTCTGATAAGCCAGAGACCCTCATAGTTAATTCACATATGCCAAGCACTGTTGTGCTTCTAAGAAAGGCAGTACGAGTATTTTTAGGTCCATTTCACAGGTGAGAAGATGGACAGCCAGAGTGGGGCTATCAATTTCCAGAGCTGGAAAAAAACACATCTGGTTAGTATGTGACAGAGCCTGGATTTGATTCTGGGGTCCTTCCTTCCACACTGGGCTCCTCCATTGGAAATACTGCCTCCCAGTCCCCCCACCCAGCAACTTATGGCTGGCAGTTAACAGGGAAGCTGAGGAACTGGTGGTTAAGTGGTCGTGGGGGTAGAGATGGCCAGGGGCACTGGGGACCCTCTCTGGCCATACCTGACCATTGGCTGCAGGGAGGTCTTCAAGCTGACTTTCATGTCCAGGGGGTAGGAACATGCAAAGTTGACTTTGATGTTGTGGTCACGAATGATGATGTCATCTGCCAGGTAGAGGGTGTTGCTGTATGTGGCATGGGTTTCGTTCCTCTGTATTGGGGGGTGGGAGTGGGAGAGAAGGGCATGAGAATCTGAGTAGGACTCAAAACCAAAGCGGTTTCTCTGGCCACCTGTGAGTTGCCCTCCCAGCTGTTATAATCAAAAGTTGGGACAGCAGCCATATATGAACTAGGCCCTGAGCTAAACATTCCTCCTGCATGACTGCATTAGTTCCTTCATGACTCTAAGAGGAGGGCAGCTATCTTCCTGCCTCATGATGAGGAGATGGGGGTTCACAAACAGTAACTCTTGAGTAACTTGTTCACAGTATGTGGAATCTAATAAGTCTGGGCTCTTCAAATTAGATCATGTCTCCTCTCAAACACTAAAATGACTTAAAACCACGTCCAGACTCATTATTAATGCTAGAATTTCAGACACTGTGCTAAGCAAATAACAATTGCTTTCTTCCTTTTTTTTTGTCTTCTTTCCTTTTCTTTCTGGGGGATGAGGGAATTGGAGAAGCAGTGTTCCACTCAAACATGGAGCTCCAGGTCCCTTTTGAGGAGGTTTCTGGAGGAGAGGTCCTAGTTCTCTGAACACTAGTGATGCAGACCTTGCCTTCAAGGACAATTCATGACAGACAGACCTGCTTCTGAGCCCAGTGCTGATACCTGCTGGCTGAGAAGACGCACTGCCCAGTCTAGGCCCTGCTGTTCCCATCTGTAAAATGGGGAACTATCATCATGGATCATTCTCTTTATTGAAACTTAAATTTATTAAGCACTTACACTGTGCCAATCACTGTCCTAATCATTTCACACACCTTAACTCCTTTAATTCTCTTAACCCTGTGAAGTAAGTACTAGTATCATTATTCCATTTTATAGTTGAGGAAACTGAGGCACAACTGGGCTCATATGACTAGGAAATGGTAAACCTGGGGCTTGAACCAGGCAATGCTCTAACTCTGTCCCATGTTGGCCAGGACATACCATCATCACTGTCCCACAGGGTCCATCCCTGGCTGGGGTCACCACAGTTATCCAGTCCCGGTCACTCCTCTCACTGAAGCCTGAGCACTGGCTGTCACTCAGGGACATGAAAACCTGCTCAAAGCCCAGGCTCTTCAGCTGGCACTTGCTCAGGGACACCTTGATGTCATTGGCTCCACACTCCAGCCTGCGCTCCAAGAGGGAGAGATCTGAAATGGGCAGGGAAAGCAGGATTGGAAACTTGGAACCACAATAGAGGGTCCAGCACATCCCTGGGGCCCAGGCCCAGCTGGTCGGGCTGGCCGTCAGCTGGGGGCACTCAGACTAGCCCCCGTCTCATATTGCTGTGGTCTCCTTTCTCAGAGGGACGGAGACAAAAGATTGGATTCCAAGCATCACTGGATGGATTCAATTGGCCAACTATCAGCTCCATATTACCCTAAGTATGGGACTGTGTACAAAAAACAATATTCTGGTCGTTCACCCCCCAACATTAAATACACTGAGTCTCAGTAAAATTAAACAAAACAACAAACACATTAATCTCAATATCTTTCCATCCTTTTTGTATAATCCACACTAGCTACTAATGTTTTTAATGCTATACACTGCTAATTTCCCTTTTAAAACAACAGAGTGCAGACATCAGGCTCGGTGTTTGGGGCACACAATGACATCCAGCTGGATTTTTTTTTTAACTTTTTAAAAATTGAAGTATTACACAGCTGCTGGGATTTAATAATTTTCTCTCATTGTATTCATTTTTACTGTTACCTTCTATCTAAGGTAAGTGTTACTTGCCACAGACACAGCAGTGACCATAAATGTCCCGTTTATTTAAAAGAAGGATTTAACCAGTTTAAAGAAGAACAAGTTAATAATAAAAATCACAGTCTAAGTAGTACTTGGAAAAAACAAAATTGTAAAATTAGTACTTGGATGTGACTAAAATCATGACTGAAGTTTGGGAGATACTAGCCTGCTTCAATCATTGTATGTACGGGGAAACTGAGGCTTGGAGACCCACAGAGCCCTGCTCAAGATCCTCTGCTGATCAGTGGAGGGCCCAGCCCTTGAAACTGCAGGCTGGTCACCAGTCCTGTGTTCTTGAGCTGTAGAAATAGGGCTTGGGCAGCCTTAGGCCAACAAGTGGCAGCCACCTGTGCTGTAGTGTGGGAGCCTCAGGAAGAAGCTGGGGGTAAGGAGGTCCCTGAAGCTCTGGGAGCTTTGGGGTCTCCTGGTTTTAACAGATATAACTGGACCCACTTTTTACTTGGATAGGATAATATGCAGCCCTGCATCATCTTCACATGTCCCCAACTCACATATAGGAATATGTCCCTCCCCCGGTTGCTGACATTTTCAATACGGTGCCCTCCTCCCACTGGCCTCACCAGTGATGTTGAAGTCCTGTTTGCACTGGCAGCTCCATGTGCCATCATCCGATTTGCAGTCCTCCTCTGCACTGCACTCCTCACATGTCCCCATCACGGAGCTGGGGTCTACGGGATCATAGACAAAGACGGTCAACAGGGATGCTCCCTGGTCTCTTGTGGTGCCCACCCAGGTCTGGAGTGGGGGGACGGGGCGCCCACTCACCTGTGCAATAGGCCAGATAGCACTCGGGGGGCGCGGTCAGGTTGTAGACATAGTAGCCACCAGCACAGGCCTTTACTTGGACAGGAGCGTCCCACAGGCAGCAGTGACCACTCCAGTGCGCACAGGCTTTGCGGTTCACTATGCCCTCATCACTGGACGGGTGCGTGCCGTTGAGCCACATGGTCGCGGCCGTGTTGCAGTGCAGGACCGGCACGCAGGTTTCTGCCAGGCGCACACCACCCGGCCCCATGAAGCGGTACCAGCCGCTCAGGCCCAGGTCACAGGTGTAACCCGCCCCGTACTCTGTGCTGCGCCAATACTCATCTAGGACGTGGTGCTCCTGGCATGGGTCCACGCACACCAGTGTGTCACCCTCGGGCACACAGTCCAGTCCCGGCCCACAGGAGCCCGGGGAGCACTCGCAGTGCTGCCCGTCCCCCAGGTAGCCTGCAGGACAGACACATGAGTAATTGCCCTTGGTATTGATGCAGGTGGCTAGGGGGTGGCAGTGGCTGAGCCCCGGCTGGGCGCACTCATCCACATCGGTGCACCCCAGCCCAGGTGTCAGTTGGAAACCTGCAGCACAGGTGCACAAGTAGGAGCCCAGTGTGTTCACGCAGCTGCTGCCCTTGGAGCAGTTGTGGGCCCCAGGAATGACACATTCATCCAGGTCTGTGCACAGAAGGCCGTCGCCAGTGAAACCCACCTGGCAGGAGCATGTTGTGACAGTCCCGTCCTCCATGCAGGTGGCATTGCTGTGACATTCAGAGCAGCTTCCTGTGGACAGAAGAGCCTAGCTTCAGAGTGGGGCAGCGGGGCCAGTGGTCACTCAGAGTCCTCCTGCATCCCTCAGGGTACCGTGTTCTTTAAGACTTGGTCCCTGGTTGAGTCTCTCCAAAATGACTAAACAAAACTCCCCCGATGATTCCACTGTGCATTCTTCTTTGTTAAGCATTGCTTCAAACTGTGTTTTCTTTCAAAATATCTACATTTCCACATTCAGAGGAATAATACAGAGTTCTTGACACTTGGTGAGATTTAGGTAACCCTGTTGCCCCTTCCCCACCTTTGAACATTTCATTTCTTTTGCCCAGATCTTCTCTGCCTCCCTTCTGAAGACTTCCCCTACTCTCCCTGAAAGCGGCTGTCACACTTTGTGTGATGTCCTCCATGACAGTAAAAAACAATGAAGATAACGAGCTGTCATTTATTAAGCACTTACTATATGCTAGACATTGGGATTGTGCTTTTCACTCATTATCTCCTTGAATCCTCCCCAACGGCCCTGTAGGATTCCTTTTGTATTTACCCTGATTTTAAAGATGAGCAAACTAGGGTTCCAAGGGTTTAAGCCACTTGCTTTGTTGGTAAGGAGCAGAGCCAGGACACAAACCTAGGCAGCAGGACCACAGAGTATATGCTCTTAACCTCTTAACCATGACACTGAAATGGCATTTACTGTGCCCCAAAGTACTCCAACTCAGGGAGACACCCAGCTCCCTTCTCCAGGGAGAAGCTGAAAGCTAGATGAGGATAATGCAAGACCCAGTGGAATGACCTCATAAGAGTGCAGGGGGATGGGGCACCTGTGTGGGTCAGTGGGTTAAGTCTCTGCCTTCAGCTCAGGTCAATATCTCAGGGTCCTGGGATCGAACCCCGCTTCGGGCTCTCTGCTCAGTGGGGAGCCTGCTTCCCTCTCTCTCTCTGCCTGCCTCTCTGCCTACTTGTGAGCTCTCTCTGTCAAATAAATAAATAAAAACTTTAAAATAAAAAAAAGAATCCAGGGGGAGGTGTTTGGGAGCCACTTAGGTGTGTTCAGATCTCCAGTGGGGTTGAATATGTTCTTTCCCTTCCAGTAAAGTGCTAGGGGACCTTAGTGGTGTTCTAGACTCTTGCCTCTCAATGTGTGATCCAAGGACCACAGCATCAGCTTCACCTGAGAGCTTGTCAGAAATGCAGAATCTCAGGCCCTACACAGGGCCTACTGAATCAGAATCTGCATTTTAGCAAAATTCCTATCTGAGTCCTATATACATTAAAGTATAAAAAATGGGTTTAGAATAAACCAAATACTAAACAGTATAGGAGAGGGAGCCAGACCTCCTCTGTTGTTCCCTGGACACACACACATACACACACATACACCCCACTTACTTGCTTCCGAGGTGTCAATGAATGAAGCTATGATGAACCAAGAGGTTACCGTGACTACCGTCCACACTGAGGTCAGGGAGGAAAGTTGCCCCATTCTTTCTGCTCTTCACAGTTACTTCTGGTCTGGGGAGAACCTGCCCAAAGGCAAAGACAGGTTGACCCCTTGGGATTTCCTCTCTGTCTGTGATGCCTGGAGTCTTGTGGAACAGAGATGGATGGGATGATCTTACTCACTTCCCCACAGTGTTTTGGGAGGAGTGCTTTGGTCGTGTACTGTACAACTCCTGAAGATGCCATTTATATGAACTACAGAAAGTGTACAGTGTTGTGGCCCTAGCTTTGGTGGTTTTCCCATCTGTGACCCCACCCTTATTCCCACCCACATATTAGCCTCTGCTCTCCCAGTCTCAGTGCATCTGGAAGAACTGAGTCTCATTTGGAACAGGAAGCAGCAAGGTGGAGTCATGTGTTCCAGACTCACCATCTTATTGGAGGCAGCTTTGGGTTTTCCCAGCCCACTCCCGATCCCCTGCTGGGATACATACAACTTGCCCAGATCCATTTATCCATTCAACAAACATTTATGGAGTAGCTACCAAGTGCCAAATGGAGCTACAGTCCAAGCAAAGCATGAATAGGACAGGCAAGATCTCCAACTTCATGCAGCCCATATATTGCAAAGTTGCTTGAGATATGACTAACCTTCACAGTGGATTTTAGTGTTTCCAGAGCAGTTGCTTATTATTTCACTAAATTGGTTAGATAATCCTAGATAGGTATTACTATTGCCTCCATTTTTACAGCAGCAAACCAGGGGAGTAGATGGTGGTTAAATGTGTGGGACCTGGAGCCTGTCACCAGCATCTAAATCCCTGTTTTACTAATCACTAACAATGTAACAGTGGGCAAGGATTACAGTTTGCTAAGAATTCGTTTCCTCATCTATGAAATACGGATCATTGCTTTCACAAACTGAGTGCCTAGGATGTGCCAGGCTCAGTTTGAAGTCCCTGTGATCAAAGAACTTGTGTTCTGGAACTGTATTTTCCAAGCTTTTGTGACCACAGTCTGTTAAAAGGAAAATATCTTTTGCCATTACCTGATGTAGGTGCCTGTGTGTGTGCATGGGTACACTCACGGTGTACCCATGCACACAGACACACACACAAATTACAAGTTTTATAAAATTCTTAACTACTGTATGCATTGCTTGCTAACATAGTTGATAACATTTAATTAAAAGAAAATTTTGGATATAAACCACAAACGATTTCATGATCTACTAATGGGTCACATGACCTGTACTTTGAAAACACTGAGGCAGATGATAACTGACTGCATTTTATCATGGGGATTAATCAAAGCAGGGCCTGGCATATAGCAAATGCTATTATTGTTCACTACTCTATCCCCAGTGCCTGGTACATAATAGATATTTCGCTGATATTTGTTGAATGAGTGAAGAAATAAATAGTCATTGTTACTAGAAAAGCACAGCCTCAAAGAGAGGGAGATTGATCAACTGAAGACAATGAAGCCAACAGTCAGCAGAGGAATGACCCAATGGGCGTCTGACCCGGAGTCCAGTCTCTTCATTTACTTCCCCTCTCTCCCAAACAGAAAGGGAATCAGCAGAGAACTAGGTGGGGAGAAGTGGCTAGGAGAAGAGAGCCGTAGATAGCCTTACCTGAAGCCAGAGAGATAGAATTAGTCCGTTGGCGAGTGTTTGCCTCCTATATATCCATCTGCCCCTGGTTGGCAGTCTCTCCTCCAATTATTCTCTGGTTCTGTTTCTTGAGATTGTTTTCTTGAGGGTGGAATGTTTTCCCCTTTGGGCACTGTGCTTTCCTGTCCTAGGATGTCAGATTGTTGTTCTTTTTCCTAACACCCCAAATGATTGACATTGGGGGTCAAACTTGTGCCTGCAAATATAAGGCCTCAGTTTTGTACCTTTTGGCATAAAGAGATTCCTTAGTTAGAAATTAACTGGAAAAGCAGTGCCAAGGTACAAGGCATTTTCTTGGTCATTGAGAAGGACAAGGTGGACCCAAAGAGCCAGGCAGAGGTCTGTATCCAAAGCCAGGGTGTGCTGGGGCAAAAGAGAGTTTTTATTGCCCCCATTAGGACATATGCCTGTGGTCATTTGGGGAGGGCACCCTGCTGAGGCACACTCCATCCTTATGAGCTCAGCAAGCTCCTCTATGGTCTGGACATGAGTAGGAGAGGAGGTAGATATGGCTGAAGGTCAAAGCCAGAAGATAATCAGACATCATCAGACCAGACCCATGCTGTAAAGTAAGAGATCTGAGTTTCCATGAGGATAGGCCCCCTAGGGAGGTGGATAACTTTGTGGCTAAGTAGACTGACTTTTGAGTCAGTCCATTGGGCTCCCGATTAGCCATTTATTGTGTGTGAGAGGACTCATTTCTTTAATAATCTTCCTGAGGTCATTTTCGTTATCTGTAAAAGGAAAGTACCTATCTCTTAAAAGTTGTTATGGTGGTGCAAGGAGAAGATGGTGAGAACAGAGGTGGTGTGACGATTCTACCTGTCAATACTGCTTTGCTGATGTATAGTCACAGGGGTCAAAATGGCAGAGCCTGGGCTCAAGCCCATGGGTCCTGACCCAGTCCCATGTAGATGGCAATCCCATAGAGATTGTCAGTCCCATAGAGAAAAATGTAATGCATGTAAACTTTCTCATCCTGTCTCATTTAGTGGTAGGGTAACCATCAGCACTATGCAGTTGTATCCTCAGGATAATTCTGTAGGAGTGAAATTTCTGGGTCAAAGAGGTGGTGCGTTTTGTTTGTTTGTTTGTTTTTTTAATATATATTTTGTAAAGATTTTATTTATTTATTTGACAGAGAGAGCGCGCACAAATGGGGGAGTGGCAGATGGAGAGGGAGAACAGGCTCCCCACTGAGCAGAGAGCCTGATGTGGGGCTTGATCCCAGGACCCTGGGATCATGACCTAATCCAAGGCAGACCCTTAACTGCCTGAGCCACTCAGGCGCCCTGAGGTGGTGCAGTTTTAAGAATTTTGATACCTCTTCCCAAACAGCACCCCAGAGAGAGATTTTAAAAATAACTAGTTTAGGAGCACCTGTGTGTCTCAGTTGGTTAAGCATCTGACTTTGGATCAGGTTATGATCTTGGGGTCCTGGGATTGAGCCCTGTGTTGTGTTCCCTGCTCAATAGAGAATCTGCTTGTCTCTCTCCCTCTGCCCCTCCACCCAACCCCTGTGTGTGCACCCACGGCGCTCTCTCTCTCTCTCTCTCTCTCTCTCTCTCAAAGTCTTTTTAAAAAATAAGTAAACTCGTTTAGGATCCCACCATTGTACACTTTCCTTCATTGTCAAAAAAATAAGTGAGAAATCTCATTGCTTACTTTGGCAATTCTCCCACAAAAAGGGAAATCATTATCTCTTCCTTTGTATGTTATTTTTTTTCTGAACTGTCCTTTTTTTTTATTTTTCTTTTCTTCTATAGGAATGTCCCTGCCCCCCCCACCCCTCACTTAAGAAGAAAATAAAAGTTCTTAATATTCTTTTTCTCTATTTTGGATGGCGAATATCCCTTCTGGTTGGTGCATATGAGGCCCCGTCTAAACTAGAGTCCGGTGTCTTTAAAGGATTAAAATGGAGGCTTGAGGTGGCTCCTGGAATTGTCTGGGCAAAGGCTACAGGCAGGAATATGGGGCGTTTGTGTTGGAGATTATTCATCAGTCTAGTAACCACATTTTTCTAGTTTTGTATTTGATGTTTGTACATCTTGGGGCTTTACTGACCCTGGAGGGATTGTCCCTCTCAGGCTAACTATAGTATTCCTAGAGATTGCAAACAGCTGGCTAGAGATCTGCCTTTCATATGCAAACGAACCACTCAGAGCCCAGCACCCACCCCCACCCCCCAGCCTTCCTTTGCTGGGGCTTTCACACTCAGGGCCACTATTCCCCTGCCCTCATCACCCCAGGGCCAGACACCAGTCAAGGAGAAGCATTCCCTCATCCCAGGACCTACTGAAATTATTCAAACTATCCATCCTAAACCTGGTTGCCCTGCTTCTCCTTTTCCCTCCCATGGAAACCTCAAGAAAGGTTCTTGCTCATGGCTCCCCCCTCCCTTGGCCTCCTGAGTGACCTTGGTGCTTCTTCGTGTGCCCCCTCCTCTTGGGATCTGGGAATCTAATCAACTATGTTTTCAATGGCATTCATCTTCTCATCTGTTAGCCTTGCCATATCTAAATAATAATAACAAAACTACATTTTAAAACAACAAGCATCACCTGCCCTCAACAGAGCTGGAGCATCCTGTGGTATTTCTCTATTTGGTTGTTTTTCCACTCTTTCTTCAAAACCCCTATCGTCTCCCACCCCACACATTTAATGACATCATGGCATTCTCCCTGGAGTCACTAAGCATTGCCTCCCTTCCTGTCCCTGGACACATCTTCCACATCTCCTCTCCTGCCATTATGAGAGCAGCTTCCTTCTCCCTGGGCTGATAACCTTTCTCCCTCACCTTCACCTACCCCTTCCTCCTATAACTCTCTCTTCTTAGAGGCACTTGAAGTATTCTCATCTGCTCATCCCTTCTTTTTTTTAAATTGTTTTTTTCTGCTAGTCCCTTCTGTAGAAACCTTCCTTTAACCCCACACTCCCTCCAGCCACCATCCTATTTTCCATCCTTTCATCGCCAAACTTCACAAAAGATTTATTTGCACACTTTCCCCTCAGATTCACACTGATACATGTCCTGAACGGCCGGCTCCATTGACATTGCTCATGAAGATCTCTAAAGACATCCATGTTGCTATTCAGTCACTTTTTTTTTTCTTTATCTTACTTGCAGAAGAGTAGCCAAAAAATATTTGTGTCTTTTTTTTTAAATTTCTTTTCAGCATAACAGTATTTGTTGTTTTTGTACCACACCCAGTGCTCCATGCAATCGGTACCCTCTCTAATACCCACCACCTGGTTCCCCCAACCTCCCACCCCCCACCCCTTCAAAACCCTCAGATTGTTTTTCAGAGTCTATAGTCTCTCATGGTTCACCTCCCCTTCCAATTTCCCTCAACTCCCTTCTCCTCTCCATCTTCCCTTGTCCTCCATGCTATTTGTTATGCTCCACAAATAAGTGAATTTGTTTCTGAACAAACCTTACTTTACTCAGTTTATCAGAAGTTTCCATCTTCTTGGAATGCTCTTCCCCTCTTAACTTTTAAACACGGGTAAGAAACTTATCTTAATAATCTCAACTCGACAGCTGTCACTTACTGAGGGCCTCTCTTGGGTCAGAGACTATGTTGAATGCTGTTACATTTAGTGTCTCAGACAACGAGGCCCAGCAACACATTCCCAAGAAGAATGTAGTTCAGAAATACTGAATTGCTTCCCTGAGATTACCCAGCTAGCCCGTGGTAAATCCATACTACAGCCCTTAATCTTCTTCAGATTTTCTCCTATGATGCATTGCACTCCTTGGGGTAAAAAGCATTCTGTGCTCAGCCATGAGAGATAAGTGGTTTCAGGTCTTTTTTTGAGAGACTGAAGCTAAGGTGTGGAGAAATTTGAAAAACTAACCAAACAAAATAGAAAGGATTTTTGTGAGAGTGGTGTATGCTGGAGGGGGTAGAAAATGAGCCAAGGGAGACGACTCTCCAGACAGAAGGGTCATCCCTGGCCTTACCTCCAACTGTTTTTCCCAACCTGAGCCCCCACTTCTTGAGGCCTCAGACAGATGCAGGACCTGCAGGTAGCACATGCATTCTCTGTCTGGTGGCCAGTCGGGGACTCTGTTCCGTGTGATTTATTCCAGCAGCCCGCCCCCATAAACCCCTCCTTTGACCAGCAGCCACATAGCCTTAAGGCTGAGGCAGGTGAGCCTCACACCGTGTCCTGAATACTAACACCTGCCCCTGTCGGGGCATTCTGGCTCAGGTGAGTTCCAGGCTGTTCCCTGCTTCATCTGATGTGGACAGGCCAGGTTTAGGGGTGGGAGAGGGAGGCCCAGGAGCTGGATCCAGAGGCTTGAAGGAATACAAACAGACTTTCTCTTAGATGATAGCTGGGAAGTGGAAAGTCCTAGACGATTTGTAGAGACCTTGGTCTGTAAAATAATATCCCTTTTTTCAAGAGGAGCTCTTTTATCACTTGGCCAAAACGTTTGTTACAAATCAGCCCCATAAATCTGTGGTCAGCTGAATGGTGATTTTCCAGTATGTCTGTCCTAATCTCCCAGCAGCTGTGAATGGTTCCTGACGTGACAATAGGGACCTTGCAGTCTGATTTAAGTTCAGAGAATCGTGATGTAAGTTTGTCTGGGCAGGCCCATGAGCTGAGGAATGCAGGCAGTTTCCAGCAGCAAAAGGCAAGTCAAGGGATTCTTCCACAGGAAACCAACCCTGATGACACCTTGACTTTAGCTCAGTGAAATTGACTTCTGATTTCTGGCCTTCAGAGCTGTAAGAAGGTTGATTACTTTTTGAGCCACTAAATTTGTGGCTATTTGTTAGAGCAATAATAGGAAGCTAATACAGAATCTAATTTGTGTCTCTAGGCAACACTGTCAGCACCTCCCCCTTTTGGGATGACAGTGAAATCATGTATCTCAGAGATGGGGTGCTGCCTGATATGAAATTTCATTTGCTCTATGGATACTTATTTACTAAACATCTAGTGTGTCTAAGCAGTGTTTTAAGTATTGGAAATACAGTGGAACAAAATACAACAAAATAGCTGATATATCAGCTCCCCAGGGGCTTACCCACCAGTGGGGGAAGCAAGTGGTATATTAGTGCACAGCAAAATAAGATGCTTTCAAATATTGGTATCTGAGAAGGCCTCTTTGAGGTGGTGACATTTGAACTGAGGTTTGAAGGATGAAAAAATACATCGCATGAAGATTTGTGGGAGTGTACCGCATGTGCATTTAGGCAGAATTAACAACCATGAGGAGAGACAACACTTGAACTATTCAAAGAATAGACAGGAAGCATGGCTGGAGCCTAGAAAGTGAGAGGGAGAGAGGAAAAAGTAGAAGAGATCTGTGGGGCCAGAACTTTCCAAGCCTTGAAGGCACATTAAGGAGACTGAATCTTACTCTAAAAGCAGTACAGATTCCATTATACTGTTAAAACAGGTAGTGTTGCAAGTCTTCAAGACTGTGGCTTTTTTTTTTTTTTTAAAGATTTTATTTATTTATTTGGGAGAGAGACAGTGAGAGAGAGCATGAGCAAGGAGAAGGTCAGAGGGAGAAGCAGACTCCCCACGGAGCTGGGAGCCCGAGGCCGGCTGAGATCCCGGGACTCCGGGATCATGACCCGAGCCAAAGGCAGTCGTCCAACCAACCAAGCCACCCAGGCATCCCAAGACTGTGGCTTTTTAAAAGATAATTTCACCAACTTTATGGAATATGGATGTCGGGTGGGCAGGGATGTACAGAGTAACAGTAGAAGCACACCATTCCAGGAGACTTCCAGGGCTGAGAATGGTAGGTGGTGGTGGAGGGGAAGTGGGTGGAGTCATCCTGAGATAAGGGAGGTGTGTCACTGGATGGAAGGGGGTGGAGCCAGTGCAAGTGGGTGGAGTCACACCAGTTGGTGGGGTTTCTTTTAGGGTAGTGAAGGAAGGGACTTGAGCATTATGCTAGCAGTTTGGTGCTTAAGAGAGTGAGTCACTTACTGAGATATAGAAGACTGGGGAGTTGTTTGGGGCTGGATCTCTTTCTTACTGTGTCAAAATGAAGCATAAAGAAATCAGTCCCCACCCTGGGGACTCCAACCTAGTGGAGGTACTGTGTGCATAGTGGTTAAATGCAGTCTCTGGAGTGAGAGTGCCTGGGATCATATCTCAAGGGCTTCCTAACTGTGTGATCCTCACCAGTTGCCTAATGCCTCTTTGCCTCAGTTTCCCCATATGTAAAATGGGGATAATGAAAGTGATGTGAGAATTGCATGACTGAGCAGCATGTTGTAAATAATCATTAATTGTTGCAGTTATGGCTTTGCTTGCAACCCTGTACGAATTTCAGACCAAACAGCTCTTCTAAGGCAGCCCCAACCAGGAAAAAGAAGCAATGAGTAGAACAGGGCCAAAGACATTCAGGAGTTTTTAATCATCCAGCTTCCACCCACCCCAATGATATATAATTTTTTTGGAGTAGATTCCCCTTAGAAAATGGCTCTGGGCTTTGAAGAAGCTACAGTTCTTCCTTGACTTTTGGTTTCTTCTCTTGTTTTGGAGGTCCCTTTGGCTTAGCCACCTTCTCCTCCTCCTCAGCTGTTTCCTTCAGTCCAGCTGGCTCTAACGGCACTGTCACATTCTCCAGCTCGGGCAACTTCTGGTCAGGTAACTCTTCTTTGATAAAAGGTACCTTCTTTTCCTCAGCTAATGCCTCCTCTTCGGTCACTTCACTTTGTTCAACAGACAACAGCTATTGAAAAAAAGAAAGACAGAAGGGAAGAAATAGGATAAAGAAATAAAGAGGCAAGAAATATGTGATAATTGTGATTGTAATTACCAAGCCTTCTTTTCTGGGAAATACCCAGAGAGAGACACTTGAGGATCAAAGGCCCATTTGGCTTAGGTGAGGAAATTCCCAGCCATGGTTTTGCCCCTCCAGAAATAGGGCCTTTGGAGAACCCCATTTCTCCACTTGAAGACCACAAGTGTGGGTACCCCAGGTCTAGCTCCAGGGCTAGACGTGTGACCCAGGCCTCTCATGAACTCCCTATCCAGGACATTTGCTAGGACTATGAAGAAATAGATGCCTTCTTTTTTCTTCTGTTCTCTTCTCTTCTGTTCTCTTCTCTTTTGTAGAGAGAGAGAGGGAGGGAGAGAGAGACCACCACACAAAAGCAGGGGGAGAAGCAAGCTTCTCAATGAGCATGGAGCCCAAAGCAGTGCTCCATCCCAGGACCCTGGGATCATGACCCAAACAGAAGGCAGAGGCTTAACTGACTGACCCATCCAGGCACCCCAGGTGCTTGTTTTCTAAGCTGGAAGGATATTAGCTTAAAGCTGTGGGGCCATCTTTGACCCTCCATGGGGAAGTGGCTGTTTGAGAATAAAGCCAACATAGAGGAAAGCAGAGAATGGGGAGACAGAAAATGAGTTTGATCCCCTGGATCCACCTGATGTTCTTACCAGTTATATGGATTAAGTTCCCATTGTTGCTTAAACCAAAGAGTAATGTTTCTGACATTTGCAACTGAAAGGGTTCTAACTAGTATAGATGGCACCTTCTTGCAGATGGCCTCACTGAGGCCTGGATGGGGTTGGGGATTCTGAGAGGATGGGGATGGTTATCCAGCCATCAGGAAAATAATGCCAAAGAGCTGGATCCCGTCAAGACATCTGGTTACCATCTCAGGAACGGTGGACCCAGGGAAGCAGCCTTAGGAGACCTCACAGCCTTTCCTTCTGTTTCTAAAGTCTGCTGTTTCTGCTTCCTTGCAGTAAGTGCCCTTGAAATAAAATCATTTAGAAGAGGTGGTTGTTCACCTGTAGTCAGTGATCACCAGAGAGCACAAGATTATTGGACTCTTGACACATTCTTCCCTAGTTAATTGAGTTCTTGATCTGTTCTTGTGTGGAACAGAATAATCCTGGGTATTGCCGTTTTTGCCTTACCTCATCCTCATCCTCATCCTCAATCCTTGTCTTGATTTGACTTTCCAGGAAGTCAGAAAAGCCCCTCAGGGTATGTTCTCCTGTGTACAGTACAGCCTAGAAAGAAAACAGAACAAGGTCACAACAGTAGCCTCTTCCTGCAAGGTATTCAGGGATTGCTACATAGGATAAATCCAGGGTCAAATTCCTAACAACCTGAGTACAGTGAGCAGGTTCCTTAGCCTCTCTGAGCCTCTGTTACTATGGCTCTAAGATAAGGGTAATAAAAATTCCTCTGTCATTGGCTCAGGGACTTCACAGCCACACTGTCAGGGCTCAAACCCTGTGTAACCTATGACTCAGTTTTGCTATCTAAAATGTACAGATGATAACATTACCTATGACATAACGTTATTATGAGAACTTAATGAGCTACTATATGAAAAGCACTTAAAACAGTGCCTGACTCACAGGGAGTGCTGTATATAGTTGTTTTTACTGTTATCATTAAAAAAGACTAGTTATTATTTTACAAAGCATCTGATACATGATCATTGCTCAGCCATCCCTAGTTCCCTTTTGTCTTTCAGTCTTTTAAGAAGATTATGAAGCTGCTTACTGCCCACTAGTTGTCTACACTCCTCTTCAGATAATGGAAGATCTGTGACAGCTGCACCACAGCACCCTCTCAACTCAGCCTCATTTTCCACGACTCCCCCACATGCACGTTCTGTACCAGAAGGATGGCCTCTTCTTCACAACACTGTGGCCACCCTTTTGCCCACCTTCTCATGCCTGTTGCAATTCTGCCTATAGTTCACACCCCTCTGCTAATCTGATTTAAATCTTCAGCATTCTTTAAAATCCCATGTCTGCATGGAATATCTGCCCTCCAGAATCTGTCCCCTTCAATTCCAGTTGCAAGTGGAGGTGTGCCCGCATCATGACTTCTCTCCCACTCTCAGTCATACTCCTGTTGGGGCAGGAACCTTTGCATGCAGTGCTTTGATGGACACCCTTCCCTACGTGCCAGAGCAGCACAGAGAGTATGTTCCATGGCACTGGTGATGCTTGGTGATTGTGACACTGGTGTGTAAAAGACATTGACCTGTTTTTCTATCATGTGGTCTTCCCTCTTCTCGTAGCACCCTACCTCCAATATTCACATGGAGATTCCCCCCCACCTTATTCCAAATAGTCTGGGTAGAGCTCAGCCCCAATATCAGAGGGAACCACATCTTCCTGACAGCAATGACTAAGTCAGAGAAGAGCAGCTGACCCAAGTGGGACCCAATTCTGCAAGTCTTGGGACTTTGGGGGAAGCTAATGGAGAGCATGCTTCAAATTGAACATGAGAGGATAAGGGGGGCTAGAGCCGAGAATGAAGCTGATTTGGTAGAAGGCAGAGCTGGAGATCAGGAGAAATTGGGTCCATGATAATAACATAACGGTATTTCTGGGTATGTAGGTCCCAAGAGCCCCTCACTTGTTGAGAGTTGATGGGGAAGAGCCTGAAGAAGGGGTACCGATCCAGGTACATCAGCAGAATGTCATTTGCTGTGATGTCCATCTTGGCAATGGTGACTGTCGAGTGGTTTTGATACTTTCTGCCCAACTCCTCCAAAACTGGGAACAGTGCCTTACACTTTTCTGACCAGGGTGCATCTGGAAGAGAAGGGCTGTTGTGTAAGCTCACACTGATAAAGACTGAAAGCCAGTGCTACCCCAGAAATACTGTCACTGTGTTCTACTAATGGTCCTGCTATTTCTGCAAATTGCATTTCTTCCTTCTTTGAATACTATATTACTTATTTTACATTTCAACCACAGTACCTGGTCATTATTAAATCAATTAGAAAAAAATTAATCTAGTCCCCTCTACCCAGACACTAATATTTTTAGCAGGCTAGGACATTTTCTTCTATTTTTTTTTTTAAACATAGCTTTCTACTCCAGGGGCGCCTGGGTGGCTCAATGGGTTGGACCTCTGCCTTCGGCTCCGGTCATGATCTCAGGGTCCTGGGATAGAGCCCCATGTTGGGCTCTCTGTGCAGCGGGGAGCTTGCTTCCCCCACCTCTCTGCCTGCCTCTCTGCCTATTTGTGATCTGTCTGTCCAAAAAAAAAAAAAAAATCTTTAAAAAACCCCAAAACAAAAAAATGGCTTTCCACTCCAGTTGAAGGAAAAAGGAATACGCTAGATGATTCCTCATGTTCTACCAGAAATTGTGTGTGTGTGTGTGTGTGTGTGTGTGTAAGAGAGAGAGCATGCACACACAAGAGTTTTCCAGCAGAGGTTAAGCTCACAGCCCAAGGTCACCCAGGTAATTAAGCAGAGAAGTGGAATTTGAAGTCAGGCTGCTTTGACTTGTGACCATTCTACCACCCTGCCTTTTAGTCCTTAGGGACCATTCCTTTAGCTTTGAATCAGGCCCTCTGGAGAAAATCAGGGACGAGCTCTAACCTTCCCTGCTTATCAACCCCTTAAAGTTTCTGGCTCGGTGGGAGGGGTGGCCTCAAGGGCCCAACACTCTGCATTTGGATAATCATCCCTCCATTTACAAACCAAGTGCCTCCCTTACCATCTGTTCTCCCCGCAGCTCCCCTGGAGCCGGATGGGCCTGGGTTGGAGTGGGAGGGGGGGCGGGGAGATAATGTTCACAGCCCCAGGGGGCCAATCTGACAGGTCTGCTTCCAGGAAAATGAGGCAGCTTTTGCCTTTTACCAGAATCAAATAGGCATTCTCTTAGCTCTGTGTCAGTTAAGTATAGAAAAGTGGCCCCGCCTCTTATCTATTGCACTTAAAGGCAATAGATCATGGTTATTCCATCATATGGCCCTTAAACACCTCACCCTGTGGATGAGAGTCCATTTCAGTGAGTTTTTTAAAGGCGTGCATGATGCAATGCAGCCCTCAGGAAGGAAGGGCATCAGAGCTTGATTGGAAGTTTTTGCCTTCCAAGTTACTTACTGTGGGACTTGAGGTAATTAATCTTTCTGAGGCTAAGTTCTTTGATTTGTATCATGGGGAAATCTCCTGGACCTTCCTTAGAGGCTTGTTTTGAGGAAGAAATAAGAGCACGTCTGTATACAGCCAACTCATGCCTGGCTCATTGTGGGTCCTCCATAGATGGTAAAATACAAGAGATTTCTGAATAACTTCAGTGTCATCCTTCTCTGTGTCTCAGGGTGGGAGAGAGATCCCTGGCTCTGGCTCTCATGTGCAAATCAGAAACAGCAGAGAAAGGGCAGTAGTCCTTAGGCAAGCACTGAAAGTAATTACAACAATAGGAATAATAAGAACTGTCATTTATCAAGTACTCAGAATATGCCAGACACTGCTAAGCCCTTTACCTGCATGATTTGAGTCTTCAGTTTGGCCACACCAACTCAGGTAGGTTCAATACGGGCCATTTGACAAGTTACATAAAGCCAGAACTGCTATTCTGTCCAGCAATGACCAGCCAAGGCACTGGGGTCAGGCTGTCCAGACTCCAATTCCAGTTCCAGCACTTACTTGCTGCCTGACTTTGGAAGTTTCTTCACCTCCCTGAGACTCTATTTAGTCCTGTGCAAAGTGGGAGCAATAATAGTAGCTACTTTCAAAAGTATGTTATGAGGGGTGCCTGGGTGGCTCAGTTGGTTAAGCGACTGCCTTTGGCTCAGGTCACGATCCCAGGGTCCTGGGATCGAGTCCCGCATCGGGCTCCCTACTCAGTGGGGAGCCTGCTTCCCCCCCTCACCTCTGCCTCCCTCTCTGCTTACTTATGCTTTCTCCCTCTGTCAAATAAATAAATAAAATCTTTTAAAAAATTATTAAAAAAAAAAGTATGTTGTGAGGATTAAATGAGATAAAGTATAGAATGGCTCAGCAAAAGGCCTGGTATACCATAGCATTGAATCAGTGTTAGCCATTAGCATTATTATTGCTATAGAAGCCACAGGACTGGATTATATGGAAGGTATTCCATATGTTCCAAGAATTGGATTTTCAGGGAGAGTTGAATTGTAGCTGATAGCATCTTGATCCAATCCTTTTAGATATTTGAAGACCATCCTTGGCATGGTGTTTTGATAGATTTTGGAGATTTGGGGCCCCAGAATTCAGGAGCAACACTTGAAAGGTAATGTCTGGGCCATGTCTTCTATGGCCTCTGCAGAGATACTTACAGAACATCACAAATACATCCCTTTCCTTGTCAAAGACCACTACGTTGAAGTTCTTCCCAACGAGCTGCTTAACTGGCCCCTGGTCCCAATATTTTGGAATGTCTTCACTGGATTGATGTTTCTAGGAAGCAAATTTGAGAGGTCTAACTGTCTCCAGAAAGGGTACGTTGGTAGTTGGGGCTCCCTGCCCTGATGGGAAACAATGAAAAGTTTTCTCTTGTTCTTACAACTACTTTGGGAAAGAGTTTGAAGTGCTTGATGTCCAGCCTGAATTATTCAGGGCAGATTGAGAGATCAGAGGGTGGGGAAGAGGCAGGGCTTCAAGCTGGGATGAATTCTAGCATTCCAAATACATGATTCTTGAGATTCTTAGATGAGAGTGCGGTTCATGTCTTCAACATCTTAACTAGTTTGTCCCTCCCTCCCCCCAAAATTTAGCTGTTCCCAATTACTTCAAGAATCAAACGCAAGATAATTTACATGACCTATAAGACCTTTATCACACTTTGGCTCCTACCAGTCTCATCAAGTTCATTACCATTCTTTCCTTGGTATTTTCAACTATACTGATCTTCTGTTTCCCCAAAGGGCTAGGCTTCTACCTCAGGTCTTTGTTTATGCCATAGCTCTGCCTGGAGGGCCTTCCCCACTCCTCATTCCTGCTCTCTGTTCTCCTTTCCAGTTAACTCGGATTTACAATAATTCCCTCATCCCCATAGCAGCCTCTAGAAATGACTTGAAGATTCATTTTGAGGGAGCATAAAGGAGGGTGGAGGCTGGGCATGGTTGAGGGGGAATGATGAAAAAGATGGAAATTAGAAGTGAGCCAGACCAGGCATTGACATCTCGTGTCATGTGAAAGGTGCTCATCTCTATTGCAAGAGCATGGGAGTATGTGTTGGCCCTTGAGGAGGAGACAGACACCTCCTGAGGTAAACTAGTAGGAAGGGAGAGAGAATGGGTAGAGCTCTGGGTAGGTTTGTAGATGTGGTGATGGAAAATGAGAGGCCCCTGTCATAATGATACATGGTCTTCTACTCAGCTGAGACTGAAAGTAGGAATAGGGTATGAGGACAAAGACACTCAGATTCAGAGAATGAGACACTAAGAGAAATTTATATAGAGATGTCAGGACATTTCAAAGAGCCCCTGGGAGATTTGTGATTTCATGAGACCTGCCTCATGGTGGTATTCTTTTTCTCTAGCCTTGGCCTGGAAGAAGTAGGGACATTAAGTGGGTTCAACCAGAGTTGTGATTTTGCCTTGTAAATTCTACAGGGTATAAAGAAGTAGAAGGTAGATTAAGGAATAAAGGGATAAAGAAGTTAAGGGAATCATCAGCAGAGCTATGAACCATGGAATCCAAGTTCATGAAGGAAGGCAGAAAAGAGTTTGTGAAAGGAGATCAGGAGATTGGAGCCCATGAGAAAGGTAAAGAATTGTAGCAATGTGGATATTAGAAAAAGGAATTAAGAGGATGGGGAGCTTGAAATCAGATTTTCAGAGGGACTGCCATCTGTAGTGTGTGGCCACAAGAGCAGGTGGCTGGGATGGCTTGGACACACCAATTATGAATGGAGAGAGAGAGACCAGGGTTCTGGATGCTGGCGTCTCTGGAAATGATGGCAGAGAAGGGATGGAGGGCAAGTCTGCAATGAGGAGCTTAAGTCTCCCGATAGTGAAAGGGACATGATCAGAGGACAGCAATGGAGGGAGGGAGCAGGCGATCCAAAGTCCAAATGCATGGGATCTGGGGTTTTGAAGGTAGGCGGAGGAGAAATGACATGGAAAATACTAGCCTCACCACTTGGCTTGTGATGATGTTGTGCATCAGAGAAAAAAATGGCTTTCACTTGAGAAGGCGTGTCTGTGCAGGAATGGACAGAAGGTAATGGGAATCCTCAGAGGGAAGCTGACCAAACATTCTGGTTTTCCTGGAAAGTTCCAATTTATTCCTGTTGTTCCAGAATACTTTTAAAGAATGCACACCCCCCACCCATTAATCTCAAAAGTGGTTCCATTTGGAAAATAAAAAATACAGTCCCCTAATTCAGCAGGGTGGCTGGGGGACATTGCAAATGCTACACAAACAGCAGGAGATACTGTTTTATGTCTGGTCCTGCTACAGACTCTCCTTCCTTTTAGCAAAACAGGCTCCTTTCTAACCTCCCAATAAGAGGCACATAAAATCTTTGAGGCTAAATCCCGATTGCTTAAATATTTCCCCACCCTATCTCCTCTCCGATAAAATCCATCTATCCTTAAATCTTACATAAGAGAGTCTGAAAGGAGGAAAAGTGTCTCCTTTCAGAGAAGGTTGGCCCTGGGAGCTCCTGCATTTCAGTTCTGAAATGCCGTTCAAAATAAAAAATTATTGGTGGAATTGTTATATGGTGGAATTATAGAGTCAGGACAGGTCAAAGGTGAAAAGATTGGAGATGGAGAGATACAGGTATTTCCCCACTTTGAACCACGAGATTCTGCCTCCCCATTCAGATAACCAAAGACAGCAAAATTACGCAGTTTTGAGGTTCTGAGTAAATCTTGTCCAAGAACAAACTTACCTTGGCATTTCTATTCAGGAAGCTGTGGCCAAATTTCTTGAGATTTTCATAGGTTATCTCCTCAGAAGGCATTTTGTACCTTGCGTCAGAGCTTAAGTTTAGGATTTGTACACATGGGATATTAGCCTCTGTGATCCTGAAGTATTTCAAAATCTGTCCATTTCTGGGTTCATCTGCATTCACAAGGATGAAAAGGATCTGCCAAATCAAATAAAACCTGAGTCTCTCTCTGGGATTGGAGGCCATGAAAAGGGTAAAGATTGAAATTAGCTAAGGAATCCCTTACGGAAAGAAATCTGGGAAACCTTGGGAGAGCCCTAAGGGAATGCGAATAGCACGGTCTATGGCTATTTCCATCTGAAAGACAGAACAACTTTCTATGGGGCAGGGGCAGCTCTGTGCCCCAGGGCACAGTCAGAGGTCAGCCCCCAGCCTGGTTTCACCATCCTTGTGCAGGGTCCCATCCACACAACCATAGGAAGTCAGGAGGTCCTAAGCTTTCATCCAGGTCCTTGGACAAAACAGTAATTGACCCTCTCTGTGCTTATTTCCTTACCCATATGGCGGTGATTATAAGAGCACCCACCTTATAGGGTCACTGAGAGAATTAAACAGGACAATGTGTATAAAAGCTTGGTTTGATACGGGGAGGTAAAAATGCTCAATATGTGTCAACTCATTATTATTCTAGATTATTCTTCTCTCAAGGAAATTCATGACTTCATTCACTCGCCATTTAACAAATATTCGCAGAGTACATGCTGGGCATTTTGCGAAGCACTGGTGATATAAACTGCCTGAGGCAGATAAAATCTGCCCTCATGGAGTTTATGTTCTAGTGGAAAAGACACACAACAAAGGAGTAAACAAATTAATAAATTCAGATAGCAATGAGTGTTAATTCAGTAAAACAGAGCCCCGTGATAGAGAATGACCATACAGGTGCAATGAGGTTAGAGCCCAGTATTAGGTAGGAGGGTCAGGAGTATCTAAGGTGGTGATGTTTTAGCTGGGACCTGGCTGATCAGTTAACAAGTCAGGGGAACATTGAATCAGGCAGTGGAAACTATCAGTGCAAAGGCCTAGGGTCAGGGAGCTTAGAATATTCCTGAATAGAATGGAAAGACCAGTGTGGCTTTAGCACCATGAGGGGAGAGTCAAGGGAGACAAAGTTAGAGATGTGTCAGAGATGAGATCAGAGGTCTAGTAAGGAAGCTGGCTTTTATCTGAGTAAGATAGAAGGCCACTAAAGAATAGTGAGAGCCAGAAAGTGCTACAATAATTTTTAAAAGATGACACTGGTTGCAGGGAAGAAGCAAGAGGCAAAGCAGGGAAGCCACAGCAAACACTGATACCCTCAGGTCATTCATCTATCAAAATATTAAGGGCCCTACTATGTGCCTGACAGGCTTCCCTCTGCTGGGGAGTGGAAAACAAAGCAACGCATTAGAACCATCCTTGGGGAAAAAAAAAATCCTTGAATACTTTCAACAAATATTGATTAGCCATGAACAAGATAAGATATAGGGGAATGGCCTGTCTGAATAATATTCATCCATTTATCTTTGGCTTTAAAATGGATCACAATCAAATGGCATTCAGGAAGCTAGATAGCTGGGGTAAAGGCCATCTTAGAACCTTATCTCCCAATATATGCCAAAACAAACTCCACTGAGATTAAAGAGTTAAATAAAAAAAAAAAAATCTGGGAGAAATATGGCTATGTATTGACTCTTATAACGTAAGAGACATAGAAGGAAGCAGATTGTGATCAGCTGAATTACATCAAAAATTTAAAATTGAACAAACCAGGAAGTATATCTACAAGAACTGTTTCTGTAATTGGAACAAACTCCCTGGAGAATAGTGTGGTGGGTTATAGCACGAACATTAAATATGCACCCTAGTGGCTTTACTGAGTGTTCATTTTGGGTTTCAAAGTTTTTAATGGTTTCATTTGAGTTTTAGAGTAATTTTCATCAAAAGGAAAATAATCTGCCATTACTGTACTTCTCATAAAAAATAAAAAATGAAAGCAAATTGCCACCACAGTCCAGGTGGTAGGGACACATAGGTCTGGCGCTTGAGAAAAACAGATTTGTTTCTAACAGTGATGAGAGCAATAATAGCACCGTTCATTGCACATTTGCTCATTGCTTTACCTGTGACACCTCTAATTCTTCCATGAAGTTCTCTATTTTACATAAGGTGATTGAAATTCAGTGGCTAAGACACTCATGAACAAAATCTCTTCCAAGAAGAAGAGAGTTTGAAATCAGGTCTGTGCGATGCTAAAGCCTTGAGTCTCAGCAGTTACTTATTAATCCGTGCCACTTCACACCTGCAGCCTGTTCATATGACCTCAGACAGGGGTGGTCTCTCCTCCCCCTCACTTCCAGGCTGAAGACCACCCACACGGCAGCCCTTCACTCATCCTGGAGCATCTTTCATCAAAAAAGCAGCCAAACCATCATGTTCCCATAGTAGACTTCTCAAAAAGATGAGGGAAGGAACAGCATAGGTATGGCAAGAAAGGAAGAAATGCTGGGCAGGAAGGAGGAGGAAGCTGGTTTAAAATTAAGTAGGAAATAATATGTAGCATCAATGCGCAAATAAGGGAATTTATGCAAATGAACATGCAAATCACCCTGGGCTTAATTTACAATCACCAGGGCGGCAAACAACATTAGTGTCCTGGATACCCATCCAACAAGGGCAGTAGCACTTTCCACAAACCTTGTTTGTAAATTCCTTCGATGCCAATTTATAATGCTGCATTATCAAACCAAATGACTCCCAGCTTTTGGAGGCGAAGAGCAGCATGTGATTCAGGATGTGCAATTCATAAATCAGGTCCTTGTTCTGAAATTACCAGGGAAATGGGTCATCCATGCACACAGCTGCTCCACCTTCCCTTCTCCCAGGGACCCCTTGGCTCACTGACCTCAGTGTTGTATTCAATAACAAAATTGGTGAGGTGCTCTTTTATGACTTGATTGAGGACATGTTTGTTGGTAATGTCATTAATAAGCTCCTCACGTTTCACAATTTTTCCCTTGGACAAAAGGAGAAAAGCATTGAAGGACAGTATCTTCCATAATGTAGACACTTTATAGATAATATTTATATCTACATAAATAGCACAGTTTTCCCCGTGGACAAAAAGGGAACACCATAGTGACAAACCTAATCCATAATCTAGGTACTTGGTAAATATGAATGGCCGGGCGGATTAGCCTGTGAGTGAAAGATGGGCCTGTGGCAGCTATGAAAATCTCCAGTCTATAAAGCAGGGAGTGTGGTCAGTGGGCAGCCAGTTGCTTCATTTTGAAAGCCATCCAAATAGTTGTGCTGATGCAGTTCCTTGCACACTGCTCCTAACCAATGACGCTGTGTTGGGGATACTAAGGCAAGCCCATTTCTGGGAGATGGCAGGACTTCTCTGGTAGGTGACAGTGACCAGCTTTCTTAGAACTTCTCTGCAAGCAGGGGACCTTCCTTCCTTCCAGAAGGTCAGACCTGTATGGTGGCCTGATGAGTCTCCCCCAGCTCCTTCTGTTTCCCTTCACAAGCATTTTCCCTAATCTTTTGCATGTCTAATCCTGCTTGATGACTGCTTCTCAGAAGGACTGTGATTAACACAGGGAAGTAAATAGTTCTCTGTAGCTCAGGATCAAAATCTGTGTGGGAAGGAGAACAAAGATGTAGCTGTCTCTGGATGATTTCTCCCTACTCTGTCTCTCTTTGCCTTCATGGAGCTTAACCTGTAGTCCAGACCTCTTCCCTGGACTCCTGCAAAAGCTGCCTAATGGTCTTCCAATTTCTCGCCTTGTTTCCCTCCAACCTACTCCGCCCCTTTAGCCAGAGTGATGCTCTTACACTCTTGCTCAAATACTTCATAGGCACCGTTGTCCTTTGGACAAAGCTGAAACTCTTTTCTGATCATGACAATAGTCGATAATGTTAATCAGACTTACGGAGAGCTCATATTGCACCAGCCACAATGCTAAATACATTATATGCAAGAACTCATTTAATCCACATAACATTCCACTGAGTTACGAATCATTATTTCTCCCATTGTACAGCTGAGGATGTCGAGGCACAGAAAAGTGAAGTGACTTGCCCAAGATTGCTAAGCTAGTGAGAGGGGGAGCCAAGATTCCAACCCAGGGGTCTGACTCTAGATCTCATGCTTTTTTTTTTTTTTTTTTAAGATTTTATTTATTTGACAGAGATCACAAGTAGGCAGAGAGGCAGGCAGAGAGAGAGGAGGAAGCAGGCTCCCCACTGAGCAGAGAGCCCGATGCGGGGCTCGATCCCAGGACCCTGGGATCATGACCTGAGCCGAAGGCAGAGGCTTTAACCCACTGAGCCACCCAGGCGCCCCTAGATCTTATGCTCTTAACCATTAAAATATACTGACTCTGTCCTAGTCCATTTTTCATGTTTGCGCTTTGGTTTTTTATATCGTGATGAGGTTTATTCTGTGGAACTTTTAACGTTTTATGTGGTCCAAATTTATCAGTATTTCTTTTCATAGTTTTGTGGGTTTCTGTCATGCTTTATAAAAGGGCTTTCCAGCTCCGAGTTTAGAAATCAAAGTCCCCCGTGGCATTTTCTAGTCTTTCCATTGTTTCTTTGTTATATTTTTAAATCATAAATCAGTCTGCAATTTAGTTACGTGCGTGGAAGGAGGTTATACAGATTCAGCTTTTTTTATTTTCTAAATGGCTACCTGGTTCTCTCAATACCAGTCGTTGAATAACATATTTTATTTTATTTTATGTTTTTATTTATTTGACAGAGATCACAAGTAGGCAGAGAGGCAGGCAGAGAGAGAGGGGGAAGCAGGCTCCCTGCTGAGCAGAGAGCCTGATGTGGGGCTTGATCCCAGGACCCTGAGATCATGACCTGAGCTGAAGGCAGAGGCTTAACCCACTGAGCCACCCAGGCGCCCCTGAATAACATATTTTAAATATCATCTTTATCATATACTAGATTCCCATATGTATTTGGATCTATTTTTGGACTCTTTGTTGTCCCATTCAAAGACGCAAATCAGGTTATTTTGTTCTCCAACTTAAAACCTTGTAATGACTTCTAAGAGCCTAAGTAAAAATTAGTGGCTCACGGTCTTGAGCAGGTCTGGCTGTCACTTCAGCCACCTCCTGTGTGGCTCTGGGCAAGTAACCTAACCTCTCTAAGCCATATCTGTAAATAACATGATTATTGTAAGGATTTGGCTTTGTGTGACGAGGGAGTAAGACATGTTCCAGGAACCAGACTACAGTGTCTAGAGTTACACTGTTCAATAGAACTTTCTGTGTTAATGGAAGTGCTATGCTGTCCAATATGTAGCCACTATCCACATGTAGCTAGTTTCATTGAGGAACTAAAATGTTAATTAATTTGAATGTAAGTAGTCATATGTGACAGCTGCCCTATAAGACAGCTTGGATGATCTGTTCTCAGATCCCAGTGAGGGAAAGGAGGAAAATGTATAGTAGAGGCTAGACTGAGGAAGGCCTTGTGGGCCTTATTGGGGACTTGAGTCTTTATCCTAAGAATAATATGAAGCCATTAAAGGGCTTTCAGTGGGAAGGAGGCAGGTGGCCATCATTTTTGAGTTTTGGAAATACAATGTTTATTTTTTTTTTAAGATTTTATTTATTTATTCATGAGAGACAGAGAGAGAGAGAGAGAGAGAGAGGAAGAGGCATAAGGAGAAGCAGGCTCCCCGCTGAGCAGGGAGCCCAATGCGGGACTCGATTCCAGGACCCCAGGGCCACGACCCAAGCCGAAGGCAGAGGCTCAACTATCTGAGCGACCCAGGCATCCCATTGTAAATATGACTCTTTAGAGGATAAGAGAGAATGTAGCAGACCAGTTGGGTGAATGTTGCATTAGGCTATGGGAGATCGTCATTTGACTTAGGATGGTAGCAGTAGAGGGAAATAGACTCAAGGGATACTTTGGATTTAAAATCTATGGGTTTGGGGTGATGGACGGTTGTGAAAGGTGGAGAAGAGGGACGGGTTAGAATAATGCCTGAGAGTATTCTGATTGCTCAGATGGGACATGGGAAAAATGGTGATACCATTCATTAAGAGAAAAAGAACTGAAAGAAGATTTGGAGGGCTGGAGGGGAGATTATGATGTTAGGCTTGGTCATGTTGAGACATCTGGTGAGGGATATGAAAGTCTGGAGATAGAGAAGTCTGGCTGAAAATGGGAGATTTGTAAGTCATGGGTGTATGGGTGGTAATTGCTAATGGAGGGTGGGTGAGAGAGCAGGGACCAGAAGAAAACACAGGGGAGAGGACTGAGCTTTAATGACTGGCATTTACTGGTTAAGAAGAGGAGGAGGAGCTTACAGTGGAAGATGTCTAGAAAGGCCAGAGAAACTCTGGGTGACTGTGATTTAACAATAACTGCCTAGTCCAATGCCATGTAGCTTGCAGGTGGCAGTGGCAGAACCAGAATTTGTACCCAAATTCTGTAGCTACATGCATAATCCATTTTGAGCTAGGGACCCTTCACTAGCAATAGAACCCAAGTCTTACCTTTTTGAACACCAGAACACTGTCAAGGGTGACATGGAAACGTCCAATGACATTGCTAATTGATATCACTCCAAATGTTAGCTCTGGGAAGTCTTTGATCATATCATAGAACAACTCTGCTACTTCTTCCTCTAAATCCTGTTTGGAGAAAGATATTTGGTGGGACTTTGGTGGAAAGAAAAACGTCTGGCTTATTTAAGGTCAAGATGGAAATGGTGATCAATTCGTCTCCTCACCTTTCCAAGTTCTGGGGTTTTCCTGGGTTCCCTAAGTCCCCTTTCATGAAGTTACATACTCAGAATACTTCTGTGGCTATGACTAAGGCCAAAATAAGCCAGTCCACAGAGATTAAAGGAAAGAACTGATAAGCTCAACTTTTTCCAGGTATTTAGAGTAAAGCTGTTCTAACACACAGGTTGAGACTTTTAAACATTTATTCCTTAATTGTTTTCACCAGATAGAAACTTGGTATCAAGTTATGGCTGTAGTTGCAGCCTTCTTTCTATAACTTGAAAGAAAATTGGGGCTGTCCAAAAGTGAGATGAGACAGAAAGAGGTACATACTCTCCCCATGTAAAAATATAATGCCAAAGTTCTGACTTCCACTGGGGGAAGGCAGGAGCC
The DNA here is from genome assembly GCF_002288905.1 of Enhydra lutris kenyoni. Lineage (NCBI taxonomy): Eukaryota > Metazoa > Chordata > Mammalia > Carnivora > Mustelidae > Enhydra > Enhydra lutris. The sequence goes on along the minus strand of NW_019154129.1, from coordinate 212,878 downwards.
ATCCTAGTTACCGGAAATGAGTAAAGATATATAAGAAATTCATTCTCCACAAGGAAAAACAATTTGCAAATTACTTATTACTCAGTGATATTCTAAATGGACCTCCACAATATCAGTTATATTATCAAAACCAGTTTAATAAACATCAGTTTCCTCTCCTCTCTCTGCATTCCTGTCCACCTTTCCGGTTAGCTTCTCTTACCCACGTCATCTTCCATTCTTTCTTTCTTCATTTTAACACTGCTGTTACCCGGAAAACCAGCTCATTGGAAAATAAGAATGGGTATGGCATTAACCCAAGTAAAAGACCTCTCCTTACCCTACCCCTTCCCAGACACAGGACTGCTCACCAGTCAAAAAGCCACTCCCACCTCTTGAACCCAGTACCTGGAAGAAGCCGATGATGACCAAGGGCCTAGAATTCACAAACTCTACCACCTGCTGGGTGTTATTGAACAAAAATGCTTTCTGGCTAATTTGTCTTCTCAACCAAACGACCAAGGCAGTAGATTCAACCACTCCTGGAGAGAGAGACAGTTATAGAAGTTTCCTCTTGAACTGGAGCAAGGCCTGTTTTCTCCAAGCTTAATGAGCAGAAGCATCTGGTCTTGGGCTCCTGCCCATTGAAGGCCAAGGTCAGTCCTTCCCGCCCCAGCCCCAAGGCATGAACATTTTTTTTAAAGATTTTATTTATTTATTTATTTATTTGACAGAGATCACAAGTAGGCAGAGAGAGGCAGGCAGAGAGAGAAGGAGAAGCAGTTTCCCTGCTGAGCAGAGAGCGGGATTCCGGACTCGATCCCAGGAGCCTGGGATCATGACCCAAGCCGAAGGCAGAGGCTTTAACCCACTGAGCCACCTAGGCGCCCGCAAGGCATGAACATTAACAGCAGTAGTTAAATGTCATGGAGCACTTACCAAGGACAAGGCATTGTGCTGAGCCATTTACATGTGTTACATCCCTGCAATAGCTCTACCTTAAGGGATATTCTTACTCTCCCCATTTTGCAAATGAGGAAATTGAGGTTAGACTTGCCAGTAGCCACCCATTAGTGAACCTGGGAATTAAACTCAGAAGGAAGCATACCCAGTCTTCTTTTCTGTCTACTTTCCAAAGTGACAAGAAGGTAGATTTATTTTTAAAAAATGTAAATGAATGAAGTGTAAATAAAAATACCAGCTAGCTTTGTGACCTTGGGAAAATTCCATTATTGCCTGTGCTTCCAGTTCCTCAGCTGAGATGCAGATATGCACTAAGGTCATAGATCCTGGCATCCGTTTCTCAGCTATTTTATGGAAGGTGCCAAGCACACAAAAATCTTAGCTTTTAAAATTGGGAAACATACACCATATTTGGGGAGACCTAACAGTGTGCAGAATTACATTAGGCTATAGATGGATATGTGTTTGCTAGGATCATCAATTCCACATGATGGTATATAATGTAAAATATTATTTTCTATCAAAGACTGCTATAGAATAGAATGGAGCATTTAAACTGAATTTTTCATTCACTATTCATTCCTTCACTCATTCATTCATTTGACAAATATGTACTAAGTACCTATCATGTTATCAAGTGCTGTACTTGGTCCTGGGGATATAATGGTGAGCAGAAACAAATATATTCCCACTGTTTTGCAGTTCTCATTCTGTTGAGTAGGAAAGTTGTCAAGTAATTACACAAACAAGTATATAATCACACCCAAAGTAATTACTCAAAAGCAAAGTTCTATGAGCCTGTAGCGAAGATATGTGACTTAGGCTGTGAAGTCAAGGGGGGCTTCCTGGAGGAGATCAGTTAGGAGCTGAATACTGAAGGATGCATAGGAGTTAATAAGTAGGCAACGGTAAGAATGTAACTGGACAAGGAAGGAGAGGGAGAGGTTTACAGGCAGAGCAGGCAGCCTGTGCTGGATTGCTGCATGGGGCTTGATGAATGCATGTTGAGTTGGTAAATGTACTGACAAGGACTCTTTTTGGCATCTTCGCTTACATTTCCCAAGAATTTAGTAAGGCCATTTACAAAACTTACAATGAAGTATGTTTGCATACAGAAAGGTATACAAATTATTATGTGTAGTTTGGTGAATTTTTGCAAAATGAACAGACCTGAGTATCACCCAGATACTGATCTGTCAAGAGACAGATAATTTCGCAGCCCTCAAGAGACAGACTGTTTGTTACCAGGCTCTCAGAAGTCCCATTATGCCCCGTCCCAGCCCCTCACCTATCCCTACCTAAGCGTAACTACTATTTTAACTTCTAACAGCATGCATTAGTCTGCCTGATCTTGAACTTTATGCAGGTGGAATCACATTTTGTGTTTTGGGGTCTAGGCTTTGTTACTTTATGAGATTCATCCATATTGTTGTATGTGCTGTGTAGCATTTTGTTGCGTGAATATTCTATAATTTATCCATCCATCCTCTGTTGGTGAGCATTTGGGTTGTTTCCAGTTTGGGACTATTAAGAATTAAATTTCATGCATGTCTCTGGGGGCACATTGGATGCACTTCTTTTGGGTACATGCCCAGGAGTAGAATTTCTGGTCATAGGGAATGCTACATTCAGTTTTAGTAGATACCGATTAGGCTATTTTAAAAGCCACGATGAGTCAGGCCCATAAAAGTTCATAGAAGGGGGCACCTGGGTGGCTCAGTGGGTTAAAGCCTCTGCCTTCGGCTCAGGTCATGGTCCTAGTGTCCTGGGATCGAGCCCCACATCGGGCTCTGTGCTCTGCAGGGAGCCTGCTTCCACCTCTCTCTATCTGTCTGCTTCTCTGCCTACTTGTGATCTCTCTCTGTCAAATAAATAAATAAAATCTTTAAAAAAAAAAAAAAAGTTCATAGAAGGATGATGTCCTGGTCTCAAGGGACAGAAAGGGGTGAGGGGAGACTTCCTACCACTCCCAGATCACAGCACTCCACCCTCCTGCAGTCCCCTTCTCCTCCTGGATTCAGCCCCAAGGCCGAGTTTCTATTTTCAGTGTTCCCAGCCATCTTTCAGGAGGAAACAAGCACATATCATGGAAATAGTTCATCTTATAGGCATTTGTCTGGAAAAAAAAATTATGTTGTAAGTGCTCTGGAAGGAACAGGTTCCAAAGTCCTGAAAATACCAAAAAAGGTGAACAAAACCCCACCAAATGCATTTGAATTTCAACTGATCAGAACCATTGCTCTGATCTCATTTTGTGCGGCTGTCTCCTACAGTCTGCCCTGCAGCCGCACCCTCATCGTCCTGCTCACCAGGCTTTGGTGTCTCCTGGTCCTCCCTCTGCCTGGGCTGCCTTTCCTCAGTGGTCTGGGCAACTCCTCCGGCTTATTTAGTTAGAGGTTTGGACTTTTCTTATCACCCCCACCCCCATCATATCATTCTCTAGTTTATGACCTGTTGCATTTCCTTCATTGAATTTGTTTTTTTCTGAAATGACGATTTTTGGCTAGCTTGCTCACTAGCTCCTGTAATGTCAGCTTATACTAGATGCTCAAGAAATAATTACAGGGTAAATGGATGAGGTAGGTGAATCATAACATAAGCTGGCTTGAGGGAATTCAATCTTGGGCCATCTTCTCTGGGATGTCTGAGCTCTGTTTGCCCCTCTGAACCCTATGGGGCTGAGGTAGCTCTGAACTTGACAAATAGGTTGTTCCTGAGTGCCTGCAGATCGGTCACTGACCCCCTTGGGCAGGTGTCTCCTCTGGCACTTGGCTCTGAGCCAGAGGACAGGGTAACAACTGAGGTGTGAATGCTATGTCAATGATTGACTGGGGCTGTCAGCTGTCGCTCCACTGCATATTTCCAAGCACAAGCTGTGAATGCATCATTAACTGAGGCCCTGGAGCCAACCTGAGTTTTCCTCCCTCCAGAGAGGGGGCCATGACCAAGTTTCCCATCATCAATCCTTGGGAGACTAGAAGAGAACCAGAACTCTAGCTTTGACCCAACAAGGACTAAACCCCAACTTGCCTCCTGGGAAGGTTTTCATAAAAGTTGGTGCAGGAGACCAGTAAAGCTCTGTCACCCCTCTGAGCTCAGGGAAGCCCTGCCAGATTGGCAGAACTGGCTTATTCATCCTGTTTAGGAAATGAGAAATTGGAAGGCTGGCTCAAATTCTCTAACTCTTGTTTGTCCTAAATCTAGGCTATGGCTCCCTCCTAGCACCCCACTGCCTCTTTCCCTGGTTGGGGGTAACACTGAAGATCTTAAGGGAGGGATGGGCAGGCCTGGTAGAACTAGGGGCTGGCTCCTTAGCCCAAGTCTGCCTGCAGTGGGTCCTTGCAGTTCCATCCCATTCAAACTCCAAAACTATTCTGAAGAACCTAAGTGTTGCAGGCACCGTGCAAGGGTCAGAAAAGTAATAGTTTGATAAAAACAAGAGCCCCATCTGCCATTTATTTTGAGTGCAGCACACCGTAGAGCAGGGGTTGGTCAGTGACAGCCCATGGGCCTTCCCCTGCGAGTCTGGCCTGTGACCTGCCAGTTGATGTTGTAAATAAATAAAGTTTTATTGGCAGTCAGTGGTTTATATAGGACTGCTTTCCCGCTGTATCCGTAGATTTAAGTAGTTGTGAAAGAGATTGGCCTGTAAGGCCTAAAATATTTATTATCTGGCCCTTTGCAGAAAACATTTGTGGGTTCCAGTGCTTAGTAGCTGGGGATCCTTGAGGAAGTTGCTCCACGTCTCTGTGCAGTTTCCCATCTGTAAAAGCACCTGCCATACTGGGTTGTTGTGACATATGTAAGGGGCCCAGAATAGTGATGGAGCACAGTAAACGGTTCAGATCCATGTCAGGGCTTGTGCCTTACAAACTTGTTTCTCCTCATCAGTAACCCTCAGAGGGAGATACTTCCACCATCTCCCTTTCACAGATTAGGAAAATAAGAATTGACAAGGGGAAGCGATTGTCCTTCAGGTGCGTGGTAAGGGTTTAAAGCCAGCTGGTACCTGCCAGTTTGGGCAGCCTCTTCAGAGGACCCGGGAAAAGAAGTGAAATCAGCTCCTGCTCTGTGCTCAAGAACAGAATCAGTTCTGTGAGTGAGGGCTTGAGGGCGAAGCACAGGTGCTATGGGACTCCTGAGGAGGGCAGGCACCCTGATGCGGGCAGTCAAAGGGGACTTCCTAAGGGAGGTGGTGATGCAGCTTTCCTGAATGACAGAGGGGGTCCTAGGCACTGGCTTCTACCAAAAGGGGCTCAGAGAGTCTGGAAGTTGCCACATTGTCACATTTATTGCTTCAAAGAGAAGTCAGACCTCACCTGCCCTGCCCCGCCCCCCGCCACCATGGTCCCACAAGGTCCTTGGGAGCCACTGCACTGCCTGGTCTTGTATATAATGCGCGCTGTGGTTGGCGCTTTTGCAGCACCTTCCCCTGCGAGTCTGGCCTGTGTCTCATGCCCCCTTGTGTCCGCTCTTAGAACTGTAAGGCATCCTGCAAGCCCCTGCAGGAGGTTGGTCTCTCTGGGCCCTTTTGGTTTTTGCAACAAAACTCAAACAGGCTTATTGCAGACTTGCTAAATGCCAGACGCTGCAAGACTCAGTCTCCTGACTCAGTCATTCACACATCTAATGGGAACATTCTACTAGCATAGTGCGGGCTGTGCTGGGCACCTTGGCATTTGTTAGTTTCGTTCCATCCATCCATCAGTTTTATGGACATTTATGCATTCATATATTTAGCATTTTTAAAAATTAGGACCTACCGTGTGCCACACTGAGTCACATAATGCTACAGCATTCTTGATAGCAAGATAGGGACTGACACATGTTAGTTTCTCAATAAAAGTAATGAATAAGTGAATGAATGAGTTAATGAATGAAGTGGATGATGATAGAAGCTCCAGTGTTTGGTAGTCACCCTGTCCCAAATCTGTCTTGTTTTCTCATCTCCCAGTGCCCCTTTTCTTGGCCTGGGACCCTTTCAAAACCATTCTAAAGTAGAAGATTGCGGCGGGAGGTGAAGATTGGGGCGGGAAGTGGGAGGTGGAGTTAGGATCTCACTCTCTGGTCTCTGGCAGTTTATGAACCATGCATCTCACTATCCCACTTCATGGTGCTTCTAGGGCCCACCAGCTGGTATGTATGCTGTGGTGGAGGCAGCTAGGTGTTCACCAAAATTGTATTTTCCTTATGGACACAGATCAGGGCCATATTGCTCAGCCTTTAAGTTGGGTGGGGCCATGTAACAGAATTTTGGTCAATGAAATGAGAAGTGATGTTTGCCACTTCCAAGCCTGGGTCATGAGCACCACCAGTGGCAGTCCTCTGCCTCCTTGCCCCAACTGCTGGCTAGATACAGAGAAAATGGCAGGGGCTTCCGAGGCTCTAAGGAAAGATAGAGCCGCATGCTAGAAGGAACCTGGGTCCTTGAAAAATTATGTGGAGCTGAGCCACCCACCTCCACCCTCTGGCTGCCACCTGGGTTCTACATGAGCAAGAAATAAACTCGTAGTTCTGTTATGCCACCTAAATGCTGGTGTTTGTGTTTCCGTAGCTAGCACTGCCTTGATTGATGCACAGGGACTCTTACCTTTGCAACTGATGGGTTCTGACCTGTTGCCCTCAAAAAACAGCTTCAGCTCTGGGGCCTTCTTAACATCAAACTCTTTCTGAAGTTCCTTCTCGACTGTGATGTCCACTTTGCCAAAGCCGATCCCATTCTTGCCTTTGCCCATGACTTCCACGGCTTGGCCCAGCTCCTCAGCCAGGTTCCTGGATTGCTTGGAGGATGGGTTGTCTGAAAGAGCCAGTATAAATCAGAACTTGCTAGAGCCTCTCCCAATCCCCATCTCCCAAGAAGGAGGCTGGGTTTCACCTGCTTGGCTACTGTGCTCTGCTGTAGTAGATAGATTTTCAGAAACATGATGGGATGGGAGGCACATGTTTCATGAAACAGGACATTTGGGAAGCACATCAGGGTTCTTGGGGCTTAGCAACACTGGAAGCCATACAATTTTGGGCAACTCATTCCAACTCTGTGAGTCCCATTTTCTTCATGGGTAAAATGAGAAAAATATTATCAACTATCCCATAGAGTTCTCAGCCAAGTAAGATTTAACAATCAGTTATATAGAGCTTATTAATCTCTAAAAGCTTTCCATGAATTGAGCCTCTTCTCAGCACCCCTGTGGGATAGGTATGGTTATTATCTCAGTTTTATAGATGTGGAAACTGGTAGGAAGCAAAATGTCTTACTTGCCCAGGGTCCTGTGGCAGTGAAAGATATAGCCAGGATCTGGAACCACTCAATATGCTGTCTACCCAACACTGGTAGACAACTCTCAGCATAGTTCCTGACACATGATAAGGACATAATGCATTATTATTACTACTGTTATTATTGTACAATTTTTATGGTCAGAAGTCAGAGGAGAAAGAATGAGGGAGCATGCTCGCCATCTGGTGGAAAGTTCCAGAGTTACAGGCCAAATGGAGCTGCTCCCGCTGCATGAATACATCAGGGAACTCTCAAGTAAGGAAGGTCAGGGGTGGGAAGCGGTTATGAAGCTCCCTCAGAGCCTATCCCTTGGGTAAGTGGTATTAAAGAGAACTCACACTCTCAATTAGGATTCCTTGGTGCCTCATATTGCTGGGCAGTGAGGTGGGGATTAGAAGTGGGGAGCCCCCTTCTGGAAAACGGCCTCAGGGAGCTGGCATGGTATTCCTGACCTAAATGAGAGAGGACTAAAAGGCACTCACATTTGCCTTCCCTCTTCCTGATAATACTGAGAGATTGCAGGCCCCTCACTGCCCTGATGTCTGCAGCAGGTGGGCCAAGCCAGGGCAAGGGGTGACTGATTCCCTTTCAAGTCAGAATGCATTCCCTGTGTCAGTCCCCACTCCTCTGCCCTGTGTATCTGGAACACACTCGGAGGAGGTACAAAGGAGCAAGTTCCAAGTTCAACAAAGAGGGCTTTTGTAAAGCAAAACCCAGAAAGCCAGCTCTAGGACAACTGGCACATGCTCCAGCGTCAGTCAGTACACCTGCTCCTGCAATGGAACCCGAAAGTGAATGATTGTTTTCATTAAATTTCCAGTCAGTGCACAGGAAGTGAGACTTTTTGCCTCTCCACCACGTGCTTTGTCACCATCATTGTCTTCGATAACCCCCATCCATCATCGCCAGCAGGCGCTGGCCTGTTGCCAGCTGCTCCCGCCCTCAGGCCTCTCCCTGGGCTTCCTTGTGGATCTGGCCCTGCCTGGCTCAGGGTGACTGATTAACATTGTATCCAAATCTGAGTTTCTAGGCAACTTAGAGCAAGAAAAACACATGGAATGATGGTTCAAATGCTGGAGCATTAAAGGTTCCACACACAGCCCAGTGCTCCTGAGTGTCTGGAATGGAAGTGAGAGAAATAGTCTGTGACAGCAGGAATGCTGGGATCCTAAAGGTAGCTGGATAGGATCTAACAATAATATAATGGACATTTATGCACACATCCACCCATCCATTCATCCAGTTGTTCCTCATTCATTCCACAAATCTTTTCTAAGATTTGCCATGTGCCAGACATGGTTCTAGGTTCTGGGGATTTAATAGTCAGTGGATAAAAATCCCTGCTCGTGTTGGAGAAGACAGAAAATAAATAAGTAAAGAAGTAAAATATGGGCACCTGGGTGGCTCAGTTGGTTAAGTGGCTGCCTTCGGCTCAGGTCATGATTCTGGAGTCCTGGAATCGAGTCCTGCATCTGGCTCCCTGCTCAGCAGGGAGTCTGTTTCTCTCTCTCCCTCTGCTGCTCCCCCCCATGCTCGCTCTGTCTCACCCTCATTCTCTTTCTCTCTAGTAAATTTTAAAAAATCTTAAAAATATTTTTAAAAAAAAGAAGTAAAATTTATGCTATGTTAGATGCTAAGTGCTATGGAGACAAGAAGCCAAGCTGGAGGTTAGGAGTATCAAGGAGATCGAGTTTAAGTAGGGAGGCTGAAGGAGACCTCACGCATAAGAGACATTTCAATTAAGACTGAAGGAGGTGAGGGAGGCAGGCTATGTGGATATGTGGAGGAAAAGTTTGCAGGGGAACCATACGTGCAAAGATCCTGAGGTGCGAGTATGTACAGCATGTTTGAGGAATGTCTAGAATTCTGTTTGGCCTGGAGCAAAATGAGAAGCCCTGGGGGTTAGATAACATAGGGCCTTGTTGGCCACTGAATAGATTTTGGTCCCTCTCCCTGACGGTTGTGGAAAGATACTGGAGAGTTTGGGCAGAATTAGATATGATCCTACTTACTGTTTAACTGGACTGTACTGAATATTATATGAACATTAGACCACAAAAGGGAAAGAGAGTGGATCCAGGGAGACCATTTGGAGGCCTCTGTAATAATTCAGGTGAGAGATGGTAATGGCTTGAGCCAGGGTAGTAGTAATGGAGGAAGTGAGAAGTGGTCAGAGTCTAAGATTTTGGAGGGGGGGGGGATGATTGGTGATAGATTGGATAGATAGGAGAAGATGATAGATTGGATGGGGAGTGTGAGTGAACAAGAGGAGTCAAGGATGACTCTGAGGTTTTGACAGGAGCAACCAGATGGCTGATTGATGGTGATGATGGTGATGGTGACAGTAATGAGAACAAGGTAACAACAATGACAAGTTATTGAGCACTTACTGTGCCAACCGTGTTGCTAAGTGTTACATGCATTATCCTGGGTATCCTCAGAACCACCTCTGAGTTATCTGCCGTTCCAGGTGAGGAATGTTACAGACAAGAAACAGAAGCCCAGAGGTCTTACAGCTAGTATGTGGTTGGGGTATGGGAACAATTCCGATGTACATTGTTGCTTGGGCAGAGTGGAGCCCAGTGGGTTGTGGATGGGCAGGGAGCCCTCTGTGGGAGGCAGAGAGCTCCTGCAAGTACAGCCTTCCTTGTGTCCTAAGCTCAATCTAGATAGAGCTCTTTGTCTGACTGTCATATGGTAGTCCATGAACTTCATTAGGTTGTTTCATAAAACAGAGGCCATTCTGGTGGTTTACAGCACCTGTGGCCCAGGTGTGTACCTGTGGTACATCTCTGTACCTCTGTTTCCTCATCTGCAGAATGGAGATATTAATTGATCCTATATCTTAAGATGGTCCTACATAATAAGACAAAGTGTGCAAAGCTCTGGCACAGAAGTGCCCCCAAAATATTAACCATTATGATGGCGCAGGTGGAAAACCCTTGATCTTGCCCTGACCAGGTTCTCTCTGGGAAGGGAGGGTCTTAATGGAAATGTCAGGATCCTCAGGACATCTGGTTCTTGGGGAAAGAGAGATAAGTGTGACTAACACCAAGTCATCCAACACAGGCCTGGGCCTATTGTGTGGCTCTCATGTGGGTTTTGGGGTAAGCAAATGGGACCCGGGCTCATATTAGAAGAGAAAATGGCTCTCTGAATATCTGCCAGATGTGTAGATGTGTTAATGGCTAACTGACCTAGAATCAATGTTTGCCTGGGTTTTTAGTAGATAACCCCAGGTTCCCTTTTCTGAGCAACTAGTATGAGTCAGAGGAGGGGCTGGTGGACGGGAAAGTGAGACTATAAGGACTGGAAATTAGCTCTCAGCACAGGGAGCTGGAGTCTGCCTTTCTTTAGACAGTGGTTCTCAATGGGGCACCGTTGGCCATATCTGGAGACATTTCTGGTTGTCACCACCAGAGTGCTACTGACATCTAATGGGTAGAGGTCAGGGGTGTCACTAAACATCCTATAATGCATCACACCCCCGCATACAGCAAAGAATTGTCCATCCAGCCAAAGTGTGAATAGTGCTGAGGATGAGAAACCTACTTTAGACCAAGCTCTAGATCAAATGTGGAAAAATATTCTGAGAATAATCCTCTCCCCATCGCATAGGGCCATTATAGTGTAAAGAGGTGCTCATAGGTGATAGAAACTTTGGGATGGTAATCAGTCTCTTCTAGTTCCTCAAGTGCCAGCCAACAAATTCCTCTGGCCATCGCAATGGCCTATAAGGGCCTAAAGGACTGTACCTCCTTTTGGATCTTATCTCCCACTTTTCTTCAGCATCTCAGCTTTAGCCGTCCTGGCACATTCCCACCCCAGGGCCTTTGCGCTTTCCGTTCCCTCTGACTGAATGCTCTCATCTACCAGCTGTCTGTATAGGTTGCTGTCTTCCTGCCTTTAGGTCTTTGCTGAATTGTCTCTTTCCCAGATCACCCTATATAAATTTATATAAATAAATTTCCCAGACCACCCTATGTAAATTATATAAGTTTATATAAATAAACTTCCGCTAAGTCTTGGTCTCTCTGTTGGCCTTTTTTGTTTTTCTCCATAGTGCTGTTAACCTGAAGAATGTTACCTTCTTTACTACTTGCCTCATTCATGCAGAACATTATGGGCCAAAGGAAAGCTCATTTCATTCAGCCATTCATTCAACATCTCATGTAGGCCTACCAAGCACAATGCCAGATGTTAGTAATCAAGAGGTAAATGAGATTTGGCCCCTGTCCCCCAGGGAGCCCACAAGCTTGAAAGCAGTTTCAGTATAGTGTGATAAATGCTATGAAAGGGAAGGTCCAGGGGGTTGCGTCAGCATAGAAGGGCCTGCTAGCAGTGTAGGTGGGTGTGAGTGTGGACACAGCCTCCTGACAAGGTGGCTTCATGAGCTTAAACCCCACAATCCAGGCGAGGAAGTGTAGGAAGGACACTGTGGTCAGAGGGAATTTTAAGTGTAAATGCCCTGGGGCTTGAACCAGTTTGACCTGTCTGGCAACCACAAATTACTCCGGAGGAGCTAGAACGTAGCTCTCACGTGAAGTGGGGATTCTGTAGCCATGTTAAGGAGTTTGGAGTCTTAGAGAATCACTGAGGGTTTTTAATCAGGAGGTGACCCAATCAGACTTGCATTTTAGAAAAAAGAAATTTCTGGGTGTGCTCTAGGGATAGCTTTGGAGGAGATGGACAGATGCTCTAGAGGGCTGGTGTCGTGTTTGGGGTGGGGAACCCTGGCTGGAATGAAGGCAGTGGCAAGGGGCTGGGAATACTGGAGATTGCAGAGGGCTTTAGGAGTGGTTTCAATAGGGCTTAGTGACGAGTTAGATGGGAGAATAGAGAGGAGTCAAGAATGACCTTGAGATTTCTGATTTTGACATTGGGTAGAGAGAGGTGCTGTCAGTTAAGGCAGGGAGAGAAAGCAAGTTATAGGGAGCAAATAAAAAATTCAGAGTTCTTATTTTGAGCACATGTGGCATTTGAGACACGTGAGGAACACGCAAGAAGAAGTCCCACCGACCATTGGCTCTTGAGCCTGGAGTCCTCAGAGAACTAAGAACGTAGACAGCCGCTAAAGATTTGAGAGTTACTATACAGTGTGTCCCTGGGACAATACTGGAAAAATCCTTTTTGTAAGGAGCCTGTTTATTCCCAGGAAAAAAGAAAATTTATAATGCTTTCTCCAAGTGATTAGTTTTTCCAAAGGTCACTTTGGAAGGCCTGCCTGTTTTTTGAGAACTCATTTTGATTAAACCGTATATTGGAAGGAATCAGATACTCAAATGTAATGAGCCTGAGTGTCTCTTTTAGATAATAAAATCTCTGCTGTTGTTTACTGCTTTGAAATACCGGCTAGTGGGAATGCTTCAAGTTTCAAGTATTCAAATTGGTTTTCATTTAATGTCATTAAAGAATGTAAAATTGATTGGTTCTCTCTGTAGCACTAGATTCAGTGTCAATCCCCAAGTTATGTCAGTTAAAGCTGCAAAGAGCCATGGGCTCCCCCTTCTGCCCTGATTAAAACAGTCATGGGGCATGAGAATGCAAACAGGACAGGTTCCTCCGTCTCATCCACCTGCTGCATCATTTTTGGAGGGTAAATGTGTGTGTTGACATGTGCCTTGTGTCATGCACAGTGTGTGGCTCTAGTTCCTTCAACATCGAGGGGCCAGGATCAGAGATTAGGACTGCAGCAAAAAAGAGAAGACGGATGTCTTCTTCTTGGATCTCTGACCTGCTCTAACCATTAGCTTACAATTCTGCAGCAGGCAGAGGAGACCTGCAGGTTCTCAGTTCTTCCAGGGAGGGAACCATGAAACAGATGTGTGGGTGGTGGTCCATGTCCTGGGGTGGATAAAGGATGTGGGGAATCAGCTCTAGGAGTCAGTCAGCAAACCGGAAAGGCCTGCCCCGCTCACAGGCTTGTGTAAAGAAAATGGTCCAAACCAGATCACCTCTACAGGGTCTTGTTCCATAGGCTTGAAGTAAAATCCAGTGTGCACCCAGGCACAATGAAAGATACCATTAACAGCCTGGGCTACATAGAGGTCAGAAGCTTGGAACTGCTGGGATGAAATTTTATGCATCAGGCATACTCTGTGTGGGATGGAAACAAAAATGACCCAGTCAGATTTTCCCTTCTGGGAACCATCAAGGTTAAGGGCACAAAAAGAATATTTTTGTTCCATGTTGCTATAAAGTGGCTACATAAGCCAGCTGAGGCGGCTTTGGGACCCAGGACAACCGAGTTTCTGAGAATGTTGCATACCCAAACTCCCCCACTAACATGACACCACTCAGAGAGATTGTACCAATTAAGAAGGGACTAGAGGCCTGAATTTCAGATGGGGGATACACACTCAAATGCTACAGGGGTGAGGCCGGGTCTATAACTGTGGGGTTGGCTTGGTAGGGATGTGGCAAACTGACTGGCATGTTTTCTGATGAAAAGGAAAAATCATTACTCAGTTCCAGCTATTTGTCACTTTGCAAGAATGTGGGCCTGTGCCTCTAGATCTTCTGTTTCTTCAAGAGCAGATGTAAATTCAACTTTAATTGTGAAATGTCTCAATTTTTAAAACACTGTATGGCCCAAACGTAATCCCCGTCCTGGGCGTCTTCAGTCCATGAGCTGCCTATTACATCCTTGATTTCAGGGTTATGGGAAAGAGGAGGAGCCATAAAGACCTGAGAAGTGAGCCAGAGAGATCAAAGGGAACCAGAAGACAGTGGGCTCATGGGCACCAAAGGGCAGAGGTTGTCAGGTTAGGGCTCCAAAGTGGGCAAGGAAGGCGAGGACTGACAAGTTCCTATTGGCTATGGGAACCAGGTGTCCTTGGAACATTAACCTGAGCAAACAGTCCATAAGTCAGCCCCAGGCATGAAATTGTTGACTCTGCTGCCCAGAAGAGAAAGCTGTTCCTGGTGGTTTAGTGTCAGGAAGAATTTATACTATCTGGCTGCCTATCAGCCGGCCCAGCTTCAGGTTGTGTTTGAATCAAAGGCTGTTTCAAGGCTCCGGTAAAGTGCAGTGTGATTAAGGCAGCCATTGACTGCATATGCCTAGTCTACATTTGAGCATATGAGATAATTCTTTTTTTTTTTTTTTAAAGATTTTATTTATTTGACAGAGAGATCACAAGTAGGCAGAGAGGCAGGCAGAGAGAGAGGAGGAAGCAAGCTCCCCGCTGAGCAGAGAGCCCGATGCGGGGCTCGATCCCAGGACCCTGAGATCATGACCTGAGCCGAAGGCAGAGGCTTTAACCCACTGAGCCACCCAGGCACCCCGGGATAATTCTTGGATTTAAGTCATCATTAGCCAATTCCTTATTCCTTGAAGCTGAACCCAGTCCTGCCTGACAGAAAGTTGATGATCTGTCTTGTGCCCCAGGATCAAGGACTCATTTACTGATTATCTCCCATGTGCCAGATCCTATGTAAGCACTCTCAGTCAATCCCTACAATGATTCTACCATTTTTGTTAATTCCCACTCTACAGATGAAGGTGAGACACAGAAATGTACCCAAGGTCACCTATCTGGTCATGGCAGTATTGGGTTTCATGACCAGGTTGGCCTGACTCCCAAACCCATGTACTTTACCCCAAACCTTGATGTCACTTACAGACAAAAGTGTGTGGGTGACTCAAGCTAAAATAGAACAAAACAAAACTTTAGGATTTTCCAGTGCTTGGCATATCGTCGTTGATAATTACTGATGTCAGCAACAATAGCTTCCAGAGTGCTCATTCCACTACTCTGGCCGAAGACCGCCCATCTCTGGGCATCACTGGGAGGCCAAATAACGAAGATTTCTCTCACTTCAAGCCAAACTTCAAGGTTCAAGATGCATTTGCATTGATCGGGAGACCCATGTGTATTCCACGATGCAAGGATGCGGGAGCCAGGATCAAGGAGGCTGCTCAGCTGGTTTGCAACCAGAACCATCATTTTGGAGGACACGTCCAAACTGTCACTTCTCCACGGGGCACCCAGTGTATACCATTTGGACACTTCTAATGGCATGAGTATTATTGTAAAGAGTTTCTTCTGCTTTGTGACACTCCTTACTTCAACCACAAAGTCTTTGAGAACAGAAACCAAGACCCGTTTTCTGTGGGGTCCACAGAAAGGGCCCACCCAAGGCCTGACACTGAGTAGAGCTGAGTAAAAGTGGGGTATATCAGAATGCAATAACAGTTTCTGCCTAATGAATGCTCACTCGGCACTAATGACATATTTGAGCCCATTCTCATCACCACAACTTGCAAGGGAAAAATCATTAATGCTTTTGTGCAGAGGAGGAATCTAATAATGATGATAAGAGAATGACAGCCAATATATTCTAAAGGTCTTATTATGCACCAGGTACTGTGCTAAGCACCCTAGGAATTATATCCTATTATTAAATTCCCTATTTCACAGCCAAGTAAAGAGAGGCTCAGAGTAATCAAGGTCACCTGCTCAAGGTCATCTGGCCAATAAGTGGCCTGCATCTGAGCCCAGCATCTGAGCCTAGGATTGTGAACCTCTAAAGCTGAACTTCATTCCAGGACATGCATGGGTCAGACTGAAGAAAAAAGGAAGCCTGGGAGGGGTCAGGGCAAACTGACAGAAGGGAGAAAAGGCTACACCAGAGCAGCAGCCACAAAGAGGGGAAGAAAGGCTGCACGGAAAAGGGCAGAAACCAAAAAGGAGCAGCACCCACCCTGCAGTTCCCTGTCCAGGTCTGGAACCTCAGGTCCTGCCTGGCCTCCAGGAACCTGCGTGCTAGTCAAGCCAGGTAAATTCTGGAAGCAGGCTTTGGGGATGGACACAGAGCCAGACACTTCCCAGGAAAGGCTGTGAGGGATTCTGGAATCCAGTGTTCACATCTACTTTCTGCACCCATGCAATCCTTGCAGGTGGGAAGTGGTGTAGCACAGGGTCCGCAGGCCCCACTTGTGAGCTGTGTGACTTTGGGCAAATTGCTTGGCCTCTGAGCTTCTGTCTCCTCAGCTATAAAATAGGGAGAAAAATGGTGCCACCACACTGGCTTGTTGTAAGGATTAACTGACTTAACATGTAGTGGGGCACTCAGGACAATGCCGAGCACACAGTAAGTGCTGACCATGTGAAAGCCAGTATGAAAATCCCTTCTACCCTGCCCCAAGGCACAGGTCTGTGCTCAGTGCCTGAGGAAAAGAAGAGATGTCTGCCAATGTAAACAACAACAGTCCAAAGGATAAAAGTGGACAGGCAGAGTTCAGATAAAGGTGATGGTTGGGAAATATTTGCTCAAGAGCTTGCCCCTAACTGCTACCATTTATTGTTCTCTGGTTGCATTCCAGCTACTTGACATATTATCTCATTTAATCTTTACAACAATCCAGTATGGCTGTGATGCTCATGCTCATTTTACAGAGGGGAAAGTTGAGTTTCAGAATATAAAGATACCTAAAAGGAAAGCTTGACTTTTTACCTTCAGTGAGACTGAGGAGCAACATATAATAAATCAAGACTAAAGTGGCAGTGTATTGTCTTGTAAATTGCTTAACCTCCCTGGACCTTAGTGTTCTCATCTAGAAATTGAGAATGGGAGTATATACATATTAAGTATGTTAATAATATGTGTTCTTGTGTGTTTAACAATATATAAAACTCTTCTGGCTGCCGGGAGCAAGGAGGCAGATCTCACCCACCCATCACCCACCACTGAGGAGTGGGGGACACTCACGAAAAAGCACCATGAGGAAGCGGGTCTGGTTCAGCATCTGGGTCAGGCCAGCAGGTGTTAGCACTAGCAGGTTGCCTTCCTCCACGATATGCATGGGCTGGGATATGTTGATGCTGGCTTCCTTGATGTCCTCCTCTGGCAAGCCCCGGACAGTGGAGATGCAAAAGGCCACTAGCAACAGGGACATCCATAGCAGCTTCATGGCTATCCTTCAGGAGCACAGAGAGGAACAAGAGCCCTTATCAGCATAGGTGGCAGGGCACCATGTCATCACTTCTTCCCCGAGACCTTCCCTGCCTACCCAGTTTATGCATGGAGAACATGGCCTGAGCATGGCCCACTCCCTCCCTAGTAGTGCCTGCAGCTTGGCAAGGCACTGGAAGAGAGACAAAGTGTCAGCTTAAGCTCACTCCCTGTGTAAACTGCATAGGGATAGCTCAGAGCAACAGGGCTCTACTCAGAGCAGTAAGAATCCAAATTGCACACCAGCCACTTGAGCCCACTGGCTCCCCAGACAACAGGTGAGACTTTTGGAGAGATGAGTCCCACTCCAGAGTCCTAGGGTAAGCCTCTGAGCCTCAGAGATAACTGGTCCAGTTCCCCATCATGGCCTCTACTTCATGCTCCTCCAGCCCCCTACTTGAATGCCCCCTTATGGTGGGAAGCTCACTACTTCACTTCCTATTCATACACCCCATTTGATATTTGAACAAGTTTTCTCAACTGTTGATATTTCTTTTAAAAGTCATAACTATAAATCACACTTGTAAAAATTCCAAGTAATACAATGAAAATATGTTAAGTAGAAAGTAAAATCTCTCATAATCTCAACTCTGAGAAACCTATTAACAGTTTGAAATGAATTCCTACACATGTTGAAAATTCCAAAATAAATGCACATTTGAATGTACGATTTTAAATATAAATGGAGTCAGCTAATGCATATTGGTCAGCATTCTGTTTTTCTTAATAATATGAAATATATCCTATATATGTGAAATATATCCTATATGTATGTCTTATAAAAGTATAAAAGTACATTTTAGATCTATGACATGATTTATGTTCCTAATTCTTTACTTTTTATTTTATTTTATTTACAATTTTTAACTGTTAGAATGGTCTGGATCAGAAGCTTCCTTTCTGACTTTTCGTAATTATGTCTTCTCTAACAATTTAGAGCATAGAATCACCTCCTCAGATCTTTGTAAATACTCCTCAATCATAGAGCTGTTTCTCCACGTAACATAGACTGTATGAGTGTCTTAAATAAGAAGACCTATAGCAGTATATTCTAGGTCACACCTTCATATTAAATTTATGAAGATCTTCATTTCTTTGTTGACTGCTGTAGCCTAGCACCGGGCATTGTAGTAGGAAAATGAACAAGTGGCATGAATAAATATGTGAATGAATGAACAAACACTTGATAATTGCCTGGGAAATTGTTTGTCAAACTATCTGAAGGTTTTTAAAAAATAGATCTAGGGGCGCCTGGGTGGCTCAGTGGGTTAAAGCCTCTGCCTTCGGCTCAGGTCATGATCCCAGGGTCCTGGGATCAAGCCCCGCATCGGGCTCTCTGCTCAGCGGGGAGCCTGCTTCCTCCTCTCTCTCTGCCTGTCTCCCTACCTACTTGTGATCTCTATCTGTCAAATGAATAAATAAAAAAATCTTAAAAAAAAATAGATCTAATGTAATTTTTTGGCCTAAAATATAGAGAATTGTGGCCAGCTCTAACGCTAAATTTTGTAAGTACCTATAGCTTAACATTCTTGTCATGTGCCAGACACTGTTCTAGTGCTTTCCACACTGTCGTATCTCTTATGACAACCCTAGGAGGTAAGGATAGTACTATTGTAATCCTCTTTTAATGAGTATAAAATAAGGTACAGAAAGGTTAAATAATTTGCCCAAGATCACACAGTTAGTAGGTATAGAGGCCATATCTGTTTATTTATTTACTATTGTTTAAAAAGGGGAGGGTGAGTGCTGTGAAGTATGTAAGCCTGACAATTCACAGACCTGTACTCCTGGGGCTAATAATATATTATATGTTAATAAAAAACTTAAAAAAAAAGAAATTCTTTATTTAAATTCAATTTAGTTAACATATACTGTATTATTAATTTCAGGGGTAGAATTTAGTGATTCATCATCTGCATATAACACCCAGTGCTCATTGCATCAAGTGCCCTCCATAATGCCCATCACCCAGTAATCCCATCCTCCCCATCCACCTCCTCTCCAGCAACCCTCCGTTTATTTCCTCGAGCTCAGTGTCTCCTATGGTTTGCCTCCCTCTCCCATTTTTCCCCCCTTCCCTTCCTCTATGTTCATATGTTTTTTTCTTAAGTTCCACATATGAGTGAAATCGTATCTTTCTCTGACTTATTTTGCTCAGCATAATGCCCTCCAGTTCTATCTGCATTGTTGCAAATGGCAAAATTTCATTCTTTTTGATGGCTGAGTAGTATTCCAGTTTATATCTATCTATCTATCTATCTATCTATATAGATATAGATATAGGTACACACACACACACACACACACACATATACACACACACACAGTGTTCCATTATACATACACACACACACCACATCTTCTTTATCCATTCATCTGTTATGGACATCTGAGCTCTTTCCATATCTTGGCTATTGTGGACATTGCTGCTATAAACATTGGGGTGCAGGTGCCCCTTGAGGCCACTTTTAGGCAGACAGCCTTGAGCAATGGAATATAGACAGAGCCCATAGCGACCCCCTGGCTGAATACAGACAGGCCCATTAAACGACCCACCTCAAAATATCCATAGGCCCTAACTAATCAATGGGCTCCTTACAACCAGACACAGTTACCAAACAAGAGGGAATTCCACGTCGCCATAACTCCTCATATTTCCTCTTTATTTTTTATTTTTTTATTTTTAAAGATTTTATTTATTTATTTGACAGAGATCACAAGTAGGCAGAGAGAGAGGAGGGGAAGCAGGCTCCCTGCTGAGCAGAGAGCCCAGATGTAGGGCTCGATCCCAGGACCCTGGGATCATGACCTGAGCCGAAGGCAGAGGCTTTAACCCACTGAGCCACCCAGGCACCTCTCATATTTCCTCTTTAAAAACAGCCCCCACCCACTGCTTCCTTGCAGACAGCCTCTTCTCTGCTGTCCTGCCCACTGCTCCCTTACAGTGGTGTATTCAGTAAATTTCTGTCTGCTTTGTTCTGCCTCAGCTGAGTCCTTTCAACCCCTGTGCCACCAGCTTCCACCCCATCGTCACCCCACATTTGGGGGCAGGCGGTCTAGCTACAGATCCATGCCCTAACCACAGTGATATCCTGCCTCTCTGTGGCCCCTTGGTGGCACAGTAGGTTAAGTATCTGACTCTTGGTTTTAGCTCAGGTCATGATCTCATGGGTCATGAGACTGAGTTCCGCATGGGGCCCTAAGCTCAGCACAGAGTCTGCTTGTCCCTCTCTTTTCCCCTCTCCATCTCCCCTCCCACATGTGTGTGCCCTCTAAAATAAATAAATAAAATCTTTTTTTAAAAAAATGGATGCTGTGAACAATATTTTGAGATGTTAACAGAGGCTCCCCACCCTGATACCCTTTACCTTCCATCATTGCAGGGCTGAGCTTGCAACAGAGAACAGAATCAGATTTTTGATTTGGATTTGTAAAACCGGCTTTTGAAACTCATAGCAGGAATCAGGCACTTACTTGCAAGCCAGGGCTCGAGTTACAGAAATGGATTGTGGGGTTTTTTTTGTTTTTGTTTTGAAAGAAAGAGGTTTTGAGTCCCCCATGGTTTATGCTCTGAATGAAGCGTTTTTTTTCAGGAACTGAGGACAAGAGATCAAATGCTGTAACAAAAGATGCTCAATTGCTCTTATTTTATTGCTCAGGAAATTCCAATTGTTTTGAGAGCTGTGAGCCAGGAATTATGGATGAAGACCAAATCTAGATGAGAAATGTATTTGGTCATCTGAATGCCCAAATATATATTCCTTACATTAAAACAAAAAAAGAGAAAAAGTCCCAAATTGAATAATTTGAGCCCCTCCCCTTGCCAGTGGCAAACAAGACTCAGTTATAGTTTCAGCTTATCCCAGGAATATAACCTTCCAAAAGCCAACCTGAAATTTCTTGTTTAGCAGTGGTAAGATAATCTGCATGATGAAAAAAACCCAAAAGACAAACAAAATCTCTGCCTTTCCCTTCTCCCACAAAACAAGATGTTCTTGCCTGAGAAAATCCTTTCTTTTGCTAATAACATCTTCCCACCCCCTCCTGCCTATAACCATCTTTCATTTTGTACAACCCCTAGGGGCATCTCTCTACTGGCTGGATAGGATGCTACCCAATTCATGAATTGGTTAATAAAGCCAATTAGATTTTTAAATTTACTGGGTTGAATTTTGTTTTCTAACACTTAAAAATTGAAGTATCACAGGGGCCCTACCCTGTTTCTCCTCTGCACTGAAACCCCGGCTTCAACTCTCCGCTGACCATTGCAGACCTAGTAACATGCCAGCCCATAATGCTAGGTACATATCACCATGTATTAAGCTAGTATTTGAGCTTTACACATACCTTCTTGTTAATCATCACAGCATGTCTATGAAATAGGTGATGTGGGAAGCAAAGGCAAAAGAAAAATTTCTTTACTACTTGTAGTCCATTCATTAACAAGGTCTTGAAACAGTGACATTCCTCTAGGAACTCAGCTGCCTTGGTGTTAATATTTTGCGAAGGACAAAAGGCAATCTTAGCCCAATCCCAGGGTGCTGTCGAGTCTAATTTAATATACAGAAATTCCTTTGGAAGCGTCTTTTATCTCTGCCCCCCAAGATATGTGTTGAAAATCCTCCTCCAAGCATATGACTCACCGGTGAACATCTGAAGGGTCTCGTGACTAAGGTTTTACTAGATAGTAATAAGTGATCTTTTCCTAACAGTAGCTAGCCTCCTCAAGGTCCTGGAAACCTTGCTTCCAAAATTCGTTTGACACTTAAGCTATCCCTAACCTTCTCCCAGCTTGAAAATATATAATTGATCATTCCTCATGACCCCAGGGCAGCTCGTTTCTGCCGATGGGTTCTGTCCCCATGCTATAATAAAACCACCTTTTTGCACCAAAGACGTCATAAGAATTCCTTCTTGGCTCTTGGCTCCAAACCTCATTTCCTGTATCAGTAAGTAAAATTATGATGCCCCCTTCATGAAGGTGGAGATTCTTACAAGACCACCCAGCAGGCAGATGGAAGGAACACATGGGCTCAGGTACATCTAAGCCCAAAGTCTGTGGTCTAAACCAGAGTTCAGCAAACTGGCCTATGGCCTGTTCTTGTAAATACGGTATTACTGGATCACAGCCATGCCCATTCTTTTGCTATTGTTTGGCTGCTTTTATTACAATGGCCAAGTTAAATAGTTGCAACAGAGATGATATGCAGGCCAGCAATGCCAAAAATATTTATTATCTGGCACTTTCCTGAAAAAGTTTGCAAACCTTGGGTCTAAGTCACCATACCACACTGCCCACATGCCCTCACCTTGCACTCACCCCTCAGATCTTGGACTCCTTCAAATTTGTGAGTTTACTATCAGAGCTTAGTGTCTCCATCTGTAGACTGGGTGAATAATGCCTGCCTCTCAGGGTAGTTGCAAGGATATGATCAAGAACTTGTGCTCCACTAGCTCTTCTTGTCCCGGGATACACATTATCTCACTGGGAGCTTAAAAAAGCTTAAAAAACAGTACTGATGCCAGGCCTCAAGCAGACCAGTTAATTCAGAATCACTCAGGGTGCAGCCCAGTTATCTATATGTTTTAAAAGCTCCCCAAATGGTTTTTTTTAAACTTTCTTTTGGAAAAAATATTGTATGCAAAAATAGAGAAAACGGTTAATGCGCCCCAACATACCTGTCACTCAACTTGGGTTACTGTCACCTCCAGTCTGTCTTAGTTGCATCACTCCCTGTCCTGGACTATTTGAAAGCCAGTCCATGTGTTACATTAGTTCATCCATAAATAATTCACTATGAATCTCTAAAAGATAGAGTTTGTTTTTTAAAAGATAACCGCCATACCATTGTCTTACTTAACAGGATGAATGATAGCTTTTTTTTCTTTTTTTTTAAGATTTTGCTTATTTATTTGGCAGACAGAGATCATGAGTAGGCAGAGGGGCAGGCAGAGAGAGACGGGGGCGGGGAGGGGAAGCGGCTCCCCGCTGAGCAGAGAGCCCAATGTGGGGCTCGATCCCAGGACCCTGGGATCATGACCTGAGCTGAAAGCAGAGGCTTTAACCCACTGAGCCACCCAGGCACCCTGAATGATAGTTTCTTATCAAATATCCAGATAATGTGAGAATTACCCTAGTTATCTCATAATTTAAAGTTTATTTGAATTGGGATCCATATGAGATCCATGTGTTGTCGTTGACAGCCCCAGGTAGTTCTGTCTTGTAGTCTGTAGGTTGGGAACCACACAGTCAAATAAATCAACCCAGGTGAGTCATCCAGCTAGAGTAGACAGTAAGTCATCTAAGGGTAAGCCAGGCCAGTCACGGCTACTGTTGGGTCCCCATCCCATTCTCCTCTCACAGGCTTTTGACAAGAGTATTCCCTCATACAGATGGCCAATAGACATATGAAAAGGGGTTCAAAACTGCTCATCGTTAGGGAAATACAAATCAAAACCACAATGAGATATCACCTCTCTCCTGTCAGAATGGTTAGAATCAAAAAGACAAGAAACAACAGATGTTGGTGAGGATGTGGAGCAAAAAGAACCCTTGTGCACTGTTGGTGGGAATGTGCACTGGTGCAGCCACTGTGGAAAACAATATGGAGTTTTCTTAAGGAGTTAAAACTGGAATCACTGTATGATCCAATAATTCCACTACTGGGTATTTACCCAAAGAAAACAAAAACTATAATTTGAAAAGATAATGCACCCCTGTGTTTACTGCAGCATTATTTACAATGCAAGATCTGAAATCCACACAAATGTCCATCCATAGATGAATGGATAACGATGATGTGGTACACACATACACACACACACACACACAAACAATGGAATATTAGCCACAAAAAAGAATGAAATCTTGCCATTTGCGACAAAATGGATGGAGCTGGAGGGTATCATGCTAAGTGAAATAAGTCAAAAACAAAGACAAATACCACAGGATTTCACTCATACATGCAATTTAAGAGCCAAAACAAATGAATAAAAAAGAAAAGATAAACAAAAACAGACTCTTAAATACAGAGAATAAACAGATGGTTCCCAGAAGGGAGGTTGGTGGGGGGGATGAGTGAAACAGGTGATGGGGATTTAAGAGTATCCTTATCCTGATGAGCACTGAGTAATGTGTAGAAATGTTAAATCATATTGTACACCAGAAACTAATACAATACTGTATGTTAATTATACTTAAATAAAAATAATATATAAATAAAAAAACTGAAGAATACTTATAAAAAAACAAACAGGGATGCCTGGGTGGCTCAGTTGGTTAAGCATCTGCCTTTGGCTCAGGTCATGATCCCAGGGTCCTGGGATCGAGTCCCATAGTGGGCTCCCTCCTCAACAGGAAGCCTGCTTCTCCCTCTGCCTGCTGCTGCCCCCGCCTGTGCTCGCTCTCTCTCTCAATCTCTCTGACAAATAAATAAAAATCTTTAAACAAAGAAACAAACAAAAAGAGTATTCTCAGTGGTTCCTGATCAGTTCATGGAGATGGGGCAGTGGGAGGCCCCAAGGAGGTAACAGGTTTCCTGCTAACCTGGGCAGATTTGAGTACAAGCCTAGAAGGCCTCCAGTGATAGAGCCTCACAAAGAGACCAAGCCCCCAGCTGGTGGGGAAATCCCTCCATGTGGACCCTGGTTGACAACTCCTATTCATTCACTCATTCGTTCGTTCATTCATTCATTCATTCATATATATAACAAGGTCAAATATATCTTGAGGTCTTAATAAATACATGCTAAGTACCATGCCAGGTACTGGAGATAGAAAAGTAAACAAAATAGACAACACCCCTTGTGTTCATGGAGCTCACACTCTACAAGAGGGGAACATAGCGAATGAGATAAAGAAATAGAATATATTAGATATGTCAGATGCTGATGAGTGCTAAGGAGAAAAAGTCCATCAGGAAAGATTTGAAAGTGAGAAGGTGAAAGGGGCCACGTTGACATTTTAAATAGGGCGACCATAAGCAGCATCACTCAGAATTTGCTGTTTGACTTGTTAAAAACAAGACGACAGGCCCCAAATGGAGTTGCTTGTGGTGAGTTCCATGTCACCTGAGACTTAACTTAATTACAGTCTTTGGCTCTCCAGAAATGGAATATTAAACCACTCAGTCAGGAGTCACCTGATCGGCACTAGCTAGATCATCTGCCACCCCATAAAGGAAAGCGACCTTATAATTACTGTAAGGGCCTACTTAGCCAGAGCGAGCCATTTTGTTGTTTATGCAGTAAACTTAGATTGAACCTGCCCCTTCCCCCAAGAGGAAAGCGCTTAGAAACAGAACTGGTGAAATAGCCCCCGATAACGGAGTCCAGATACAAGGACGTGTCCAGCCAGGTGGAAACATCCAATCAAGGGAAAGCGCACGTATTACCTCCCTACCCGCCAAGGACGTGTTCGGCCAGGTGGAGACATCCAATTAGGAAAGCACCTCCCTAACCACCCAAAAATGTGGGCCCTGCCTTTTGGGCGCCAATTCTGACCAGAGTGATAGGCTAGTTCGAATAACTACTATAGGGTGAATTGTAATTCAGTTGGCCACCTGTGTGTGGCCAGGCTCAACGACATGGCCTTTACTCTATAAAAGTTAGTCTGTGAGGCTGGGAGGGGTCGCCTCTTTGCAAGAGACTGCCCTGGCCGGTCAGTTTGATTCTCGATGCCTGGCGCGAAATAAAGCCCTGCTTAACTTTCGCTTTGTATCAGTCTTGTCCTTTTGTCTCCGGACCCTTTCAATTACCAAGGAGACTTTTTGTCTGGTGTAACTTCCTTGTTCCTGCTCCCTTCAGCCTATAGAAGTCTTTAGTTTTGTACAGCTCCTCGGAGCTCCTTTCTGTCTGCTAGATGGGATGCTGCCTGATTCATAAGTCATTGAACAAAGCCAATAAGGTCTTTAAAATTTATTTTGTTCAACACACTGAAGGGAGCAAAGAAATGAACTATATGTATTTCCGGGAAAAGGGTGGGAGGGGGCAGGTTCTTTCTCTTTCTCCCAGCTTCCCCCCCCGCCCACCCCTTTGCACACACGGCCCCTTGCTCTCTCTCCCGAGACCATCTCTGGCCACAAATCAGCTCATCACGGGGATCCCCCTCAAACTCTGAACCCCATTCTGGTTCCAACCTCTGTCACTGTGCCCTCAGCCCCACCTGGACCCCTGCCCCTGCCCAGGAACCCAGCCTCTCCCTGCACCCACCCCTCTGGCCTGACAACACTGGTGGCTCCTCTGTGTCCCTCTAGGAAGCTCTCAGCCCCAGCCACACACATTCCAAGCCTAGTTCTGGCATCTCTAACCAACCCCCCACATGCAGAGGAGTGCCATGATAGGAAACGTTTATGATTAAGAATAAGTAATAACAGTAGCTAATACAGAGAGGCTTTGCTACCAGCTGCCAGTGCTCTGAGCACTGAATGTCCCTTGTCTCCACCACCAACAACCCCCTGTCCCAGCCACCATTGTCTCTGGTCTGATTAGAGCAGTGGCCTCTTCTCTGCTTATGCTTTTTGCCTTCCCCCAATCCATTCCTCACACAGAATTTAGAGATTTCCTTCTAAAACATTGCTGAGATCACACCGCTCTCTGATGGAAGCATCCAGGGGCCTGCCCTCACATGCCATCCGGTGGCGTGCCTGCACCCTGTCATCCTCACCCTCTGACCTCAGCGCTCTTCTTTCCCTCCCACTCACAGCGTGTCAGCCATGCTGGTTCCTTCCCTTTCTTAGGCACACTCTGCCTGGGACCTTTGCTTCTGCCTGGAACACCCTTCCCCTGATCTGCAGCCCTTTTTGGTCATTCAGGTCCCAGCACAAATACCAGTCCCTCCAAGAAAGGGTCCTCCCATGTGGCTCTGTCTCCCTACTACCAACTCTGCCTCTACCGCTCTTGGCCACATTACCCCTCTTTGTTCCAAATCTGGTTTTATTCTTTCTGAGAAGTTATTGTTTGTGTTTCTAAACTTCTTGATGTAAGTGCCTTTGTTCACAGCTGTTTCCCCACCTCCTAGAACAGTGCCTGTCCAGATCTGGAGCTCAGTGAATGTTTTTGAATTAATGAACGAACAAATGACCTAATTTAATTCTCACACAAACCCTAGGGTCAATTTCAGTGATTCTCAACCATGACGCACATTAGGATCTCTTGGGGAAACAAAAAAATACTGATGCTCAAACCCAAACATACTAGGTTCTAATTTCATTGATATCTATGGTTTCATCTTTCTTTTTTAAAGCCTCTTAGGTAATACTAACATGTAGCCATCTACACAGTAAACCACACTGAATTTGTAACCACCTTGGCAGAAGCAAGGCAGCCCAGGAAGGCCCTGTGGTCAGAATTGCCATGTTCACTCAAGCCCATACCTGTAGGAAGCCTGGTTATACTCGGGCCTGCTGGGGACTTGAGGAGGAAAGTCAGGTCGTGGCCTAAAGAGCAGGCTCCTAGCTTCCCTTTGCAACACAGAAGGACCCGCAGGCTGCTGAGTGTTCTGAAGAAATCCAGAGGCAGAAATGAAGTCCCTCCTTACTGGGCACACAGGGACTGCAGCAGACTGAACCACAGAGTTCCAAGTTCTGGGATTCTCCAGGGTGGCTCTGGAGAAGAATGGCCATTGTTGGGTAAGAAGGCCCTGACCTGCCTGTGCCAAAGGTACAGTGGTGGGGCTGGAGGTCACAGGAGCGCCAGAAACAAATCACAGCCTGGGATGCTGGGAGGGGCATGGTAGGGTGGGCTCTGAACTCAGTGCCTAAACATTAGAATTTGAGTCCCAGCTCTGTCCCTAATGAGCTGTGTGGCCTTGGCCACGTCACTCACCCTTCCTGAGTCGCTTTTTCACATGTAAAATGGTACAGCTCACAGGGCTGTTGAAAGGATTAGCCCAGCTGACATGAGCCAAGTGAGCTACAGGGTACCCAGAGAGCAGAAAGCTGGCCCTTGTCCCACCTCCTAGTCTCTATCCCACTCCCTGTTGCAACCACACTGGCCTTCTTGTCCTTCTTCCAGTATGACTGTCACATTTTCATCTTAGGGATAATTGTGGTTTCTTCTGCTGCCAGCTCTAAACCTGGATGTATTCAGGTTCACTCTCTTAATCTACAAATATCATTTTGCTCAAATACCACTTTCTCAGCCTGGGTCTTTCTTATTCCTTTGTTTAAAACCATTAACTTGTCCAGCTCACTCTTGGGTACTTTCTGTCTCTTTCTAGGCTTTGTTTTTCTTCACAGGACTAATCACCTTCTAAGTTCCATATAATTTACTTTGCCTAGCAGGTAACAGGTGCTCCAAAATGTTTGTTGAATGACAAAAGAAAAGACAGTTATCGTTATTATTAGCATCATCATTTTTGTCAATTTGTAGCCCCCAGTTCTGTGCTGCCTGATTCTTACCAAATACTGATGGACAACAGTGATATTGAGATCAGGCTGCCTGAAGAGCAGGTCATCTGTCCATCCACCTCCCTGAGAGTAGAGATCGTATCTTTAGTTCTGGCTGCAGATTTGCAGATGAGAACGTTTGTCTGGGACCCAGCAGGAGTCTGGGCATTGAGGGGAAATGGAATTTGAAGGCCAAAGAGATGATTTTTTGTGGCTACACTTGGTGGGGAGGGAGAGGAGCTGCCTCCATAGAAATGGGCCACCTGGACCTGGCCAGGAAAGGAGCCAGAGCTACAAGGGGAACAAAACACAGTGCAGGACCAACACCCAGTGTGATGCTAACTAGAGGCAGCTGATGCATAAGCATCCTCTCTTCCATTGGAGGGACTTTGAGCCACTTCCAGGGATAGCTAAGGAAGGTGCTCTGAACAGTAAGTGAGCCTGAAGCTCCCACAGATCCTGGAGACTAAGAGCTTACACTACCTTGGATGTGATTCTGGGAAAAAGCAAAAAAATAAATTTTGTGTCTAGAATGCTGAAGGTCAGTTTTTACCTGCTACACACAGCAATGTCTGGCAGATAAAAAATGTTCACTAACTGTTAGTTCTTCTTTACTCTTCACTGGCTCAATAAATATTTACTGAACTCTTACAACGTGGCAGGGCACTGTCATGAGGATACAGCTATGCCGAAAATCTAAAATCTCTGTCGTTGTGGAGTTTATATTCTAGTGTATGTGTGTGACAGGGGACAGATGACACAGTGAGTAAACAGAAAATATTGAACAACAAGTATGAGAGGTGATGGTTGTATTAATTAAACTTAACTGTGTAATGTACATGTTGTATACCTTAAACATGTGGAATTTTATCTGTCAGTCATACCACAGTAAAACTGGAAAAAAATAAAAAAAAATTTTTTTTAAAATGCATTGAATGTTAGAAAGTCATAAATGCCAAGGAGGAAAACCAAGGAGAGAAGGGAGAGTGGGAAGTGTCAAATAGGAGAAGGTTCTAGTTGGGGGTTGGGCTGTGGCTCAAGGCACACTGAGCAGGGCCTTATGTGTGAATGGTGAGGCGGTGAACCGTGTGGAAGGAATATCCTGGCAGCAAAGTCTCGAAGCAGCACTGGCTGGAGCCAGCTCACGGGGGCATACCAGGGACCATTAATAATTCTTGTTAAATCTTTGGTTGCTTGAAATTGGCTGTGCCACCATGGCAATATTTAACCGCAGATATTGGCAAACACTGCAAGATAGGATCTTTTTTGCTGTTGTTCCCAGAGATTCAGGTTACCAGCAGCAGGGAGAGCAAAAGTCAGGCAGACCAGTGCAATGTGGTGGGAGCAGAGCTTAGCAAGTGGGTAGGAGTGGAAAGCCAGGAAATCACGTGGGGCCTTGCAGACTGCTCTTGGAACACTGGCTTGGACTGTGAACCAGATAGGGGAGCCTTAGGAGGCTTACAAACAAAACAAAACAAAAAGCTTTATTTAGGTTTAATTTTACATACCATAACTCATTCAAGTATGCCATTATTACTACAATTATCAGTAGTAGTAGTAGTAATAATACACTTAGAGATTTATGCAGCCATGATGATCACTGTCCAAATTTAAAACATTTCTGTCACCTCGAAGAGACCCCTTGTGTCTATTTGCAGTCATTCCTGTTCACATACCCAGCTTCAGGCAACTACGAATCTACTTTCTGTCCCTATGCATTGGAGGGTTTGGAGGAAAAAAGAACACAGCTTATATTATTGCTACTATTATATCCTTTCTGGTAGAACGTAAGGAAGTTCCTGTTCTCTTTCCGCTGAGGTGGCGGTGACCTGAATTTTCAAGGAAGATACCCACCAGAGCCACTGGAAGCTATGAGAATAGCTTAGCAGGGCCACTCTCATTGGCTCCAAGAGTGCTGGCCAGTTGAAGCCGCCGTGTCCTCTGCTGGCTTTGGGCTCTGCTCTCTCTTAGCTGCATTTGGGGCCAAAGTTCCCAGTGGGAGACCAAGTCAGCAAATTGCCTTCTCCAGTGTCCTGGAGGAACCTGAATGTTTAAGGCCCGCATTCAGCTGAAACAGCATTGAAGGCCTTTTGCATTTCTTGGGTTCAAAAGCAAGGTAGTGTAGAGAGAAATCTTTTTAAGGACAGGTGTCAGCTGCCTCTGAGGCCTTTGCTGCTTAAAGCAAGAAGGGGCATGCCTGAAATGGCCTTGGCTTAGCAGGGAGGCTGATTCTAATGATCAGCTGTCAGGGGGCAGAGGAATCCATGGGAGGGAGGCATAGGAAAAGGCTTGGGGGAGAGTTGAAGGGAGGGGAGGATGGAAAAGGGTCAGGGACGGGGAGTCTGAGGACTCAGGGCTCACAGCCAAACAGAAGGCCGGACCTGGGCATTTCTGGGAGGTGAGACCTGTGGTCACTTGTCCTCTTGAAACCTGCCTTTCTGGTTCCATACGTGTTTTGGGATTATTTGTTCCAGCACTTTGAAAAATGCTGATGGTATTTTGGTCAGGATGGTGTTGAAAGTATAGGAGGGGGAAACAAACTGTGAGAGACTGTGGACTCCGAGAAACAGAGGGTTTTAGAGGGGAGGGGGGTGAGGAGATGGGTTAGCTGGGTGATGGATTTTAAGGAAGGCACATATTGCATGGAGCACTGGGTGTTATATGTAAACAATGAATTTTAGAACACTACATCAAAAACTAATGACATACTGTATGGTGACTAACATAACAAAAAAAAATAATTAAAACCCCTATGTTTGTATTTGCATAGGAAAAAACCCCGACTTTATCTGTAAAACAGAGAAAATAGCATTTATATCATAGAGTTGTTGTGAAGATTTAAGGAAATAACATCTATAAAGTACCTTCCAAATGCCTGGCACACAGTGAGCCTTCTGTAGATGGCAGTTATTGTTTTTCTTGTTACTGCCACACGTTATCATTGTTGGTGTTGGGGTCTGTTATCAACGGAACGAGAATGAGACAAAGTGAAAGTTATGCAAAGCCTTATTCTATGCCAAGCATTAGAAGTCAGACCGACCGGCCAGGGCTGCCTCTGAAGAGAGCGACCCCCTCCCGATCTCACAAGTTGGTTTTATAGGGCATAACCACAGACCCAAGGTACGTGGCTTCTATTGTTAAGGCATTTACTCCTGGAATCGATGCCCGGAACCATACCAGGAACTACAGGGGCGTTTATTCCCGGAATGAAGTCCGTGGATGTAAACAACAATATGACTACCTGGGCAATATGGAGTTGCTCTGGCTAAGCAGGCCCTAATAGTTAAACAGGTTTTAACATTAAATTGGCCCTAACATTGGTTACGTCTTACTCTGTTTGGGCAGTTGTTTAAATAACATTTATTTCTCATAGTTCTAGGGACCAGGAAGTCCAAGATCGAATTGTAGCAGGCAGATTCGTGTCTGCTGAGAGCCCGCTTCTGGTTCATAGACTCCTGTCTTTTTGCTTTGTCCTCCCCATTCAGAAGGAGCCAGCGCGCTCTCTGAGGTCTCAGAACCTAATCACCTCCCAGAGGCCTCCACCTCCTGTAACGATCACACTGGGGGGCTAGGATTTAATAAAAGAATGTGGGAGAAGCTCAAACTTTTAATCTCTGGCAGTTACAGGACCATATTCTGTTATTATTATGACCGAGAGGAATTTGGTGGAAAGAACCTGCATCTGCTTCTCAGTGCTCTTTAAACAAAGTGCACACAACTCTCTTGGGCTCCTGTTGAAGTGCAGAGTCTAACTCCACCTGTCTAGGGTGGGGTCTGAGGTTCTGCAGGTGTCCCAGGCTCCCAGATGATGCTGATGCTGCTGTTCTGTAGATCAGACTTTGAATAGCAAGACACTGAGACTGCCCTGTCCCATATGGTAGCCAGTAGCCACCTGCGGCTGCTGAGCCCTTGGAATGTGGCTAGTCCAAACTGAGGTGTGCTTGTAAGTGTAAAATGTTGGATTACGAGGACTTAGTACCAAAAAAAAAAAAAAAAAAAGTAAAATATCTACTACTACTAAAGAAGTAATTTCTTTTTACACTGGTTACATGTTGAAATTATAGGATATAGCCGGTGTTGAGCAAGAAAAGAGGCAAAGCTAAAATAAAAAGAAAATGTTTATTTGGAGGTCTCAGAATTGC
The DNA here is from genome assembly GCF_002288905.1 of Enhydra lutris kenyoni. Taxonomy (NCBI): domain Eukaryota; kingdom Metazoa; phylum Chordata; class Mammalia; order Carnivora; family Mustelidae; genus Enhydra; species Enhydra lutris. The sequence goes on along the minus strand of NW_019154129.1, from coordinate 180,173 downwards.
AATTCAGAGAACACAGATTTGGGCAGCAACCCAAATGTGCCACCACCCCCTACTCCCCATCTCCCCATACTCCAGGGAACAAAAGGCAAGGGTTTTGTTCTGGTTTTGTTGTTGTTGTTGTTTGTTTTGTTTTTTTCTTTTTTTAAGAGAGAGGGGAGGTGGGCAGAAGGAGAAAGAGAATCTTATAAACAGCCTTTACACCCAGCATGGAGCCACTGTGGGGATAAGGTGGGGCTTGATCTCATGACCCTGAGATCATGACTCTGAAATATGACCTGAGCTGAAATCAAGAGTCAGATGATTAACCGATTGAGCCACCCAGGTGCCCCAAACGGCAAGGGTTTTTTAAAGACAAAAGGGAATATTTGTATATATTGCTTACAAAGAATTTTGATTGATGTTGGTGGCAGAAAACGAATCTTGACTGAGTATAGTTGATTGCTAAGGCTATCACTAAACAGTCTCCTGCTGTGTAGCAAGTTGCCGGTGTTCAGGCTGAGTCCTTGGAGTATTTGTGGTTTGGTGCAGTTCAAAAGTTCATGGTTCTACCAGTGAGGACATGAATAAGGCCCACTTCCTTCATGGCCTCCAGGCTCATCCCTTAACATATATGACTCCATTTTTTTTTTAATCTTTCATACTGGCTAAATAAAATACTATTTTAATTCATTTCACCTGTTCCTTTCCTTTCCTTTTTTTTTTTTGAATGAAGCTTCTGGAAAATTGTACATAACATGTGTGGCTCACATTATATTTCCATAAAGCCCTAGAACATTGTTGGCTTTGTCAGGCCAGTTCAGGATTTATCTTGGGAAAGTGGGCTTGGGAAGCCTTGAGAAGTGGGCTCTGAGTTAACTGACCTCAGACCCACAGAGATCCTCAGGCCGTGAGAGGTGGAAGGGATGGATCTCAGGCTCAGAGAGAAGAAATGACCTAAATCACACTATGGAATTAAGACTAAAGCCCAAGACTGTGTTTACAAGTCAGTGTGTACTGTAGCCACCATTGGGGCTGACTGCAGATTTCTCCTCTAGCTCAGTCTCCCCACAGATCCCAGAATTCAAGGTTGCGTTATCTCTCTTCTCTTTTGAAACAGGCTGCAGGCAATAACAGGATGCTATGGCTAAGAGGATGGGTCCTCCAGGTGCTGAGAAATGCCCGGGGATTCTGTGGGCCTCATGGGCAGCAGCCACCTCTACCTGACCCTCAGAAGATTGTGGCCACCTGGGAGGCCATCAGCCTGGGGAGGCAGCCAGTGCCTGAGTACTTCAACTTTGCCCATGATGTGCTGGACATGTGGAGTCATCTGGAAAAGGTGAAGCCCACTGTGTCCTAGTGTCCCTCTTGGGCCTCAGAGGCTGCCCTCAGTTACCCCAGTGTGACTCAAGGCTACAACAGGTGGACATTTTGACCCGGGAATTTTGCAAGTCCTAAAACTTAAACTGTTAGCATTTAATCCTTAGGGGGGAAAAAAGAATTATGACCAAGTTTCATGAGCCTTAGGTACTTAGCCCAGGGTGTCTCATATTCCTGAACACACATCACATAGTTGAGACAGTTATGCCCTCTTTGATTCCGTTCCCATCATTCTGATCAAGTGAAAGAGAAAATTTTGTTTTGATTCTACTCTGTCATTAATATTTCTCTCACTGTTGTGTACTGAGAGAGCACAGAGGTGAGGGCCAGAAGGAGAGAGAGAATCTGAAGTAGGATCCACACCCAGTGCAGAGTCCACATGGTGTTCAGTCTCACGACCCTGAGATCATGACCTGAGCCAAAATCAAGAGTCGGACGCCTAACTGACTAAGCCATCTAGACATCCCTGTATTTCCCTTTTAAATAAGGAAAGAGTGTGACTGAGGCTCAGAGCTTTTCACAGATCACAGCAGATAGGTAGAATTGAATTAAGATTATCTTGATTTCTTTGTGTGTCTCTGAGCATATACTTCCTTCTTTTTTTTTTTTCTCTTCCTTAGGTGTCTGTTGTGTCTCTCTGTCTATTTTATATTCATTTTTTTTAAATGTTAAGGATGCTAACCTTTTATAGTAAGAGACTATAATATCTCCATGCAATTTACTTATATTAATTTTAAGAAGAGCTTGCGTAAAGAAAAACAGTGAGGAAAATAATACTGTTAGCAGATTCAGTGAAAGTATACTGTTAGTGGATATAGTAAAGTATGAAGGTGGCTTTGCAGTTAGATAGATATGGTCTTTGGATACATGCCCTAAGCCCTTTGGATTTGTTTTCTCACCTCTAAAATGGAAGTCATACCATCTGCCTCCTGGAATTGTTGTGGGAATAAAATGAGAAGCATATGTAGGAGATGGAACTAGGGTGCCCTGTTCCTGTCTACAAAATCTGAGCTCTTTATCCACACTGGGATCATCCTTGCAGGATTTCTTCTAAAGATATATACAAATAGGGTTATATCAGCAAAAATGATGGAATAAGGACAATCTAAAATTTTGTCCTCTGTAAAAACAACAACAATAAAAAATCTTGGAAAAATTGCCAGAATGAACCTCTTAGAACTCTGGAAACTAACCAAAGGCTGGAATAGCTCAGGAATGTTTATTAAAGAAGCACTCGTTAAAGATTTGGGTGCATCTCAGAATGCCCTGAGATAGTACCTCATTATACAAATGAGGTAATACTAATAACATACCCCTTGATGATAGTTTTGGGAAGAGTCTAAAACATATCTGAAGAAGTTCAACTTTCGGGAAACAGGAACCACCAGAAATTATTTAGCCTCTCCATCATGTATGCATTTAGCAGCTTACTGAAGTCTGCCTTTGACAGAGTTGAATTGTATGTTTTTTAGACTTGATTCCATTGAAGCAGAAATTATAAAGCTGCGAAAAAAAAACCCCAAAACATATCCCAAATTGTCTAGATACTCAAAGTAACCTTTATTAAAATCTCAGTAGACTTTTTTGCAGAAATAGATGATCTTGTCCAAAGCTTCATGTGGAAAGGCAAGGGGCACATAATAACCACAACAGTTGTGATAAACACAATAGGACTCACACTTCCCTATTTCAAAAATCTACTGCTAAGTGACAGTAATAAAGACTGTGTGAGAAAAAAAAAAAAAGGTGTGGCACTGGTAAAAAGACAAGTATAGATGAATGGGATAGAATTGAGAGTCTAGAAATAAATCTATGGTCGGTTGATTTTCAACAAAAGTGCCAGTAAATTCAGGGAGGAAAGAAGCATCCTTCCAACTAGTGGTGCTGGCACATATTATATGATTCTGTTCATATGAAATATCCAGAATAGGCAAATCCATAGAGACAAAAAGTAGATTAGTGGTTGCCAAGGGCTGCGGGGGGTGGGGTGGTGGTGGAATAGGGAGCTCCTGCTAATCTGTATGGTATTTCTTTTTCGGATAATGAGAATGTTTTGGAATTAGGTTATAGCAATGATTATACCACTTTGTGAATATATTAAAAACCATTGACTTCACCTTAAGGGAAAAGCTCTCATCTTTTCCCCATTACGAATGATATTTGCTGTGGGGTTTTCATAGATGGCTTTTATGATACTAAGGTATGTTCCTTCTATCCCTACACTCTGAAGAGTTTTAATCAGGAAAGGATGCTGTATTTTTTCAGATGCTTTTTCTGCATCATTTGAGAGGATCATATGGTTCTTGTCTTTTCTTTTATTAATGTGATCTATCACACTGATTGATTTACAATATTGAACAACCCTTGCATCCCAGGGATAAATCCCACCTGGTCGTGATGGATAATCCTTTTAATGTACTGTTGGATTCTATTGGCCAGAATCTTGTTGCGTATTTGGCATCCATGTTCCTCTGGGATATTGGTCTGTAATTCTCCTTTTTGATGAGATCTTTGCCTGGTTTTGGGATCAGGGTAATGCTGGCCTCATAGAATGAGTTCTGTTCTGTTTTGTTTGTTTGTTTGTTTGTTTGTTTTTTGAAACAGCTTCAGTAGAATAGGTGTGATTTCTTCTTTAAATATTTGGTAGAATTCCCCTGGGAAGCCATCTGGCCCTGGAGTCTTGGTTTTAGGGAGATTTTTGATTACTGCTTCAATTTTGTTACTGGTTATTGGTTTATTCAGATTGTTTATTTCTTGCTGTTTCCATCTTGGTAGTTTATAAGTTTCCAGGAAGGCATCCATTTCTTTGCTTTACTTAATTTGTTGACATATAGATGCTGATAATAATTTCTAATAGTTTTATTTCCTTGGTGTTAAATTTGATCTTTCCCCTTTCATTCATGATTTTATTAATTTGGATCCTTTCCCTTTTCTTTTGGATAAGTCTGGCTAGAGGTTTATCAATCTTACTAAATCTTTCAAAGAACCAGCTTCTAGTTTTGTTGATTTGTTCTACTGTTTTTCTTGGTTTCTATTTCATTGATTTCTGCTCTAATCTTCACTGTTTCTCTCTCCTGCTTGGTTTAAGCTTTATTTGCTGTTCTTTCTCCAGCTTCTTTAGACGTAAGGTTAGCTTGAGAATTTGGGATTTTTCTACTTTTTTGAGAGAGACTTGGATGGCTGTGTATTTCCCCCTTAGGACCGCCTTTGCAGTCCATGTGTTTTCCTTCTCATTAGTTTTGGACCCATGTGTTTTCCTTCTCATTAGTTTCCATGAATTGTTTAAGGTCCTCTTTAATTTCCTGGTTGACCCAGTCATTCTTTAGCAGGATGTTCTTTAACTTCCAAGTGTTTGAATTCCTTCCAATTTTTTTTTTCTTGTGATTGAGTTCCACTGTCAAAGCATTGTAGTCTGATAACATGCAGGGAATAATCTCAATCTTTTGGTATCAGTTGAGACCTGGTTTGTGATCTAGTATGTGGTCTATTCTGGAAAAAATTCCATGTGCACTAGAGAATGAGTATTCTGTTGTTTTAAGATGGAATGTTCTCTACATATCTATGAAGTCCATCTGGTCCAATGTGTCATTCAAAACTCTTGTTTCTTGGTTGATCTTCTGCTTAGATGATCTATTGCTGAGAGTAGAGTGTTGAGGTCTCCTACTATTAATGTATTATTATCAATGTGTTTCTTTATTTTGGTTATTTATTGGTTTATATAATTGCCTGCTCCCATGTTGGGTGCATAGATATTTACAATAGTTAGATCTTCTTGTATCGTTGAACAACACTACATCAAAAACTAATGATATGTTTGCTAACTGAACATAATTTAAAAAATAAAGTGAAAAAGACCCATCGTAAGTTGAAAATATCATAATTGGAAAATGCATTTAATACACCTAACCTACTGAGTAGCTTTGCCTAGCTTCAACATGCTCAGAACACTCATGTTAGTTAGATGGCAAAACTATCAGGTAACACAAAGCCTACTTTATAATATCTTTAAACATCCCACTGAATTTTGTACTTCAGAATAGTGAATTTTGTGGCATGAGAATTATAGCTCAAAAAAAGGGGAGGACACAGAACAGTATGAATCATATGCTACCTTTTGCATTAAAAAGGTGTTACGGAAAACAGAATATACTTATTTGCCTAAAGAAATACTGAATGGATATACAAGAAACTAATAATATTGGTCACATGTTGAGGCAGGTAACATGGGGAACAGGGTAGATGGGCACAAGGATGGGAGTAAGTCTTCTCAATGCATCTTTTCATTGTTTTGAATTTGAACCCTGTGACTAATAATTACAAAAAAAAATTTAAAAAACAACAAGCAAAAAAAAAATAAAAAAAATAAAAAACAACAAACAAACAAAAATTCTCAACAAATGTTTTCTATTTCTTTTCTGCCTACACTGCTGTCTAGGCTGGGCACAGGCCCCAGATCCCTGCATTCTGGTGGGTCAATGGCAAGGGAGCAGAGGTCAAGTGGAACTTTGAGGAGCTAGGGGAGCAGTCCAGGAAGGCGGCTAATGTGCTCCAGGGTATGTGCGGCCTTCAGCCTGGGGACAGGATGATGCTGGTGCTCCCGCGGCTCCCAGAGTGGTGGCTGGTCAGCGTGGCATGCATACGGACAGGTCAGTGAGCAGAGCTGAGGCTACCAGTTGGGACGGATACCACCTGCCAGAGCTTTGCAGAGTCACATGGTTTGGGAGATGGAGAAAATCAAACCCTATGGAGAGCTTTGTTTATCTCCCTTTTGCCCCACAATCACAAACTTGATTGAGCACAAGGGTGAGATGGTAATGTAACTGATGAAAGCAGGTCAGTGTGAAGCAATAGGGAGCACTGGGGACTGGAGTAAACTGGAGCTCACATGCCTCATCATGGGGGGTGACAAGTGCTGCTCAACCCCAGCCAGATGTTTCCATGTGTGAAGGAGGGCCTGTTGCCAGCACTTCTGACTTTGTGATGGCAAACTGGATTTTTATGAAAAAATCTTCTAATTTTTTAATATTGAGAACTAATTAAACTTTTAAAAAATTCTGAGTAGACAAACAAAACTTATTTTTTTGCTGGTTGTGGTTTAGGAGCTGCTAGTGTATAGAGAGCAATGCAGTTATGGATAAGAGACCTTCATTATCAATCTACATTAGTTTCACGCTTAGATTTTATGGCTTTTACCACCATAGCATCTACCAGCTCTCAAGGGAAGGAAGAGAAGGAGAAAATAATAAAAGCAATAAGATTAGTCCTTGAGGGTTCCTCCTCCCACTGTTATGAATGGCCAAGGCAGTGGACCATTGATCTTCCTGGGATGATTCTTCCAGCAGAGGAGGCAAAAGGACACAGTCCAGAGAACTCAGAGGGCCTCTGCTGACCCTGTCTGATGCTCTTACTGAAAGGGCTGGGTTTTGTTTTTGTTTTTTGCTGATTGTACAAAAACAAGACAACTACTTTTGGTATCCACTGAGAAATTTCCACCACTTGGAATGTTGCATGTCCATAGAACAACCTACCTGAAAATACAGATGTTTTCACAAATAATGCTTGCAGAACAGAGGGATATAAACTCACACCAGAGAATTAGCTTTTCTAAGATTTTTTTTTTTTTTGACAGATCACAAGTAGGCAGAGAGGCGGGCAGGGAGAGGGGGAAGCAGGCTCCCAGGACCCTGAGATCACGACCCGAGCTGAAGGCAGAGGATTAACCCACTGAGCCACCCAGACGCCCCAAGAATTAGCTTTTCTATATGAACAAGTTTAGTTAGCCATTTTTGTGACTGGATTGCTCCTTCCCCTGAAAAAGGCAGGAACTTCCATTTTATTTTTATGTATCTTTGCACATATATCAAAGTGAATGCCATTCTAGTGTATCTAGCTAGAGGAAAAGAAATAGGCACACAGGTTTGAGGCGTTCTCCATATTCTGCCCTGACATATACGGTTTATTTAAATGAGGGCCAAGGTAAGGGAGCCCTTGTACTTTTCTTGAGGACCTACTATGTGCCAGGCATTGGGTTGGGCAGTTTGCATGATCAGAACTTCCTTTTGGGATATTATTTTCATTCTTTTCCCTATTACCTAAATGTCTCCAGCTCCCCCAGTTATGCAGATTCACCCATTTCTTTGATGTCCAAATAAAATAACTCAAGACACTATTACACATGACTGTGTCAACCCCAACATCCTCTCCAGTATCTTAAAGGATACCCAAGCTGGATGTCCTCACATTCTCACATTCCCCTGTTCTCCTGATCTGCACTGATCACCTCTCTTCCAGTCTAAGGTATTGGACTCATTTCTCTTGCTGAAAGCCCTAGCTGTCTGCCCTCTGACGGGGCTCCCAAAGCACCATGCACATCTCCAGGTGGGACAAACTTGTTCTGAAAATAGCTAAAGCAGAGAGATGAACTGAAGAAACACTGTTCAGCTTCCAAAGTGTTCATGTTGGGGTTTAAACCCTGTAAAAGTTTAGGAGATAAAGCGAAGAGTAATGAGAACTCTGGTTTGGCTCCCACAACATTTGGGATTGGCCCCTTCCTTTGTTTATTGGTCTCACTCACTGGCCGTGGAAGGATGACTGATTCCCTTAGGATCTCTTTTTTCTCATCTGTGAAATGAGAGAGCTGGCTTCAGTGGGGATGTTTCATCTTCTATTCTGAGATACTCAGGTGGTTTTTCAGGTGTCTGATTAAAATTTGTCCCTACTTTTTGCTTACTCTTCCCTTCTCCTTGAGAAAAGATGGACTCAGCTACCTTCAGAATGGCTTTGATTGAACTTATAGGAGTGCTAGAGCTCCCACCTACTATACTTACCCTCCTGCCTCCCACCCTAAGAGATCCACTCTCAACACTAGGATTTGTTGTAGACTTTTGTATGCAGGCAGGGAAGACCATAGAGCTAGGCCATGTCTAAGGCAGTATAATATATTGGAGATAATGGACCCCTAGGCTTACTACCTCCTGGATTCACTATCACTGCTCTACAGCACGTTAACCATGTGATCTTGGGCAAGTTATTCCATTTAATTAAGGCTAAGTGTCTGTCTTAGTTGTTGTTATTGCTGTTTTAATATGCAAAATGGGTATAATAATAGCACCTACTCTCCAGAGTTGTGAGAATTAAGTGAAATAATGTACATACAGTTCTTAGCCTGTATAATTCCTCCATAAACATATTCTGGATTTCATTATTATCATTATTGTTACTTTTTCCAGTTCAGCCATTCCATCCCTTTCTAATCTCTTCCTGTTCCTGTCTCTGATGGGTATATCTGGTCTGGACCTCTTCATAAGGGTCTTCCCCTGCAGCCCCCCTCCCCAAAAAAAACATCCCTTCTCTCTCTGATGCCAGGGGCTGTCATGATCCCGGGTGTCTCTCAGCTGACAGAGAAGGACCTCAAATATCGGCTGCAGGTGTCCAGGGCCAAATCCATTATCACCAGTGACTCCCTGGCTCCGCGGGTGGATGCCATTAACGCTGACTGTCCCTTCCTCCAGTCCAAGCTACTGGTGTCAGACAGCAGTTGGCCAGGCTGGATGAACTTCAGGAAACTCCTGTGGTAGGTTGGGGCTCTCTAAAGGACAACATGAAGAGGAGGCCAAGGCTTTTCCCCTTTAAACAATAGCAGATGGAATGCATTACTGACTACAGCAAGAGAGTAAACCAGAAAGGAGCACTCACTGTAGGGCCCAGATGGACCTGAGACCTAATCCTGGTGAACACCTTAAGATCCTTCAAAGTCACTCACTGAGCAGTACTACGATCATCCTTAGTTTTTGTGGGCATCATTTGCTTCAGTATTGGTGATAGTGGTTGCAGAGCTATGAGCTAAAGCAAACAAGAGAACCCATGTGATGCATTTAGGGCATAGTAGGTGATCAGTTAGCAATATAATAATAGCTACCATGCATTGTGTGCTCAGTGTATGCTAGGCATAGTGCTGGGTAAGCGTTTACCGACATTCATTCATGTACCACAGATGTGATGAACACCTGTTTTGTTATAAGTATTGTGTTTGGTGCTCAGAGCCCAATAATGAATCATACATTGTCTTATTTAATCCTTGGAAAAACCCTATAAAATGCATTTTAACCCAGTTTTACAGGTAAAGAACTGATAAGTAAAGTGACTTATATAAGATGCAACAGGCAGTTACATCAAACAGAACCAAAAGCCCTTTGCCTTTGAGCAATGCCCTGGTGGAAGCCTACCTGGGAATTTGAGATTTTGTCCTGATCAGAGGCAGAAGCGAAAAGGGGCCCTGCCAGGGGCCTGCACCATTAAGTCACAAGTCCCACGGACCAACTGCCTCACATTCACCTGGGTGTTGTTCTACTTTATTTAATTTATTCATTTTTTTAATAACATTTGTTTCCTATTAGTATCTTCATTTGAAAAAGAACTATATGCCACATTCTCTTAGATGTGTCACAATTTTTAGTATAAGACCCATAACCATGCATTATAAATAATGTATTATATTTTCCAAAATATTATATTTCCAACATATGACTTTTTAATCATATATTATTATATTTCAGTGTAATGTTTAGGAGCATAAACTGAAACAGAAAATATTTAACATGTGTAGGTAATAAAGTTAAGTGCAAAAGATATATTTCGAAGTTTGCATGGACATGGTAAATACTCTTCGGATTATTCTTGACTACTCTAGAATGTAAACGTTCTACCATGAAATTATGGAAAATTCTCTTTTTAAAATTTTATTTAGCTATTTATCTTTGGGTGCTGTTTTAAATTCAGGTTCCAAGGTCCCCCATCTGACGGACTTAACAGGACATATCTAAGCAAAGGCCCTGGACTCTGTGTTGTAAGAGATCTGCCCAGATGATTTTGATGAGCTGTCAGGTTGGCCTAGATGAGTGATTCTCAGTTTCAGCTGTCTTTAGAATTACCTGAGGAGCTTTAAGAAAAAAGCAAAAAAACCCCACAGGGGTGCCTGGGTGGCTTAGTCGGTTAAGCATCCAACTCTTGATTAAGCTCAGGTCATGATCTCAGGGTTGTGGGACGGAGCCCTGTATTGTGCTCTGTGCTGGGCATGGAGCCTGCCTAAGATTCTCTCTCTCCCTCTTCCCACAACCTCCCCCACCTTGGTCCCCCCTGCTTCAAGTACACACTCTCTCAAAAACAAAAAGCAAAAACAAAACAAAACAAAAAAAAAACAAAACAAAAACCAAAAAAAAAAACCACCCACACAAAAAAATTCCAAAGCCTAGCCCACCATTGAAGATTCTGGTTTTTCTCTAGGGTGGGGCCTTAGTGATGGTATTTGTTTTAAAAACTAACCAGATGTTCCTATGGTGCAGCCAGGGTTGAGACCCAGTTGGAGAGAAGATTCTCCAGATCACAGAACTTTAGGAATTGCCCAGATCTCAAATCTCTGAATTGAGGAAACCCTTCAGCCCTAAACTAATGGGGAACTGAGGTGGGGGTGAGGCTGTGGCCCAGTGTGAAGAAGCATAGGCATGGAAATGAGCACGTTTCACCAGAAGGTCCTCCTGCCCTAGTGGAGGAGCACAGGCCCTTCAGAGAGAGTCACTGCACCATTTTTGAGCCTCCATTTCCTTATTTACAAAGGCTGCTAATGATGGTTGTACTGACCCCAGAAGGTCATTGTAGGCCTCAGAGATGCAAGCTGGAGCATCCAGCACAGTGCCTCATGGTAGTATTTATTAAAAAGGTGGCCAGTATTGTTATAAATATTATTATTATGACTCTTTTTACTACTTGTAATGCTACCGAGGATTTTTGTATTTTACAGCGAGGCATCCACAGAGCACGACTGTGTGAGGACCAAGAGTCAAGACCCTCTGGCCATCTACTTCACAAGTGGCACCACCGGAGCGCCCAAGATGGTTGAGCACTCCCAGGCCAGCTACAGACTGGGTTTTGTGGCCAGTGGAAGCTACCAAGGGACAGTTCATCTGATGGGTCCAAGGAACAGAAAGTAGGGAGTGAGCTGGAGGAATGTGAGTAAGGGACATAGTGGTAAGACTGAGGTCAGAGAGCTAACAAAGTGGCAAATCCAGTAGTATCTGAAGGCTTTGGGCTTTACTTTGAGCGAGGTGAGAAGCCATTGGAGGTTTTTTGTTTTTATTTTTGTTTTTAATTGTGGTAAGAGATACTTCACCTAAAATTTACCATTTTAACCATTTTCAATTGTAAACTTCAGTGTCATTAAGGACATTCACATTGTTTTGCAGTCATCTCCACCATCCACCTCTAGAACTTTTTTCCATTTCGCAAATCTGAATCCATGTGTATTACATAATACACATTACACAATAGTTCTGCATTCCCTCCCACGTCTGCCCTGACATTCATCATTCTGTTTACCGTCTCTGTGAATTTGACTACTCTGGGAACAGCCTATGGGTGGAATTACACAGTATTTTTCCTTTTATGTCTGACTTATATCACTTAGCGTAACGTTCTCAAGTTTCATTCATTTTGTAGCATGTGTCAGAATTTCCTTTCTTATGAAGGCTCAGCAGTAGTCCCATGTATGTGACATGCCAATGCTGTTTATCCAGTCGCTCATGGATGGACAGTTGGGGGGCTTCCCATCTTTTTGGCTGTTGTGACTAGTGCTGCTATTAACTTGGGGATATAAGCATCTATTCAAAACTCTGCCTTTAATTCTTTTGGCTATATATCCAGAAGTGGAATTGCTGGATTGTATGGTGATTCTATGTTTAATTTTCTGAAGTACAGTGGAGTTTTTGAGCAGTGACTTGATCTGATTTTTTTTTTAAGGTTATCTCATGAGTTTGGGTTGAGAATAAACTGTAGGGGGCAAGAGATGAAGCAGAGACCAACTTCAGAGGCCAGTGCATTAAGAGGGAATGGTGGAGGCTTCCCCAGGGCGAGTGAGAGGAGCTAAGATTCTGAATGTATTTTGAACGTAGGCCTGGAAAGATCTGCTGATGGGTTTGACATAAAGAAAGAAAGTGAAGAGTCAGGGATGATGCCAAGATTTATGGCCCAAGCAACCAGAAGCATTAACTGATAGCGAGGAGGCTGGGATAAGCTGTCTGGTCGGAGGAACATAAGGACTCTTGTGTTTGGCACTGTAAGTTTGAGACGCGTGGTGGACATCTCCATACCCTGAGTTAAGAATGGATATATTGGGGAGGCAGTTGGAGATTCATGTGTGGAGTTAGTGGAAAAGATTCGTGGCGGAATTATCAGCAAAGTAGTACTTAATGCCATGAGATTGGACGAGATCAGTGAAAAGTAATGGACACTAAGAAGAGAAGAGGCCTCAGCACTGAATGCCTGAGGCCTTTCCACAACAAAGGGAGAAGCAGGGAAAACTCAGAGGAGGAGACCAAGAAGGAGCAGCCATTGAGTAGGTTGAGGACCAGGAGATCATATGTCCCCAAATCCAAGTGCAGAACATGATCACTTTTCTATGCTCGCAGGTACTGCTTCCCCTTCCTGGGTTTTCGTTCCTTCTCTGCCTCCCCAGTGTAGCTCCTGTGCATCATTACATTTCGCTCAGACCCCACCTCCTCTGGGGAAGCATTTCTCAGATTCCATCTCCATTCTTTCTCTGGGTTAGGTGCCCATTCTCTGTAATTGCATAAAGCTATTGGTTTAACCCTATGAAAGCTTGCTCTCCAGGGGCCTCTTTGATGTTTATACTTACCAACCTACAAGCCCCCCAAAGCAAGACAAATCATTCTTTCCTACACTCTAATGCCAAGTCCAGAAGAAGTATTGGATAAAGAAAGTGCCCTCGTCACATTGTATGGAGATTATGTGTCCCCTTATAGATCACTCCCACTAGATGGTGAACTCTTGAAGGCATGGAATCTGTTTTTTTTAATTCTCTATCCTTCCCTTAGGGCATAAATACCAAGAATATGCTCAATAAATGCTTGTTGAGACAAAGACTGACTTTATGGTTCTTGTATAGATTTGAAAACTGTCATACCCACAAGTGAGTACTCACTGTGGGAGAGGTTCCAAAGAAGGTGACATGGATAATGTAATCCTTTTTAAAGGTAGAAGTATTGCTGAGGGTTCTGACGTTCTTTAATTTTTGGCAGGCGGTGGGTGGACTTGACCAAATCAGACATCTTCTGGAACACGTCTGACACTGGCTGGGTTAAGGCACCTTGGACCCTCTTCTCTGCCTGGCCTAATGGATCTTGTATTTTTGTGCATGAGCTGCCCCGAGTTGATGCCAAGATTATTCTGAATGTAAGAAACAAAAACACGGCTTGTGTGTTGGATGTAAATGAGATGAGTGGAATTTAGGTTTTGAATTTGCAGGAGAAAAGGCATGAATAAGTGACCATAAGGCTTCTTTGGTATGGATAGCAAACAAAATGGCTCCCAGGACCTTCTATAATCTGATTCCTGCCCACCTTTCTACCTTCAATTATTGCCTATCCTCTAACTAGATCCTTAGACATAAGACAGTTTCATATATCTGCATACTCTGTTTTTTCCTGCATTGGGTTCTTCTCCGTCTACCACTTTCTTCCCTATGCTCCTGTTAAAACCCTAGTTATTTTTCAAAACTGTGGTGAAAATCATAATCAGAGTGTGTTCTTAACACGTTGATTATCATTGCCATAGTCAAGCTCACCATCATCATTATTCACTGAAGGCTTGCTCAGCCAGTATATGCCTTGTTCCCTTTACTGCCCCCAGGCCTTACATGGTATATTAGTTATCTATGGTAGTCAATTACCCCAAAACCTAGTGGCTTAAAACAAATATTTATTATCTCAGTTTCTGGTGGTCAGGAATCTGGGAGCAGCCTAATAGCTAGTTCTGAATCAGCGCCTTTCATGAGGTTGTAGTCAAGATGTCAGCTAGGTATATCTGTGTTCCGGGTGGCATTATTCCTAATAGCCCAAAGGTGGAAGCAACCCAAGTCCTGGTGGCTGATAAATGAATAAACAAAATGTGCTACATACATACAATGGAATATTATTCAGCCTTTAAAAAGAAGGAATATGCATGCTATATCATGGATGAATCTTGAAGACATTATGTTAAGTGAACTAAGCCAGCCACTAAAGGACAAATACGATATGGTTCACTTATATGATGTATCTAGAGTAGTTAAAATCCAGTTCCCCTGCTCCATCTCCACGAAGTCCCACTCCAGTACCTCTAAGAAGATCTTCTATCCTTTGTTTTTGCTTAGACTCTCTCCAGGTACCCGATCACCACCCTCTGCTGTGTTCCCACCATCTTCTGGCTGCTGGTACAGGAGGATCTCACCAGGTATAGCCAGGCATCCGTCTGATGCTTTGGGGACCTAAATATGTGAATATACAGCAGTATATGCCCACATGCATACCCACCCTCTCATACCGACTCTGTTTCTGTCACTCTGTCCCTGTCTCATCTCTGTCTCTATCTCTCTCTTTTTCTCTATATATGTACACACACACATACATATACAAATACGTCTGTGATTCTTTCTTTCCATATAGAATATATATCTAGAATATTATATATATCTGTGGTCCTCTATCTCACACACACACACATACACACACATGCTGAAGCGTATGTTTCATCTATATCCTTTGCACATGTCCCACAGAAATCCTCTGCACCACCACCCCCTACCCAAGAATTTGTATCCAAATGGAATTGGATAGATTTAAGATAGTCTGGAATTTTAGCACTTGAGGTGGGCTGTCTCTCCATCATACTCGCATAGGCCATTCTCTCAGCAGTGTGTGTGCTACTTGTGTGAGGTTGGAGAAATTGTTGGGTAATTGTTAGTCACCTGTGGAATGGGATTTGTGTCCAGGGCCTGAGGTCTGGTGGGACCAGCAAGCCCACCACAATAGATGTTCCATCCCTCAGCCCCATACTAACTCCATCCAGCCACTCTCTGAGTGAATGTCATTGGGTATCCCACAGAAGACAAGAAGACACTATGTGCATGTGGCTCCCATCCTGGGTGCGTCCAAAGCAACATCTGATAGCAGGACAAGTCTAGTTGCTGAGGTGTGTGGAAAGAGACCTATGACTCTTCAGTAACTCACTGACTGATCTATGTCTGCCTCTTCTGTTCTCTTTGCTCATCGCATGTATCTGTCCATGAAGAACCTAAGGGGGAGTTCTTACATGATTCCCCTGTTGAATTCTTCTCTGTTTTAAGAATTTATCCCATTTGTTGATCTCTTGTGTATACCTCAAGATCATTATTTTAATTGCAAACAAACTCTGAATGTTTTAAGAACAACTTTGTTGAAAGCTACTAGGTAGTATTAATTAATAGTCAAACCAAGTTTATCCAAAGGGAAAAAATGGTTGAAATATATTTGCAGCCACTAATTTTTTACATTTTGGATAATCTGTTGAATGGAGGGGTGGTTTTATAACATATTTAATATCTGTAGGAATTTTGGGCCCATTTGTTAGAATTGTCAGATTCCTAGGGGGCTACTTTCTGCCTTACAAATTTGCAACTGATTCATTCCTAGCGGGCTACTTTCTACCCTTTACATTTGTAACGATTTATCTTTTCTTTTTAAAAAGATCTTATTTATGTATTTGAGAGAGAGAGAGAACACAAGCCAGAAGGGGAGGGGCAGAGGGAGTGGGAGAAGCACACTCCCTGTGGAGCAGAGAGCCGGGTGTGGGGTTCAATTCCAGGACCCTGAGATCATAACCCAAGCTGAAGGCAGACACTTAACCAACTGAGCCACCCGGGCGCACCATGTAATCGGTTTATCTTTTTTTTTTTTTTTTTTAAAGATTTTATTTATTTATTTGACAGAGAGAGATCACAAGTAGGCAGAGAAGCAGGCAGAGAGAGAGAGCAGGAAGCAGGCTCCCCGCTGAGCAGAGAGCCCGATGCGGGGCTCGATCCTAGGACCCTGGGATCATGACCTGAGCCGAAAGCAGAGGCTTTAACCCACTGAGCCACCCAGGCGCCCCTCGGTTTATCTTTTTTAACTAGGTGGTTGTCCTAACCAATTTATCATCATTTTGTTTTTGTTTTTGTTTTTTTCATTTTGTTTTTAACTAAGTAATTTTGGCCAGTTCGTGTAGATTTCACTATGTTATACCAAAACCTACGATACAAGGTTCTGATTTTATTCCAGAATCAGATAGGATTGATTTTTTAAAAAATTTACCTGCCCATGAGGAATATGCCTGCAAAGCCAGAGGATGGGGCACTTGGAACAGGTGATAAAAGCCTGGACTTTACCCTCCAGTGGCTTTAGATGTCTAGACCTGAGCAGTAGTACTGGGGGGAACAGTGGTGGGTGGAGGGATCCTGACACAGGTGGTCTTGTTTTCCACCTGAGAAAGGTACCAGTTTCAGAGCCTGAGGCACTGTTTGACTGGAGGAGAGGCACTGAATCCTGACGTGAGAGAGAAGTGGAAGAGCCATGTGGGCCTGGAGCTGCATGAAGGCTATGGCTAGTCTGAAACAGTAAGTGCTAGTGGAGCCCGGGTCTCTGCCACAGGTCACCTCTACCCAAGCCCTCAGCCACTTGGTGGAGATGACCAGCTCTCAGATCCTCTGCCTTCCTGGCTGCCACACCTGTCAGGGACTGCCCTATCCCCTGGGAGAAGCTGATAACAAAATCCCATCAGTTTTTCTTCCCTTTTGGTTGATAAAATGATTTCACAAGGACACCATAGCCAAAAAACCTACTCTCATGGCCTCCGGTACCATTTGTCTCCACTAGGACAGCCTCTTTCTGTCTCTGGTCAGACCCGAAGATCTTAGCCAGTATTGCCCACAGCCATCTGGACAGCAGAGAGTTGAGGGGTCAACTGAGTCTTTTGGGTTAGTGACACATTTGGTTCTTTATGTGTCAGTGTCCAGTATAACATTCAATAAATGTTTGTTGACTATGGAAAGAAGAGAAGGGAGGAAGGGAGGAAGAAGGAAGGGAGAGAAAGAGTGAGTAGGAGAGGTAAGGAGAGGCAGAAGGGAGAGTGAGAGAAAAGGTGGGCACCAGGAAGGAAGAAGCTACAGGGATACATCACCTTTCTGGAACTGCTTTCTCTCCAGGTTTTAATCTGTGCCAATCCAAAAGGCATGAAAATCAAGTCTGGATCCATGGGGAAAGCGTCCCCACCTTACAATGTGCAGGTAGGCAGTCTTGCCCAACTGTTGTTGAGGCTTGGTTCAAAGAGGAAAGCAAAATGCATGTCCTGGTTAGCAACAGCAGGCTCAGCTGGTTGGGTGGTCTGGCTGCACAGATATCCAGACACAGCCCTCTGATCTCTCTGCCAGATCATGGATGATGAGGGCAACATCCTACCTCCAGGACAAGAGGGGAATATTGCTGTCCGAGTCAGGCCCACCCGGCCCTTCTGTTTCTTCAGTTGCTATTTGGTAAGTGGCAGGGAATGGCCATTTTCACAGTGATTTCTGTGTGCTGAGCATTGTGTTCTGAGATTTATAAACACTTGTTTAACCCTTGCAATAACTGCATGAGGTAGGTTGGCACTATTATTGATAAGGAAATGAGAAAGATTGACTTATCCAATGTCAATCAACTAGTATGTCCAGGACATGGATTTAAGCACAGATATGTCTGAGAGTGCAAATTTATAACACAGGGGACACCCCATCATTTTAATGATGACAATTTTTTAAAAAAAGATTTTATTTCTTTATTTGAGAGAGGGAGAGCGAGCACAAGAAAGCACAAGCAGTGGGGAGTGGCAGGCAGAGGGAGAAGCAGACTCCCCACTGAGCAAGAAGCATGATGTGGGGCTGGATCTCAGGATCCCGAGATCATGACTTGAGCTGAAGGCCGTCACTTAACCACCTGAGCCACCCAGGTGCCCCTAACAATGAGAAAACTGAAGCTCAGAGAAGAGAAGGGACTTCACAAAAGTCAAAATGCAATTTGTATCAGAGCCTAGTTTCAGGATTCTTTTTATCTTGAGTCTTGTGTGGAGAGGGGTCAGCTGGCAGAGCTTAATGTCCAAGGATTCTAGTCTGATTTTCTGTGATAATCCAGGAATGACCTCTCCCTCATGCCTGCTTCAGTGAGTGTTTATTATAGGCTTTGTTTTTGCCACACTCTCTCTGTAAATCTCTACTGACATGGTTTCAGCTTTGGTTGCACATTAGAGACACCTTGGAAGCTTCAAAGCATGACTGATACTCGGGCCCCCCTGAGATCAAAGATGAGATCAGACTTTCCTATGATGTGGATCATGTGGTGATTTGACAGTGGAGCCAAAGTCAAGAACCATGGCTTTATTAGGAATTCCACCTGGCGTGTATGTGACGCCATCACTCAGCTGCAACACTGGAAGAAACAGTGAAAACCAGTCCATTTGTTTTTAGAATGAATTCTAGTGGCTTTTCTATAACTACAAGAGAGATAGTCTTTCATGGTATTTCATTTAAAGTCACAGAAACTTACCAGCCAGAATAAACAAAAGACAAAACAAAACAAAAAACCTGGGTGCCTGGGTGGCTCAGTTGGTTAAGCGACTGCCTTCAGCTCGGGTCATGATCCCAGAGTCCTGGGATCGAGTCCCGCATCAGGCTCCCTGCTCCATGGGGAGTCTGCTTCTCCCTCTGACCTTCTCCCCTCTCATGCTCTCTCTCACTGTCTCTCTCTGAAATAAATAAATAAAATCTTTAAAAGACAAAACAAAAAACCCAAACAGTAATGCAATAATACACTAAGCAGAGGTAATTTTAAAATTTTAATGTATTTCCTTATAATCATTTTTGTAAGCAATAGCAAATCCTTGACTTTTCTGAATAATTTATTCATTCATTATTTATTGAGTGACTACTTCATGCCACTAAGTACAGCAATAGGCAGGAAAGACAAGACCCTGGTCCTCACAGAGTTCACATACAGGACTTTTCTGGGTCTGTGATCATTCCATTGAGAGAGTCAAGTAATTTGTAGAATTATTTGCTGGACAAGAACCTTTACATTTTTTAACTTTTTCTTTCCAGCTATTGGTTTTTTTCTTGGGTCATTTTTAACTAAGGAAAAAAAAATTAAATCTAGGTATTATGCTAAACAAAGTAAGTCAGAGAAAAACAAATACCATATAATTTCATTCCTTTGTGGAATTTAAGAAATAAAACAGATGAACATAGAGAAAGAAAGAGGCAAACCCTAAAACACACTCTTAACTAGAGAGAACAAACTGAAGGTTGATGGAGGGGAGGTGGATGGGGGATGGGCTAAATGGGCGATTGAGGAGGGCACTGTGATAAGCACTGGGTGTTGTGTATGTGATGAATCACTAAATTCTATTCCTGAAACTGATAGTACACTATAGGTCAACTAACTGGAATTTATTTATTTACTTATTTTTTAAAGATTTTATTTATTTATTTGACAGAGAGAGATCACAAGTAGGCAGAGAGGCAGGAGAGAGAGAGGAGGAAGCAGGCTCCCTGCTGAGCAGAGAGCCCGATGCGGGGCTCGATCCCAGGACTCTGAGATCACGACCTGAGCCGAAGGCAGCGGCTCAACCCACTGAGCCACCCAGGCACCCAACTAACTGGAATTTAAATAAAAGCTAAAACTAGTAAAAACAAAAAGATTAAAAACACTCCGTGAGAATAAAGTGATCTGTCATGTCAACTTGGTCAGAAATAGAAGTTTGATATAGTCTTACATGGCTAAGTTTTGGCAGTTTCTTCTATTTAGTTGGTCGTTTGTCTTATCCCTGTACTGATACCATAGAGCCTCATCCAGGAAATATTCTCATAAGTCTTAATATTTACTAGAGCAAGCCTCTCCTTCTTCCTCAACTTCTTTAGAAATGTTTTACCTGCTCTCGGCTCTCTACTCTCTCATGTACATTGTATAATCACATTGTCAACTTCCATGAAAAATGTTTAATGAGTGTCACTAAGTCTATAAGATGAATTTGGGGAGAATTAACATATTTATGATGTTAAGGCTTTCTATCCTTCCATGTATTTATATTTTCTTTACTGTTTTGTAGAGTTTTAAGTTTCTATAATACTTCTTTCAGATTTTGTGTGAGATTTACTTTTAGTATTGACAGCTTATCTCTTTTCTCAGAATGCAGTTTTTTAAATTGAGGCATAATTTACATCAATAAGTGTACCTATGTTACAAGCGTATAGGTCAGTGACTTTTGACACCTGTATACACTTGTGTGACCACCACCGCAATCAATATATAGAACATTTGGGGCGCCTGGGTGGCTCAGTGGGTTAAGCCTCTGCCTTCGGTTCAGGTCATGATCCCAGGGTCCTGGGATCAAGCCCCACATCGGGCTCTCTGCTCAGCGGGGATCCTGCTTCCCCCTCTCTCTGCCTGCCTCTCTGCCTACTTGTGATCTCTGTCAAATAAATAAATAAAATCTTTAAAAAAAAAAAAAGATATAGAACATTCTTGTCACCCCAGTGAGTTCCCTTGGGCTCCCTAAAAGTCAATCCCCTAGCCATCAGCTATTGCTAAATTATTTGTTGTTGCTAATAGAATACTTTTGCCTTTTTAAAAAAGAACTTTATGTAAATGGGATCGTAAGTATTCATTCATTCATGTGTCTCGTTACTGACAGAGAGAAAGCACACAAGCAGGGATAGAGGCAGAGGCAGAGTGAGAGGGAGAAGCAAGCTCCCCGCTGAGCAGAAAGCCTGACATGGGGCTTGATCCCAGGATCCTGAGATCATGCCTAAGCCAAAGGCAGATGCTTATCTGACTGAACCACCCAGGCACCCCCTGGTTCTTTCTTTTAAATTGACTTTTTATTTTATTTTTTAACTTAAATTTTACTTAGTTAACATACAGTGCAGTATTGGTTTCCAGAGTAGAATTCAGTGATTCACCACTTACATACAACACCCATTTACTTATCACAACAAAAGCCCTCCTTAGTGCCCATCACCCATCTAACCTATCCCCCTCCACCTCTATCAACCCTCAGTTTATTCCCTATTGTTAAGAGTCATTTAATGGCTCATTTCCCTCTTCTTTTATTCTTTTCCTCCTTCCCTTATGTTCACCTGTTACCTGTCTTAAATTCCACATATGAGTGAGATCATATGGTATGTCTTTTTCTTACTGACTTATTTCACTTAGCATAATACATTCTAGCTCCCTCCATATCATTGCAAATGGCAAGATTTCATTTTTTTGATGGCTGATAATATTCCATTATAAATACATACCATATATGCATGTATACCTAAATACATGGATATGGCATACACACACACACACACACACACACACACACACACACACTCACTCTCTACATCTTGTTTATCCATTCATCAGTCAGTGGACACTTGGGCTCTTTCCATAGTTTGGCTATTGTTGATAATTCTGCTATAAACATCAGGATGCATGTAACCCTTGAATCTGTATTTTTGTATCCTTTGGGTAAATACCTAGTAGCTCAACTATTGGATCATAGAGTAGTTCTATTTTTAACTTTTTGAGGCACCTCCATACTGTTCTCCAGAGTGGCCTCACCAACTTTCATTCTCACCAGTGGTGTAAGAGTTTCACTTTCTCCACATCCTGACCAACACCTGGTGTGTCCTGTGTTATTAATTTTAGCCATTCTGACAGGTATATGTTATCTCATTGTGGTTTTGATTTGCATGTCCCTGATAATAGTGATGTTGAGCATCTTTTCATGTTTCTGTTAGCCATCTGGATGTCTTCTTTGGAAAAGTGTCTATTCATGTCTTCTGCCCATTTCTTAACTGGATTATTTGTTTTTTTGCATGTTGAGTTTGGTAAGTTCTTTATAGATTTTGGATACTAACCCTTTATCACATATGTCATTTGCCAATATCTTCTCCCATCCTGTAGGCTGCCTTTTAGTTTTGTTGATAGTTTCCTTCACTGTGCAGAAGCTTTTTATCCTGATGAAGTCCCAGTCGTTCATTTTTGCTTTTGTTTCCCTTCCTGGCATTGTGTCTAGTAAGAAATTGTTACAGTTGAGTCCAAGAGGTTTCTGCCTGTGTTTGCCTCTATGATTTTGATGGTTTCCTGTCTGGCATTGAGGTCTTTCATCCATCTTGAATTGACTTTTGTGTATGGTGTAAGGAAATGGTCCGGTTTCATTCTTCCGCTTACTGCTGTCCAGTTTTCCCAACGCCATTTGTTGAAGAGACTGTCTTTTTTCCATTAGAAATTCTTTCCTGCTTTATTGAAGATTAGTTGACCATATAGTTTTCAGTCCATTCCTGGGTTCCCTGTTACATTTGTGTCTGTTTTTGTACCACTACTGTACTGTCTTGATGACTAGAGCTTTCTAATATAGCTTGAAATCTGAAATTGTGACATCTCATTTTGTTTTTCTTTTTCAGGATTGCTTTGGCTATTTAAGGTGTTTTGTGGTTCCATACAAATTTTAGAATTGTTTGTTCTAGATCTGTGGCAAATGCTGTTGGTATTTTGATAGGGAATGCATTAAGTGTGTAGATTGCTTTGGGTAGTATAGACATTTTAACAGTGTTCTTCTAATTCACGAGCATGTAATGTTTTTCCTTTTCTTTGTGTCCTCTTCAGTTTCTTTCATAAGTGTTCTATAGTTTGCAGAGTACAGATCTTTTTCTTCTTTAGTTAGGTTTATTCCTGGGTATCTTACTGTTTTTGGTACAATTGCAAATGGGATTGATTCCTTGATTTATTTTTCTGCTGCTTCGTTATTGGTATATAGAAATGCAACAGGTTTCTGGACATTGATTTTACATCTTGCAACTTTGCCGAATTTGTTTGCGAATTCTAGCAATTTTTTGGTGGAGTTTTTCAGGTTTTCTGCATAGAGTATTATGTCATCTGCAGACAGAGAAAGTTTTACTTCTTCCTTGTCAGTTTGGATGCCTTTCATTTCTTTTTGTTGTCTGATTGCTGAGGCTAAGATGTTCAGTACTATGTTGAATAGTAATGGTGAGAGTGGACATCCTTGTCTTGTTCCTGACCACATGGGAAAGTTGACAGTTTTTCTCCCATTGAGGATGATACTAGCTGTGGATCTTCCCATATATGGCCTTCATGATGTTGACATATGTTCCATCTATCCCTACTTTCTTAAGGGTTTTTATCAGGAAAGGATTCTGTATTTGGATCAGATGCTTTTTCTGCATCTACTGATGATCATATTGTTCTTACTTTTTCTTTTATTAATGTGGTCTATCGTGTTGATTGATTTGCACGAATTGAACCATTCCTGCAGCCCAGGAATAAATCCCACTTGATCATGATGAATAATTGTTTTACTGTACTGTTGAATTTGATTTGCTAGTATTTTACTGAGAATTTTTGCATCTATGTTCTTCAGGGATACTGGCTGGTAATTTTCCTTTTTTGTGGGGTCTTTGTCTGGTTGAGCCACCCAAGTACCTCTCTTCTGCTGGCTTTAGGCTTTATTTGCTATTCCTTTTCTAGCTTCTTTAGGTGTAAGATTAAGTTAGGTATTTGAGATTTTTCTTGCTTCTTGAGGTGCGTCTGTATTGCAGTATACTTCCCTCAAGGACCGCCTTTGCTGCATCCCAAAGGTTTTGGTGTGTTGTTTTCATTTTCATTCACTTCCATGTGTTTTTTAATTTCTTCTTTAATTTCCTGGTTAACCCATTCATTCTTTTCTTTTTTTTTAGATTTTATTTATTTATTTGTCAGAGAGAGAGCAAGCACAAGTGGGGAGGAGCGGCAGGCAGAGGGAGAAGCAGGCTCCCTGCCAAGCAAGGAGCTCGATGTGGGACTTGATCCCAGGACCCTGGGATTATGACCTGAGCTGAAAGCAGACACTTAACTGACTAAGCCACCAGGCATCCCCCATTCATTCTTTAACCTCCATGTACTTCTGGTCTTTGCAAATTTTTTCTTATGATTGATTTCAAGTTTCGTAGCGTTGCAGTCAGAAAATATGCATGGTATGATCTCAGTCTTTTTGTACTTGTTGAGGGCTGATTTGTCTCTAGTATGTGATCTATTCTGGAGAATGTCCCATGTGCACTTGCAAAGAATGTGTATTCTGCTGCTTTACGATGAAATGCTCTCAATATATCTGTTAAGTCCATCTGGTCCAGTGTGACATTCAAAGCCATTGTTTGCTTGTTGAATTTCTGCATAGATGACCTTCTGCATTGCTGTAAGTGGGGTCTTAAAGTTCCCTACTAGTATTGTATTATTATCGCTGAGTTTCTTTATGTTTGTTATTAATTGTTTTATATATTTGGGTGCTCCCATTGTTGGGGGCATAAATATTCACAATTGTTAGATCTTCTTGTTGGATAGATCGCTTAATTATGATAAAATGCCCTTCTTCAACTCTTATTATAGTCTTTGTTTAAAATCTAGTTTGCCAGGGTGCCTGGATGGCTCAGTCAGTTAAGCAGCTGCCTTCCACTCAGGTCATGACCCAGAACCCTGGAATTGAGCCTTGTTTTGAGCTCCCTGCTCAGCGGGGAGTTGGCTTCTCCCTCTGCCTCTCCTCCTTGCTCATTTTTTCTCTCTCTCTCTCAATTAAATAAATAAAATCTTTTTTAAAAAGTCTAGTTTGATATAAGTATGGTTGCTCTGGCTTTTTTTTTTTTTATGACGTCCATTAGCTTGATAAATCATTCTCCATCCCTCACTTTCAATCTGCAGGTGTCTTTGATCTAAAACGAGTCTCTTGTAGGCAACATATAGATGGGTCTTGTTTTTTTATCTGTCCTAATACCCTATGCCTTTTCATTATAGAGCATTTAGTCCATTTACATTCAGAGTGATTAGTAAAAGGTATCAATTTAGTGCCATTTTATTATCTGTAGAGTTGGTGTTTCTGGTGATGTTCTCTGGTCCTTTCTAGTCTTTGTTGCTTTTGGTCCTTTTTTCTCCAAGCAGAGTCCCCCTTAAAATTTCTTGTAGGGGTTTAGTGGTCACAAGCTACTTTAGTTTCTGTTTGTCTGGATATTCTTTATCTCTCCTGCTCTGAATGACCATCTTATTGGATAAAGAATTCTTGGCTGCATATTTTTTTTCTGTTCAGCATGTTGAATATATCCTTGCACTCCTTTTTGTCCTGCCATGTTTTGGTGGCAGAACACCACAGAACCTAGCTTAGGTTCTGTCTTCCCTTGTAGCTTAAGGACCCCTTTTCCCTTACTGCTTTCAGGATTCTTTCCTTGTCTGTGCATTTTGTGAATTTGGCTATGATATGCCTTGGTGATTGTCGGTTTTTGTTGAATTGAATGGGAGTTCTCTGTGCTTCTTGAATTTCGATATCTGTGTCCTTCCTCAGATTAGGGAGGTTTTCAGCTATAATTTGTCTGAATAAATCTTCTGCCCCTTTTTTTCCTCCGTCTTCATCTTCTGGGATTCCTATGATATGAATGTTACAGTGTTTTAATAAGTCGCTGAGTTCCCTAAATCTACCTCCATGGTCCATCACCTTTCTTTCCCTCTTTTTTTCAACTCATTATTTCCCTTAATTTTGTCTACTGTATCACTGATTCAGTCCTCTGATTCATCCATCCTCCTTTTTATGGCCTCTATCTGGGATTGCATCTCAGTTACAACATTTTAAATTTCGGTCTAACAGATTTTAGTTCTATTATCTCTGGAGTAAGGGATTCTCTAGGATCTAGTATGCCTTTTTCAAGCCCAGCTAGTATCCTTTTAATTGTTGTTTTAAATTCTAGTTCAGACATCTTACTTATATCTGTATTGATTAAATCCCTGTTCATGAGTTCTACCTCCTGTTCTTTCTTTTGGGGTGAATTTCTCCAGCTCGTCATTCTGTCCAGAAAGGAAAAGAAGAGAGAAAAAGAAAGAAAACAACAACAACAAAACAAATAAAAAACTAGATCCTGGGTGTTTCTTGGTCTGCTTATTAAAAGAATCTAGATCCCAAAATAAGAAAGAAAAAAAAAAATACAATGAAAGCAAACAAAAAAATAATATATATGTAGTATATATGAAAACAAAAATTTTAAAAATTAATAAATTTTTAAAAATAATTGAAAAAATAAAATAAATGAAAAATTTTTAAAAAATAAAGAATAAAAGTACAAAGGAGTCTAGACACTATTTTCCCTTAGAGCTGAAGCTTTGCAGCCCTCTATGATCAATAGACTTTGTGTGAGTGAGTTGTTTGTGCAGGTCTTCTGGGGGAGGGGCCTGTTGCACTGATTCTCAGGTGGACTTGCCTTAGTGCAAATGGGCCTCCAGATTGCAAATGGGAGGCGGGGGTTGGTGTAAGGGGCTCTGGACTCCACTAGGTGGTGCTCTTTTGCTCCCTGAAGCCTTTCAGTGATGATGCACAGGGTGACTATGACAGCCCCCCACCTTCTAGTCCTGCAGTTGAAAGTTCATGCCCTCCACTCTTCAGTGAGCCCTCACAGAAGAGCAATCACTCTTGTGTCCCTGGTTTCCATCAGAACCCTGCATTTACCCTGCCTGTGTCTGAGCATTTTTTTTTTTTTTTAAATCTCTGACGCACAACTGAATTTCAAAACTCCTATATTTTAGGGACTCCTGCAGGTCAGACTGTGCTGTTCCTCCCTGGAGCCCTGGGGAGGAGGGTGGGGGGGGTCTCCCTACGCTTCTGCTGTTTGCCAGGCCTGTACCAGGAAAGCGGTCACAGTTTCTCAGTTATCAGAGTGATTCACAGTTTATGGCAAAACAGAGCAGAAAGCCAGCACCTGCACTGGCTGTTCTCAGCCACCTTCTACGCTCCTATGCCTGGAAACAATGCAGCACTTATGTGCCATCTGTCCTTCTTGTGACCAGGGGATACTGAGAGACCACGTGAGTTCTGCCGTGCTTTGCCACCTGAGCGCCTTTAAGCCAGGCACATACCCATGGTAGCAGACTTCTAAAAGTTTCAGTTTTGTGCCTTGCTGCTTATAATGCTTTGTGGTAGCCTCCACCTGTGGGGTCCCTCCCTGCCACTGGATCCACAGCTATGTCTCCCCAAATTGAAGTCTCTGCATCTCCTACCTACCAAAAGGTAGCCACAGTCTACTTGTAGACTGGAGTTTTTTTTCTCTCAGAACTCTGATTGATTTCTCAGGTGTTCAGAGTGTTTGGATTACTATCTAGCTGTATCTGAGGGACGAGACAAACTTAGGGTTCCCCTGATCCTCCACCATCTTAACTCCTTGTCTGGTTTCATTTACTCAGCATAATGGTTTTGAGACACACCTGGATAGTTGCACACAGCTGTAATTTTGTTTTTGTTTGTTTGTTTCAAGTAGCTTCTTTAAAGCTTTGAGAATCAGAGTTTGATTAGCTTTTCCTCTTTCCTCGACTCTTGCCTTTTGGCCAACTGCTCACTTCCTACCTTCAGTGATTCCTGAGCACAAAGACTATCAGTATGTTCTTTTATCTTAAAAAATAGAGCCAGTGGCCCTGTGTCCACCGTCCTGCATTTAACTATGCTTTCTTGGACCCTTCCAAGGAATGGTAGCGAGTGGCTGTCCTTAACTATTTCCGGGCATCTCCTTCTATTTAAGAGAGAGAAAGTGTATAAATTCACAACTCCTAGTCCGGTGGGAAATTCTGGCCTGCATGGTCTTTGGGAATTGCTTTTATGGGTCCCCAGCCTCCTGCATGGGCCTGCGAGGGCCAGAGCTGGCTTGAGTGGCTGTTCGAAGGTGGCCCTTCATGTGTTTACTTTGTCTTCCAGAACAATCCTGAGAAGACAGAGGCATCAGAACGAGGGGACTTCTACATCACGGGGGACCGAGCCCACAAGGACAAGGATGGCTACTTTTGGTTCACTTGAAGAAATGATGATGTGATTAATTCCTCAAGGTCAAGCTGTCTGCTCTGTCCTTCTCCCTTTGAAGCTTTGTGTGTGTGTGGGCGGGGGGGGTCACTTGGAAGAGTTTGTTTTTCTCTTCCAGCTACCGGATTGGACCCCTTTGAAGTGGAAAATGCCCTTGCTGAGCACCCTGCTGTTCTAGAGGCTGCTGTGGTCAGCAGCCCAGACCCCATCAGAGGGGAGGTAACAGTCCAGCCAAGAACATTGCCTCCTGGTTCTTTACCTGTTCACACCCAGCAGAGTGAGCTGGAAGACCCACATTCCCCCCTATCTCACTCCACGTGGGTACTACAAAGTCTGAAATGCCACACATTCCTTTTGGTTAAGCATTAATGTCAAGCCTTTAGTGGCCGACTCTTGAGAGGGGTCTACGAGGAGACACGAGGAGGGACATGAGGAGAGGATACCAACACTTTCGTGTCAAATGGACCTGGAACTGGGTCCAAAAGAGGTGGACATTAGATAGGAGAGCTTGGCAGTGGGTTCAGTCTCTGTCATTCGTCCTGGCTGATAGAGAACCGTTTCCCATTTGCAGATGAGGATATAACAAGCACACCACACATGGCTGCTGACAGTGCTAACCTGAGAGGAATATCCATCTTAAGGGATGACAGAATAAGTATCCATCATGACCCTGCTGTATCAGAAAGATGAGCCAAATTTCATAAGCTGACCTCTCCCAGGAGAAATGCAAATTCCTTCCCATGGATCTCAGAGAAATAGAGTGGGAGAAATGAAGCTTTTCACTGGCTGTAAATCCAACATAACCCTACAGTATAGTGTAGTTACCTTATGAAAGTTAGTACAACATCAGGCTGTGTGTGTTCTCAGAAGCACGAGGGCCAGAGGAGTGGGTCTCTAAGTCAGGGCCCTAGACTACTCATAGCTGCATCATCTGGGATTCTTGTTTAAAATACAGATTTCTAGATCTCAAGTCAGTCTTGCTGAATGAGAGCGATTGAGGATGCAGCCCAGGCCTTCTTCATTTTGATTAGAAGCCCCTATCCAAGTGATTCTGATGCCTGTTAAAATTTGAGGCCAATGATTTAGAATAAGGGAGGTGGGAGCCCCATATATGTTCTGGAGAAATCACACCTGGAAAAGTATACCTAGCATTGTATATTGCAAATTAGCTGGGGTTGTGACAGATGGCTGTGTGTGGTTAATCTGCATACACTCAGAATGGAGCCTCACGCATAGAAAGGTGTCAGTACATGTTTGGTAGTTTTAACAGTCAGAGCCTTTCCCAATCACCAGATCTATCTGAACATGAAATGTAGTGAGATGCCCGCTTTTGGGAAGCATGCAAGGATGGTGAACCCCCACCTAACAGGGCTTGGTGTCAGGATGGTGAACCCCCACCTTGACAGAGCTATATGCTGGGGTGGGTAAGCAACCTACTGGCCTTTGACCTCTTCCACTCCTGTCAGAAACCATGTTCCTTTGTTATGTGTCAGGACTCTTCCTTCTTAATGGGAGGCAGCCTGCTAAGAAAGGCTCAGGCAGTAACAGCCAAGGTACAGAAAGTCCCACTGGACACGTGGCATGGAAGCTGTGCAGCAAAATGTTTGCTGGTTGGAAACACGTGTACATGCAGGCTCAGAAATACCCACTTCCCCTCAGTGCAATATTCCCAGTCCTGCATGTCCAACTACCTGCCAGGTACTTTTCCAGTCACAGAGACTTGGAAGTAAGGGACTCTGGGGAGATTGTGAAACTTCTCTTTCCACAGAGTATTTGTGTCAGAAAAGAAGCTCCTTGGCTGCTTACAGTATTATTTTAAGAAAGAGAAGCAGTTTGGGAAACAGGTAGGATCCTGGAATCATTCTACAAAAGTCAGTGTTTCCAATAGTTGGTCCTGGAATGGAGACGATAGGAAAAAAAAATGATGTTGTCCATTTTGTTGGCTGAGCCAGAGGCGCTGGCAGAACTTTCATGCTTGGCTGGCAAAAGGAGAAATAAGTTGTTATAAAGGGATTGATTCTTTCTGGTTTTAGAGGGTTTGTTTTTGTGTTCTTCTGGTAGGTGGTGAAGGCCTTTATTGTCCTTTCTCCATCTTACTCCTCTCAAGATCCTGAGAAACTAACTCAGGAGCTCCAGGAGCATGTGAAAAGGGTGACTGCTCCATGCTAGTACCCCAGAAAGGTAAACATCAGGAGTTCTAGGACTTGATGAGCTGAGAAACCACCTGAGCACACATTGCATCTGCTCTCAGTCAGGGCCAAGCCCCAGGGGTGGGGGGTGGGGGGAATGAAGGTACAAATAACAGAGCTTCTCCTTCAGCCTTTTCTCCCTGTTTCCTCACTGGGCCTGCCCCAAACCACAGTTTGTTCCTACTCTAAGAAGTGACAGACCTCAGATTCGGGGGGTGGGAGAATGGGGGGGTGTGGAGAGACGGTGCTGAATCTCTGTGGTCAAGATCATGTGCCCCAGACCCTGGCCATTTTGGTCATTGCCATTTAGAGAAAACTATGAGTCATAGACACTTTCCAACAAACTGGCAGAGGGTAAGGATTCTTTCAAGTCAGAAGTCCTTCTAGGAAATGATTTCAAACTGTTTTTGTTTTATGGTCACTAGGTGGCCTTTGTTTCAGAACTACCCAAGACGGTTTCTGGAAAGATCCAAAGGAATAAATTGAGAAGCCAAGAGTGGGGGGAGATGAGAGGCAACCCCCGAAAGGCCCCATAGGCCTCTGAAGCTTCTAAGAAGAACTGGTGGGATCACTGGTTAGTCCTTGTCTGGGGCATCATCCCTTCAACCCTGTGAACATCGAAGGCTTTCAGTTCCAAATGAGCAGGACCCTGGAAGAGAGCAGAAGAATGTCACTAACCCAGATGCACAGCCCCTGCCAGCCTAGTGTATGTTTGATGGCTTGACTTCCCCCTCCTCTGTCTGAAGGCATTCTCAGCAGCTGCTTACTGTCTTATTTCCAGCTGATCCTCTGAGGACAGGTCGCCATAAAGTCAGGGCTCCTGTGATCTCATTCACTGCTGGTGGGGAGTCATCACTTGACCCTTTTGATAAAGCCGTTTGGTAATCATATCCAGGGTCATGAAAAATTGGTCCTACCCTTTCATCTGGAAAGTCCATCTTCAGTAATTACTGTAAAAGAAAGGATTCAAGGATATGTACTGGAGTATTGTTTAAAACTGTAACAACAACCAAAAAAAAGGGAAAAAAAAGGAAAAAAAAAAAAAAAAACCAATGTCCAGCCAATAGGACAATGACTAAGTTGTAGTAGCTTAACTCAGTAATGTATTATGTGACCTTTAAAAATAGGTCTTGGGGCATACTTGAGCTAAATTAAGTTTAAATCAGAATAAAAATAATATATGTGTAGTGGAGAACCATAACTTTGAATGGTAAAGGAAAAACTGTGGAAAAAAAGCCTGAAAGGAAATACTTATGTTAAAACCAGTATTCCTGGGGATTGAAAATAGTGGTTGATAGTTTTTTTCTTTCCTCTGTGTTTCTCTATTTTCCAAGCTTTCTCAGTAAGTATGTATAACTATTATAATGAAAAAAGTATCTTAAAGAAACGATTCCCCCAAACCACACTCTGCCTCCAACAATCATCTGCTGAAGATTAGTGTATTATGTTGTGCCCACCACAAAAGATACAAGGACCCAAAACCACATCTCAGGCCCAGAAACGGAAAGAGGTGGCTCTGGGCCTCTGACACCAGCCACGCGGAGACGAAGCAGATGGAAACTCAACATGATCTTCAGTGCCGCTTAGCCAACCCGCGGGACCTCCATTCAGCCACCAATCAATATTTATTGAGCACCTACTCAGTGCTGGGCTCTGGAAATACAACAATAAGCAAAAGTCAACCCAGTCAGTACCTGTATTAATCTGTTCGGGCTGCCATGACAAAGTACCATAGACTGGCAGGCTTTAACAAGAGAAATTTATTTCCTTGGTTCTTGAAGCTGAAAGTCCAAGGTCATGGTGTCAGTGGGCTTAGTTTAATTCTGAGGCTTCTCTCTTTGGTTCGTAGACAGCCGTCTTCTGTGTCCTCACATGATCTTTCCTCTGTCTCCTGATCTCCTCTTATAAGAACACCAGTCAGGTTGGATGAGGGCCTGAGGACCTCACTGTAACTTAAGCACGTCTTCGAAGGCCCCATCTCCAAATTCCAACCACATATTGAGGCACTGGGGATTAGGACATTAGCATATGGATCTGAGGGGACATGATTCAACCCATGACACTACCCTTGTGGAGTTTACAGTTGAGTGGGGAGGTTGATGTTATTCATCAAAGAGTAAGGCAAATAATGCACAACTGTGATAAATTCCATGAAGGAAAGAGTTTAGTTAAAACATAGATTGTGGGGACTGACCAAGACTGGGAGGACTCAGGGTAGCAGGACACCTTCCATAAGGAGGTCCTTGGTGAACTGGGATTGAAAGGAAAGTGGAAGTAAACTAAGTAAAGAGATTGGGGCCCAGCATTCTAAACACAGGATACAGCATGCGCAAAGGCCCTGAGAGGGGAGAGATAGGTTAGTGTTTCTAAGAATAGAACACTGAGCAACCAGCTACAGTCAGGCACAGTTCTGTGTATTTTAACTGTCAACCTTCGTATTGAACAGTACTGATGACATTCTCATTTTACAGGTAGATCAAAGAAGTTAAGCAATTTGCAGTTGAGGATGACTGGAGTTTTGTCTTCAGTGAGTGCTAGGGAGCCACTAAAGGTTTATGGCAGAGGAGTGATCCTTAAAGTTTTAA
Organism: Enhydra lutris kenyoni; assembly: GCF_002288905.1. Taxonomy (NCBI): domain Eukaryota; kingdom Metazoa; phylum Chordata; class Mammalia; order Carnivora; family Mustelidae; genus Enhydra; species Enhydra lutris. The sequence goes on along the minus strand of NW_019154129.1, from coordinate 147,313 downwards.
TAGCCCTTAAAAAGAAAAAAAAAAAACTTGTCAAAATGGTTTACTTTTTCTTTAAGTCTTTTGTCTTTGTGGCCTTCCTGGGCTGGGTAAATTTTCTTTGTGTTAAAGGTGGAAATTTACCTTTATGTTAAAGGTGGAAATTATGTTAAAGGTGGAAAGCTTTGGTGATTTACCCCAGACCCGATAGGTCTGACTCTGCAGCCTCATTAGTGCTCTTGGGGTGGGGTTTGGAGTCATGCCTTAGACACTGCTAGAATTCCTAATGAGCCCCTCAAAATCATAATTATTATTATGATTCCAGGACCACAGCCCTCATTCCCCAAATCCGCTGCATCAGAGATTGGGGGTGATCTCCGGGATCTCTAGGTGATCAGTAGGAATGGTTAGTGACTCCCAAACCCTCTGTATATACAGGTGTGTGGAGTCCAAACACTGTTCTCCAAGTCTCCTATTCTAGTCTTGCTATAATTTGCTGAGTGTTTTACTATATGAGAATGCGTTTTTTAAGAAAAACTTTTACTTATTACTTTTTGAAAAAGTAAATGTAGCTGGGGCAAAGGCATGCAAGTGCACCTGGCTCTCGGGGTCCCAAACAGATCAGGTTCAGCCAATCACTGCTGACAAAATCCAAAGGTAGAGAGACAAGTGGTGGTAAATGAGAAAGGAATTTATTTCAGTGAGGCCAACACCAGGAAGACAGCAGACTAGCATCTCAAAGTTTCCACAAAGTGTTGAAAATATTTCCAGGCTTATATAAAGAAAATGTGGGACAAAGGTCAGTGAGTATGGGCAGGGGGGCAGTAAAGGTCAGGTGGAGCATTGCCTTGAAGTCAGTCACACAGGGTGTTGCTACATCAGGGCAGTCCTTACTATTGCTTGAGGGGGTAGTTTCTGTTCAGTCAGGAGGTGCTTTGCCCACAGGGTCTTTTGCCTGAGTTAAAAGGTAAGCTGGAAAGAAGAGTTTAATTGGTTAGAAAGTACAGACTGAGGTCAAAGTGCAGGTGGTTGAAGTCTTTGATAGGTAAAAATTTAATTTGAATGAGTTAATAAGAAAGCCCACTTTGATCTGTTTAAGTCAAACTTGCTCCTTTCTCCAGAAGCAACTGAGGTGACTGGTTTCTAGCACTCCCTACCAGAGGTATCCTAAACAGCTATCAAGTTCAATCCTCACACGTCTAAATGGTCTCCTAGGACTAGCCCCCATTTTCAAGTAAGAAGACTGAAATTCCGGGCAGGAGTAACAACTTCTTTAAGAGCACACAGTTCAGGGGCGTCTGGGTGGCTCAGTGGGTTAAGCCTCTGCCTTCAGCCTGGGATCGAGCCCCACATCGGGTTCTCTGCTCATCAGGGAGCCTGTTTCCCCCCTTTCTTTACCTGCCTCTCTGCCTACTTGTAATCTCTCTCTCTGTCAAATAAATAAATAAAATCTTAAAAAAAAAAAAAAAGAAGACTGGAAGAACACACAGCTCAGTAGCAGGGGAAGCCAGATTCAAATCCAGACAGACTTCATGTTCTTGGTCCTTTATCATGAACTTCTATAGCTTCTATCTAGCTGTACTGTGTAGTCATGGATAAAGAGGCTGATAACCACAGGAGCTGAAGAACCAGAGGGTATTTGCACAGGGAAGAGGGTGTCACTGGCACAGGAGAAAGGACAAATCCAGACTTCAGAAGAGAGCTCTGTAAGGCAGGGAGAGTAGCAGTGAGCAGGAATGCATGGGATGGGGTGAAGTCGGTACCCCTTCCCCAGACCAGGGAAGTAAATGAGGCAGAGGTGAACAACTTCAATGTTTCTAATAGGTGCCCAAGAAAGAATGCAATGGGAAGCATAGTTGATCATTTGGGACTCCTCGTAGACCAGGAGAAAGCCTGGTAAGGTAGATCCCTTATTTCTTTCCACCAGATATCTACGGAAAATGTCATCTCCCTTTCCCAAGCAGACAGAACTATTTCTTAAAAGTCCTCTAACAGAGCCTTAGAGAAGGACAGCAACTCGGGTACCTAATTCTGCAGGATTTAGGTCTCTGCTGGGGTCCTGTTTTCCTCCCCTCTGTGGCAAAGTGATCAAAATAAGTGACTGAACAGAAGGGAAAGGGTTGTTCAGCTGATTTCCTGTTTCTGGTGCCTGAAGCCCCATTGTAGGTAATTGGTGAGAGGGCAGAGAACAGCAACAGCAAGAGGTATTTAGGGCAGACACTGGGGAGGACTTTCTGGAAGAGAATTAAGAGACTCATGACAGTGTGATTCTGAGATGTTTAGGAATAGCTATTACAGGAGTATTTAAGAAGGGACAAAAACCTTCAGGGCCAGGGGCGCCTGGCTGGCTCAGTGGGTTGGGCCGCTGCCTTCGGCTCAGGTCATGATCTCAGGGTCCTGGGATCGAGCCCCGCATCGGGCTCTCTTCTCAGCAGGGAGCCTGCTTCCTCCCCTCTCTCTCTGCCTGCTTGTGATCTCTCTCTGTCAAATAAATAAATAAAATCTTTAAAAAAAAAAAAAACAACCTTCAGGGCCAGAGGGGCTAGGTGGTAGAGTTCTGTGAATTTTCCTGGGGTAGAAGAGGAGTTCATCCCAGGATATGACTGCTGCTCAACATAAATAGGTTTTTCAAGCCACATCATTTCTAGGTTGCCCAGAGAAAAGCATAAAAAGGGACTAGATTGCTTTTAGTACCCTCTCTAGGTCTGTCTCTCCAGACTCCCACCTTGGATCCTGGCTTCTTGGGTCTTTAAGCCCTCTAACTTCTTCAAATGTCTCCTGATGTGGGTCTCTGGTATTTGTACCCTCAGTGATTAGTCATTGCTAGGTAACTGGCACCCTAATCTTGTCCATTTCCAGGACTCATGTCTCCAACAGAGACCTCTGCATTTGGGAGCCTCAATCCCTGCTGGTCATGGGGGCCTTTTTAGCATATGAACCACTGATGGTCAGCACCTCAGAGGACTAGCTCTCTGAGTAGATCCTTGGGGTGCATAATGGCCAGAGTGAGAGCAGAAAGGCAAGCTCTGTGGCATTGGGGTACTCACTCCATCTGAGAGGATATAGGATCTGAGGTGACCTGTAATGTCAGAAGTCCCTTATTCAGCTGCAATATTTTTTCTCTTAGGTTAGTGTTTCTGGAAGACAGCTTGTCTCAGAGGCTGAGAGCCCTCTGCTTTCCAGCTCTTGTCTCAGGGTCGATGATCCAGATGCCGTTCACCAGCTTGGGCAGGTGAGAGCCATTCTACTGGGATATTAGCATTCTAGGCGTGGGTCTGGGATTGATTAGCTGTGTGACCTTAAGGAATTATTGTCCCACTCTGGACTTTCATCTTAACCCCTCGATGACCTGGGAAGGTCTTTGTTTTTCTGATCCTATGAACCAAACAAATTATAGAAGAGCTAATATTCATTGAGTTGGACAAGACAATATAGTGGAGTGGGATAATTTGCAGAGACAGAGAATATTAGGTGCCCAGCTTTGGGCAAAGTATGTTTGATGTGAATGACAGATATCCAAGGGGAGAAGTGAAGCAGATTGGGATGCAACAGAGAGATCCAGGCTGGAGACACATGTGAGGGTCATTGGCAAGGAAGCTGGGGTCCTAGCTACTGTGCTGGGTGAGACCTTGTATGGGCTGAGTGTGGATAAAAGAGATGAGGCGGAATCATCAAAAGAGAAAGTGAAGAAAGGGTTGAAAGAGGTGAAAGAAAGTACATCAAGCCCATGGAAGTTCTGTTTCTCTTTCCCTGGTTGGAGCTAGAACTTCCTGTCAGTCCTGAGCATAAATCTCCTCTTTGCTCCCTGAATTAAAAAAATTGTCCCTGCTGCCTCCCCTCTCCCCACCCCCAAAAGGCTCTGGGGGTGCATTCCATAAACACAGCAGGGAGGACTGCCATCACCCCAGGTAAGACCCTGGTATTGTCCATAGTTAATGATTAGCTCTGGTCTCCATGAAGGCCCAGGGATTCCTGGAACTATCTTCTTGATCCGCTGCATTCTTTCAGAGGTGGTAGGAATTCAGGAGCTGTCTGCTTAGGTGGAGGGTGGACCAAGAGATCCCCAGAGAAACTTCCCAAAGGACTTGGCAGGTGAGCACTGTTGTCAGGAATGCTGGCTGATGGGTCACTAGCTGATCTCTAGAAGTCAGGGCTGTGGAAGAGAGTGAAAATCTCCAGGAAAAAGCAGTCTGCAATCCCTAGGAACCTTTACAGGACCGGGTCTTAGTGAGGAGGCAGCATGGAGCAAAGGAAAAGTGTCTATAGCACAGCAAAGGGAGGGACTGAGGTGGCTGGGAGAAGGGCAGTCAAAGGGGGTGGGAGTTGGATGGCCATCAGGAAGGAGGCCTGTCTGAGGAGGTAAGGCCAGAAGGATGAGCAAGAGCCAGCCATGGAAAGAGAGAGCGACCAGAAGGTACAAAGGCAATAATATTGCTGCCTAGGAGCTGGTAAGGATATTTTCACTTGTTCATGTGGAAAATAGGAGAGAAGACACAAGTGTTCATTGACCTTGAGTATTCTGGCTGCTGGTGTCTAGAAAATGGCGGATGGGAATCCAGCCACTGGCAGGACTTCTAGCTAGATTCATTGAATCAAAGGTCCTAGAGTTAAATTCTGCAACCCCCATCAAGGTGAACATGTTGGAACTCAGAGACCAGCCTACACAGCCTTGGAACTATGTTCCCTGGAGCCAACACATAGATGAAAGCAATAATTACAACAATTAAAATTTCTTTTTTTGTTGTTGTTTTTTTAACAGTTATAATTTCTAATGTGATTCTGGGTGTAGGCCCCATGTGCTAGGTGCATAGTATTCAAGATATCAGTTAATTAAAAAGTTTGGATCTTATTAGTTTAGAGAGTCACCTGAAAGACTAATGTATAATACAGACTTGTTTATTTATGATTGTTAGTAAGTAGGGTAAATAACAGATCCCTTATACTATTAGTAAAGTGCTTTATTGCTTTGAGGTATACCTGTAATGAATGTTTCACTCCTCAAATTAAATTTTTCTTTGCTTGAAAAAAGATATCTCAGTCAAGATTCAGCTGAAGGAAGTAGATGCCATTTGAATTAGTCAGCATATACTATAGTAACAATTATACCACATGTCTCAGGAGCTTATTATATCCACACATTTTTTTTTTTTCTCATGAGTCTGTGTGTTGGTTGTGGCTGTTAGGGCTTAGCTCACCTCTACATGTGCTATCATCCAGGACCCAGGCTGAAGGTATAGCACCTATCTGTGATATGTTACTTTCATAATAGAAAGCAGAAATGCAGGAGTTCCTGACCAACTACACAATCTCATCTGCTCACATCTCATTGACAAAAGCATATCCCATGAATAAGCCAAAGTCAATTAGAGGCAAATACATCCTTTTCCCCAAAATGCACTGGGCAAGTCACATGAAAATGAATGGGGACACATAATCCTATGATAGGGAGGAGGCAGTTGTTGGAAAAAATAATTTAATCTACCACACCACAGTATTTTTTTTTTAAAGATTTTATTTATTTGACAGAGATCACAAGTAGGCAGAGAGGCAGGCAGAGAGAGGAGGAAGCAGGCTCAGTGCTGAGCAGAGAGCCTGATGCGGGGCTTGATCCCAGGACCCTGAGATCATGACCTGAGCCGAAGGCAGAGGCTTAACCCACTGAGCCACCCAGGCGCCCCCACACCACAGTATTCTAAACACAAAAGTATTTATTGCATGAAATTAGATGTTTATAGGACTGTCATGAAGGGCTGGAGAGGTAAGATTTAGACTGGGTGTTGTGCTTTTGGAGAATGGTATACCAGAAGGAAACAGTACTGAATGCTGAGTGCCAATTCACACATAACCACCACAAATTCCTTTCTGGAAGAACCCTATAAGGTTGTGATGAATCTCCTTAAGCAGCTGACCTAGAGCAGTCTATAACAGAAAGACTCACTACTGTAACCTCTTTATTTCACAGGTCTGACCATGCACTGGCTGTGGAAACTCCAGCAGGTTTGCATCCGATGCAGGACCCAGATGTCTAGTCGCACTGTCCACCTTCATACCAAGCAACTGACATCCCTGCAGTGGGGTCACCAGGAGGCCCCTGAGAAGTTTAACTTTGCTATTGATGTGATAGATCACTGGGCTGGCATGGAAAAGGTAATGGGGTGGAAAGGGGGCACAGAGTCGAACAAAGTTCATTAATTCATCCACTCATTCTCTAAATATTCATTGAGCACTTATGTGTCAAGTACTATGATGAGCTGTAAAGATGTCCATCTTCCATGAAAGCAGCATGGGTAGGAGCAAGAGAGCATGGGCTTGGCAGAAAGGAGCACTCTGGGGCTGGTGCCAGGTGGATCAACCTCGAACACTTCCCCACCCCAGCCCTAGCGCTGACACATAGTTTGCCTATACATACATGCTCTCTTATGACCTCCCAGGGTAAAATAAGAAGGGAGCTGTGGTCATAGAGAAAGTAGATTGGAGTTGAGTAAGAGAAAATCAGCAGTGACCAAAGACTGAGTTAGTCTTCTCAGAAAATTATGTGTCCTTGTCATCACGGGTGTGTAAGCAGGGTGGCCACTAGGCAGGGATTGTTCAAAAGGGCTCTACCATGAGATATCAGAGAAAGAAGGCAATGTGGAAATTTCCCTCCCTGAACTTCTAGAATTCCACCCCATTCATTGCTAATCCTGACATTACCTTTACTTGTAGTTCTGTGCACCATTCTAGAGCATGAAAGATGTATTCCTGGATAATATAGAGGAAGAGGTAGAACATGATGCTCAAAGGGAGTCATACCATGATGTTGGCCTGAGGTCCCAGCACCATAACACAACCTTCATGTGCAGATCACAAATGCTGGGCCTCTAGCTGAAGATGGCTCATGGTGCAGACACTCTTAAAAAATAATAATAATAGGGGCATCGGGGTGGCTCAGTCAGTTAAGTGTTTGCCTTTGGCTCAGGTCATGATCCCAGGGTCCTGGGATGGAGCCCTGAATCAGGCTCCCTGCTCAGTGGGGAGCCTGCTTCTCCCTCTACGCCTCCTACCACTCATGTATGGGCACTCACAGGAACTCTCTCTCTCAAAGAAATAAGTAAAATCTTTAATAATAATAATAATAGGGGCGCCTGGGTGGCTCAGTGGGTTAAGCCGCTGCCTTCGGCTCAGGTCATGATCTCAGGGTCCTGGGATCGAGTCCCGCATCGGGCTCTCTGCTCAGCAGGGAGCCTGCTTCCCTCCCTCTCTTTCTGCCTGCCTCTCTGTCTACTTGTGATCTCTCTCTGTCAAATAAATAAAATCTTTAAAAAATAATAATAATAATAAGTCAACATTTTATAAAACAAGTTTTTCAGATAAAAATTTAATCTAAATTAATTTTGGCTTTTCTTTAAAAGTTATATCTCCTTAGAATAATGAGGAAGGTCTTTACTACCATGACTCAGAATCCTGAATCCATAAAAGAAATAATTTAATAAATTAGCTACATAAACATCAAAAACCCACTACATTGACAAATAATGCCATAAACAAAATAAAGAAACTAGTGACAAGTGATCAAAGATATTCAACTCCTGTGATAGCATAAGAGTTAATATTCCCAACATAAAAGAGCTCCTTGAAATCAAGAATAAAGAGACACAACCAGGGGCACCTGGGTGGCTCAGTGGGTTAAAGCCTCTGCCTTCGGCTCAGGTCATGATCCCAGAGTCCTGGGATCGAGCCCCACATCGGGCTCTCTGCTCCACGGAGAGCCTGCTTCCCCCTCTCTCTGCCTTTCTTCCTACTTGTGATCTCTGTCAAATAAATAAATAAAATATTTAAAAAAAAGAGATACAACCAAATACAAGTGGGCCAGGTATATGAGTGGACAGTTTATAGAAAAGGGAGCTCAGGGGCTCCTGGCTGGTTCAGCCAGTAGAGCATGTGACTCTTGATCTTGAGGTTGTGAGTTTAAGCCCCATATTGGGCATAGAGATTACTTTAAAAATAAAATGCTTTAAAAAAAGCAAAGTGAGCACAAACGGCCCTTTAATATAAGAAAAAAAATGCTCAACCCCACTCATAATAAGAGTAATATAAGCTAAAACTTCATTGAAATAATATTTTTATCTACCAGTTTAGTTAAATACAGGAATTTGACAACATACTCTGTTGATAGAACTATGAGGAAAATGGCACTTTTACACATTACTGGTCAAAGTACAAAATGATACAACTCTTGGGAATTTTTAAATACCTAACACAATTACTACTAAATTTTCTCCGACTTTGTAGTACTGCTTTCAGACTATGATATGGAACCCCTGAGGATACCTGAGGCTCTTTCAGGGTAACCTGTGAAATCAGAACTATCTCAGAACAAAACTAAGACAAATTGGAATCCTTGTGTATCACCAGTAGGTATGTAAAATTGTACAGCTTCTGGAAAAATAGTATGGCAGCTCCTCAAAAAAAATTTCAAATAGAATTACTATATAATCTAGCAATTTCACTCTTAGGTATATATCCCCAAGAATCAAAAGCAGGGTCTTGCTTAGGCAACTCAGTGACTCCATCAAACATAATAACTTCTGTATTATAGGAGTACCAGAAAAAGAAGAGAAAAGGGGGCAGAAAATTTTTTTTTTTTTTTTTTTTTTTAAAGATTTTATTTATTTATTTGACAGAGAGATCACAAGCAGGCAGAAAGGCAGGCAGAGAGAGGAGGAAGCAGGCTCCCTGCTGAGCAGAGAGCCCGATGTGGGGCTCGATCCCAGGACTCTGAGATCATGACCTGAGCCGAAGGCAGCGGCTTAACCCACTGAGCCACCCAGGCGCCCCAGAAAATTTATTTAACAAAATAAAAGCTAAAAACTTCCCTAATCTGGGGAAGGAAGCAGATATCCAAATCCAAGAGCATAGAGAACTCCCATGAAAATCAACAATAGTGGGCCAATACTGAGACATATTATAATTGAATTTTCAAAATAAAAACGATAAAGAAAAAATCCTAAAAGCAGCAAGACAAAAGAAGTCCCTAACTTAAAAGGGAAAACCCATAGGGCTAGCTGCAGATTTCTCAGCAGAAACTTGGCAAACCAGAAGAGAGTGGCTTGATAAATTCAATGTGCAATGGACAGATCAGCAGTCAAGAATACTCTGTCCAGGGGGCACCTGGGTGGCTCAGTGGGTTAAAGCCTCTGCCTTCGGTTCAGGTCATGATCTCAGGGTCCTGGGATCGAGCCCTACATCGGGCTTTCTGCTCAGCGGGGAACCTGCTTCCCCCTTTCTCTGCCTGCCTCTCTGCCTACTTGTGATCTCTCTCTCTCTGTCAAATAAATAAATAAAATCTCTAAAAAAAAAAAAAAAAAAGAATACTCTGTCCAGCAAGGCTGTTATTCAGAATAGAAGGAGAGATAAAAAATCTCCCAGCCAAATGAAAACTAAAGGAGCTCAAGACCACTAAACTGGCTGTGCAAGAAATATTAAAGAATACTCTTTGAGTGCAAAGGAAAAACCAAAAGTGACAAAGACAAGAAAGGAACAGAAAAAATTGCCAGAAGCAACAACAAAACAAGAAAATGGCACCAAATTCATATCTATCAATAATTGCTCTGAATGTAAATGGACTAAATGCTCCAAACAAAAGACATAGGGTGTCAAAATGGATTAAAAAACAAAACAAAACAAAACATACCCATTTGTATGTTGCCTAAAAGAGATTCATTTTAACCCTAAAGACACCAGCAGACAGAAAGTGAGGGGGTGGAGAACCATTTGTCATGCTAATGGATGTCAAAAGAAAGCTGGAGTAGCCTTATATCAGACAAACAATATTTTAAACCAGACTGTAATAAAAGATAAAAAAGGGCACTATATCATAATAAAGGGATCTATCCAACAAGTTCTAACAATTGTGAATATTTATGCCCCCAACATGGAAGCACCCAAATATATAAAGCAATTAATAACAAACATAAAGAAACTCAGTGATAATAATACAATACTGGTAGGGAACTTAAGACCCCACTTACAGCAACAGATGGGTCATCTATGCAGAAAATCAACAAGCAAACAATGGCTTTGAATGTCACACTGGACCAGATGGACTTAACAGATATATTGAGAGCATTTCATCCTAAAGCAGCAGAATACACATTGTTTTCTAGTGCACATGGGACATTCTCCAGAATAGATCACATACTAGTCACAAATCAGCCCTCAACAAGTACAAAAAGATTGAGATCATACCATGCATATTTTCTGACAGCAACACGATGAAACTTGAAGTCAACCACAAGAAAAAATTTGGAAAGACCACAAGTATATGAAGGTTAAAGAACATCCTACTAAACAATGAATGGGTCAACCAGGAAATCAAAGAAGAAGTTAAAAAATACTGGGCACCTGGGTGGCTCAGTCAGTTAACCATCTGCCTTTGGCTCAAGTCAAGATCTCAGGGTCCTGGGATCAAGCCCCACATCTGGCTCCCTGCTCAGTTTCTCCCTCCTCCTCCTTACGCTCTCTCTCTCTCTCTCTCTCTGTCTCTCTCAAATAAATAAATAAAATCTTTTAAGAAACATTAAAAAAGGAAATTAAAAAATAAATGGAAATGAATGAAAATGAAAAGCAGGATCTTGAAGAGATATTTGTACACCCATGTTCATAGCAGGATTATTCACAATAGCCAAAAAGGTAGGATCAGTGGATGAATAGATAAATATAATGTGGCACAGCCATATAATGGAATATTGTTCAGCCTTTTAAAAAATGAAATTTCTGTCATATGCTATAATAAGGATGAACCTTGAAGATACTATATTAAGTGAAATAGGCCAGTCACAGAAGGACACATGTTGTGTGTTTCCATTTATATGAGGTTCCTAGAGCAGTCATATTCATAGAGACAGAAAGTAGAATGCTGGTTTCCAGGGGCTGGGAGGATGGTGAACTGGGGAGATCTTATATAAGGGGACAGAGTATTCTGTCTAGAAAGATGGGAAAATTGTGGCAATGGATGATGGTGTTGATGCACAGTAATGTGAATGCACTTAATACCACTGAACTGTATGCTTAAAAATGCTTAACATGGTAAATTTTATGGTATGTATATTTGACCATAATAAAAAATAAATACATAGAGAGGGGAAACAAATAAATCTAAGATAACATTTGCCTTTTTCACTGTCACGTTCTGACAAGTATGTAGTGGTCTTTTCCAGAGGCTACATGGCAGGTGGTACTGCAGGAAGGTGTTGGAATCCAACTATATGCTATTAAGGAAGGTGTTAAAGAAATTTGCAAAAATGTAAAACGAAGCCACTCTTTTGTTTGTTTTAGAAAGTATACTTACCTCTTTATTAAAACATCATATTCATGGTAATGTATAATGGTTTGTTTCTGCTATTTGTAAAAGCACACATTTGTAAAATTTCTCGGTTTTAATTTCTAATGTAATAAGTAGGGATAGATAGAACCCATGTAAATAAAAGGTCTTTGGAGTGTGGAGGGGATCCTGAGATCAACAAGTCTACTAAGCACTGATGTGACAATTGCAAGGCAGGATTTATTCTACATGCATGTGTGTACCAACCCCCCCCCCCACCCCGATCAGCAGGTCTTCTCTTTCTTCAGGCTGGCAAGCGACCTCCAGGCCCAGCCCTCTGGTGGGTGAACGGTGATGGGGATGAAATAGTGTGGAACTTCAGCCAACTGAGGGAATTCAGCCAGCAGGCAGCCAATGTCCTTTCGGGGGCATGCAACCTGCAGCCTGGGGACTGTGTGGTGGTGGTGCTGCCCCGTGTGCCTGAGTGGTGGCTGGTGACCCTGGGCTGCATGCGAGCAGGTTGGTAATGAACCGCCTGGCCTGGTCACTATCTCCCTTATGAAGCCATTGGCAGTGAAATTCTACCACTCCTCCCAAAAGATGTCCCCTCTCCATAGCATCCTGTCTTTCCTCAGATGTTAATGCTACCCTTTGTTCTATTTTCTAAGTAAATTGTGCATGAAGCAGTGTGCTAAAGGTTGCTAATATAGAGTAGACAAAACTCATACTCAAATGTATAAACTCATGATTTATACATTCATGGGGCTTAAAGATCTTTGGAGAGAGATTGCCTTTAAACTATTAGTTGCACGCATAATTATTGAATCACAATTTTGATAAACGGCATGAGAATTTAATAAGAATGTATTGAAAGAAAAAAAAGTTGGCAAACAATGACCTATAGACCAAATCTGGTCTGCAGCTTGTTTTTGTAAATAAAGTTTCATTAGAACACAGCCATATACCCTGTTTACACACTGGCTGTAGCTGCTTTTGCACTACAGTGGCAGACTTGAGTAGCTGGGATAGAGAATATCTGGCCCACAGGGCCTGAAATATCTACTATTTGGCCCTTTGCAGAAAAATTTTGCCAACCCCTGTGATAAAAGGAGACCTGAACTGACTAATCTGAGGGGGTCCCAGTGGAATGGTATTTGGTCTGGGATCTGAAGGGTAAGTGGGATTCAGCCAGGAGAAGATGCAGAGAGGAATGCCCTAAGCAGAGAGACCAGCACAGAGAGAATGGAACCTTGCAAATTATGAGAAAACCTGAAAAGATATCTGTGTGTTTAGAGGCCGCAGGGAGAAAGTGACAAGTGAGCCTGGAACAATGGGCAGGCCCCTGAGGTCCATGGTGAGGGTTCTGAATCCTTATCCAGTGAGGAATGGAAAAGCATGGATGGATTGAGTGACATGATCACACTCGGTTTGTAAAAGTTCACCCTAGATGGTGCATAAAGATGGGATGGGGGAGGGCTAGAGTAGGAGTGGGAAACCCAGACAGGAAAAAAGGAATGATGCTGGCTTCAACCTTGGATGGGGTGGTAGAGATGTGGTAGAGAGTGGGTAGATTTAAGAGACAATTAGGAAGACTCTCAGAACACCATTTTTTGATGAGTGACATATGATAGAGAAAGAGAGCCAGGGAGAGATGGAGAAGTCATAGAAATTCTGGCATCTGGGTGGATGCTTCGAGCTTTCACTAAAGTGAAGACCACAGGGAGAAGCAGGTATGGGGCTGTCAGGGTAAGATGGCAGGTTCAATTTGGTAACTGTTGAGTTAGGGGTACCCATGTGATGTTCAAGAAGGGATGAGAAGTTTCAGTTACAATATAGATAGGTCTTGGGGATGTAATGTACAGCATGGGAACTATAGTTAACAATACTCTATTGTGTATTTGAAAGCAGGTAAGAGTAGATCTTGAAAACTGTTATTATCAGAAAAATATTTGTAATTATGTGTGGTGATTGATGTTAACTAAGCATGGTGATCATTTCATAATATATTCATATATCAAATTATGTGATATGACTAAACCTAGTACAGTGTTATGTGTCTATTATATCTCAATCAAAAATATGTATGGAGATGGGCGCCTGGGTGGCTCAGTGGGTTAAGCCTCTGCCTTCGGCTCAGGTCATGATCTCAGGGTCCTGGGATCGAGTCCCGCATCGGGCTGTCTGCTTGGCAGGGAGCCTGCTTCCTCCTCTCTCTCTGCCTGCCTCTCTGCCTACTTGTGATCTCTCTCTGTCAAATAAATAAATAAAATCTTTAAAAAAAAATATGTATGGAGAAAAGAAGGGAAGGAAAGTGAGCTGTTGCATTGAAGGGCACAATGTCTGAGATGGAGATAGAAATTCAAGAATCATCAGCCTTTAGATTCGAGAGATGAGAAATGGAAAGGTATAAGAAAGAGCCAGAGAAACACCTGCACAACCTATCGTCATTCCCACCCTACCCTTCCTGGCCTCCCTCACATGCAACAGGTATTCCCATCAGTAAGGCGGAAGATGGAAGTGTGGTCAAATAATCAAAGGAAGTGTAGAGACAGTTGTAGTAACTTGAGGCCCCATGAAGAGAGTGAATAGGCCACACAAGGAAGATGACACTCTGAGATATTACAGTCTGAAGGGAAGGAGAACTTAGCGAGGGACATGTGCCTCTTCTTCTGTGGACCTGACTCAACATGGCCATCGTATTGGAGACATACTTGGGATGTTTAATAGGTCTGCAGTGTGGATCCTAAAGTGTTAAGAGTGGGAATAAAGTAAGCCAGGGGTACAAGCTGTTCATGAGGAGGAACATGTGAAATAAGCTTTGTAAATGGTGAAATATAAGTCTAGTTATTCTCCAGAAGAATAAACAAAATCACATGGATCTTACCAAGAGAGGAGACAAAAACAAAGAAATCTAAGAGCACTCTTGGCCAAGATAATTCTGTGTTCCAGGCTTGGGAGAAGTAACCAGGCCTGAGAGCAAGACCCGTGTTGTAGGATGGAAAAATTCCAAGAGCCTTTACTTAGTTCAGTTACTGTGCTCACTTTGCCAGCACATATACTTAGTTTAATTACTGTATGAAAGTCTTTGGCTACAGGAAGCTCCTGTAGGGCATTGTATGTGGATGGGGAGCAGGGGCAAGGGGGTTAGACTGTCCATGGCATGACATCAGGCAACTCATTTTCTCTCCTTAGTCCTGGTAGACTCCTTACTGTTCTAACACACCCAGGAAATCAGTGTTGAAATCACTCTCTGATCTTTGGTGCCTTAATATTGATATTCCCCATTGGTCATCCCTTCCTCAACCCCTCTTTCCCCATATGCTCCCCACTGGTTGTTTATATCAGTCTTCTCTAGGGAAGAAGATAACCCTCCCACCCAATTCTCTCTAAGACATTTGGCTTCTCTAGGTCTTGTCTTCGTGCCTGGGACTATCCAAATGAAAGCAAAGGACATCCTCTACAGGCTGCAGGTGTCTAAAGCCAGGGCCATCGTGGCTGGGGATGAAGTGTCCCAGACAGTGGACACCGTGGCCTCTGAGTGCCCCTCTCTGAAAATGAAGCTACTGGTATCTGAGAAAAGCCGGGATGGGTGGCTTGACTTTAAGACTCTACTACGGTGAGTAGCTACATGTCTCAGCCTGTGTTTTCACCAAAAGTGGAAACTGAGCAAAGCTCTTACATGCAGATGTTTTGTTTGGGAGCTCCAGGGAGCAGAGTGTGGGCCTGGGGAATGTGAAGCAAGGATGAAAGAAAAGCTATTTAAGAGTTTGTTATCGAGTTACTACATGGCATAAATGGGCTTGATCTGCAGGGACCACACAGAATGCCTCTCAGGATTATTCACTGGAGGACTGACAAGGTTTGAGCCATCAGCACCTGAGCCCCGTTGGTGGAGGGTTGTATGGGGGGTGGGTATCATCGACCCCACACTTCCAGGCTGCACAAGCATGCATGCATGCAGAGTAGGCTCAGAGTCCCATGCTCTCGTGGCAACAGAGAAATCCTGGGGCACAAAGTGAATCAGCCATAGACCACACCAGAAGCACCACCAAGTGGACTGAAATGCTCAGAGCTGTTTACTGCAAATCAGGCAGGAGTCAGAGGTGAGCCCAAAAGCATATGCAGTAAAATGCAGAGGAGGCTGATATACTGAATATCCTCTTCTTTTCCTTGGTATCTCTAGGCTAGGCTTCTGAAGCAGAGGACTCTATGAGTCCTTCCAAGAGTGTATGGCTGGAAGAATGCATTTCCCTGTCACATATCTGGACTGCCTCCATTAGAGACACAGACCTTAGAAACCCCAGGGAGAACAAAAGCTTTTCCTAATGTCATGATCTTTAAGATAACTGTCAGAGAAGTTGACAACATGCAACAATCTTTGAGACTTGAAATCAGGACATGATAGGAGAGGTTCAAGAGAGGAAAGTCAAGGGAATAGAGGAGGGTGTATTGTGAAAACTGATACTAAATTGGCACCTACTATTAACCTGGTATCATGCAAGGGCTTCCAACACCATCAGGTTAACATGTATTGAGTTTTTGCAGGGCAAAAGTTGTTCATTATCTTTGTGTTACAGTTAATTTTCTCAGTAACTCTATGAGCCATCTTATATTATTGATGACATTTCATAGATAGAGAAAGTGAAACTCAGAGAAGTTCAATAGTCTGAAGTCACATAAAGTGCCAAATCTGAGTTGTTTTTGAACCCAAGTATGACTGACTCAGAATCCATTGATCTTAACCATTCATAAGCACCCCTTCTGAGGTGAGTTGGCTGACTTGCCCTTGCCAGCATCAGGGAAGGTAGGAAGAGGTGAGTCGCCGGGACATCTAGTGTCCCGGTGAGATCTGAGAATGTGACAGTCTTTGTCTTTGTCAGAGATGCATCTACCAATCATTGCTGTGTGGAGACTGGAAGCCAAGAAGCAGCTGCCATCTACTTCACCAGTGGGACTAGTGGTCTTCCGAAGATGGCGGAACACTCCCATGCCAGCCTGGGCATCAAGGCCAAGATGGATGCTGGGTAAGAGAAACCCTTTCTCTCTACAGAGAACTACATGACCAGGGCGTGAGACATTTCTGAGCTCAAATCCGGTTCTCTTTGGATGGGCTACCGTCTGTTGCTTCTGAGAAAGACAGCTGGGAAGGGGGCAAGAGGGAGCATGGCTTAGCAAGTTGGGTATCTAGTGACCTTTGGTGGGACATTTTTGTTTCAGGTAACTTGGGATCTCTAAACCTCTTCAGAGCTTTAAGCCATGTGTCTAATAGGATTAACACAAGGTTGATATGCATTTTCCCCTTCCAGTCCAATCTACATTTTGTCCTTTGGAATGCTGGTTATTTGCACTGATGGTGCCCACATTCCAAGAGGGCATTTTGGATACCAGCATCAAATTACTTTTCAAATCTGTTGAGGTGGAGGCTGTGATTGAATTATAGTTTACTCCTGAACAATACAAGGGTTAGGGACACTGGCCCCTGTGTGGCTGAAACCCAGGTGTAACTTTTGATTACCCCAAAACTTAACTACTAATAACCTACAATTGACCAGAAGCCTTACTGATAAGATAAACAATCAATTAACACCTATTTTATATGTTATATGCATTATATATGGCATTCTTTCGATAAAGTAAGCATGAGAAAAGAGCATTTTATTAAGAAAGTCATAAGGTAGAGAAAATACAGATATAGTACTGTACTATATTGAAAAAATCTGCGTATAAATGGGGCCATGCAGTTCAAACCATGTTGTTCAAGGGTGAACTATAATGAAGTGAACTGAAATTCAGAATTTCTGGATCTCCGATCCCATAATTCAGAATTTTCTTTAACTATATCAGCCTCGCCAATGGAATTAGAAAATACAGTGCCAAAATTGTCATGCAATAATAAGAGCTATTCAGGGTCTTTTTTTTCCCCAGGATATCCTGCTTATCACGTTCAAAGTCTGGTATTAGAACTGGAAAAATATTTTAATGCCAAAAAATCTAAAAAACTTAAATGCCCCATCTATGAGTCTGTAGTACTGGAAAATTAAATTATTTAATAGAAATTATTTAATAGAAGAGTTATAGTAAAATGCAGTTTCTAAAAGATGGGGTGATAAATCACTTAAATGTAAGTAAGATACTAAATTTCCACCTCTCACCCCTTATAGGCTATGACCCAATTTCCCTACAGAGCTGAAAATATTAATCTTTTTCAGTAAGAGTCACAAACTGTGATGATTCCCAGTCACAGGGAAGTTCTTCATCTCTAGCCTAAATCATTTTTTTGTTCAAGACAGGCTAATAACTTTTATTCTGGCCTGAAAAGAGAAATGAGACACATTTCACCCTGTACAAGACCTTCAACTATATTTAGGCAATTCATGATTCTTCAAGAAAAGAAAACCAAAGGTCTATCTGACCAAACTTGAACTTAGCAAGGCCACTTTTTAGGATATTCATTTAGATGTCTTTTGTCAGTAAACATTTTTTGGGTGGTTACCTCACGCCAAAATCTGTACTAAGTTCTGGGGATAGAATGAGAATGAGAACCAATTATCTGTAAGGTCATTGTCAGCTGGGGTTACACCTTCTGAATACTCACTCCTTCTTTAAATAGGACATGTGTTTAGAAAAACTTTCTTTCCTCCTGCCTGCTTATACTTACATACAGTGCTACAACACACACACACACACACACACACACACACGCACACGCACGTGCACACACACACCCCTCTATGCCTCCAACTCATGTTCCACCCACCTCAGCATGCTCTCATGTACTTGTATGTACATGTATTTCTTCTTTATTCTCAGCATATGGATGGACCTGCAAGCCTCTGACATAATATGGACCATATCAGACACAGCTTGGATACTGAACATCTTGACTTCATTTCTGCAACCTTGGGTAGCAGGAGCGTGCACATTTATCCATCTTTTGCCAAAGTTTGACCCAGCAGTCATCCTAAAGGTAAGACAGGATCCAGTCTGCACCAGAAGGTCAGAGATGGCCCAAGGTTTGCACACTCCAGTTTATTACAGTTTCTTTCAATTCAGCAAATATTTACTAACTCCTGCCACATGGATGGACAGTAATCGGTAAGCAAGATGGAAATGGTCCCTGCCCTCATGGAGCTCCTGGTCCAGGAAAGGAGAGACTTATATGCAGATAAAAGGGATATATTCAGGAGGCAGTTATCATTGGCCATTCGTTCACTCAAAACACATTTAATGGGCTTTTGCTTCGGTGTTAGAGTATCAGATTTTTTTCCTGTGGAACTTAATGGGACAGCCATTAAATAAAATCTACATATTTCATGACCCTGGAGCAACAAAGCAATGGAAATGGGATTATTTTGCTTGCAAAGGCACACCCTATGTTGGATTCTACAACATAAATGGAAAGTTGGGTCACTGGTGTCCTGGGGCCTCCAAGTCTCTGAAGCAATTGACAGCCCAATTGGCTGGCAGTAGAGAAGCTGGGGGCAATCTGAG
The DNA here is from genome assembly GCF_002288905.1 of Enhydra lutris kenyoni. Taxonomy (NCBI): domain Eukaryota; kingdom Metazoa; phylum Chordata; class Mammalia; order Carnivora; family Mustelidae; genus Enhydra; species Enhydra lutris. The sequence continues at coordinate 128,544 of NW_019154129.1, read as the reverse complement.
GCATGGATGGCATACTTAAATGTCAAAAGGTCAGGCATGGTCTGGATTCTTTCAAGAAATTCTCTTCAGATGGTTCTGTCATTCTCTGTTTTAAACAAATGTAAACAGAGTAACTGCCTCCTTCCAAAAAGTATTTGAAATGGCTTTTGTTAACTGTCACAAATGGAAAACAGCAGCATGAAAACAGATGTAAAATTGTAAAGCATATTAGGAAAATATAGAGTGGAGCTATCAGTGAGTTGAGTAGGTCGGGTTGAGGAGAGTAAGAAGTATAGCAAATAAGTAGCTCATTTCCTGTTGAGCTTCCTGTAAGGCAAAGCAATTAGGGAAATGAGAAATTTTTCATCATTTATATCAGTTAATCAAGAACACTCAGAGGAGGGACACCTGGGTGGCTCAGTCAGTTAAGCGTCTGTGTTCAGCTCAGAGTCCAGGGTCTGGGATCGAGTCCCACATCTGGAGCTCCTTGCTCACTGGGGACCCTGCTTCTCCTTCTGCCTGCTTCTCCTTCTGCCTGATGCTCACCCTGCTTGTGCTTGCACATGTGCTCTCTCTCTCTGACAAATAAATACAATCTTTTTTTTTAAAGCACAGTTTGAAGAAATAATTGCATGTTGTGCTAATGTTAATATTTTTTTCTAGACACTTTTGCCTGAGTCTCTCTTTGTGATATATTATGCACAAAGCAAAACGTGGGATGGAGGTGGTGTTGCGACACGTTGAAAGTAAGGGCCAGAAATGTTGGTTCTAGTAGTCCCTGTTAGTTGTATGACCTTGGGCAAATTACTTAACCCTCTGACTCACAGTTTTCCTTCCTAAAATGTGGGTGATAATACACACTCCATGAGGTTATTGTGAGAATTCAATGAGATGGCACAGGGGCTGGCAACTATTCAGTACTAGCTATTTTTAATAACACTTCTACTGAATTGTTTATAGGCACTTCTGACTTTTCTCTTTTTTAAAGATTTATTTATTTATTTGAGAAAGAGAGCGCATGTATGTGTGTGACTGGGGGAGAGACAAAGGAAGAGGGAGAGAGAGGATCCTCAGTAAGACTCCACTGAGCATGGAGCCCAACAAGGGACTGAATCTGAGGACCTCGAGACCATGACCCAAGCCAAAAGCAAGACTCAACCACTTAACTGACTGAGCCACCCAGTTGCCCCAGTATTTTTAACTTTTCACAGGACTTTTCTACCTGAGTTATGTCCCAAGAATGCTTCAGGAAAATAGGGCTGGAATTTATCTGTTAACAAAGCAAGACCTGGAAGTTTAGGTGACTTAACCAAGACCATACAACCGATTTGCAACAGTGACTTCCCTTGGGGACTGATGGTGTATATAATTCTAGAAGTGTGTTATTGGGGGTGAGTCATTAAAGTGGCAGGAACAGTGAGCCAGAATTTGACAAAAATTACAGGACCTGTAATCTAGTCCTGGACCTGTAATCTAGTCCTTTCAGCCTGTAGTCCTCCTGGACCTGTATCTCTGTAATGATAGGTGGTTATTTCTCTGTTATTTTTGGCTTGAGGATTTGGCCTGAAATAGACAGAATAAAGAAGGTAAGATTTAAATCCAGAGCCCAACTTCAGGCCCCATGCTTGCAACCACTGTGCATGCTGGTAAATTCGGCATTTAACCCGGTGGTTAATGTCAGCCGGCTTTCTCCCTCCAGGTGCTGTCCAGCTACCCAATCAACAACATGGTAGGAGCACCCATCATTTACCGGATGTTGATACAACAGGATCTTTCTAGGTGATGGGGCTTTGGGGGTTGGTGTGAGCCTCTGGGTTTATTGGTCCATCCTTATGTCTCCACCACATACACATATGCTCATCTCTTAGACCGTTAAGCATGGGTTACCCTGTAAAGCCTACCTCATCATTAAAGTACCTGGAATCCTCTTGCCTAGACAGAGTTTGGTTCCAGGGAGGCTCAGGGGAAACATTTACCTCCCTTCTCTCCTTCAGTTACAAGTTCCCGCATCTACAGAACTGCTTCAGTGGTGGAGAATCCCTCCTTACAGACATTTTGGAGAACTGGAGGGCCCAGACGGGACTGGACATCCGGGAATTCTATGGCCAGACAGAAACGGTATCTGCTCCTAGGGGGAACCAATGGGCTGGTGCACCTGGTGGGCTTCAAAAGGCTTTCTGATAGTAAAAATATGAGCCACCACTTATTAGGCACTTATTCTATAAATATTTATTGAGCACCTGCTATGGAATAGGTATTGACAATTGAACAGAAACAAAGCTCTACTGTCTTGGACATTACACTCCAGTGGGATTGGGGAGCTGAGACAAATTAATAGATGTATGACATGGTAGACAGTGAGATGTTCTAGGGAGGAAAGTAAAACAAGTGAGATGGGGTGATGTGGAATGAGGGACTGGTATTTCCAATATGGTTGTCAGGAATGTCCTCTGTAATGCGGTAACATTTTAGCAGAGACCCAAATTTATCAAGTGTATCAGACTCTCTCCTAAGCTGCTCAGACAAAAGTGAGCAATGGGGAGAAGAACCCAGTAGGACCCCACCTTCCCTGCTGAGATGTCTTCTTAGAACTCTTGGGGCCCCTTGAGCACCAGGTGAATTTGCATTGCTCTGTACTCCGCTGATTTATCAAAACAACCTGAGGAATAGTTTCCCCAGCAACCTTTCCAGTGCCTCTTACCTGTGACTCTCAGTACCTCTGGTTCCCTCCACTCTTTTATCCTACACCCCTCTATGTTTAGTGGGCCCCCTGGCAGGATTCCTGGAGGGCTTATGGATGAGAGCGCTGTGATGTGGAAGAGCTTTGCAAGTGTGGATGAGGACAGTGGATGTGTTGCAAGGGCTTCTAGCCTTTCTGAAAAAGCCATGTTTAAGGAATGTTCCTTTAAACACCAGCATCTCTGTGGGATTCATTTTAGGATTCAAGCAGAGCTAGCTCTCTTATGGGAGGTAATTTAATCCCATATTGCTTTAAAGGACATTTGTGGTCCATGGTCACTTATTAAAGTATAGCTCCCTCTAAAGAGATTAAAATGTGGTTGTCAGTTCCTTTTCCCTGGGGAGGGGTCAGTCAGATTGCTTTCCAAACAATTTAGTGCAACCCCGGGATGGGAGTTCCAGTAAAGGGAAGGGAGCCAAGAACAGGGGCGGAAGGGAGCTACTAAAGAAAAGGCAACTTCAGGACTGTTTTAGAATTTGCTCTGCTTAAAGGGCAAAAATGAACTATTGGGATTTTATCAAGATCAAAAGCTTTTGCACAGCAAAGGAAACAGTTAACAAAACCAAAAGACAACTGACAGAATGGGAGAAGGTATTTGCAAACGACATATCAGATAAAGGGCTAGTGTCCAAAATCTATAAAGAACTTAGCAAACTCAACACCCAAAGAACAAAGAAGCCAATCAAGAAATGGGCAGAAGACATGAACAGACATTTCTGCAAAGAAGACATCCAGATGGCCAACAGACACATGAAAAAGTGCTCCACATCACTCGGCATCAGGGAAATACAAATCAAAACCACAATGAGATATCACCTCACACCAGTCAGAATGGCTAAAATTAACAAGTCAGGAAATGACAGATGCTGGTGAGGATGCGGAGAAAGGGGAACCCTCCTACACGGTTGGTGGGAATGCAAGCTGGCGCAACCACTCTGGAAAACAGCATGGAGGTTCCTCAAAATGTTGAAAACAGAACTACCCTATGACCCAGCAATTGCACTACTGGGTATTTATCCTAAAGATACAAACGTAGTGATTCGAAGGGGCACGTGAACCCGAATGTTTATAGCAGCAATGTCTACAATAACCAAACTATGGAAAGAACCTAGATGTCCATCAACAGATGAATGGATAAAGAAGATGTGGTATATATACACAATGGAATACTATGCAGCCATCAAAAGAAATGAAATCTTACCATTTGCGACGACGTGGATGGAACTAGAGGGTATCATGCTTAGCGAAATAAGTCAATCGGAGAAAGACAACTATCATGTGATCTCCCTGATATGAGGGAGAGAAGATGCAACATGGGGGATTAAGGGGGTAGGAAAAGAGTAAATGAAACAAGATGGGATTGGGAGGGAGACAAACCATAAGTGACTCTTAATCTCACAAAACAAACTGAGGGTTGATGGGGGGAAGGGGGTTGGGAGAGGGGGGGTGGGGTTATGGACATTGGGGAGGGTATGTGCTATGGTGAGTGCTGTGAAATGTGTAAACCTGGCGATTCACAGACCTGTACCCCTGGGGATAAAAATATATTATATGTTTAAGAAAAATAAATAAAATTTAAATTAAAAAAAAAAGAATTTGCTCTGCTTAATCTTTTTTTTTTTTTTTAATTTTTCTGTGACCATATAACTCCTCCTAAGATTTGCCAATCTGTCTACCATCTTCTGCAGGGACTCACTTGCAGAGTTTCCAAGACCATGAAAATCAAACCTGGTTACCTGGGAACTGCTATTCCCCATTATGATGTGCAGGTTTGTTAGGGGCTCTAAGGAGGGAGGGAAAAGTAGGGAATACACTAATTTTTCAGTAATTTATTTATTGCATTGTTCACTGAGGTAAAATTAAAGATATTTAAATAATATTTAAAAGGGAAGGATAAGGATGAAAAGAAGGAAGGGAGGGAGGGAGGAACGACCAAAGAAAATTAATCATATTTTTATCATCCAGAGAAAACCACTTTGAATTGCCAGAAAATTAAGTAGCTAGTCACTTCTATAAATATATACATTTTTTAAAAATAAGGGTGAATCTTGACATATCATTTTGTAAGTTTCTTTTATCTTGAATAATTTTGGGTGACTATCTTTCCAAGTCAAATAATACCTACCTACAACATGAATTTTAATGACTATGTAGTAGTAGATTGGATGGTTCCACTACTGTTTATGCCTTTTGTTGGTCAATGGATGATTTCCAAAATTTTCACTAGTAAAAACAACAAGCAAGATGTCTTAGCTAAAATTTTGCTCTTTCCCCTTATTATTTCTTTGGGCTAAATTCCAATGTATAGAATTTGTGTCTATGGTTATGTGCATAGGCATATGTATCTGAAGTGTTAACAACTTTTACTCTATTCAATGTTATTTGTAATTGCCTGCTTCTCCCTCCCCCTGGCTCTGATAATCATTTTTAAATACCTTCTTAAAAATACCTTCCTTCATTCTCATATAGTTCTGTGACATGAGCTATTATCATCCCTGTTAGACAAATGAAGGCACTGAAACATAGAACTCAGTCAGCTCAAAGTCAGCTAGTAAGGTAGCAGAGGCATACTTTGAGTTTTGATCTGTCTGATGTCCAAGTTCATGGCCCTCAAAGAAAATGGGAGGCTATTGTATTTACTGAGCTCCTACAGCCAGAAGATTCTTCCCAAGCTCATCTGGTCCTGTCTCCATAAGGGGCTTTACCTCAACCATCCCAGGCAGATGGATTAGAAGTTGAGGTGTAAAATTCTTTGCTGCCCTTGGCTTCTAGTTCTTGTTTTTGATCACCACTGGAGTAAGGGGGTCTTCCATCAGACCAGCTCAGCTCTTCTACATTGCCACTCCAGCCACCTCCTGTTATGCAGAATCTTCTTCCTATCTGCTTCCTCCTTCAGGTCTTGGACGACAAGGGCAAGATCTTGCCTCCTGGTACACAGGGAGACTTGGGCATCAGGGTAAAGCCCATCAGACCTATAGGCATCTTCTCTGGCTATGTGGTGAGGAACCCACTCCTCCCCTCTGTTCTCTGTGGGGATAGTGGAGACTCTGAGAGGGATGGCAGGGGATAAAGTTATATACCTCCCAAGAGGTAAACCATGACAGGACTTGGAACAAAGGGTGTCCAGTGTCCAATAATGGGCACTTTGCAGAGAGAAAAAACTGGGTATTCACCCCTGTCATCCTTAACCTACCCCTAAGTTTCCTTTTGAAGAATTATCTTCCTCCCATTACCCTTTTCCACCCCCCCCCCCAAAACTGTTTCAGGCCAAAAAAGTTTATTGCCCCCAAACTACATACAGCAGTACTCTCCCAAGGGCAGCCCTGCCTCTCTCCAAATATTTCTCCCCTGCTCTATGCCGTCAATGTGCTTTAGAACCATGCTAGCCATGACATTGAGATTTCACCAAATAGTTGAGAGCATCCCTGTCTTCAGACCTTGGAACGTTAGAATTAGATGATCCTTAAGTCCAACCACTTTCCTATATAGGTGAGGATGGATGGTGAAGTCAGAGATTATAAGAGCCAGCCAAGACCACTACTATTTAAAAAATGGACAGGGAAGACCTCAAACACACACCTTCTGATACCAAAATGATAAAACAATCGAATAATAAATGCCATACTAATAGTTGCTGCCATTTATTGTGTGCTTACTACAAAGTAATGCCCTAGAGCAGAGGTGGATAAATGCCTCAGTATTATCCCTTGCACGGGACCCTGGGGAGCAGGTCAGAGACACTGGGGACAATTAATTGGAATAAAGGGGTAAGTTCCAGGTCCATCTGAGGGCTCAGGTTGGCAGGCCCGGTCAAGATCATCACATGTAGTTATTCATGCCAGCCCTGGGGCAGAGGATTTCAGCTTTGCAGTTACAGTGATTATGACTTACTATGGTCTCTAGGACAATCATGAGAAGACAGCAGCCAACATTCGAGGGGATTTTTGGATCCTTGGAGATCGGGCAGTCAAGGATCAAGATGGCTATTTCCAGTACCTGGGGCGGGGAGATGAAATCATTAACTCCAGCGGGTGAGCTTGGTTTCTGGGCTGGGAAGGGAAAACTGGATCTTTATTCTGGCTGGCTCTGAACTTCTGGGCTGGCCTAGAGGCTGCGTGCCCAGCGTTCTCTGAAAGACAGGCTCTTCTGCAGGTACCGGATTGGGCCCTCAGAGGTTGAGAATGCACTGATGGAGCATCCTGCTGTTGTTGAGACGGCTGTAGTCAGCAGCCCTGACCCTGTCCGAGGAGAGGTGAAGTGGGAGCAGCAGCCTGGAGTTGCAAGGGTGGGAGGTGAGGGTGTGCAGATTTTGGAAACAAGGGCACAGTGCATGGTAGTTAAGATCATGGAATCTGGAGGCTGGAGAGCCCTGCCGCTTACCAGCAGTGTGATCTTGGACAAGAATTGAACATGTTAATATTTGTAAAGTTCTTTCAACAAGGCCTGGCACATAGCAAAAACCATATGTGGTCTATTATTATGAGGCTACAGGGATTCCATTCTGCTGGTTGGCATTTGAATCAGAATTTGATTCCTGACCAGAAGAGAGGAAGAATTAGAGCCAAGAGGTAGAGCCCCTGAGCCATGGGCTTTACAATGAGAACATAAGGAAGAAGAAAGACCCCTTTAATGCTATGGTTATAGAAACAGGCCCAGATGGAGTCTAGCAGAACTTGGTATATGTATAGAGAAAGGTAAGGTACAGAGGTGTGGGTCGGTGTCCAAGTACATTTCAACAGGGTACACGTTGAATAAATTCCTATCTCTGGCAGGTATTGGCCATATCAGCCATGGAAATCACAGAAGCCACTAGGGAAGGGAGGCCCAAAGGGGATCCCCTACCAAAAATCCCTCTGTGCCAAGCACTGGGCTAAGGCTTGCTATATATGATTTCATTTAATTTCCCATGAATTAAGTATGATAATTGGATCACCATTTTATAGATGTACAAATTGCAGTTTGGAGTGGTTAAAAAAATCATTTAGGTTTATGGTCCCCAGTCTTCATTTTTTGCTCTTGTCTTATAAGGAGTCTCTCTCTAACACTGATATGAGATGAGGGTGGTTTCAATTTACAGTCCTACCTGCCCATCCAGTTAGCCACTTGAGAGAGAGCTGGAAACTTAGCCATTGTTATCCCTACTTTCTCCCTTTCTCTCACCCAGGTATCTGGAGGTACATTTGAGGGTATATAAAGGGGGTGCTATGTTGGAAACCTTAGCCCTACTTCTGCATTATTCCAGGAGACAACACTCCGATGCCTTCTCTCTTGGCCCTCATCTTTGTTGCAGGTGATAAAGGCGTTTGTGGTCCTGGCCCCACAGTTTCTGTCCCATGACTCCGACCAGCTCACCAAGGAGCTGCAGCAGCACGTGAAGTCAGTAACAGCCCCATACAAGTACCCAAGGAAGGTGAGGTCTCTGAGCTCCCTTGCTCCCCCAACTTGAGGAAGGAGAGAGATATCTCTTCTTGTATTTCTCTTCTTCAGGCTCTGGATGAGGCCTGTAATTCCAAAGTTATGCCTGATTATGACCATCTAGAAGCTGTCTGGAGGCTTGAATATTTGCCTCAGCCTTTAGGTGACTTTGAATTGAAAGTTGGATGCTCCCATGGGAATAAGTTCTGGTCAATACCTCACCAAATTCCTACTCTCTGCACTGGGATCTCGCTATTTATCCAGGATTCTTTCAGTTGTTAGCAACAGAAAGGAAGGCACATATTGCATGGAGTACTGGGTGTGGTGTATAAACAATGAATCTTGGAAACTGAAAAAATAAAATTAAATTTAAAAAAAAAATTAGGGGCGCCTGGGTGGCTCAGTGGGTTAAAGCCTCTGCCTTCAGCTCAGATCATGATCTCAGGGTCCTGGGATCGAGCCCCGCATCGGGCTCTCTGCTTGGCGGGGAGCCTGCTTCTTTCCCTCTCTGCCTGCCTCTCTGCCCACTTGTGATCTCTGTCTGTCAAATAAATAAAATCTTGAAAAAAAAAAAAAAGAAATTGAACACAAACTTTATTGCTCACACAACTGTCCAGGGGAAGGGTTTAGCTTTAGTTGTGACTGGTACCAGGCATTCAAATGATGTGGTCAGTGATACTTCTTTCACCCTTTGACTCTCTTTCTTTCTGTATTGGCTTCATTTGTTAAAATGCTCCCCCTTTATAATGGCCAACAGCAGGTCCAAACACAGGTCTTTAGCAATTTTGCTAATCATAGTAATAAAGCAACATTTTTCCCCCAAAGGCACCAGCAGAAGTCTTCAGGTTGATTCTCATTGAACCACTTTAGGTCAGGAGCCCATCATTAAATAATCCCTAGAACCAGGGTGATGGAACACTCTGGCCACTTCTGGGTCATGTGATCACCTCTGAAGCAAGTGTAGGAAAGATGGAGCAAAGACTGCCCTGCCCCTATGATCTGGACTGAGGGAGAGAGGGGTGGCTTCCCACAGGAAAGTGGAAGTGCTCTTACCAGAAAAGGCAAAAAGCATAGAGTCCACTCTATCTGTTTTCGCTCTGGGGCAGGGAACTAAGGCATGGAGGTTGACCCTGAAGGGGGACCCAGTTTTTGGAAGTGGGTCCAAGATAAGAACTTGTCCCAGAGAAAAGAAAAAGTGTATATATTTTTGAGTCTTGGGTAGAGAAGAGAGCAACTATGTTAAGCTTAAAGCTACTGAGATGTTTATAGAACCCAGAAGTTCACTAATGCTTTGTCAGCGCAGGCTGATTGTCATAGATGGATTTTCTGAGAAACAGACTCTGGGCAGGAGATAAACATAAAAGAGGTTTATTAGTGAGTGCTTTGGGATCAACACCTGGGGAAAGAAATAGAAGGGAAGGGGAGAGAAGGGAGCAGGACTGGGCAGAAGGTGAAGGTGCACTCTGATGTAGCCTTACTGGGGGGCCTCAGCCAACCCCATGGGGACTTCTGCAGCTAGAACAACCTTTCAGAGTTGCCTGAGCTATGGGCAAGGTTGGGAGGGTGCTTTATAGCCCCATGCAGATCAGGCCTGGATGCAGGCTGTGCTGGGATGGGGCTGTGGCCCGGGGAAGGGAATCTGTCCTTGGCTGCAGCAGTAGGGGCTGGGAGCGTTAAATCATTCTTGCAGGGGTCTCTGAGCAGCCCATCAAAGAGTCCACCACACAGACTTTCAGCCACAAACTCACAGTGAGGCAGTCAGTATAGTACAGTCTCTGGAATTAGACAGCTGCATTAAAAATTCATCTCCATCACTTAACAATCTCTTTGTGCCTCAGTTTCCTTATCTGTGAAATGGGAATAATGGTGTTACCCCTTTCCAGGTTTTTAAAAAGAAGAGTTAATATTTGTAAGACTTAAGGTACTCAGAAGACTAGCACATAATAAGCATTTTAAAAGGAAACTAGAAATCTAATCAACCCCAAAATACAATGAATTTTGAATTGTAACTTAGTATTTCGGAGTATCCAATGGATCCACAATATAACATTATATTATTCAGTAGATGTCTCTTTTTAAATGTCTCTCCTCTGGGGCGTCTGGGTGGCTCAGTAGGTTAAAGCCTCTGCCTTCGGCTCAGGTTATGATCTCAGGGTCCTGGAATCGAGCCCGCACATTGGGCTCTCTGCTCAGTGGGGGGCCTGCCTCCCCCCACCCCCCGCCTGCCTCTCTGCCTACTTGCGATCTCTGTCTGTTGAATAAATAAATAAGAATCTTTCAAAAAAAAAAAGTCTCTCCTCTAGAATGCTTTGGGCAGCATTATTTCTATCTCTTCCCTCCTTACTGAGACCAAACCCTTCCCAGATCTCCCCTGCTGGCTTCTCTTTACCCTCTATCCCTACCCTTACTCTCTGTCTACTCAGTTCTGCCTTGTAGTATGAAGGATCCAGAGACCACTGGGAATGAATGGGTGTAGCTGTGTTGAAATAAAACTTACTTTACAAACACAGAAGAAGGGCTGGATTTTGCCCTCAGATTACAGTTTGCCAACCCCTGCTCCATCCCATTGTGATTTTTAATAAACCCCTTCCTCAACAAGTTCAGTCTTGCCTGTGGAAGACCCCCACATCACCTTTTAAGAAAATACCTTTTTCCATATTGGTGTCAGTATCCCAGTTTTTCTTATTTCTATCAAACCCACGACCATCTGACTCCTAGATCAATGCCCTGGCAAGCTGGGCTTTGTAACAGGAAGTAAATTATCTTCATTGTCCATAAGTTAGGATTCAGGAATATTAGAGATGGAGGAGTCCTCGACATCAAATATTTTTTCCCGCAGATAATGAAAAATGAAATTGGAGAGATTTTATGATTTTGCCAACTGGAAATGACTGAGCTGGAATTGAAAGTCAGGTTTCCTAACTCTTAAATATTTACTGTCTATAGTCCAGGTTAATCACAGCCACTGTTTTTGAGTGTTTACCTATTTAGTGTTTACCCATCAAGAACTCAGTCTGCATAATTTCATTTTATCTTCAAATAACCCAGCAGAGTTGTTGCTGCCCTCCAGTTTACCCAGTGTGGAAATTCTTTGAAAAGCCAAGTGACTTGTCCAAAGCCAGACAGGTAGTAGAGGAGAGATGGCAGTCCAGGGAGTCTGATGTGAAAGCTCAGGTGACTGAGGACTGTGTCATATCGTGTTCGCTGTGCTGCTTCTCCCCTGTCCTAGAGTACATCAGGCACCATTGAGTAGACCTTTATGTCCCATTCCAGCCATCTCTTCTTGCCTTGTCTCAGAGCACTTTCCAGAGCTTCTTATTGCCTAAGGCCTGCCCTTGGAGTGTTCCAGGCTCAGTCCTAACTTACCTGGAACCTCCAGCCTTAACAGCTTTTTTCACCCTATAGCAGTTCCTCTGAAAAACCCATCCCCACTGAGGTCACAGATGGCCCACCCTGGACTAACTTTCCCAACAGGTGGAGTTTGTCTCGGACCTGCCCAAGACTGTCACAGGGAAAATCCAGCGGAAGATTCTTCGAGACAAGGAGTGGAAGACATCTAGGCAAGCTGGGCCCCAGTGAGACCTGTATGGGCATCCTTTTGGGTGCTGTACTTCTACTTACTTTCATTTCCCTTTGGGCCTTCTTCCTTCCTCTAGGGATATGAGATTCCCCATGACAATATAACAGATTTCTCTCTTTCCCTGGTTATTAGCATAAAATTTTGCCATATTAGATTTTGAAAGAAGAAAGTGAAGGAATGAAAGAGTGGAAAGGAAAGGGGAAGAGAAAAGAAAGGAAAATTAGAGTAAGAATGAAACAGTGAAAGCCGTTAGGAAAGAAAAGGAGGGAGGCAGGAAGGTGGGATGGAGGGATGAGGGAAAGAGAATTGGAGGAAGGGAGAGAAAGAGAAGAAGGAAAGGAGGGAGGGAGGGTGGAAATAAAAACTCAATAAAAATAGTAAGAGTGATAAAAATGATGGAAGATGGGAGAAGAGAGAGCAACTAATGATTAGTCCTGCAGATAGAAAGACAGTGGCAGAGTCCAGCAGAACCCTGGATCTTAGGAAGGAAATGAAGGGTCAAATCACTTCATCTCACCCTGGACAAGCCTCCATACAAACAGGCTCGTGCACATGGATAGAACATTGGAGCCCTCTCCAAGTCACCCCAAACCTCAGGACAGTCATGACCAGAGGAGGGAAATCTCCATTTATTGAGCACTTGCCATATACCAGACACTGTCCTAGGCATTTTATAAATATTATCGTGTTTCACCTCTGTGTGGCATCTACAAACCTTGGAACATAGGTGTAAGAACAGTGTAGGCACCTCAAAGAAAGTGTCCCTTCCCCATGGCTCATGTTTGTGGTAGTATCTCCTCTTCCTATAATCAAGTAATAAAATTATTTTACAATCAAGACCATAGGGGTTGTCTTTGGAGAAAGTAAAGTGGGGGGACAGGGAAGGAAGACATCGAATGATGAACCACAGACTCCATTCCTGGGGCCTCTGGGGGCATCATTTCCAACCAAGGGATGGAGGATGAATCTTCCTAGCAGGTTCAAGTAAGCTGGAGAAGAAAGCAAAGAACCTCTGAGGGTCTAAGGCTCTTCTCTGTCAGAATACTTAGTAATAATAGCAATAACAGTAATAAGAATATCAAGCACTTATCAAGCTCTTGCCAAGTGTCAGGCACTATGCCAAACAAATACATATACTGATTAATGTTCGCAGTCACCCCTTGATTCAGGTACTCTTACTTTCCCCATTTTCCAGAGAAGAAAACAAAGACTTGGAGAGATTAAGTGATATACCCCAAAGCCTTGTAGCTGATAAATGACAGCTACAGGTTCAAACCTAGACCCATTTGCGTACAACACCTATGCATCCTTTCCTCTTGCTTGCCTTCTCTTCCAGCCCCTGACAAAACACTTCTCTTGCGGTCATCTTAAAATACCCACTAGGCACATGATCTGATGAGCACTGGATGTTATACTCAACTAGTGAATCATTGAACACTACATCAAAAACTAGTGATGTACTATACTTATACTAATGTTGGCTAATTGAATGTAATTTTAAAAAATGAGAAAATCTACTAGAATGTGTACATCCTGTGATATACTCCTGGAATCCATTGGGTGACACCAGAGTTTTATGTTTGGCCTAGTAGAGAGAGAGAGTCTGCTAATCAAATAGCAAAACTTCGTCTTTCTCAGTCTGGATTTATCTACGTTTAAGGGAGCATCATTTAACTGACAGCTTCCAAAAATTTAAAATCTAGCAGATTGTTCATTTTGACACTTTCACTGCTATCTTCATCATTTTATATCATGTCCCCTTCCTCCGTGCCTAACTCTTAGGCTCAGGAATGATTGATGATGGGAACTTGGACCTTTAGGGGAAATGTATGACCCATGCAAAATATACTGTTTGTCTCTCCTCCCTCCACTCCATCCCCTTCTCCAGACAGCTTGTATAAAGGAATCATAATATTTAGCCAGTCCTTTTCACAAAGATTGGCTTCCTGTGACTACAATGAAATCACTGAATATGGTCTTTTTCAGGATGAGCTAAAGATAGACCACCTCATCCTTCTTGTGCTTATCTAGCAAAAGCCTGTACTCTACCCCAGTAACCCTGAAAACCAAGAAGTAAGGGTTACCAAGTCCCATTGGGTCAAGTATGGGATGTGTTTAACTTCCCTAGGCGATCATTAGCTCTGGGGGGAATTCCCAAACTAAACAATTTGTGTGTGTGTGTGTGTGTTGATGGCGTAAGTTGTCCTAGGCTTGTTGCCACTATTTGTAGATAGAAGGAGGAGCTTAGCCTGGGAAGATATACTCAGTATTATTTCAACATCAGGTTCAAGTTCTGAATTGACAAAGGGAGGATTATTTTAACACATGCGTAAATGGTTTGGGCTTCATCTGGAGGGTAATGAACTTAGGCAACAATGCATTTCTAAATGATTGTGTTGGTAGGTGAAGGGTGAATACATTAGAGGTGATGTTTACTTGTTTATGTAATAATCTTTATACCCAATGTGGGGCTTGAACTTTTCCCCCCAAGATCGAGTGTCACATGCTCTTCTGACTGAGCCAGCCAGGTGCCCCAAATTTGAGAATTCCTAGCAGAAGAAATTCTATTTCTTGGAACTTGGTGATTTAGTGACTAAATAAGTCAGGTGGGGTAAGGGAAAAGAGGCACTTAAAGACGATGTCTAGGGTTTTGATTAGTTACACTGGGTAGGTAATTATAACACTTTCTGAGAGAAACAGGTTTAAGGTGGGAATATTGAATTCAGTTGTGGTCATGTTAATATAGGCCATAACAAGGCTGTTATATATTTAGTGATCAGTTGGATATTTAAGTTTGGATTTGGGAGAGGTCATGATTTTAAATGTGGTTTAGGAAATTATCCAGAGAAAGAGAATGAGATAGATAGAAAGTTCATAGGGAACGAGAGGAACTATTCACTGAGAATAGGTCCTTGGGGGACAGACAAGGATATCTAAAGAGAAGAAAGAGGGAGAGGATCCTGTGGACAATATTGAGAGAGAAGAATCAAAAAAGGCAAAGTGTGATAACAGAAAGAAGAGAGCAATTAAAGAGTTCATTGATATTGCCCAGAATGGCCAAGAGTCAGAACTGGAAAGGATTCATTCATCTGGAAGCAAGAATATTAGAAAACTTATTTCCAGAAAACAACAACAACAACCACCAACAAATCAACTGTTTCAATGAGTAATTAAGGGGAAAAAATTAGCTATGGGTTATGACAGAAAAGATGGTAACAACTAATGTATTCAACTATGTCCAATAAACACTAATTGGAAGGGGAAGGAACAAGAAAAGATATATAAGCGAGGAAGCAACTTTTGGAGGAGGAAAGACTTGAACAAATATGGTGAACATTGCTTTTCTCCTGTTCTTATGGCCTGAATTTTGTCCCCCAAATTTCGTATGTTGAAACCCTAACCCCCAGTACCTCAGAATGTGACTATACTTGGAAATAAGTTGTTTAAAGAGGCAATTAAGTTAAAATGAGGTTATTAGAATGGGCCTTCATCCAACCTGGCTGGCATGCTTAAAAGAAGAGCAGTTTAGGACCCACAGAAAGACACCAGGGGTGCATTGCACAGATGGATGACCATGTGAAAAGGTGGCAAGAGGAAGTCAACCCTGCCAGCACCATGATCTTGAACTTCCAGCCTCCAGAACTGTGAGGAAATAAGTGTCTGTTTAGAGCACCCAGTGTGCAGTGTTTTGTTACAGCAGCCCTAGCAGTCTAATACACCCACTCAGTGGCCTCACCACAATCACCTCTACCCTGCCTTGTTCCTTGCTAAAGGAACCCTGATTTTGTCCAGAGCCAGAGCTCACCCTTCCCATTTTTCTTCCATTAAGTCAATTAGAAAGTCTCAGTTTGTGACTTCTATGTCCTCTGCTCCTGTGAGGTAGATTTTTTTTTTTTTCCAGCAAATACTTGCTCTCTACTCACCCCCTCCCCCATACACACTCTCCTGCGGAGAGGAATATGATTCTCCGCTCCGTGCTGTTGAGCATGGTCTTTGGCTTATTTTGGCCAATAGAATGTTAACAGAGATGATGCAAGCAGAAATTTTAAATGATAAAAAAAATGTACTTACAGGTTTTGGCTTGATTTTGGGTGCTTCTGCTGTCCACTATGAAAAGAGCCACTAGTCTGAGATTTATGAGAGAGAAATGTGTGTTAAATAAATGTGTGCCACTCTTTGTTATGCATTATTCTCACAGCAATAAACAACTGATCAAATCTTAATTTCCTTTTTTTTTTTTTTAAACAACAGAGAACAAGACTGGTCTCATGTATTTGACAGTGAACTCTATTGGAAATGGGATTTAATAACAGCAACATTTTTTGCTTTCACTGTATTCATTTTTAGTTTCTTCCCTGTGGCAAGTAAAATAATTGCTTAATTAGGGATGCCTAGGAGGCTCAATCAGTTAAGCGTCTTCCTTCTGCTCAGGTCATGATCCCAGGGTCCTGGGATCACGTCCCACATCAGGCTTCTTGCTGAACAGGGAGCCTGCTTCTCCCTCTGCCTGCCGCTCCTCCTGCTTGCTCAGTCAGTCTCTCTCTCTCTCTGTGACAAATAAATAAAAATCTTTTAAAAGTAATAATTGAGTAATTATAGTGGTGGTACAGAGCTTCATTTAGACTGCTATGGATTTGTTTGTGGTTTTATTTAATATTTTAATAAGGAAATTGATGTAAAGGAGAATATTGAATAAATAAGAATAGAGGTAATTGTGCATGGTTATATCAAAAAGGAAGAAAGGAAGGAAGGAAATGAGGGAGAGGGGGAGGGAGGGAGAGAGAGCAATGAAGAAAGGGGGAAGGGAGAAAGAAGAAGGAAAGAGAAGAAATGAAGGTGAGGTATGGCTGACTAAGTCTGAGAAACAGTAAGAATGGAGCAAGGTTGCAAAAGAAGAAGGAAGGAATGGAACCTGTATTCCTTAAGAAATTAAAAATAGAGCTACCCTATGACCCTGCAATTACACTACTGGGTATTTACACCAAAGGTACAGATATAGTGAAAAGAAGGGCCACCTGTACCCCAGTGTTCATAGCAGTGATGGCCACAGTCGCCAAACTGTGGAAAGAACCAAGATGCCCTTCAACAAACGGATAAAGAAGATACAGTCTATATCATATATACAATGGAGTATTATGCCTCCGTCAGAAAGGATGAATACCCAACTTTTGTATCAACATGGATGGGACTGGAGGAGATTATGCTGAGTGAAATAAGTCAAGCAGAGACAGTCAATTATCATATGGTTTCACTTACTTGTGGAGCATAAGGAATAACACGGAGGACATTGGGAGATGGAGAGAAGTGAGTTGGGGAGAGTCGGAGGGGGAGACAAACCATGAGAGACTGTGAACTCTGAGAGACAGAGTTTTGGAGGGTGGCTTTGGCGGGGCGGGGGGCAGTGAGCCTGGTGGTGGGTATTATGGAGGGCACATATTGAATGGAGCACTGGGTGTGGTGCACAAACAATGAATTTTGGAACACTGAAAAAAAAAAAAAAAACAACCCTGAATGAAAAGGCAAGTAGTGTCATCTTCACCTAAAAGGAAGTAGCTAGCTAAGGATCCATGGTGAAAGTAGCCAGATTTTATTTTTTATTTCTACTTAAGGAATATACATTGTAAAGTTTTTAAATTCCAGTTAGTTAATGGGTCACCTGGGTGGTTCAGTTAAGCGTCCCACTCTTGATTTCAGGCCAGGTCATGATCTCAGGGTTGTGGAAATCGACCCCTGCATCGGGCTCAGCCGGGAGTCTGCTTGGGAATCTCTCTTTCTCATGCTGAACCTCCCCCCTCAAAAATTAAAATAAAATAAAATAAATTCCAATTAGTTAACATACACTGTGATAGTAGTTGTAGGTGTACAGTTCAATTATTCAGCACTTACATACAACACCTGGTACTCATCACAAGTGCACTCCTTAATCCCCATCACCTATTTTACACATCGCCCCACTCCCCCCCACCAAGAAACAGACACTTAACTATAGTGCACAAGCTGATGGTTACCAGAAATGGGCCAACTTTGAGAGTTGCCAGTGTGACTTCTAGTTCCATTGCCGCAGGGACCCACCCACTGGGAACTGGTCATTCTCCAACATCACCACACGGGTGCAGTAGAGATCCGCCAGAGTGACGCCCATGGAGGCACGGCCCCGGGTTCACACAAAGCACTAGGAAAAGATTCATGTTTGAGAGGCGCAGTGTGAGGGGCAGAGTGGGGACCAAGAGAATCAGCTTTAATCAGAGGTGCAGTCAGCCTGGGCACAGCATATCGGCTGTGAGAACTCTGATCAGAAGTAACCTCTTAATTTTAGTTACCTTTAACTAAACCTTCAGTAGGCCAATAGAGCCAGTTTGCCACCAAAGGAGGGATACCAGGGAGAAGTGAGCAGGAAGGGGGTATGTGCTCAGAAGAGCTGGGGTATTTACAGGAACTAAGATGCGGCTTTTTTATTTAGTCTTTTTTTTTTTTTTTTTTTTTTGGTCATTCTTTTCTCTCTGCTTGTGGTTATTATTCCATCTCCCATATTCCTCCACAGTCTGAGTACTCTGAAAAGAAGTGGATCCTGGCACACCTGGGTGGCTCAGTTCGTTAAGTGTCTGCCTTTGGCTCAGGTCATAATCTCGGGGTCCTAGAATCGAGTCCTGTATCAGGCTCCTTGCTCAGTGAGGAGCCTGCTTCTCTGTCTCCCTCTGCCCTTTCCCTCTCACCAACCCCCCCCCCCCATGCATGTGCTTTCTCTGTCTCTCTCTCTCTCAAAAAAATAAATAAAATCTTAAAAAGAAAAAAAAAGACAGAGTTACATCAAATTGAGAACTTAAAACATCCAGCTTAGCTGGGGAAGTCTCATAGAGACAGCCAGGCCAGCAGCCCAATGGAGAGGCCTGGGTGGAGTGTCCTCCCCTCAGCTGAGACTTCCATCTGACCATAGGGCCATAGGGCAAATGATGGGCTCTGAAATGAAACATGCCTGCCTAGGCGCAGTTTGGATTGAGCTAAATTCCTATGTTGTGATTTCTTTACATATTCAAGGAGACTGGGCTAGCTGTGTTTGCCTTCCCTCCCCTTCAGATTCCATTCTGGTGGGGCTAGCCCAGCCTGGAGCCAGAAGAGATGCAAGGCAAAATGTATAGCTCTTAGATTCCAGACCAGAAGGGCCAGTTCTGACCTGGAAGCCAGCTAATAACTAACCAGGCTCCCAAGGTCCCTTATGCAGCACAAGTCCCACAAAACAACATTCTTTAGCCTACCTGCGCACATGCAGGTCCGGGTGGTCGGTCAGGACAAGTCACAGAAACCTCTATCCACACAATACAACAGAGAATGAGACTGATAATGTCTCTGCCATATTTTGATGTTACTCTGTTGTTGGGGGCCTCGTGCCTAGAAGGGGTTAACCCAATAGAGCAACAGATCTTGGGAACCTCTTCAACCGAGGACCTTCACAGGTGGCGAGCTATTTCTAGAGTGCCTCCGTGTCTCCCTGGTGATTGATATGAGGACATTGTGAGGTTTGGCTTGTTGCCATTGCAGCTGCTGTCTCAAGACTAAGCTAATAAGGCTCCTGTGTTTTGCAAATATTGAGTTATGGCCTAAGTGTCCAAACCACGAAGGTCAAGGCTGTCTGATATCTCTGCATGACCAGCTATTCTCAGGCCAAAATAGAAACTAGCACCAGATGTACAGGAGGTGATTCCCTTACTGTGTGGTATAAATCAGAACTCTGCAAAATAAACTTTGGCACTTGCTTGACACGTTCGCCTGTGTCCCTCCTGTTCCCCACATTCCCTTTCTTCATTCTCCTATCCTTCAACCCTGCTCCCTCTTGTTGTGCCGGACACGACACTCTGTCCACATGGGGTTTCCAGGACTACTGAGTCAGGGGAAGAGAGTAGAGAACTCATAACTGCTCTTCAGTGCCCAAACCAGATGTGACTTGTGTCTGCCTAGTGTTCCAATATCCAGACCTGGAATTCAGTGGGCTCATTCAGACTACAAGAGAGGCTTTGAAATGAAAAGAGAAGTGTGAACAGAATCTTCAGAGAATTCCACTATCTCTATCATAGACCCATTTTTACTTATGAGCAAACCAAGGCACAAGGGAATAAGAAACTGGCTCAATGTCACAGAGCTGGTAACTGGTGAAAGCTAGACTGAACCAGGCTGCCTGGCCCAGAGCTGGACTTCTTCACCCACAACACCAGTGTTACAGTTCCACATGGGAGAGCCACTGAGATCCAGAGTGTGTCTTGTAGACTTTCCTTCCTGTCCCCATTTTCTTCCCCAAAGTATCTGCCTCTTCTGCTTGAGTATTAGGGCCTTTTATACTTTGATATTTTGGCTGTTTAATCTTTCCTTACTATGGCCAGTCAACTTATCAGTGCCTTCTCACTCACTCCTCTCCGTAAAAAGTCTGTCTTGAGCTGAAAATTGATCATAAATGAATTGGTCAGGAGAAGGACAACCCACCTCTTGGAAGCCAGGCTTGCTCTCAAATCCGGGAATGTTCTAGGTGTCTCCAGCAGTCTTTGTGATACTTTTGTCCCTGCTTCATTGGAGGATGGGAGGGAAAAGTTGCTGTGAAAGTTGGGCCGGAGTCCTGGAGATCCCCATCCCCCAGCAACACCCCCAAAATGGCCCTAGTAGAAGACTAACAATACAAGCCACTTCATGCAGCAATCCGGGCTTATTTAATGCAACGTCACTATCAACCCAGTGTTTACATGTCTGAGCCGAGCACTGTGCAGACTTTACCTGGTGCTGTTCTTTCAAGGAACCGGAGGAATATATCTTATTAACAACCACACTCCTCTGTTTTGTTAGAAGAGGCCAACGGCTTGTCCATCAGCCATTTTGTAAGTTGTTGAGCCAGGATTTAAGCCCAAGACCGTGGGATTCCAAAGACCCTGCCTTTGTTAGTACACTGAACTGTTTCTCTCCAAATCCCAAATTAACAAAAACAGCCAATATTGATTAGGCCAAGCACTGTGCTA
Source organism: Enhydra lutris kenyoni (assembly GCF_002288905.1). Taxonomy (NCBI): domain Eukaryota; kingdom Metazoa; phylum Chordata; class Mammalia; order Carnivora; family Mustelidae; genus Enhydra; species Enhydra lutris. The sequence goes on along the minus strand of NW_019154129.1, from coordinate 107,834 downwards.
TGTGCTCATCATGAATTATTCCATCTAATCCTAACAACGTAATAACAAGACAACTATGAAACAACCATAAGCTGTCACTATTATCATTCCCATTTTACGTACAAGGGCACGAGAGTAGAGAAAGGACATCAGTGAAAGTCAAAGAGATGGTACATGAAAGACTGGAGACTTAAACTCAGATCTTTCTGCTTCCATAGTGCAGGCATTAACTACTAAGCCATATTGCCACTTGGCTATCATTCAAATGTGAGCATGGGGCTGAGAAAAGAGAGCAGGTTAGCCCCAGAGTTAGTGAGAATTCTCCATTTGATTTTGTTCCTTTACACTACAAGTTATCTCATAAGAACTAGAATGGCTTCATATAGTTTATTTTTCCAATGCACAGTCTCTCCAATGTAGGGTTGGGATAGTTTCCTGTCCTGTTCTAACTGAGCATCTCCTCCCACTTCAGAGTTGTCCAATTCCTGCCAAGCTCTCCACCCCTAGAGATGGGCAGCCCTTTCTGTGTGCACACCCCTGGAAACTTTCCCCGTTAGAGAGAAGTGAGTATGTTAAGTCCCCATTTCTCTACAAGCCCAAGATAAAGCCCAGCTGTTTTCTAGACATTGCCAGGTAAGGCATGTAAATGACAACTTCTTTGTGAGGTTGTGTGTGTGTGTGTGTGTGTGTGTGTGTGTGTGTCTATCACAAGGCACTAAAATATTTACAGAGCCCTGGATTTAAAATCCAAAGGCCTAATTTCAGATTCTCGTAATGTCATTTATCAGTTGGTTGACTTTGGGCAAGGCTCTTAACTTCTTTGACACTTTGCCTCCTTAATGCAAAATGAGGATGGTGAGGATATTGAATAAAAAGGATAAATGAGAATATATGTGTGATATGCCTAGCACAGTGGCTGGCATATAGAGGGTGATCTGTTTAAAGTTAGGCAGCTGTGAGTATGGTGAGCCATGCGGGATGGTACAGAAGAGAGTATGAAGACTCAGAAAGTGAACACTTGAAAGAAAATTCCACTATGCAGAAGTTGGTTCATATTATATAAATACCTTTCATCTAAAAAAAAATTTTTTTTTAAATATCTAACCGGAAGAATGGTTTACTTCAGAATTTGCTGGAAGTTAGAGAGTGTTCCAGTATTTATTGAGCCCTTAGTATATGTTAGGCAGTAGCTGGCATTGTAATTTATACAGATTATCTCACTAATCCTCTGGGAAGTCAGGTGGTAGACGTTAATAGTGTGTCTTCAGTTTCAGTGGCCAGGATCATCAAGGTCATCTAATGAACTTGTTTTAACTTAGTCACCCCTGCAAAGATTCTATCTCCAAATACAGTTACATTCTGAAGTACCGGGGATTAAGACTTTAACGGATGAATTCTAAGAGGACACAAATGAGCCCATAATAAAGGATTAATTAATTTCCTCATTATTTCTGTCCATTTGCTTTTGTCTTCAGCCACTTATTGAGGGGTTGTTTGGGCTGACCGTGGGTCTTTTAAAAAAGAGTCTGAGGTTATTTATGTATCTGTGCCTTAAAATAACAAATGAGTCCAGTATTCCTGCTCTGAATCGGTTCAGGCTTGTAGAGGATTAGACAACAGGGAAGGCAGACTTCTAAAACCAGGTCTGCGGCAAAACTTGCCTTGCAAACTTGGAGAAATCCCCTTTTGGTGTGTTGGTCTTAATCAAATATTTTAAGCTCAAATATCCAGAGACTTGACAGGGACAGTAAGTGGAGAAGCAAGTAAGCGTGACAAAATAAGGAGTGGTGGAAACCATGTGAAATTGGAGAACATTCTATTTGCATAAGATTCTCAGCTCTAGCCATTTGTGCTGGTTTTATTGCCAGACTTCCTATGTTTGCAAGAGAAACCTTCAAGACTTTTAACTGAAATCTCCTAAGGTTTAAATGTTGACAATTAAAATTTTTCCTCCAAAGACTGAGAGCCAGCAGGAATATGTCTGAGGGCCAGATCTGGGCCAGCGGCGATCTTAGTGTCTCTTTCTTGCCCCAAAATGCTCTGATGAAACCTAAGATGGTACTGTTGATTGAGAGGGATTAAAAAGAGGACATTAGTTAAGTCACAAGGCCCAAGGATCTGTGCTGACAAGCAAACTGTGATAGATGAACTTTTCGTGTATCCTCTTTTCTGGAGACTTTAACATAAGGACATATTTAGCAGTCCCTCTCCCTGCTAGGAATGTGAGGTAGGCTTCTGGGGGCAGCATCAAAATTGGGGTTAGGTTATTATAGGTCTAAACTGGCAGAAAATAAACTAACTCAGGTTTTATTGATCTATTCTATAGTCTGTTGTCAAACAGACATAGATCACAAAAATTGTGATTGCTGAAACCAATGAGGAGGAGGCTTTATTGGTTTTGGTGGTAAGGGGCTTGACTCTCAAAGCTGTTCCTGAAGTGGTTTTCTTCAGTTAACATTCTCATGGAAAGATCGTTCTAGCTTAAGCCAGTTTTCACAATCAGACTTCAACAATAATAAATGAAGTTTCCGGGCCCATGTAAAAGGGGCCTTTGTTGGAATCTGGAGTGGCAAACAAATCTTATTTCATGGGTCAGCTCTCATGGGTTGGACGTAGCTGCCTCCAATATTGTCCTGGGAAAGACCCCTTCAGCCAGATCTCTGTCCACTAGGGAAGCTGTTGTGATATTAGTACTGAGTTTGGTGTTGTCCTGAGTATGGTGATGTGTATTTGTCACATACAATGTGTATTTGTCACTGATTGTCTCAAGTGACAGAAACCCAACTTCACGCAGGAAAAATTGTTGGCCCACAGAGTTCAGGACAGGATATTGACAAGAGAGGGAGTAGAGATGTGGATGGGCCTTGGGCCTTCCAAATTCTGGTGAGCTGAAACAAAGCTATTACTCTATCAAAGCTATTGCCTTCCTTTTGTGGAGGAAATTACCATTCCATAACCAGTCTATTAACCATCCAAGACAGGTGGCGACCTGAGAATTCTGTGCCGTCTTCCTGAGCACTGTCCACCATGCAGCGGCTAATGAGGTTCCTGGGCCTCTGGAACATCCACAAACCCTCCCGTGGCTTTCACTCTGCCTCTGGGTACCTTCACTGCCAGGTTTTATCAGAAGTTGGAGCCCCGAGGTGGAATGACTACGATGTACCCAAGGAATTTAACTTTGCAAGTGATGTCCTAGACTACTGGACTCAAATGGAGAAGGTAAGAAGCCACCTGTGATGAGAAGTGAGGACAGGAATGGCCTCACTGACTTCGTCATGCTCCTATTAGACTGAGAGGCACTGAACCAGGAATGGCTTCCACCTCAGCTCACCACTGGTGTGGGAAAAGCTCATGTTTGGGGGTTCAATTCTCAGCCTGGCCACTTTCTCACTTCTCTGAGCCTCGGTGGTTTTATCTGTAAAATGGGGATAATCTCATTTAGGAAACAAGAAAGTGGGAGAATATATCACATAACTGTGACCAAGTGCAAAGCTGCTAATAACAAGGTTAGCAAGGAGATGTTAGTCTGAATTCTTACCTTCATCTAAGGAGACTATGAGCCTAACTGGCATTTGTCTCATCAGCCTTGGGCTTAACTTCAGGTTTCACTCATAGGGAAAGGACAGATCACCTGACTGTACACATGAGTGTCTGGCATCTTTAGCGAAGTCTTGTCATCTCTCATTCTGTGAATATGGCAAGTGCACTGGATTCCTCTCTATCAACTGCCTACTTGAGCATGGCTTTAGGGTCTATCCAGAGAAGAAAGTCTAGAGGTTACACGTCTCTGCAGAAAAACCCAAGTGCTTGGTTTGTCTTTCCCAAGAGAAAGACCAGAGAGTTAATATAAAATGGAGTTAGAGAGTTAATGTGTTAATTAATTGAATTTAAATAAAATAAAATAAATTTTTTTAAAAAGAGAAGGGTAGAGAAATGTTTAACCTACATTTGTAACATTTGATCAGAGGTCATAAATAGTAAAATGGTATATTTTTACCAAAAAAAGGAAGTTCATATAATTTTAAATTTCCCATGAACCTGCATTTATATGTTAGTATTCAACTAACATGGGAGCTTCCTCCCCACCTCCTTCTTTCTCCTTTCTCTGAATTTCCATAGTAACACCAAGGAAAATAGAGGGCTTAATTAGGGAGAGCTATATATATGTGTGTGTGTGTGTGTATATATATAATATATGTATATATATATATATATATATATATGGGCCAAATCAAGCACTTTGCATTTAATACTATGACTAGATGGATACTTAGCCCCATTTTCCAGACAGGAAAACTGAGGTTCCAAGGATTTTAAATAACCCAGTAAATGAAGGAGCAGGATTTGGATCCAGGCTGTCTGAGTCTATAATACTTTATTTAACCTGGTCTTACAGTCTGATGATGTCAAACATCTCTGCCTTCAGACTCTAAAATGACTTTGCTCACTGCCCTGACCAGTAATCTAGTTAAGAAATTTTTGAACCATGAGACAGGCTGGAGAGGGAGGAAGTGGAGAGGAAGAAGAGATGCCATCACTTTCCCCCTGTTTTATCTTTATTTAGTCCCTATAGTTAGTTAATGCACCAACCCATGGAGATAAGTGCCAAGTAAATATGACCCCAGGGATGCCTCATCTTTGTTGGGTTTTCTGTCTTATTATCAATCCTTGCCAATTTGTCCATGTCTCCAAATTCTCCCCACCCCCCAGGATCCTCATCCCCTTAATATTTATTCTCACAGCACTTCTTACTTGTCTGTTTCCACTTTTCCAATTGCCTTGATCATAATCAGTGTCTCTTTAGTGAGGCATGGCACCTGTCACCTAGCTCTAGCTGTCCCTCAGTAAACATTGGTGGAATAAAAGTTTTGAAACCTGCCTTACAAGCTCTCCAAGTCTTGACATTGTTCCTATGAAAGACGCTTCAGAAGGTCCACTGCAGTCCACTCTGGCTTCCTTACAGCTTAACAGGTACCACCCGAGAACTGACCCATGGCCCAAACAACAACACAATCAAAACCATAATGAGTGATAAAATTTGTTTTTAATTCAGATTTCAACATATTTTACTTATAAAATACGTTAGAAATCCAACTTTTTTTTTTTTTGCAAAATCTGTGTGTGTGTGTGTGTGTGTGTGTGTGTGTGTGTGTGCAAAGAATTTGTTATAAGACGAAAGAGAGTACCTGGTGATCCAGACAACATATGTCAAGGCATGGAATACAGACCACCAATTTATAACCCATGACTATTCTTGGAAATTAAATCCTTTGTTACTCTAGGCTCCTTAGATAATCTACTTTAGTAGATTCCTGGAGCAGCCTCCCAAATCTGAGAGGTCACATTCTGTCCAAATTCATTCATTCATTCATTCATTCATTCATTCAGCTAAGACTTAGTGAGCCCCCTACCATGTGCCATTATTATTCTAGATGATGAGGGTAGAGAAGCAAACAAAATGTACAATTTTCATTTTTTTCTCTTTAGACAGTGATTTCCCCCTTCATGTCTTAGGAGAGGTGAGTCAGTATTAGTGGAGTTACATTTTTTGTTTTGCCAAAAATCATAACAGAAACAAATTCTTCCTATCACCCCCGATGTACTTTAATATTAAACATTGCTCAGTAAGTAGAGTCAGTTAGGTATTAACCACAAAACTGAAAAAAATCCACAGATCAATGACATTGACCCATATCACCTGTCTCTCTTTTTTTTTTTTAAGATTTTATTTATTTATTTGACAGAGATTACGAGTAGGCAGAGAGGCAGGCAGAGAGAGGAGGAAGCAGGCTTCCTGCTGAGCAGAGAGCCTAATGTGGGGCTAGATCCTAGGACCCTGGGATCATGACCTGAGCCGAGGCAGAGGCTTAACCCACTGAGCCACCCAGGCGCCCCAAAATGTACAACTATTCATTTTTTCTCTTTAGACAGTGATTTCCCCCTTCATGTCTTAGGAGAGGTGAGTCAGTATTAGTGGAGTTACATTTTTTGTTTTGCCAAAAGTCATAACAGAAACAAATTCTTCCTATCACCCCTGATGTACCTTAATATTAAACATTGCTCATTAAGTAGAGTCAGTTAGGTATCAACCACAAAACTGAAAAAAATCCACACATCAATGACATTGACCCATATCACCTGTCTCTTTTACCCATAACATTTGCTAAAAGAAATTAATTTATGAACTGCCAAACATTCCAACCTCCTTACTAGTCAACAGTCAGGTCTGCCTAGATTTCTCTGAGTTAGTGACTCTGTGTTTTGTTGCTCCTAAATTTAATTCTGTAATTTTTAAGGATTTTTTTTCATTAGAAAGAGAGAGAGCTCGCAAGAGCACAATCGAGTTTGGGGGAGGGGCAGAGGGCGAGAGAGAAGCAGACTCCCTGCTGAGCAGGATTCAGGACTCCATCCCAGGACCCGCAGGAGATAATGACCTGAGTAGAAAGCAAACACTTAACCAACTGAGCCACCCAGGTGCCCATAATTCTGTAATTTTACATAAAAAATTAGCAACAGTCCTAGGACCTGTACAGTTCAAGAGGGTCCTCATGTTCTTTTGAAACTATTAGACTTTTATCCTAGCATCCCAGCATAGTATTCCCAAAAGGTCTGTACCTTTTGTAATTCTGATACACATGTAGGTTCAGCATCACTAGAATGTAAGTTCAATGAGTGAGTGGAATTTTTACTATTTTGTTAACTATTGTATCCCCAGCATATAGAAACACCTGGAACATTTAATTACCTGTTGAATGAATTTGAATGTGTCAGCTCCCTGAACGGTGCACAACCAGCACAAGATAAGCAATGTTGGTGTTTGGCCATACTTGGTTGTATTTTAGCAATGGGCTGTTAATATTCTCATGGATATGTTATAAATATGTATGTGGGAAGAGGGAAGGCTTTGGCTCAGAGAAAGCAACAGAGTATAGGAACCAGAATCAGGCTATGGGGTTTCTTTTGTAAAGTCACATTTCATAATACTAAATGTTCATTCCTATATTGCAACAGTCAATCTGTAGAGCAGAATGGTTGCTCCCAGTTGAGAGACACTTGGCTCTCCAGTTTATCCCAGAGAAACATGGCAGGCTTCTCCCATTTATGTACTTGCCTGGCCCATACAACATCTGAGTTTGCCACCGCTGGTGTAAAAACAAGATTATCTCAATTTATCTAAAATCATCCATTTTCCAAGTCAACTCTTTTTTAAAATTTATTTTTTAAATTTCTTTTCAGTGTTCCGGAATTCACTGTTTATGCACCACACCCAGTGCTCCATGCAATACATGCTGTCCTCAATACTCACCACCAGGCTCACCCAACCTTCCACCTCCTTCCCCTCCAAAACCCTTCAGTTGGTTCCTCAGAGTCCACAGTCTCTCATGGTTTGTCTCCCCCTCCAATTTCCCTCAACTCCCTTCTCCTCTCCATCTCCCCATGTCCTCTGTGTTATTCCTTATGCTCCACAAATAAGCGAAACCATATGATAATTGACTCTCTCTGCTTGACTTATTTCACTCAGCATAATCTCTTCCAGTCCCTTCCATGTTGATACAAAAGTTGGGTATTCATCCTTTCTGATGAGGGCTTAATACTCCATAGTATATATGGACCACATCTTCTTTATCCATTTGTCTGTTGAAGGGCATCTTGGTTCTTTCCAGAGTTTGGCAACTGTGGCCATTGCTGCTATAAATATTGGGGTACAGGTGGACCTTCTTTTCAATACATCTGTATCTTTGGGGTAAATACCCTGTAGTGCTATTGCCAGGTCAGAGGGAAGCTCTATTTTTAATTTCTTAAGGAATCTCCACTCTATTTTCCAAAGTGGCTGCACCAACTTACATTCCCACCAAATGTGTAAGAGGGTTCCCCTTTCTCCACATCCTCTGCAGCACACGTTGTTTATTGTCTTGTGAATTTTGGCCATTCTAACTGGTGTAAGGTGGTATCTCAATGTGGTTTTGATTTGAATCTCCCTGATGGCTAGTGATGGTGAACATTTTTTCATGTGTCTGTTATCCATTTGTATGTCTTCGTTGGAGAAGTGTCTGTTCGTGTCTTCTGCCCATTTTTTGACATGATAATCTGTTTTGTGTGTGTTGAGTTTGAGGAGTTCTTTATAGATCTTTATAGATCTATCAGCCCTTTGTCTGTACTGTCATTTGCGAATATCTTCTCCCATTCCGTGGGTTGCCTCTTTGTTTTGTTGACTGTTTCCTTTGCTGTGCAGAAGGTTTTGATCTTGAGGAAGTCCCAAAAGTTCATTTTTGCTTTTGTTTCCTTTGCCTTTGGAGCATTATCGAAAGAAGTTGCTGTGGCCTATGTCGAAGAGGTTACTGCCTATGTTCTCCTCTAGGATGCTGATGGATTCCTGCTTCATGTTGAGGTCTTTTATCCATTTCGAGTTTATCTTTGTGTATGGTGTGAGAGAATGGTCGAGTTTCATTCTTCTACATATAGCTGTCCCATTTTTCCAGCACCATTTATTGAAAAGACTGTCTTTTTTCCACTGTATATTTTTCCTGCTTTGTTGAAGATTAGTTGACCATAAAGTTGAGGGTCCACATCTGGGCTCTCTAGTTGGTTCCATTGGTCTATGTGTCTGTTTATGTGCCAGTACCATGCTGACTTGGTGATCACAGCTTTGTAGTAAAGCTTGAAATCAGGCGATGTGATGCCCCCAGTTTTTTCTTTTTCAACATTTCCTTAGCGATTCAGGGTCTCTTCTGATTCCATACAAATTTTCGGATTTTTTTTTCCAGATCTTTGAAAAATGCCAGTGGGATTTTGATCGGAATGGCATTGAAAATATAGATTGCTCTAGGTAGTATAGACATTTTAAGAATGTTTATTCTTGGGCACTTGGGTGGCTCAGTGGGCTAAAGCCTCTGCCTTCGGCTCGGGTCGTGATCTCGGGTTCCTGGGATCGAGTCCCACGTCGGGCTTTCTGCTCAGTGGGGAGCCTGCTTCTCTCTCTCTCTGCCTGCCTCTCTGCCTACTTGTGATCTCTCCTCTGTCAAATAAATAAATAAAATCTTTTAAAAAAAAGTATGTTTATTCTTCTGATCCATGAGAATGGAATGGCCTTCCATCTTTTTGGGTCTTCTTCAATTCTTTCATGAGTGTTCTTTAGTTCTCTGAGTAGTTCTCCTTTACCTCTTCGGTTAGGTTTATTCCCAGGTATCTTATGGTTCTTGGTGCTATAGTAAATGGAATCAATTCTCTAACCTCCCTTTTTGTATTTTCGTTGCTAGTTTATGAGAAAGCAACTGATTTCTGTAGATTTATTTTGTATTCTGCCACATTACTGAATTGCTTTATAAGTTCTATTAGTTTGGGGGTGGAGCCTTTTGGATTTTCCATATAAATTATCATGTCATCTGCGAAGAGAGAGAGTTTGACTTCTTCATTGCCAATTTGAATACCTTCTATTTCTCTTCATTGTCTGATTGCTGTTGCTAGGACTTCTAACACTATTGTGGAACAGGAGTGGTGAGAGTGGGCATCTTTGTCATGTTCCTGATCTCAAAGGGAAGGCTGTCAGCTTTTTCCCATTGAGGATGATATTTGCCATGGGTTTTTCATAGATAGATTTTATGAAGTTCAGGAATGTTCCCTCTATCCCTATACTTTGAAGTGTTTTAATCAAGAACGGATGCTGTATCTTGTCAAATGCTTTTTCTGCATCAATTGAGAGGACCATGTAGTTCTTCTCTCTTTTCTTATTGATTTGTTCTGTCCCATTGATTGATTTGTGAATGTTGAACCACCCTTGCCACCCATGAATAAATCCCACCTGGTCATGGTGGATAATCTTTTTAATGCACTGTTGGATCTTATTAGCTAGGATTTTGTTGAGAATCTTAGCATCCATATTCATCAGGGATATTGGTCTGAAATTCTCCTTTTTGGTGGGGTGTTTGCCTGGTTTGGGGATCAGGGCAATGCTGGCTTCATAAAAAGAGTCTGGAAGTTTTCCTTCTGCTTCAATTTTTTGAAACAGCTTCAGGAGAATAGGTATTAGTTCTTCTTTGAAAGTTTGGTAGAATTCCCCAGGGAATCTGTCAGGTCCTGGGCTCTTGTTTTTTGGGAGGTTTTTGATCACTGCTTCAATCCATTCCTAGATATTGGTCTATTCAGGTTGTCAATTTCTTCCTGATTCAGTTTTGGAAGTTTATAGGTTCCAGGAATGCATCCATTTCATCTAGGTTGCTTAACTTATTGACATATAACTGTTGGTAATAATTTCTGATGATTGTTTCTATTTCCTTGGTGTTAGTTGTGCTCTCTCCCCTTTTATTCATAATTTTATTAATTTGGTCTTATCTCTTTTCTTTTGTATTAGTGTAGCCAGTGGTTTATCGATCTTATTGATTCTTTCAAAAAACCAGCTTCTAGTTTCATTGATGTGTTCTACTGTATCTCTAGTTTCTATCCCATTGATCTCTGCTCTAATCTTGATTATTTCCCTTCTTGTGTGTGGGGTTGGCTTAACTTTTGTTGATTCTCCAGTTCTTTAAGGTTTAAAGACAGATGGTACATTCTGGATTTTTCCGTTTTTTTGGAGGGAGGCTTGGATGGCTATGTATTTCCCCCTTGGGACTGCCTTTGCTGTATCCCATAGGTTTTGGACTGAAGTGTCTTCATTCTCATTGGTTTCCATGAATTGTTGAAGTTCTTCTTTGATTTCCTGGTTGATCCAAGCATTTTTAAGCAAGGTGGTCTTTAGCTTCCAGGTGTTTTAATTCCTTCCAAACTTTTTCTTGTGGTTGGGTTCCAGTTTCAAAGCATTGTGATCTGAGAATATGTAGGGAATAATCTCAATCTTTTGGTATTGGTTGAGTCCTGATTTGTGACCCAGTATGTGGTCTATTCTGGAGAAAGTTCCATGTGTACTCGAGAAGAATGAGTATTCTGTTGATTTAGGGTGGAATGTTCTGTATATATCTATGAGGTCCATCTGGTCCAAAGTATCATTCAATGCTCTTGTTTCTTTATTGATTTTCTGCTTGGATGACCTGTCTATTGTTGAGAGTAGTGTGTTAAGATCCCCTACTATTAGTGTACTCATATCAATATGACTCTCTTTTTTTTTTAAAGATTTTATTTATTTATTTATTTATTTGACAGAGATCACAAGTAGGCAGAGAGGCAGGCAGAGAGAGAGGAGGAAGCAGGCTCCCTGCTGAGCAGAGAGCCCGATGCGGGCCTCGATCCCAGGACCCTGAGATCATGACCTGAGCCGAAGGCAGAGGCTTAACCCACTGAGCCACCCAGGCGCCCTCAATATGACTCTTTATCTAGATTAACAGTTGTTTTATGTAGTTGGCTACTCCCACATTGGGGGCATAAATATTTACAATTGTTAGATCTTCTTGGTGGATAGGTCTTTTAAAAATGATGTAGTGTCCTTCTGTATCTCTGACTACAGTCTTTAGTTTATTATTTATTTATTTATTTTTAAAGATTTTATTTATTTATTTGACAGAGAGAGATCACAAGTAGGCAGAGAGGCAGGCAGAGAGAGAGGAAGGGAAACCGGCTCCCTGCTGAGCAGAGAGCCCGATGCGGGACTCGATCCCAGGACCCTGAGATCATGACCTGAGCCGAAGGCAGCGGCCTAATGCACTGAGCCACCCAGGTGCCCTACAGTCTTTAGTTTAAAATATAATTTATCTGATATGAGAATCACTACCCCAGCCTTCTTTTGAGGCCCATTGGCATGAAAGATGCTTCTCCATCCCTTCACTTTCAGTCTGGATGTATCCTTCAGTTCAAAATGGGTCTCCTGTAGACAACATATAGATGGGTCCTGTCATTTTATCCAATCTGCAACCTTGCACCGTTTTATGGGAGTGTTTAGGCCATTCACATTGAGAGCGATTATTGAGAGGTACGTTGTTATTGACATCGTGTTTCCTGTGAAGTCATTGTTTCTATAGATTGTCTCCATATATTTCTGCTCAATGATATTCTTAGGATTTTTCCTCTTTTATAGAACCCCGCTTAATATTTCTTGCAGTGCCGGCTTGGTGGTGACATACTCTTTTAAACCTTGCCAGTCTTGGAAGCTCTTTATCTCTCCATCCATTTTGAATGTCAGTCTTGCTGGATAAAGTATTCTTGGCTGCATGTTCTTCTCATTTAGTGCCCTGAATACGTCTTGCCAGCCCTTTCCGGCTTGCCAGGTTTCTGTGGACAGGTCTGATGTTATTCTGATGGGCTTTCCTATGTACATAAGGAATTTCTTCACCCTAGCTGCTTTCAAGAGCTCCTGTCTACAATCATGATTCATCATTTTCACAATCAGGTGTCTCGAGGTCTTTCTAGATTCTATGATCTTGAGGGGAGACCTTTCTGCCTCTAGGACACGAACGCTGGTTCCATTCCCCAAATTGGGAAAATTTTCATGGAGAATTTGTTCAACTATATCTTCTAGTCTTCTTTCTTTTTCCTCCCCCTCAGGGATCCCAATAATTCTGATGCTGGAACGTTTCATGGCATCATTTATTTCCCTAATTCTGTTTTCATGGCTTCTAAGCTGTTTGTTCCAAGCTTCCTCCTGATCCTTTTTCTCTATCTGTTTGTCCTCTAGATCACTAACTCTATCTTCTGCCTCAGTTACCCTAGCTGTTAGAGAATTTAGATTAGATTGGAACTCACTGAGAGCATTGTTAACATCTTCCCTGGTGGCTTTCACTTCTGCCCTAATCAATTCCATTTTGTCATCAAAGTCTTTCTCCAGCCTAGCCATTGCCTGCATAATTGTTAGCCTGAACTCCCTTTTCCACATACTGTTTATCCATATCCAATAGCTCTGATGGAGAGGGCACAGTCTCTGAATTTTTCCTCTGTTGGGCATTCCTCCTCCTAGTCATTTTGGTGAGAGGTGGCTGAACCGATGTGTAGCTGAATGTGTCAACCGTGATGCAGGCAAGGTGCACCCTGGAACGCTTCTGAGCAATCGAGAGTCCCCACCAAAAAGAAAGAAAAAAGAAAAAAAAGAGAGAGAGAGGCAGGGGGAAAAAAAAGAAGGATAAAATAGAAGGCCCACCCCAAATGGGCCCCAAAGGTATACTTTATGAAGTATACAAACAAAAATGGACAAACAAAAAGACTGACAAAAGTAGATGACAAGAGAAAAAAGAAAGAAAGAAAGAAAGAAAGAACCCCGTCAAAATGAACCCCAAATATAAGATTTATATACTACCAGAACAAAAACAAATACACAGAAACACTGACAGAAGAAAAAGATGGGAGAGTGGTTATAAATTCTCAGTGTGGGCAAGGAAGGTTATTTTGATTCTTCCTGGATGTATTTTGATATCTTTGTGAAAGGACTCAACTTTCCTGAGATAAAGGGGGTTTAAAACTGGTTTACCTATAGGGGTAGCATTGATTGGGGAAAGGGGATTACCTTGAAGCTTATCTCTATATGAATATAAAATAAAATAAAATAAAATAAAAATAGAAATAGAAAAGCAAATAGAAAATTTGCTTTTTCTATAGTAAAAGCAAATAGAATATAATAGAAAAGCAAAAGAAAAGCATGGGTATATGTATCAAAAAAGTTCAGGTTAAAAGGTTATTATGGAATTTGGTGTATTGAGCATCTCATTGTGATGGTAAATAGGTTAAAAAGTTAAATAAAAAAAAATGAAAAGAACTAGAATAGTGAGAACGAATTAGAAATAAAAGTTGTATCTATGAAGTAGTGGTGGTTGTCCTCTGGTTTTTTTTGTTTGTTTGTTTTGGGTTTTTTTGGGTGGGGGACTGGCTTTCTGGGGGAGAGGACTGCCACATGGTTTTTCAGGTAATGTTGCTAGAGTTAAGTCCTCCTGCCTCCATCAAGGGGCTGGGCTCTGAAGAAACTGGTTTTTCAGGCTTTTGTTCTGTGGAAGTTTTTTGTTTGTTCATTTGTTTTCTCTCCCCTTGGCTGCTTTTGGCGGTTTTGGGGGGTTTAGAAGAAAGCAAACTGCACCCAGACCTCCCTCTCTGAGACTCAGTTTCTTCCCCTCTGGGTGCTCCAGAGCACATAAATTCCCCCTCTGCTGCTGGCAGAGCACATCCCCAGTCGTGGTCTCTGGGGTCACAGGAACTCCTGCTTGTACCCAAAACCACAAGAAATACTAGCTGTGGCTGTCTGGGCAGGTCCAGACTGCCAATGAGGTCCCAAGCAGAGAGAGCGCACTGAGATTTTCATGCTGGCCCGGGCTGAGAGTGCTTAGACTCACCTGCACGCACCTCTCTCAGGGCAGGGTGTAGGGCATGACTCAGACTCTGGTTTCGTGGCGCATGTGTGGAGAGTGCAAAAGGCTGTGGTTCTGCCAGCTGGTGAGGCTCCTTCACCCTTACTGGCACCACCACCCAGATGCTCTCGGGCACGCCAGAGGCTCAGAGACCAAGACCTGGCTTCTTTGCTGCACTTTCTCTGGCTCAGCGCCAGTGGTGTCTGTCCTGGGTTGGTAGACCTGTCCCTAATGGCCTGATTCCCCCTATTTCCCCCTACGATCCTTTGCTCTTTTTGAGTGCTTTCAACCAGACTCCAAATTAATGCTGGTCCCCAATTACAGGGCACTCTCGTATTGGGCTATTACTTTCCAATGGGTTGCTTCTGGTACCTCCCTCTCCCTTTTGTTTATCTTCTGATATCAGTCTGATCGATGTTCCTACACCGCTTTACCTGCCCACTGGTGTCTTCTGTCCCCATAGAGATCCAGAAGTATGTAATTCTGATCTCAGGCTGATTTCATGGGTGATCAGAGTTCTTTGGTAGGTAATCAGCTCACTTTAGGGGACTGGTTGAAACGGCGCCTCCTCCTACTTCTCTGCCATCTTGTCTCCCTCATACTAAAACTTTTAGACATGAAGTCTGGAGTTTTCATCATAGGAAGGCTTTTAATAATGGATTTAACTTAATAGATATAAGGTTATTAAGATTTTGATTCTATCAGTTTTGGCAAGTTGAATTTTTTTTTTTAGCAGCAATTTGTTCATTTCATCCAAGTTGTCAGATTTATTGGCATAAAATTATTCATAGATTCTCTTGTTGCTATTTTAATGTCTGTAAGAACTGTAATTGCAGGGGTGCCTGGGTGGATCAGTTAAAAGTCTGCCTTTGGCTCAAGTCATGATCCCAGGGTCCTAGGATCAAGTCCCACATGGGACTCCTTGCTCAATGGGGAGACTGCTTCTCCCTCTGCTGGCTGCTCCCTCTGCTTGTGTCCTCTCCCTCTCTCTCTCTACCCCTTTCTCTCTGACAAATAAATAAAATCTTAAAAAAAAAAGAATTGTGGGGTGCTTGGGTGGCTCAGTGGGTTAAAGCCTCTGCCTTCGGCCCAGATCATGATCCCAGGGTCCTGGGAGTGAGCCCTGCATTGGGCTCTCTGCTCAGCAGGGAGCCTGCTTCCTCCTCTCTCTCTGCCTGCCTCTCAGCCTACTTGTGATCTCTGTCTGTCAAATAAATAAATAAAATCTTAAAAAAAAAGAATTGTAATTGCATACACTTTTTCATTCCTAATATTGTTTAATATCTTTATTCTCTTTTTTTCCCTTGAAAAGTCTTCCAAAGAGTTTATCAATTTTATTTACCTTTTGAAAACCAGCTTTGGCTTCACTGATATTCTCAGTTGTGTTGTTTTCCATTCCACTGGTGCACACTCTTATCTTTATTATTCCCTTCCTCCAACTTTCCTTTGATTTGATTTCCTTTGATTTCTTTTTTTAGCTTCTTGATATGGAAGCTTTTGGGCCTGCCTTCTTTTCTAATGTATGCATTTAAAAATACAAATTTCCCACTAAGTATTCCTTTTAGGTGCATTGTACAAATTTTGATCTGTCATATTTTATTAACATTCAGTTGAAAAAATTTTCTATTTGCCTTATGACCCTTCTCTGATTGATAGATTATATAGAAGCATATTAGTTAGTTTCCACATACTTGGGTAATGGGTTTCTCATTGCCTTGTTGTTAATGATTCCTAGCTTAATTCCACTGGGGTCAGAAAACATACCCTATTTTAAAATTTTGAGATTTTTTTGAGGTTGGTAAATGTTCCATATGAAATGGAAAAGATTGTACATTATATAATTATTAGGGAAAATGTTCTATCTATGTCAATTAGGATATAAATTCTATTAGTCTATCATATCCCATCATTAATTTATGGAAAACATTGAATTTCAACTTATATTTCATTGTAAATAAGACTGAGGCTATCTTTCTTTCTTTCTTTCTTTCTTTCTTTCTTTCTTTCTTTCTTTTTTTTGTATAGGCCATAAACTCTTACCTTTTTTTTTTTTTTAAAGATTTTATTTATTTATTTGAGAGAGAGATTTTATTTATTTATTTATATGGGGGAGAAGCAGAGAGAGAGGGAGAAGCGGACTCCCTGCTGAACAGGGAGCCTGACATGGGACTCCATCCCAAGACCCTGAGATCACCACTGGAACTGAAGGCAGACACTTAGCAACCCAGGCGCCCCTCTCATGTGTTTTGATATTCAGAAAGAATCATTTCATTTTGAATACTTAATTGATCTACCTTTCTAACTTTCCTTCTTCAAAGAATATTTTAGTTTGAGTAGCTCTGTAAGTTTTTGTTTATTTAAATCAACTATGTTGTTGTATAATTTGCATAGAATGAAATGCATACCTTTTCAATGTAAACCTGGAGTTTTAGAACATTTCTGTCATCCCAGAAGTTTCCTTTTGTTCTTTCCTGGTCAGTCCCTACCCACCCAACTCTGAGCCCACACTGTTCTGCTGATACTGGAGATTATATTTCTCTTTCCTATGGTTTCATAGAAATGGAATAATACACGATGCACCCTTTGTGTCTGATTTCTTTGATTCAGCATTATTGTTCTTATCATCCCTGTTGCTTTGTGCATTAGTTGTTCATCCTTTTTATTGCTAAGTTAAATACTAATAAGCATTTTATCTTTTGGAACTACATCACAATTTCCTTTGGCTTCAAACATTACCACATAAAAATTTAAATTTCAACTCCAAGTTTAGAAGGTGTTTCTGTCTTCTGGGAAAAGAACTTTATCTGAGTTTCACATTATCAGATTAATCCTCAACACAAAAATCCATCAATGCTTAAGCAATACCTCCTTCAAGTTGTGAGAGGGTCTAAAATACTGCCTGAGTTCTGAGCAACAAATGTTTTCTATCTTGATAAGAAGCTTTATCATCACTTTTAAAACTCCTACAGTAACATTACATATTCAGCAGTGCATAACATAACTAGTCACTACAGTTCCTTAATGTTCTGTAATCGGTTGCGGGAGGATTGTGTCATAACACTATTTTTTAATAAATATGAGTACTTATACATGACTATACATATATATTAATCTTATCTTATCCCAGTGAGGGAATAATATATATAATCGTATCTTATATAATATATTATATTAAATTATTAAGTTATATTTAATATATAATTAAATTACTATAATGCAATATAATGATATATATATCTTATCTTATATAATATATATAATCTTATCTTATTCCTTTACTCTTTGGTTCCAATCATATGGGGCAAATGTGGTGGGATCAGGTTTGCACATATGTGGGAAAAAATTGCTGGAAGAATATATGCCAGATAATTATCAGTGTTGACCTTCAGGTAGTGAAAATGTGATGAGATATTTGAGGACGTTTTTCTATTTATAACAAATTTTTCTGTTCATAAGATTCTGCATTGCCCGAACTTTTACTCTGAACATGCTTTGGAAATTAATTTTAAAAAATCTTTTAAAAAAGAATGCTTGTTAGAGAAAGCTTAGGGAAAATAAGAAAGCTTACATAAACAACAAAATGAAAGTTGGCTATAAATATTTAAAACCAGGGTGCCTGTGTGGCTCAGTTGGTTAAGTGTCTGCCTTCAACTCATGTCATGATCTCAGGTTCCTGGGATTGAGTCCCACATCAGACTCTCTGCTCAGTGGAGTCTGCATCTCCCTCTCATTCTCCCTCTGTGTTCTCTCTCTCTCAAATAAATAAATAAAATATTTTAAAAATATTTAAAACCATGTACATATGTTTGTATATGTATGTCTTCTTCACCATTATATTCTTTGGTCTAAGAGCAGTGCTTAACAATAATGGGAATTTAGTAAATATATATTGAATGAATGAATGGATACTACTGTATACATTTGGATTATAATGTAAATACAGTTTTACTTTTTAAAATTAATATTGTATTGTGAAATTTTTATTCCAAAATAATTTCTGAAAGTTTTGGGATGGTTTTATCATATTCCATCATATAGAAATAATGGTTTTGTAGATGCCAAATAGTTGGATCCTGTTTTCTTTTTTTAAATCCATTCTGCCAATTTAAGTCATTTGATTGGGAATTTAATGCACTTACATTTAAACTAATTACTGATGAGGAAGGACTTACTATTGTTAATTGTTTTCTTGCTATCATAGCTTTTGGTCTCTTATTTCCTCTCTTACTGTCTTTCTTTGTCTTTAGTAGTTATTTTTGTAGTGATATGTTTTGATTCCCTTCTCATTTCCCTTTGTGTATATTCTGTAGGAAATTTCTGTGGTTATCATAGGGACTACATATAACATCTTAAAGTTATAACAATCCATTTTAAACTAATAACAACTTCATTTGCATACAAAACCCCTAATCTTTTCTGGCTCCCTCTTTCCTCCCCATGTTATGTTACCGATGTCACAAATTATGTGTTTATATATTGTACACTTGTTAACATAGAATTATAATTCATTTTTAGGCTTTTGTCTTTTAAATACTGCAAAAGAATAAGAGCTGAAGTCCCAAACCAAAATTACAGTGATACTGGTTTTTATATTTGTCCATGTTTTTATATTTGTCCAGGTATTTATTATTTATATTTTTGTATTCAAGCTACTCTGTAACATCCCTTTATTTCAACTTGGACTCCTTTCAGCATTTCTTTTTTTCTTAAGATTTTATTTATTTGAGAAAGACAGAGAGAGAGAGAGAGAGAGTGCATATGAGTGGGGGGAGGGGCAGAGAAAGATGGACAAGTAGACTCCTTGCTGACTGAGGAGCCCAATGCAGGCTGATCCCAGAACACTGAGATCATGACCCGGGCCAAAGTCAGACACTTAACCAACTGAGCCACCCAAGTGCTCCTCCTTTTAACATTTCTTATAGAGAATGAATTTATAGACCCTCAATTTTTGTTCATGTATTCCCTCAATTTTTGTTTATCTGAGACTGGCCTAATTTTTCCCTCATTTTTGAAGGACAATTTTGCTGAATATAGAGTTTCTTGATTGACAGGTTTTCCCCCATCATTTTAAATATACAATCGCACTGTCTTCTAGTCTGCTACCCACTAATAATCTTATCAAGGATTTATACATGATGGGTCACTTTTCTCTTGTTCTTTGAAGAGTCTGTCTTTGGCTTTTGTAGTTTGATTACAGTGTGTCTTTGTGTGGGTCTCTTTGGACTTTCTTATTTGGAATTCATTGAACCTTTTGTATTTGTATATCCATATACTGAATGAATGAGTGAATTAATGAATAGATGGATGAATGAGTACTACTGTATAAATTAATGTTTTTTTAAAAAAATGTTGTATTATATTAGTCACCTTACACTACATCATTATTTTTTGACATAATGTTCCAAGATTCATTGTTTACATGTAACACCCAGTGCTCTATGCAATACATGCCTTTCTTAATACCCATCACAGGGCCAACCCATCCCCTCATCCCCCTAGCCCCCTCCCCTCTAAAACCCTTACTTTTTTTTCTCAGAGTCCACAGTCTCTCATGGTTTGTCTCTCCCTTCACTTTTTTCCCCTGTGCACTTTCCCTTTCCTTCTCCTAATGTCCTCCATGTTATTCCTTATATTCCACAAGTAAGTGAAACCATATGATAATTGACTCTCTCTGCTTGAATTATTTCACTCAGCATAATCTCCTCCAGTCCCAACCATGCTGATGAAAAGTTGAGTATTCATTCTTTCTGATGGCTGAGTAATATTCCATTGTATATATGGACCACATCTTCTTAATCCATTTGTCTGTTGAAGGGCATCTCAGCTCTTTCCACAGTTTGGTGATTGTGGACATTGCAGCTATGAACATTGGGGTACATATGGCCTTTCTTTTCACTACATCTGTATCTTTGGGGTAAATACCCAGTAGTGCAATTGCCAGGTCAGAGGGTAGCTCTATTTTTAATATTTTAAGGAATCTCCACACTGTTTTCCAAAGTGGCTGCACCAACTTGCATTCCCACCAAATATGTAGGAGGGTTCCCTTTTCTCCACATGCTCTCGAACATATGTTGTTTCCTGCCTTGTGAATTTTGGCCATTCTAACTGGTGTAAGGTGGTTTCTCAATATGGTTTGGATTTGAATTTCCCTGATGGCTAATGATGATGAGCATTTTTTCATTTGTCACTAGTTATTTGTATGTCTTCCTTGGAGAAGTGTCTGTTCATGTCTTCTGCCCATTTTTTGGACATAATTATCTGTTTTTTAGATGTTGAGCTTGAGAAGTTCTTTATAGATCTTGGATATCAGCCCTTTGTCTGTACTGTCATTTGCAAATATCTTCTCCCATTCTTTGGGTTGCTTCTTTGTTTTTTTGGCTGTTTCCTCTGCTCTGCGGAAGGTTTTTATCTTGATGAAGTCCCAAAAGTTCATTTTTGCATTATTTTTCCTTGCCTTTGGAGACATGTCTTGAAAGAAGTTTCTGTGGCCTATGTCAAAGAGGTTACTGTCTATGTTCTCCTCTAGGATTTTGATGGATTCCTGTCTCACCTTGAGTTCTTTCATCCATATTGAGTTTTCATACCATTTGGTGTAAGTGAATGATTGAATTTCATTCTTCTATACATAGCTGTCTAATATTCCCAGCACCATATATTGAAGAGACTGTCTTTTTTTCACTGGATATTTTTTCCTGCATTGTAGAAGTAAATTTGTGTTTAATGCAAATATGGTTTTGCTTTTCCTCAGCCATTATTTCTTCAAATAAGCTTGTCACTCTTTTTTTTTTAAAGATTATTTATTTATTTATTTGACAGAGATCACAAGTAGGCAGAGAGGCAGGCAGAGAAGAGGGAAGCAGGCTCCCTGCTGAGCAGAAAGTCCAATGTGGGACTTGATCCCAGGACCCTGAGATCATGACCTGAGCTGAAGGCAGTGGCTTAACCCACTGAGCCACCCAGGCACCCAGCTTGTCACTCCTTTTTCTCTCTTCTTCTTCTAGGACTCCCATAATGTGTATATTGCTCTGATTGTTTATATACTATGTCCTTTGGATTCTATTCACTTTTCTTCATTATTTTTATCCCTTTGCCCCTCAGACTCCATAATTTAAAATGACTTATGTACAAGTTCACTGATTCTTTCTTCTGTCTGACTGAGTCTGTTGTTGAACCCCCCCTGGTAAAGTTTTCAATTCACTTATTGTATTTTCAGATCTAGAATTTCTGTTTGGTTCTCATTTTGTTCATATATATTTTTTTCTGGTTTGCTTTAGTTCTTTGTCTATTTTCCTTTAGCTTTTCCAGCACGTTTAAGACAATAATTTTATTTTTTTAAATATTTTTATTTATTTATTTGACAGAGATCACAAGTAGTAGAGAGGCAGACAGAGAGAGAGGAGGAAGCAGGCTCCCTGCCGAGCAGAGAGCCCTATGTGGGACTCGATCCCAGGACCCTGGAATCATGACCTGAGCCAAAAGCAGAGGCTTTAACCCACTGAGCCACCCAGGCACCCCTAAGACAATCATTTTAAAGTTTCTGTCTAATAACTGAAACCTGTGTCTCTCTAGAGTCAGCGTCTAGAGATTTTTTTTTCCTTCAAATGGGCAACATGGCCTTGTGATCTGTTGTTGAAAATTGGATTATTTGGAAAAAGCAACCAGCCTCTGTTTTTGTAGCTGGTTCCTTGTAGAGAATGGCCTTCAGTAATCTAACCATATGAAAATGTAAGGTCTCAGGCATGTGTCTTTTCTAGGCCTATCATGCATGTGCTTTTTTTCCCTCAATTTTACCAAATAACATTGCTGCCTTTTCATGTTTTAATTTCCTTCAGACTCTCATACCTGCTTCTTCTTGGGGCCCTAGAAGTTTCATTGCCTTCATCTGTCTTTATTCCCCACCACCTGCCCTCCCCAACCCCAAGGTGGCCAGTCTGCAGTTTCCACTCATTGTGGCATCTGCCACTGTTTTCGACACCTCCAACCTGATATTCAAACTATGTCACCATTCGTATCTGAGCTCCAAGTTGAATGAGGCAGAAACTAGTCCTGACAACCCAGAATACTGAAAAAAAATCTAGTCTTTTTTTCTGTCCCAAGGGAGGGGTTGGGAATTAGGTGGCTTCCTCCTAACCATATTTCATAACACCAGAGAGGGGATGAGGCAAAGGTAAGCAAAAATAACATAATATTTCTTACCATTTTCAGTGTGAATTTCTGTTGTTTGGACATTTGTTGGTTGCTGCATATCTTTGACTGTTTCTAGAGTTCCTACAAAGCTATCTTAGTCTGTTGGTTACTTGATGTTTCTGTGAGGGAACAAGGGTTACCTGGGTGCTTCCAGGTTTGCCTTCTTGCTTATTTCACCTCTAGAAGTAACTTTTAATTTTAATTTTTTAATTTTAAAAATAAATTCTGCCAAATATTAATGAATTAAATTAGTCTCCTGTTCTGTTGTAATAATAATGATAGTAATTTTATGAGCACTTACTATGTGCCAGGCACTGTCATATACACTTTACCTCTTTAAATAACTAACTTAAACTTTACTACCTTCTAGGAAATATTGTACCCATTTCATAGATGATAATACTGAGGCACAGAGGAGAACCTACTGTCCATATGTAACTAAGACAGACACATGGGAGAATGAAATTTTAAGGTTTTAACAGGTGACATGAAGGCTATTCATGGTTTTATGTGACTTGAGAGGAGGTGGAGACAGTAGACCAGAAGAAGCTGGTTGGATCACACCCTATACCCAACTTTTCGTCGTTCTATAAATTCTTTAACATTGGATCTCAGTCCTTGAGCTACATTTTCACTTTAATGTGTCTATGGTAATAGATTGGTCAAATAAGTTCCTTTAAAGTAGGAAGTAACACATGGTGTATGATCTTTACCAGGAGGGCAAGAGAGGTCCAAACCCAGCCCTGTGGTGGGTGAATAACGAAGGGGATGAACTGAAGTGGAGTTTCAGCGAGTTGACAGACTTATCCCGCCGTACAGCCAATGTCTTCACCCAGATCTGTGGCCTGCAGCAGGGAGACCATTTGGCCGTGGTCCTGCCTCGAGTGCCTGAGTGGTGGCTGGTGACCATAGGCTGCATGCGAACAGGTCAGTGACCCAAAGAGACCCCAACAGACTTTAGATCTGGCCCAGAGCCAACTGGTCCTGAAATATTAATATTCCCCTATCTTTTTTCATATTCTGCATAGACTTTTTCTTTCTCAGGCTCCCTCAAATATTTTTTTCCTCCTTCTCACTCACTGTCTCTCTCATACTTACACACCCTCAAGTACAGTGTCATAACTCTCTAAGTCATCCATGCACACACTTTCCCCTGCACAATCTCATTTTTTGGTTTTAAAGATCTATCAGATAATGAGCACTGGGTGTTATATAAGACTGACAAATCACTGAATTCTACCTCTGAAACTAATATACTATATATCAATTAACTGAATTTAAATTAAAAAAAAAGAAAAAAGAAAAAAAAAAGATCCATCAGTTCTTAACATTTTGCACTCTCCTACACTGAGTCATTTAAGTATCAGTTGCAGACATTGTGACAACCATAAACACCAGATAAACACCCATAAGCAATCACTGGAGTATTCATCTGCTATGATCCGAGACATTCTCCACACCTCAGTACAGCAGAGTTGTCACACAAGACTCTAACACTGATACATCCATAGCTGAAATTCTTTTATAGTCCCAATAGTATCTTCTGTAGTAATTTTTTTGGTTTGAATCCAAAATCCAATAGAGGATCATGCATCACATTCAGTTGTCACATCTCAATCTCCCTCAAGCTGGGCTTTTCTATATGACCACATTTTGGAAATGTCTAAACCAGTTGTTTTTGGAAGGTCCCATAAAATTTGTGTTTCTGACTCTTTCCTCAGAACTGCATTCAGTTAAACATTTTTAGTGGGAGTACTACAAAGACAATTTGCTTATCTCAGTGCTTTACATAAGGGGATACATCAAGTTGGTTTGTCTTATCATCAGTGTTATTTACAAACACCTTTGCAAGGCATCTTTTCCCTTTATAATTAGTGGTCTATGTAAGTAATTAGTAATCTATGCTGTAATATTTATGAGACTGGTTGTCTGAATAACCTGTTCTCCAGTTGTCTTTATGTGAATAAAGTGTTTTTATGTTCTCCATTTGTCTTTCACCCTAGGATTTGAGAATCCATTAATGATTCTTGATTGAATTGAATATTATTATGGTCGTTTTATAGGAGAATTTTTTACTTTATATTATTCTCCCTACATTTATTAGTTATCATTCTTTTGTGGAGATTTCCCTTTCCTTTTTAATTGCCTATTTGCCTATATAATTTAGAATTCGTGTGGGACTCATGGATTCTCTTTTGATGTGCTTTATAATGCATGTTCATATATTCTCTCACCAGTAAAATACTAGATTAATCCATCAAAGTCATGTGGAATGAAGAATTAACAGCAATGGCAGAGAGAGTATAGAGAAGCCATGTCATCTGTAGACCTAAGAGATGGCCCATGGGAAGTCCAAGATATGAGCTGAGCCCTCTGGTATAAGCAGAAGTAAAGAGGGAGAGAAGCAAAGAAAGAGAATACTAAGAATGGGCAAGAGTCAGGAGAAGCCTGTGTGAAGAGCAGCCATATTGAAATAGAGAATAGATTTGCAAGAGAGAAAGGTGGTGGATGGGTAGTGTCTTCAGTGTTGGGTGGAGAGTATGTTGTTTTCCTGGAGAGGGTACAGGTGCTGGTGAAGAGAAGAAGAGTGGAGTGGGAAGAATCAGTGTTCTATGGAACCTGAAGTAGGAAGACTCAAGACAAGGCACCTGGTGGAGAGATTAGAACCCAGCTCATGAAGACATGAACTAATTGTTGGTGATAGAAGATGGAAGGGAAAGCAGGGAAGTTCAAAGGATAATGTAGTTAAATTTAGATATGCAGAGTGAGTGAGAGGAGATACAAGATGACACAAGAGACTGACAAAGGAGGAAATGAGAGAGGAAAAATGTAGATAGGGATGCAGCTAATCATGATGTCAGGGATACTGTCCTACTTACATTCATAGTCCCAGATCCTATGTAAAGTAGGATCCACCTGTCTACTGGCTAGATCCATCTAGAGCAGAAGAGGTTAGGGCAGGCTTTTCAACTTTCAATGTGCATAGGAGTCCCTTGGAGATCTTATTAAAGTGCAGATTCTAATTCAGTAGGTTTGGGATGGGGCATGAGATTTTGTGTCTTAGGTGGTGTGGTTGGTGCTGGTCCATGGACCATACTTTGCCCAGCAAGACGTTAGTGGATTTCTATGCAGATAACCCAAGCCTGAAACCCAAAATTTCCTTTATCATTCCCAGGAATAGTCTTCGTGCCAGGAACCATGCAACTGAAGACCAAGGACCTTCTCTACCGATTACAAGTGTCTAAAGCCAAGGGCATCATCACCACAGATACCCTTGCCCCAGAGGTGGATTCTTTAGCTTCCAAGTGTCCTACTCTGAAAACAAAGCTCCTGGTGTCTGACCATAGCTGTCAAGGGTGGTTGGACTTACGATCATTAATTAAGTGAGTTTCTGTTCTAATGAATGTGCTATCTAAGGAAGGACAGGAGAAGGCCATTCACTCCCAAGTGCTGGTAGACAAACAACCAGTGGGGAGAGACTCACCAGGTCTGATGGCCGAAACCTTCTCTTCCCAGTTATGCTACGATTTGCTGTGTGACCCTGGGCTGGTTCCTTCCCTCCCTTTAAAAAAATTAACATATAATATATTATTTATTTCATATAATAATATATTACTATATGTATATTAACATATGTATTATTTGTGCTTCATCAGTGAAGCACAATGCACAGTATTCACCATAGCACATACCCTCCCCAATCCTTCCCCTTTCTTGGATGCAGTTGCTTTATCTGTAAAATAAGGGTATTGAACTTCCATGCCTCTATCACTAAAGTATTAGCATCCCTGTGATGTATAAAGTCAGAGGGTTGTTGTGTTACATCTTTCCTGTAGGTAAGGAATCTGAAATATTATGTTTATATAAAAAATGAATATATGAAGAGGTTGAGTGAAAGATTAAGGGATGAATTTTTAAGGGAAAGCTTGAGATTGCAAGAAAAATTGAGGCTATGGCTGTCAGGTAGCTAAAGGAGCAAACACTTTCCATTTTTTAGGGGTTGCATACCTTTAGGGACACCTTGCAAGAAAAGTTAGGGAAGTGTTTGAGGTAAGTAAGACCACTTCCGCTTCCAAAACTCTGATTCTGTAAACCTCCAGGTATTTTTTTTTTGTGTCACCCACACACCATGCTGGGTTTGTTTTCTTGAAGTAACCCCTCAGTTTTTAAAGTCCTTTCCTTTGGCCTTAAAAAGCAAATATCACACTGAAGTCACATCTTACACTGGATTTTAAAGTCACACAATTAAACGAAAATGGTGTGAATAAATATTCTCTAAAATGCCCTTAAATTGCCAAAAGTCAATATGGTATCATATTGCACCAAGAGTCAGAGTGTCCTGGGATCATTTGCAGTTTCTCTGATCAAACACCATAGAGAACTTGCATTTATGAGCCCAAGAGACTCTCAGTCTAGGAGAAACCCCCAAGAATCAAGGCACACTGGGGCACCCTAGAGATTCTACTTTCCATCTCAAGCTTATACCAGGGAGAATGTGCATGGTTATGGGGTAAAAGTCCTATTAACTTGGTTCATGTAAAAAACAAGCTTAGCAGTGTGACTAAGAACACAGTTTTGGGTGTATTTGAATCCTGGCTGGACCACTTGCTGGCTATAGGTCTTCAGGCAAGTTATGAAAACCTTTCTGAGCCCCAGTTTTCTAATCCACAGAATGGGCACAATAAGAGCAGTACTTGCCTTTTAGGGTTGGTCTGAAGATTGAACGAGTTGTTATTTGTAAATCACTTAGAGCACTGCCTGGAAGTGCTGTTTCAGTGTTTGTTACATGCTAAACAATCCATTTTGTTTCCCCTCTTTTTAAAATGAAGAAATGTCAGTCAACTTACTCAACTCACTCTCAAACTCCATTTGGTTCCTAATACCAGGAGAACTGGTTTCCCCTCCAGTGTTAGATACCTCCATTTTTCTGACTCCAAGCCTCATATTGTTGCTTTTGCTTCTCTGGATGGAAAAGAGTAAATATGACTTCTCCCCTTTTGTACTGAATCTCTTTGCAGATCAGCATCCCCAGATCATACCTGTATTAAGTCAAAGACCCTGGACCCAATGGCCATCTTCTTCACCAGTGGGACCACAGGCTTCCCCAAGATGGCAAAACACAACCATGGATTTGCCTTGCGATCCTCTTTCCCTTCAAGGTAGGAAAGAAGTCATTGACTTATGAGCTGGGCCACAGATCTGGGGTGGTGTGTGCATGTGTGTGCGTGCACGTGTGGGTTGGGAAAAGAGCTCTAAGAAGAATTGACCTTATCCTGCTTCTCCCTTCTGTGCTCTTTGGTTCAGACTGATGAAAATCTGAGAGGTAAACATTGAGAATCCTAACTATTTGCTGACAGAGGCCTCTGATGACAAAGGAGGCACATTAAGTCCTGCCTGAGCACCTTGACAGGAGGTGTGTAGGAGAGCCAGTTTGTCTCTGTCAGTTAACTCAGGGTTTGGTGGGAAAATACAGAATGAACTAACAGTGTCACCTGAAACAACAGGTCCTTCCTTCTCCCCAGTTATGGACAAATGAAACTTGAAATTACCCAGTTATGAGCCATTAGGAAAAATAATACCTGGGACCAAGCCACATCATGGCCCTGTCCCTGATCTAGAACAGTCATAGAGGCTGAAGCTGTAGCCTTGGGTTAATCATTTAATCAATTTATTTTTTGTTAAGATTATTTATTTATTTATTTAACAGAGAGAGAGGGAACACAAGCAGGGGGAGTGGGAGAGGGAGAAGCAGGCCTCCTGCTGAGCAGGGAGCCAGATGCCAGACACTAGGATCATGACCCAAGTCGAAGGCATACCCTTAATGACTGAGCCACCCAAGCAGCCCCATTTAATCAATTTTTAAACAGCCTATTCTCCCTTCCACCCTTTCTTTAGCTAATAATATTCAGACCAGAACAGATAGTATATATTTTCTAACTTATTAACCAGATCAGAGGGCACCAAAAGGTTTTTGGTAGGCTGTGGCTAGCTGTGCTGTTGAAAAGTTATACAATGGTAACTGAATAGCAAAACCCTGGAGGAATGGGGGTGGGAAGAAGGGAAGGGCTTTCTGTGCACTCTGAATAACAGGAGCAAAGGCACAAATGTAATGTTTTTTTTTTGTTGTTTTGTTTTTTATTTGACAGACAGATCACAAGTAGGCAGAGAGGCAGGCAGAGAGAGAGAGGAGGAGGAGGAGGCAGGCAGAGAAAGAGAGGAGGAGGAGGCAGGCTCCCCGCTGAGCAGAGAGCCCGACGCGGGACTCGATCCCAGGACCCCGGGATCATGACCCGAGCCAAAGGCAGAGGCTTTAACCACTGAGCCACCCAGGCGCCCCACAAATGTAATGTTTATACAACTACTGAGATTTGAGGGTGGCTGGTGCTTAGAGTGTGGGGTAAGGTATAGTTGGGAGGAGTTGAGAAAGTAAGCAGGGCCCAGATCCCATAGGATTTCATGGGCCTTGATGTAGAGTTTAGAGAGTTTTTTGTTTGCTTGCTTGCTTGTTTATTTGTTTTTGTTTGTTTGTTTTTGTTTTGTTTTGTTTTGAGAGGGAGAGGAGGTATTGGAGCCACGGGACATATTTTAGCAGGGGAAAGACCTGATCAGATTTGTGTTTTGAAAAGATCACGTGGCAGCACCTGGGTGGCTCAGTCTGTGAAGCATCTGGCTCTTGATTTCGGCTCAGGTCATGTCCCAGGGTCATGAGATTGAGCCCCATATTGGGCGCTGTGCTGAACGTGTAGTCTGTTTGAGATTCTCTCTCTCCCCCTCCCTCTGCTTCTCCCCTCCTACTTCCTATTTCTGCATGTGCACACACTCTCAAGAAGAAAGAAAGAAAGAAATAGAGAGATAAAAGGAAAGAGAGAGACAGAGAGAGAGAGAGAAGAAAAACAAAAAGGAAAAAAGATAAATGATCACTAGCTGCAATATGGAGAATATGTTGGGAAAAATCAGAATAGAGTTAGATCGACTAGTTGGAGGGTCTTAGAATAATCCAAGATGGCAGTGGCTTGGCAAAGGTGTTAGAGACGTGAAGGAAGTTAACATATTTGAGGTATTAGGAGGTAAAATGGATGGGGTCTACTGTCTGTGGGAGTGATGTGGGAGACAAGAGAGGAGCCAGTCAAGGTTGACTCAGATTTGGGGCTTAGACAGTTGCATGGATAGTAATGACATTCACTGAAATACAGAGAACACTGGAGGAGAAAGAATTAGTCGAAGGGAGTCAGGAGAAATTAGGATCTGGTGGATTTGAGGTGCCTGAGAGACACCCCAGAAGAGATGTTCAGTGGGTAGGGAGTCTGAAGCTGAAAAGACAGATCCTCCTAGCTAGTAAATTCTTGCAGGTGAGCCGCAATCCTGAGAGAGCTGGGATGAGGGAGGGTGGATCATTTATCAGAGCCCTTCCCTATTAATAGTAAAGTTCCTCAAAGCCATAACCTGCTAATGGGAAAGGAGTTATGCTCACAGAGGTTCCTCAGTAGCAGCAAGGTAGGGTAGGGAAATGAGAAACCTTCTCCATTCCACCTTTCAGTTATTGCCTATTGTCTGATTGTTTCCAGTCCTTTGCCAAGATAGAATATTAAAAATTAAATCTCTCTCTCTCTATCTCCCTTTTCCTCTCTCTCTCTCTCTCTCCCCCTTTCTCTTTCTTTATCACAAATGACAGAAAGACCAATCTAAACATCTTTAAGCCAAAAAATGAGTACAGGAATTTGATGGATCCTGAGGCAGAGCACTCCAGGGTTTGGCTTCAGACATAAATAGTCTCTAGATTAGGTTTTCATTTCTCCATCTGTCAGCCCTGTTTCTGCTGAGTTTTGATGCTCTTCTCAGAAAGACTTATTATTCCTTGTTATCCCTAAATGGCTGCCAGCATTACCTGGGACTATATCAGTAACAGAGTCAAATCCAAGAAAAGAGCTATAGATTTGTCCCCATATTCCCAGTCTTAAGGATCATTATAACTAAACCAGTTGAAGGCACACATGACCAGAAAATGGGATTTGGCATACTCTATGGACTTGTTGTGGGAGTGTGTCTGGAGCCCCATTCAAACCACATGCATGGAGAATGAGTGGTGGGTCACCACCTGAAAATCAGAGTCCCCAGCCCTTGATCACATTCTCTCATGGTCAGTCACATAGCTGAGGTCACTGTATTTTGGAGTTAGCAGGAAATTTTTGCAACTGAAGACATCTGATATCTTCTGGTGCCTTTCGGACACGGGCTGGATTTTGGCTGTCTTCGGGTGCATTTTGGAACCATGGACAGCAGGGGCTACACTCTTCGTCCATCATATGCCCCAGTTTGACCCCAAGGTCGCTGAACAGGTAAGAACACTAACCTTCCAGTACTGAGAAACTCCTAGAAGAAACTTACATTTCCAACTCAAAAACAGGACCCTGCTGAAAAATATTATTTAGTTGAGGGTCCCCTATGCTGCTTTCCTAATGGCACATGGGAGAAGAATGAGGCACAAACAAGTCAGCTGTTAAGAGAATGGGAGCAGAGGACCACAGCTGGAAGGACTGTCGCCCCAAACAACTCCTCAATCCTGAATTTATTAGATATGAGATAACAAAGGAGAAGAAAAGAAGGTTATACATTAGCCATCTGTCTAGTAGGTAAACAAGAGGGAGTGTGAGTCATATGTTGGTCACAAGTTTTAGAGGTAAACGAAGTAAACAAGAAGAGAAGTGGGGTGTGTCTGGGCCAGCAGCATGAGATTTGTAATTTTGCAAATGCACTTAAATGAATTACCTTAATAGGTGGCTTTCTCTGAGGTAGGGGAGACAAAAAGGGAAGTAGGGCAGTGTTCCACCCTGAGCCGGCCAAGGTTCCTAGCTGTTGGGCTTCAAGGATGTGTATCATTCCCTCCACCAGAGGCCTGCTGCTCGTACATGTTTTTCTCAAGGTCATCTTTAAGCATGCTTGCATGACAAGCACAACTTCTCATTAGTTAAAGTTATAGTTTAAGCAATGTATTATTCTTATTCTTCTTGCTTTCACTCAGCAGTGCCTAATGCATGCCATGTACAAAATTTATGCTCAATATAGGGATAGTGAAAGAATTAAATAAATAATGGGCTCTCGCTAGAGGGGAGATCAGAATTAAAATGCCAATAATTAACTGATATTTTAAGTCTTTATTATAAAAATTAAATTCCTTCTCTCCTCCTTTTCTAGATGTTTTTCAAATACCCCATCACCCAGTGCCTTGCTGTGTCAACTATATATCGAATGATTCTACAGCATGCTTCTACCAGGTATGGTAGAAGTGGTGGTGGCTGGTCATAACAATCTTTGGGAAGGAATTTAAGGGATCCAATGTACCATGGTCTATTTTTAACTGTGGTTCTTTGACGTGTGTGTGCTTGTGTGTGTGTGTGTGTGTGTGTGTGTGTGCGTGTGCGTGTGCGTGTTAGGTAAGTGTTGGTGGTGATAATTAGTTCATTAAAGCAAGACTCCAAGATCCAAATGAAAAACGCTCAGTAAGCTTTACATCATTGTGAGTTTATTCTTTTTTAAACATTTTCTCTTATAAAAGGTCAAACATACAGAGTAAGACATAAATGAGTAGAGGCACCTGGGTGTCTCCGTGGGTTAAGCCTCTGCTTTCGGCTCAGGTCATATCTCAGGGTACTGGGATCAAGCCCCACATTGGGCTCCCTGCTTAGTAGGGAGCCTTCTTCCCCCTCTCTCTCTGCCTGCCTCTCTGCCTACTTGTGATTTCTCTCTCTGTCAAGTAAATAAATAGAATCTTTTAAAAAAGACATAAATGTATAAATTAATGAACTGTTGAAAAACACCTGTGTCACCACTCACCTGAATAACAAAAATAGAATATTGCCCACACCCCAGAGATCTCTACATAGCTCTCTTTCTCCTCTAAAGAAATTTACTATCTCAACTTTTATGGTGTTCATTTCCTGTTTTCTCTGATAGTTTACCTCCTAAGGAAATATCCCTAAAGAAATTATTGTATTTTACTTGCCTTTGATCTTTATGTGTGTAATCATATATTATTCTGTAATATCTGGCTTCTTTATTCAGGATTAGGTTTTTAAGATGTGTCTATGTTGCTACAGGTTGCTGTAGTTAATTTTCATTGCTGTATAATATCCCATTGTATGAAACCATCATGCTTTTTTAAATCTGTTTTACCATTAATGGACACTTGGATAGTTTTCATTTTGGGACTATTAGTGATTAATGCTGCACTGAATTCTTGTACATGTATGCTGGTGCATATAAGCATGCATTTCCGCAGTATTTTTCTGGAAGAGGAATTGCTAGTTCACACTTAACAGGACATTTTACCATGTGATTTTCCAAAGATTGAACCAATTTATGCCCCTGCTAGCAAGATGGGAGAATTCCCATTGTTTCATAACATTGGCAATATTTGTTATTGTCAGAATTTTTCAAATTCTGTCAGTCTGATGGATGCATCATGTTCTCTTACCGTAGAGGTTTATTTTTGCATTTCCCCATGTTTGCAGGTTAATTTTAGCTAAACTGAAATCTGCTCTTTGAAATTTATAGGCATTTATTTATCTTTTAAAGAGTGTGAGATAAAAATGGCTATTCAAAAATCAGAGTAACATGTCTTAAATATAGAATTAAAAAATTAAAGTGTTCTACGACTACGCTTATGAAACTAACTCTGAAACACAGTTTTGATTTTATTCATGAAGCCTCAAGCTGGTTGGATTCTGTTTCCGTCTGTATTTCAAAGCTCATATTAAGCTACTTTTTGAAACATTCCTCAGATGATGATCTTTGTCCAAACCCAGTAAAAATATAACCAAAACATAGCTAATCAGAGCATCAGAGAATCTGCTTGTTTTATCTACTTTGGATAAAGCTGCAGAAGGATGAAGAAGACACCCTCAGTGAACTCAACCCTCCTGCCCTTGACTTGGACTCTGGTGTACCAGGACAGGGTGATAAAGATAAGAAGGTGAACCAGATGTCTGCTACCTCTCTCATCCCCAAGAGATGACCTGGCTCAGCCCAGGCCACCTGGTACTCAGACCTCAATCATGTCTCCCCACCTCCTTCAGGGAATCCATCATTATTTTGTGGGGGTTTTTTTATTAGCAGAAAATTTTATGGGGAAGAATGAAAAAGAGGATTTACGTCATGCAGTGTACCTACTACTGATGTTCACAGCCGACTTTAATGCTCTCTCTGA
Source organism: Enhydra lutris kenyoni (assembly GCF_002288905.1). Taxonomy (NCBI): domain Eukaryota; kingdom Metazoa; phylum Chordata; class Mammalia; order Carnivora; family Mustelidae; genus Enhydra; species Enhydra lutris. Next base: position 74,213 of record NW_019154129.1, on the reverse strand, counting down.
AGTTCTTTCTCTCAGGGCTGCTACTGCAACACTGTTTTCTTTTCCTGAACTTGCCCCAGTCTTCCTCGATGTCCCAGGCAATTAATTTCTACCCTCTAACTTGCATCCTCTGCTCACAAATTAAAAAAACCTTTCAATTCGCATGACCCTACTCTTCAGAGAAGGCAATGCAGTTCTGTTAGCCTCCTAACATGCTCTTAGGATCTTATCCCCCACCACATTATGGTTTATAAAATACCCCTTATAGCCACAGTGAATGTGAAGACAATGTCTGATCAATACATCTTTGCCACCTTTTTATGTCAGCTTCCAAAGTTGATCCAAACCTTTGATCCAAACCCATTAGCCTCACCACCATCACCTACCCCTTGCCAGGAAATGAGTGACCTCCACTTGGCTTTGACCAAATTGCCCAAAAGGCAAGTAAGAACATGAGGAAGCAGAAGCATGAGTGACCCAGATGAAGAAACTCTGAGCTCTTAACACTCTGGGCCTGGGGCAGAGCCTCCAAGGCCTGACTGCAAGTTCACTTGTCACTTTGCCTTCCCTGAAGTCTCAGGTTCCCCACCCTGGAGCACTGTGCTACTGGCGGGGAGGCTCTGCTGCCAGAGGAGCAAGAGGAGTGGAGGAGAAAGACAGGCCTTCTGCTCCATGAGGTCTACGGACAGTCAGAAGCAGTAGGTAGATGGTCCTATCTGGGTTAGTCAGGATGTGCTGAGCTGCTGAGCCCAGCAGAAGAGCTGAACAATGAATGTGCAGAGGCCCCATTCTGCTCACAGCATTGCCTGAGGCCAATGGGTGGCTTTGGATTTCTAGGCTAGTTTGCCCCATATCAATTTGCACAAAGACAATTCACAACTCATCAGTCTGTCTGGAGGCCAATGTACTGAAAAGTATTGGACAAAACTTTAAAAGGGGTCTAAGGATGTGGTGCCACTGTCCCTGTGATCATGCGTTCTAGGGAGCCCAGGAGGGGTGGCGGGTTGGGAGGTTCTCTCCAGTAACATGGAGGCCACCATCTGCAAGTCCTGCCCACTTCACCATCTCTTCCTAGGGTGAAAACCACAGGCAGCTAGGAGCTGGCCCCAGAAGTTCCTTTCTGGGTGTTTATGTGGACAACATACAGGTTTGACTATGGGACACTAGCTGGTGTTTGTGGAGGGAGAAGAGACTTTCTGTATATACCAAACACACACACAGTATGACTCCCAAAGGCATCACTGAGCAGCCAGGTGGCAGGGCATTCAGAGTATCATGCATGTCTTGAACCACAAAAGCTTTATCAATGATAGCAGGGGAAGGGACAGGTATCTTTCCTCCAACACAATTCTGAAGCCATTTCTGTCATTGGGCAGAAGCACTTTCCACAACCTCCTTGTTTTCCCTGTAGCTGAGAGAGGGATGACTACCATTTCAGGATCTGGAGCCAAATGGCTATTTTAGCATCAATTAACGTACTTTTCTGACTTCTTTGCAAAAAAAAAAAAAAAAAAAAATATATATATATATATATATATATATATGCTTTTAAATCATCAGTTAATTGGTCTGCTTCCAGGCCTAAGAAATACTAAGACTCTAGTTTTGTCCTTGGATGATTCATGTTTATATTTGGACAAGGAGGAAGGTGGGTTGAGAACTACACTATGCCCACGACCCAGGTCCATTTGCAACAACAGAATACTTCCTAATACCTGGGTGGTGCTTTATTTCTTGAAAGTATTTTCATAGCTACTGCCTCACTTGTGGAACATTTCCTACATGCCTGCACCATGAGCATAGCAAAGGGGGAAAGAGCTTTCCTTCTCAGGAATTCAGGCGCTGGTTCAAATCTCAGTTTGCCAATTGCAGGCTTCAAGACTACAGGCAGAGCATTGAACTTTCCAGAATCTCTGCTTCTCTGCCTCCAAATTCAAAATATAACCCAATCTTGCTGAGTTGTGATAAGGGAAATGAAAGGAGGTGTATAAAACTCTGGGTACAATGTTCAACCCCTTGTACATGCTGACCTTGTAGTTACTCTTGTTTTTAAGCAAGTGTTACACTGGATGCTAGGATAGTAGAGATGATTGGGGCAATCATTGTGGGAACACCACAATCTGAATATTCTTGACACAGCTCTGAGTCATTGAGACAGGGTTCCTAACACTGTCCAACAGCCTGAGTCAGTGTTAAATGGTTTTATGGTCTTCCTCTAGCCAACAGACACACGTCTGACATACAGTGGGCATATAACACCTCATATTACGTGCCCACAGCACCAGGCTCTCCACTTGCTTCTTTTTTGGCTCCTCTCACTGGATCTGGTAGCCCCAGGAGCTAGCAAAGGCCCAGTCCGTATCAGATATGGTTAATATCTGCTGACTGGAGTTGGGTCAATGCCTTATACCTAGAATCTGGGCTTTCTAGCTTCCCTGTAAAGGCTCCACATCAAATGACATTAGTGGGTGGGGATGCTGTGTGTGGTTCTTGATGCTTTATAATGAGCCTGGATCTCTGACCAACCCCATTTTCTTTCTTTTGTGAATAGGGAATGTGTTGTAGCACTCTCCGGGGAATGAAGATCAAGCCGGGTTCCATGGGGAAAAGCATGTCCCCCTTCGATGTCCAGGTCTGGTCCTAAAGGCATTTGCTGGGAGCAGTTAGAGCTCAGCTGGAATTGGACAATTGTGTGACACCAGACGACAGAACCAGCTGTGCCCTCTCCACCCCACCCCCAACCCCAGTTGTTGTCCTCTCCGCTAGAAGCCTCATACATAACAGATGGCACCAGAGCACCTGAAGAGAGCACTGGCAGCTCTCTCCATCAACTGGTGCTTCTAGTTTTTCCTGATCTGTGTTTTCTAGCCTGAAGACACATTTGCCATGTCTGCATATCCATGAGACCAATAGACCCATAACTTGGGTTTCATCATTTCCTGATTTCAAAGAGTTCTGACAGTTGTAATCTATTTTCCGGCAGGGCTCCTCCCCCCATTTATTCTCAGTGGTGTCACACAAATAGGCAAGTACTGTGTGGGTGGGGCAGGCATACTGGCATGGCCCAGCAGTGTGGGATTCACGACTTCTTTCTCCAGATCATTGATGACAAGGGCAACAGCCTGCCGTTCAACACTGAAGGCAACATTGGCATCAGGATAAAGCCCACCAAGCCCATTGGCTTCTTCATGGGCTATGAAGTAAGTGGCGATCCTCACCTGCCCCCTTCCAGGCCCCCAAAATCCCTTCAGGGAGCTGTGTGGGTGCTAAGGGGGTGGATTCAACTCTGCACCATGAAGCTTCTTCATAGCTCCCTTCAGTCACTCCAACTCATTAAAGCCTGTTCTAATTAATCTCTAAGCTCCTAGGGTGTTCTCACATCCCTTCCTATCCCAGCCATCTGGCACTTAAGTGCCGAAGGGTAAAAAGTAGCACCCGACTTGGGTTCCAATGATCTCTTGAGGAAGCTGAGTATGCCTTGATTGGGTTCAAATCCTACAGTCCCACTTACTAACAGGGTGTGCACAAATCTATTATCCTTGCTGCGCCTCCAGAGAGGACAGTGGTGCTCCCATTTCATAGAGGAAGAAACTGCAGATTACAAGCTTTATATGTCTTCCCCATGTCAAGTAAATGGCAGGTCTAGGAATCACATCAACATCTTTTTGGTTCTCAAACTCTACATACGAAATCCAGGGATTACATAAAGCTATAATAGGCTCTAAGGAAACCTGAACCTCTTGACCACACAAATGCTGAGCTTCCAAAACTGGTCAGGGGAGAGTGAACAGACCTTGAAATTGACTTTAGACCCATCTCCTTTCTCCATAGGAACAGTCATTGGTGTCATTGTTGGCCTCATTCTGTGGCCTCCAGGGGTGGGTGGTGCTGCTCCTTTTATGATGTTATTGCCCCAAAGCAAATATGCAGGCCCTAGGTTTATTTCACAGTAGCACAATTTTAGGCTTGGATAAAAGAAAAAATAAACGGAGTAACATGTATATATATCAGTAGCTGTCAACACTGCTTGTACGCTAGAATCAGTTGAGGAGATTAAAAAAAAAATCAATTCTTGGATCCAACCACAGAGATTCTGGTTAAATTAAACTGGGATGGTCCAGAGCAACAGCATTTTTTTTAATTGGAAAGAACATATTTTATTTTACACAGATGTCCTCTCCTGTGCCCGCACCTATGTACATATATATACCCTGTTCCACATGGTCTCTTCACTATGATATGTTGTCATTCCTCCACTGAGAGTTGTTTGTTTTCCTTTCTTTTCTTTTCCTGAGGTAAAATATAAAATTTACCCTTTTCACCATTTTTAAGTGTAGAATTCAGTGGCCCTGAGTAAATCCACAACACTGTACAGCAGTTACCACCATGCATCTGCAGAAATTTTTTTCATTCCAAATGGAGACTCTTTTCCCATTAAACAATAACTACCCCCTCCTCCTCATATCCCCAGGATTTGGTAAACTTTAATATGCTTTTTGGCTTTAAGAATTTGCCTATTTTAGGTACCTCTACCAAGTGGAATTATACTTTTGCCCTTTTGCGTCTGGCTTATCTCACCTAGCACATGTTTTCAACGTTCATCCATGTTGTAGAATGTGACCAAATGTCATTTTTTTCAGGCTGAATGGTATTGTATGTGTGTACCATATTTTGTATATCCATCAATTTCTTTTTATTTTAAGATTTTATTTATTTATTTGACAGAGGGAGAGAGAGATCACAAGTAGGCAGAGAGGCAGGCAGAGAGAGAGAGACCAGGAAGCAGGCTCCCTGCTGAGCAGAGAGCCCGATGTGGGCCTCGGTCCCAGGACCCTGAGACCATGAGCTGAGCTGAAGGCAGAAGCTTAACCCACTGAGCCACCCAGGCGCCCTCCATCAATTTCTTAATAGACATTGAGGTTATTTCCACCTTTTGGCTACTGTGAATAATGCTGCAATGAGCCCTTGTGTCCAACTATCTGTTTGAGTTCCTGCTTTCACTTCTTTTGGGTGTATACCTGAAAATGGAATTGCTGCATCATATGGTAATTCTACATTTAACTTTTTGAGGAACTGCCAAAATGTTTTCCACAGTGGCTGCACCATTTTATATTTCTATCAGCAGTGCACAAGTGTTCCAATTTCTCCATATTTTGCTAATCATTGTTATTTTCAGGTTTGTTGTTTATGTGTATAATAGTCATTCTAGCATGAGTGAAGTGGTATCTCATTGTGGTTTTGATTTGCATCTCTTTAATGACTTAATGTTGAGCATCTTTTCATGTGCTTATTGGCCATTCGAGTACCTTCTCTGGAGAATTGTATATTCAAGTCCTTTGCCTTGGCAAATTTTTTTTTAAATTTAAAAAAAAATTTTAGAATTGGGTTGTTTGTTTTGTTATTGATTTGTAAGAGCTCTTTATATATTTTGGATATGAACCCCTTATAAGGTATATGCTTTGCAAATATTTTCTCCCATTCAGTGCATTATCTCTTCACTCTTTTGATAGTGTCCTTTCAAGTAAAATTTTAAAAATTGACATTTTATCTATCTTTTTCTTTTGTTTCCTGTGCTTTTGGTGTCATAGTCAATAAATAATTGTCAAATCCAAAATCATGAAGACTTCCCCCTATGTTTTCTTCTAAGAGTTTCAGAATTTTAGCTCTTATGTCTAAGTTTTTATCCATCGTGAGTTAATTTGTGTATATTGTATATAAGGTAACTGTATTCATTTGCATCTGAACATCCCAGTTTCTCAGTGCCATTTGTTGAAAAGATTGACTTTTCCCACTGAATGGTCTCAGCATTCTTGCCTAAAATTCATGGGCAATATATGTGAAGGTTTCTTCCTGGGTTCTCTGTTCTATTCTGATCATTATGCATCTTTTTTATTAATTTCAATATCACACTGTTTTGATTACTGTAGTTTTGCAGTAAATTTAAAAATCAGAAGTGTAAGCCTTCAACTTTCTTCTCCCTTTAAAAGGTTGTCTTGGCTGTTTGGGATCCCTCAAGATTTCATATGAATTTTAGGATGAGTATTTCTATACCACTGAGATTTTGATAGGGAGTGCATTGAATCTGTAGATGGCTTTGGGTAGTACTGTCATCTTAATATTAAGTCTCCAAATAATACAGTATGTCTTCCCATTTATTGATACCTTCTTTCATTTCTTTTGCTAGTAATTTTTATTTTTCTTTGACTTTCTTGACTAAATTTATTCTTAGTATTATATTCTTTTTGATGTTATTCTAAATAGAATGGTTTTCTGAATTTCTTTTGTCCATATATAATTTTTTCCCGTCTTTTAGTTCTTTGTCCATTTTTTTCTCTTAGTTTTTGATCACATTTAACATGTTTGACTTATTATTATTTCTTCCAAGTTTTTATTTAAATCCAGCTAGTCGGGCACCTGGGTGGCTCAGTGGGTTAAGCCTCTGCCTTTGGCTCAGGTCATGATCTCAGGGTCCTGGGATCGAGGCCCGCATCAGGCTCACTGCTCAGTGGGGAGCCTGCTTTCTCCTCTCTCTCTATGCCTGCCTCTCTGCATACTTGTGATCTCTCTCTCTCTGTTTCAAATAAATAAATAATATCTTTAAAAATAATAATAATAAATAAATAAATAAATAAATAAATAAATCCAGCTAGTCAACATATAGTACAATATTAGTCTCAGGTATAAAATTTAGAGATTCATCGCTTACATACACAACCCCAGTGCTCATCATAACAAGTACACTCTTTAATCCCCATCACCTATTTCACCCATCCCCCTGTCCCACCTCTCTGGTAACCATCACTTTGTTCTCTACAGTTAAGAGTGCGTTTCTTAGTTTTCCTCTTGTTCCCCCCGCCCAACGTTCATTTGTTTTGGTTCTTAAATTCCACATATGAGTGAACTCTAGAAATCAGATTCTCCCACTTCCCTAGAGGTTGAGGTTTCTGGGGTTTCATTGTTTTGTTTTTGATTTTGGACTGTTGAAGGCTATAGTAGTCTTTTGTTGTGGTACTTTTGCAAATTCTTTAAAGTCTATTGTTTGTCATGTGTGATCACTGAGGTCTCTGATCTGTTAGCTCATGTTTAGTTAATGTTTTGACAGAGATGTCCTTGAGTGGCAGGAACTCAAATGAACAAAGAAAAATGTCACCAACCAAAAAAGAGAGAGGACAACCACTGTGCAGATGGGTTCTGTGCTGGGACACGCCTTCACCTCTTAGCTGAACTTGCTCTGAGCCTAGGGATCAGCCTGAGATGAAAGCTTAAGGTCTTCTCAGGACTTTGCTGAGCATGCTTCTTGCCCGGGGAATGTTCATGGCTATCTTAATTTCCCCATGTACATACCTGTCTTGAACATCTGAAATTCAAAAAAACAAACAAAAAAAAAAACAAAACTCACCCAGCATCTCCCCCAGACCTTGATGGTCTATTGTATATCTCCACCCATAATCTCTTACCTCAGGTGTCTTCACTTTTGTAGTTTGCCTGGTAACTTCTATGACCAGTGCCTGCTGCTTTATTTTCTGAGTTACATAAAATCAGTACCTTGCACCTGTCCCTCAGGCAGCGCCCCAGATAGGTTAGAACAGATGCACACAATAATCAATATTTTGCTTCAAAATATCTGTTTTTTAAAAAGTTTATTTGGTATCACAAATGGAAAACAGTATTATTTGCCAAAAAACAGAAGGCAATTATAACCATAACTATAATGCAAAAAAAAAAAAAAACAACTTTTCTTTCATTCTAACAAAACCCTGTTTCCACTAAAAGCTCTAATCCCGAAACTCACTCTTGGTAGTTCCAGAGATTTTAAAAACGTCAGAGCATCTCGTTAATACAATCAGAACAATGGGAAGGGAACCTAAAATGGGATGTCATTCAATGTTTTTTAATTTTTTTTCCCTGGAACCTCTTAAAATCATTTCGTGTTTCATGACAGGGATGATCTCAACACATTGCTTAGTGGTCAAGTGCATAGGCTGTGGAGCAAGAATTAAATTCAAATACCGACCCTACCTCTGACAGCTCAGTGACTTTGAAGAAGATATCGGGCTTCTCTAAGCACTTATTTCTTTTGTTATGAGTTATGAAAATCTAGCCTCACATAAAACCTGCACATAAATGTTGAGGGCAGCTTTATTCACAATGGCCCAAGCTGGAAACAACCCAGATGCCCTTCAATGGGTTGACACCCAAACTGTGGTTCATCCATAACACAAACTACCATTTAGTAATAAATAAGATCAAAGTATTGATGAACATAAGATACTGGATGAATTTCCAGGAAATTACACTGAGTGAAAAAAATGAAAGCAGAGCTAGTTCCAAAAGGTAACATACTATAGGATTCCATTTATGTAACATTCTTAAAGTGACAAAATTATAAAACTAGGGAATAGATCAGTCCACTGCCAAGGGCTTAGGGGTTTGGAGGGAGGTGGGAGGGACTGAGGAGGGAGATGGGTGTGGATACAAAAGAACAAGAGAGGAGATCCTCAGGATGAAGGGAGTCTTCTGTATCTTCACTCTAGTGGTGGATATACAAACCTGCACATTTGATAAAATTGCATATTACTAAACACACCCAAACACAGAAAAGCACAGGTAAACTGCTGGGAGATCTGAGTGGGATTGGTCAATATCCTGGTTGTGATACTGAGCTGTAGTTTTGCAGGATGCTACGGTTGAGGAAAACTGAGTAAATGGCCCAAGAATCTCTCTGTGCTATTTCTTATAACTGCATGCAAATATATAATTATCTTTTTAAAAAAGATTAATTTATTTGAGAGAGAGAGAACATGCATGCATGAGTATGTGCATCAGTTGGGGAAGAGGCTGAGGGAGACAGAGAATCTCAAGCAGGCTTCACACTGAGTGTAGAGCTCTATGCAGGGCTCAGTCTCAGGACCCTGAGATTATGACCCTGAGCCGAAATCAAGAGTCATCTGCCCAGGGGCGCCTGGGTGGCTCAGTGGGTTAAAGCCTTTGCCTTCGGCTCAGGTCATGATCCCAGGGTCCTGGAATCGAGCCCCACATCAGGCTCTCTGCTCAGCAGGGCGCCTGCTTCCTCCCCTTCTCTGCCTGCCTCTCTGCCTACTTATGGTCTCTGTCTGTCAAATAAATAAAAATAAAAGCTTAAAAAAAAAAAAAAGTCATCTGCCCAGCCAAATGAGCCACGCAGGCACCCTGCAAATATATAACGATCTTAAAATAAACCATTTAATTGGAAAAATAAAAGCCGAAATCAAGAGTCATCTGCCCAGCCAACTGAGCCACGCAGGCACCCTGCAAATATATAACGATCTTAAAATAAACCATTTAATTGGAAAAATAAAAGCCTTATAGGTTTTCTGGGAGGAACAGATGAGATAGTATTTTGGGAAGGAATTACATTCATTTCATTTAACAAAAGTTTATTGACACCTCTCATTTGTCTAGGCACTGTGTGAGTGCTAAGCTGAGAACAATAAATAAAACACAGCATCCATGTTCTAGTGGGAAATTTTTTCTACGAGAGTGCCACACAAAAGAGAATTGTTACTTTTAAAAATTATCCTTAAAATTGGCTCAGTACTGTCCTCTACTTGAGAAGTAGTGTTCATTCAGTACTTGGATATAATGAAAGTAGACTCAAGGAGATTACAAAACTTGCCCAGGTAGCAGGTAGAGCAAGGAGCAGGATCCAGACTCAGATCTGAGCACCAGGTTGTGGCTCATCATCTCTAAACTCATTGCCTTCAACAAAGGAGTTTTGTTGTCTTTGCAGAACAACCCAGCAAAGACAGCTGAAGTGGAGTGTGGGGACTTTTACAACACTGGAGACAGAGCAACTATGGATGAAGAGGGCTACTTCTGGTTCCTGGGGAGGAACGATGACATCATCAATGCCTCTGGGTAGGTATGACTGACCTGAGCCAGAGACATCACCCTCACTGCCTCATGGGTTCTAGCTTGTTTGACATTCATCCAAGCTTGGTGACAGTACCCTCAGGCTAACTCTGAACAGAGCTTTGTCTATGGGGCCCTTTTCTGGGGATATTAGTACACCTCCCCCAAGTCCTGCATCCAGAAAAGTCTATCAAAATGTAGTTCAAGAAGGTCTGCAAAGGGGAACTATAATAAGACATTATGCAATTTAAAGAATTTGGAAGGAAGACTTTACTTAAGCCCTTATGGGTTGAGGAAGCTTCCTCTGTGACTCCTCTAATGGGATGTAACATGTCACTGAAAATTTTAATAATAAATGACAATGAAAACCTTTTTGGAGCACTTAATATGAGGAATCACACTCTATAGTGCCTCATATAACCCACCTCTCAATGCTAGAAGGTAGATACAGTTGTGCTTTTTTTACAGATGTGGGAACTGAGTTACTGACTAGTCAAGAAAGTTCCTCAAAGAGTGCTGGATACAGCCCAGACTTACCAAAGTTGTCTGCCTCCAGGTCATTTGTCCCTAAACCTTAAGTGATTTGGAAAGAAAGAAAAAAAATGACACATTATACCAGAGTAACAAGTTCTCTTGGATATTTCAGGGAATATTTCAGGGAAATTGAGGAAATTGTTTACTTTTTAAATTTCTGAAACCTGCTAATCTAAGGGGGAGAGTATGCAGAATTTGCATGAATATTTAAGATGAAGGTTGAGAGTTCCATTAGGTTTCAGGCCAAGGGAAGCTGCTAGAGTCAAGGCCCAGAGCTTGGGGAGGGCTAAATATTCACCCTCCTCCCTGAGCAGAGACAGTGAGGTGAGGAACTCTGGGGAGCATGTGAGTGTTGTATTTCTCAGCACGGAGTGCACATTCTTCATGTTTGGGGCCCATGACAGAGCCAGGTCACAGGTATCTGGCTCCCTGTGACAGTTTCCCTGCAGAGCAGAGGTAGATGTGACCCTCCAAAACATGAGACCTGAGGGCCTGGGTCTCCTGACCCCGGCAGCTGCTCAGAAACCAAGCAAGAGCCATTGATCCTTCAGGAACCGCATCGGGCCCTCGGAGGTGGAGAACGCCCTGAGCGAACATCCGGCGGTGGCTGAATCAGCTGTGGTGAGCAGCCCGGACCCGATTCGAAGGGAGGTAAGGAGGACACAGAGGTCGTTGTGTCAGTGTGTGGGCAGTAAGGCAGGTGCAGGGGAAGATTCCTGTCTCCCCTGCCAGGGACCTAGTGTGGAGGGAGGCCCAGGGAACATGTATGCGCATTTACACCGTGTGGTCAGCAGAGGGCACTGTGGCCTTCCTTGTGTGTGAGGGATAATGATGCTTGTGAATGTGGCTTGCTGCTGGGTTGCCTCTTTGTTTTGTTGACTGTTGACTTTGCTGTGCAGAAGCTTTTGATCTTGATGCTTGTGAATGTGGCTTGCTGCTGGGTTGCCTCTTTGTTTTGTTGACTGTTGACTTTGCTGTGCAGAAGCTTTTGATCTTGATGAAGTCCCAAAAGTTCATTTTCACTTTTGTTTCCTTTGTCTTTGGAGACATATCTTGAAAGAAGTTGCTGTGGCTGATATCGAAGAGGTTACTGCCTATGTTCTCCTCTAGGATTCTGATGGATTCCTGTCTCACGTTGAGGTCTTTTATCCATTTTGAGTTTATCTTTGTGTACGGTGTAAGAGAATGGTCGAGTTTCATTTCTCTACATATAGCTGTCCAGTTTTCCCAGCACCATTTATTGAAGAGACTGTCTCTTTTCCACTGTATATTTTTTCCTGTTTGGGCTGCTGCTGCCCATGTCCTAGTTACTGTACCCTTCCTGCCTGCCGGCTCATTTCCCGCTCACTGCAACCCCATTAATTAAGGACTCTGAGACCCTCTTTTACAGAGACAGTAACAAGCATAAGGAGATTAAATAAGTTGCCTGATCACAAAGCTCTAAAGTGGTGGAGCCAGAATGGGAACCTGAGCAGCCTGGCTCCAGAGCGTGCATTCGTTGATTCACTGTGTGCTGAGCACCTACTGTGTACAAGGCCCTGTGCCCTGTAATAGCGACATAAATAATATCAACAGAGTTAATCACCACCATATATTGAATGCCCACAGAACTCTATCTACAGTAATAGTGAAAATGGTGATGATAGGCGTACCTGGGTGGCTCAGTCAGTTAAGCATCTGCCTTTAACTCGCATCATGATCTCAGGGTCCTGGGATCGAGCCCCGAATCGGGTTCCCTGCTCAGCGGGGAGCCTGCTTCTCCCTTTCCCCCTGCCTCTGCCCAGGAGTTGTGCTCACTCTCTCTCAAATGAATAAATAAGATCTCTTTTTAAAAATAAATATGAACTTTATTTAGCATAATGTTTAGAAAAATAAGTTCAGTCTTTAAGAAAAAATGCTGATGACAATGATGGGAATAAAAATCAGTTTAAACTAGCTTCATGGTTTATATGACGGATCTCAGTGAATCTTGGCATCCATGCCCTGAGGAATGAAGCTGTGCTGTCCCCACATCACAGAGAAGGACATGGAGTGTAAGACAGGTGAAGTAATTTTCCAGGAAAAGAGTAGAAATTGGAAGTGTGGAAACTGTTCCTATTCTTTCAGAGGCTCAACTGTCAACTTGTTTTTCCATTTACTTAATAAACATTTACTTTTTAGACTATACACTTGGTTGCCGCCCACCCTGAGCCTCCACTCTGGTTCTGCACTGCAGGTGGTGAAGGCATTTATTGTCCTGACCCCAGAATTCCTTTCCCACGACCGGGATCAGCTCATCAAGGAGCTTCAGCAGCATGTGAAGTCAGTTACAGCCCCGTATAAGTATCCCAGGAAGGTGAGTAAGGACAGAGGGATAGGATCTGGTCCCCTCCAGTGGGCCCAGGGCTTTGCTGCCCCAGATCTCCTCAGGTGAGCCTTATGTAGGCCATGGAATGAGCATTTTTCTCTACCAAAGAAGCATTCAACTTAAGGGTTTAGGGGAGATCAGAGAAACCTCTATTCTGTGTCAGAAAAAAAAAAGGCTGGCAAGTCAACCCACAGAAGAAAAATCAGACAAGAACCTAGAAATATCCAAGAAGGTTATTTGTAATCTTTCACAATTTGAAAAAGACATTCAAGTTAACAATTGCCACACTTATAAAAAACATTATTTGTGGTAAGAAATGTATTCTAAATTGAAGCCCAATACATATATAGATATACAACAAACCAAAGTTAGCAAAATAATATTTATTGTAGCATAAAATACATTCTGAGAGTTTTTACTCTTTCTGTTTTGTTTTCAGTGCCATGTGCAAACCATGAAAATGTCCAACAATAGAGAAATGATTAAATTATTCATGGTGCTTAATGCTGTCCTATAATTTAAAAAGATGACAAAGATTTTTTATTTGTAATATAAAACATCACAAAAATATCTTATTAAGAGAAAAAAGCAGGCTGTGAATAAGTATGCATGTTATCTGACTTGTTGAAAAACAACGTTTGAAAGGACACATGGGCCAAAAATTTAACATGTCCTTCCTTTGTACTAATATGTTGCTGTGTTTTCTGGATGTTTACCTTCCAAACATAAAGGTAGACAGGTAATATTTATTGAACTCTTAATGTGTGTGCCAGGCTCTGGACTCAAACTTTACATGTATTATTATTTCATTTAATTCCCCCAAACCTGAGATGGTATAACCATCCACCTTATAGAGTGGAGATGGAGGCTCACAGACTTGCAGTAAATTGCCTGAGGTTGGAGTGAAGAAATGGGCAGAGCTGGAAGTCAAAGCATGTGTCTCAGACAACAGAGTTCATGCTTCACCTGTAAGGCTGTGCTGCCACATAGAGAGAAGACAGGAGGATGCGTGCCAGTTAGGAAGGGCCAGATGTTACTGTGTCTTAGCGGCTTCTACTAGGGAAGTATGTTTCTAGCACCTGCCACATGTCCACATGGTCTTCGTGGGACCAGGATAAAAGAGCCCCCACCATAGATAACCGCCAGGTGCTATTATATGAGATGGATGGAGGGGGAGCCAGACTCAGTCCCAGGTGTTCTGTTCGAGGCAGCATGTCTCACTCCCTCGCACATCTCACTGGTCAGAGCTCATTACAGGACTACATCCAACTTCCTGAGTCAGAGGACAGCCTGACATTCTTGGTGGAGCCTCTTGGGGCCACAACATGGTGCCAGTCCATCTGGGGGACTATGCAGGGTCAGAGGAGGGGCGTGGGATATTGGTAGGAAATGACAGCAGGACTAACTCAGGGTGGGTTTGCTTTATCCTTGACCAGGTGGAGTTTGTCTCAGAGCTGCCCAAAACCATCAATGGCAAGATTAAAAGAAGTGAACTTCGGAAAAAGGAGTATGGTCAGATGTAATCAGCAAAACTCTCAGAAACCACTGAGCCATCTTCACCAAATCCCTGGTGCCTCGGTTTCCCCACTGTGGGGAGGATAAGGAAGGGAGTGATTGAGATTGATTTGTAAGAGCATCAGGGGTGCCCACATTCCAGCATTTTTGCTCTTTTAAATTAGTATCAGTTAGTCTCTTGTTTCCAAGTCCACCAGTGAGCACTCAGAATGTGCCCGGGGTAATAAACTGACATTAGCATCCAAGGGGCACTTGTGCTTTTACTTTGTAAATGAACTGGTGCTAAATTCTGTCCCTCCAGGATTCTCCCCAGACCCCATCAGAGAGGACTCTAGGGCCACATTCTCCCTCCTTGTTCCAGGGACCTGGGCGACTCCTTCTGTCTGTTCAACAACCAGGACACAGAGGTCTGGGGAGGGACCCTTCCTTGGCATTGGGTGTCCACCTCTGCCTGGCTTGCCCACGCCCTGCTGGAGGGTGAGGTCAGGGTCAGAGGTAGTGAGGTGGCTGGGGAAGGAGGAAGAGGCCAAGGGCAGCCCAGCCTGGTGATTCCACTTACCTGCCAGACCATTCTTCCCAGCTCCATCCAGCATCCCATTGATCTGCTGCTGCTGCTGCTTCCAGACCCCCGCCAGCTCCAGCAGAGCTGTGGGAGGCATCTGCCCTGTGGGGACCCAGGAATCCTGTAAGACGCCTCCAACCCCCTCCACAGTTGCCCAAATCCCAATGTTCCAAGGAACAGAGTTCCCCAGCCCTGTAGGATCCCTCACTCGCTCACCCTCCCCAGGGCCCAGGAATCCCTCAGTCTAGCCAGGGGCCCAGAGCTCTCCCACAGTTCATGTGGTGCTCCTGCCATCTGGAGCCTGAGAGGTGATGTTTGCAAAGGGCAGGGCTTAGCACAGGCTTGAAACAGGAGGGGACTGTGGTTGTCACCTGGGCTGCCTTTAATAACTGTGAGATGTGAGACACTGGATCTGGAAAGACTCTTGGCCCATGGAGATGATGACGCCAATGTCTATATGTGCTCAACATGTGGCTTCCTCTTGCCTGTCGCACAGTTATGGACACAGGCTTGGACACTCCCCGTTCACTGAAGGAAAATAGCTCAGGGTCACACACCTGGTAAGCAGGACGGCTGGATCTCAAACTCTAGATTCCTGGTTTGTCTCCAGGGGCTACAAAGGGTTTCGTAGATGGGAGGCTGACACTGGCTTTGGGGAAATATCCTCAACTCCATGACTGATCTCACCTGTTCGAGGCCCCCAAACTCTGTTCCCTGCTTCTTTCCCTGCTCCCAGTTCCAGTTCTAGTCAAGGTGACTCTGGCCATCGTTCATGGAATTCCCTGGTCCGCCTTATAGGCTGGGCCTCTCTCCTGTTCACTTTTGGGCTAGTCTGACACACCCCTTCCATAGCTGGTCTCTCCTTCTACAACCAGGACAGCCCAACTCTGGGGCTCTTGAGGTGGACAGCAGCATCTAAACCGAATTTAACACTATTGTTTTGTTATCCTTGTTGTTGGCTTGTTTTTTATGGTTTCTTTATCTTTATGGTAAAGATGTTCTCCTAAGTGAGGGTGGCTGGAGTGGAGGGGAGGTGGGAGGGATGGGGTGTCTGGGGGATGGACATTGTTGGGGGGTATGTGCTATGGTGAGTGCTTGAATTGTGTAAGACTGATGAATCACAGACCTCTACCCCTGAAACAAAAAATACATTATATGTTAATAAGAAAAAAAAGCTATTGTTCTATTTTAGCAGTGCTAGAATGGTTCCTATTTAAAAGCAATTTACATAATAATAAAGTGGTGGTTTGTAGAGCACTGATTTTCAGCTGCCTTGGGCCTAAAGGAGTTGAGGAAACATTGTGTGAGTCCTAGGGAGACACTGTTTAGGAAGTTCAGCTCAGAACAGGGCCCAGTAGAGAGGATAACATGGGGTTTGTCTAGTCTCCTGGGCCTCTGGCGCTGCCCACATGCTTGGCTGTCCCCACCCAGCACATCTGGAGCTGCCAACTCTCTGGGTGTTGTCCTGCATCCCCCAGAGAAGAAGCTGGTGAAAGTCTTCTCTTAAAATGCTCTCATTCCTGGAGGTCCTAGGAGATGCCATGAGAGTCCGATTGGATTGTTTCCCTCTGAGCTTCATCATGTAAAGCTGAAGCTAGTGGGTAGGAGGGTCACAAAAGAGAAGTGACAGATCTACTCTGTTCAAATGTCTCGGCCAATTAGGGATGATTTTGAGACCATGCAGTCTTCTCATACTAATACTGGAGGATATTCCAGCCCAGAAGACATACTTGATTACAACTGTATCATGCTCATATCATTCAGTTCCAATGTTGCTCTTTTTCTTTTCTTTTTCTTTACTCCTGTTTCATTGATAGAGGTACTTCTCAATTTCTAAACATACGTGAATTTCTAGTTAGCTTTTAATCAGTGATTTCTAGCACATTATGTTACCACAACATGCTCTGTTGTTGTCTGTGATTTCATGCGTCTGAAAAAAAATTGAAATTTCCCTTATGGCCAAAGCAAATCGGGAGCGTTTTTGTAACGGTCTCCTATGTGCCTAAAATCTGTGCGTCCTCCACAGTGGATATGGATATGGACAGATGTATGGAGACAGCTGTGGGATTCAGATGGTTTGCCATCAAGATCGATATCTTGTGGATGTTCTGTCTGCATTGAGTTGCTGGGAGAGGGCTGGAAACTCCTACTCTGGTTGTGTATTTCACTGTTGTTGCAGTTTGGTCCTCCTTTGCTTTCTAGATTGTTCAGCCCCTGGCTCTCGGATGGGAGTTTGGAAAGGAAGGAGAGTGCGCCCAGAAGAGGGAACAGGGACCTGGGTTGGAGGGAGCAAACAAGAAGGATGGTCAAAGTTCCAAAGAGGACCTGTCGTTGGGATGGCACATGGTGGGGTATCAGGTGGGAAAGGGCTTTGTATCAACGAGGTCACCTGTGGCATCCATGTTGAGCTACTAGGGGCAAAGGCAGCTGATTGGTGGAGCGATTAGAAAGGTTCTAGGTTGCTAAGGAAACGTTCAAACCCGGGAAGGCTTGGTGGAAGATGGATTCTCCACACCAACTGCTCCTGAGAGTTCACTTTACCTGCTAATGTGTCCTGCTGACCTCATGCTTTACTAACCTGCTGACCTCCTAACCTTTCTGAACCGTGCTCCTTCCCCTCAAGTACTTATTCTCACTCTGACACTGTCCCTGACCCCTTCTTCTCCTAACACTTCCCCATCCTACCCTCTATTTCCTCCCTATTCCCATCCCTAATTACCACCCTGTCCCCTCCCCACCCTTCCCTAGCCCCCCCACTCCTCCCTCCCCTGCCCCCCAACCATCTCCACCTCCTCCCTGGGGCCACAGTGCCCCTTAAAAGGACGAGGACATGATGCTGCAAAGGCTGCTCTTCTGGTTCCTCTTGCTCCCGTGTCCCAGTTCCCCAAACCCAAATGTGAGTAAACATGACACTTCAGTGGTGTCTTCCTCCTTCTTATTTTTTTTTTGGGGGGGGGGGATATTATTTATTTGAGCAATAGAGAAAAAGGGTACAGGTGTAGGGGGAAGAGCAGAGAGGGTGGGAAAGAGAGAATCCCAAACCAGCTGTGCAGTGAGCCCAGAGCCCAAAGAGGGGCTCTACCTCAGGACCATGAGATCATGACTTGATCCAAACCAAGACTTGGTCACTTAACTGACTGAACTACTTGGGTGCCCATGAAAAAGTAAAACCTGTACCCCCAGGAGAGAGAGAGAGTCAGACAACAGTTAGGGAACACCCCTGGAAATAAGTAGACTTCTTTAGATCTGCTTGCACCAGATTATGAAAGAGGGGTCTGGAAGTGTCAGTAGTCAGGAAGGACCCTTGTATTGAGGCAGACTCATCCCACACGATGACCTCTAGTCAAAATAGACTTCATTCTGTTTCATTTGTGTCTTCAGAAGAGGAAATTTCTTGGTCATCTTGATTGGAATTATTCCCCTCCACCTAGGCTGCATCTCATGGATCAGTTCACCTTTCTCACCCTACCCCATCTCTGAACTCTTGCCTAAATGAACTGGTCGTCTTTCATTTCCCACCTCCACCTGCTCATGGCCACTGTCTGAGAGCCTGGTGTTTTTTGCCCCACTGGCTGTCATCTAGTTACGAGTCAGCTACTTCTAACAGCATCCAGACAGCTGCCAGATGTACTGAGTGCCCACAACTGGGCATGTTTTACATTCCTGATAAGATGGCCTCTGTCTTTTGTGCATTTGATACCCATGATCAACCTTGTGCTGACAGCTACTGCTCTCTTTCAGACAGTGGCTATTCAAAGACAGTGCACTTTTCCCACCAGCACACATTTTCCTGACCTCAGCTGTGAGGGCTGAAGAGGAAAATGTTCTAGATTTCAGGATCTCCTTTCTAGAGAGGTGTGTTTGCACAAAATTCAAGCTTGGTGTGAATTAGTATAAATTGCACTGTTAGTATCTTTTACTCTGTACTCCTTTAAATGTAGTTTTTGTAAAATGATGTGTTCTTTGCCTTGGTGTTCATATCCAGGAATTTCGTATTCTTTTAGAATTCCTGGGCACCTGGGTGGTTCAGGCAGTTAAGTGTCTGCCTTAGGCTTGGGTCATGATCCTAGGGTCCTGGGATTGAGCCCTGATTGGGCTCCCTGCTCAGCTGGCAGTCTGCTGCTCAGTCTCCCTCTGCCCTTCACCCTCTCTCTTTCAAATAAATAAATACATTCTTTAATATTTTCTCTCTTTAAAAAGTTAAATTTTATAGTTGTTATTGCCTGATTTAATTATAGTACTAAGAAATAGGAACATGAATTCCTTCCATTGGCTTTTTGGAGATACTAAACCTCACAGATATCCTTAAAACATACATGATCACCTGATTATGCAAATCCTTATGTACTTCAGAAATCTGACATTTTGGACTGTGATTCAGAAGCGAAGTGAACATTGAAAGAAAACATCAATGATTTCAGAAACTAAGCAATAACTCTAATTTATTTTTATTGGAAAATCACATATCATATTAACGAGCAGCCTCCTGTCTCTCTCACTTATGTCCTAATCTATAAACATCTGTCCATATAACATGCTCATTTGTACCTCTAGTACATTATATTCATGCTTTCTCTCATTCTTCCAAAATTTTGGGTGTAGTTTTGGAAATGTTCCAAAAGAGTTTTTCCAGGTCCTTCATGGATGTACAATACAAGTTTAAGTTTAAGACGTTTAAGTTTACATTGACTTATCTTGTGTATTTTATGTTGGCTTATAAATTCTCAAGTTCTGTTAGCTATAGAAAAAAATTTGCAATGTGCTTGTAGGTAAAGTAAGATCTCTTAAGATTTGTCTATTAGATTTTGCCTACAGCTTCAGTGTGTTATAATGTATATGTGATCACAACATCTTTTCAAAGAATACTGTTTATTGATATTGGACATAGGTAAGCAACAAGGAAACCATCACCATGGTAAGATGATAAACACACTCATCACTCCCCAAAGTTTGCCCCAGCTCCTTGGTTATCCCTCTGTGCTCCTTCTCCTCCAGGAGGAGGTATTTGAGAGAGGTATGCTTACCTCCTGGAGGCTGGTTGAGGGTTTGTAAAGTTGATTCTCTGTGACAGATACACAGTAAATGTCTTTGAGATTCCTCATTGTCTCAAATGGTATTTCAGCTTGTCCTTTCCTTGCCTGACCATTTCTGTCTTGGCCCCGATGTGATTAAAGTTCTGTGGAAGTTTCTCATTTTAACTGCCTCCTTGGGAACCTGTGCCTTTCTCATTTACTTCTGGAGAACCGTCCTCACTGTAAGTATACTAATGTACCTTCTATACTTTCACTCATAAATAAGCAGAAAATTTTATAGTCACTGGACATTTTTATGTCCATTCAGTACTACAAATTTCCCTCTAATATGTCAATTTTGATTATCACCTAGATTGATGTAGTTTTAAATTTCTATTGAAATGCCTTCTTGATCCATATGTTTTGTTTTTTTTTTTTTTTAAGTTCAAGCATGATTGACAAACAGTGTAATGTGAGTTTTCACCCATCCCTCCACCCATCTGCCCTCCCACCCTTGTCTTCTTTAGAATTGTGCTGTTGAATCTCCATTTTTTGGTCGTTCTCCAGGTATCTTTCTGTTCTCTATCTCTAGTTTGAGTCATCTGTGGTCTGAGAGCATAATTCCTGGGATTTCGATTCCTTTGTTGGTTCACATGTGTTGTATGGCCCCGAATAAGGCCTCTCTTGATGACTGTTCCATGTGAGCTTGAGAAGAAGTCTATACCTCATCGTTGAATCAAGTATTCTGCCGATGTTAGTGGATGCAGTGGATGGGTGATGCTGGTCAGTTCACCTGTGTTCTCATGGAATTTCTGTATCTCTGGGTCTGTCAAATGACTGGTAAGAGGGTTTTGAATTCTCCAGCTGTAGGAATGGATTCATCTGTTCCCACCAGCAATATTTTCAGTTTCTCCTTCATGTGCTCTGATACTCTGTTGTTGATGCATGCACATTAGAAATTGTTGTGTCTTTTTGGAGAATTGACCCCTTCATCATTGAAATACTGCCCCTCATTATTCCTGACAGTTTTCCTTACTCTATGGTGTGTTTTGAAGGATCCTTTCACTGGCAACAGGTTTCTATCCGATGTTTGTTTAAACACTGTAAACATTTCATCCTTCTTGATGGCATGGTTTCTGAAAAGAAGTGTGATGTCGTTCTTATCCTTCTTCCTCTGGAGTAAGGCGTTACTGCCCCCCACCTTCCCCCACCCAGTCCCAACCCCTGCTCCAGATTTCCAGAATTGTTTGTCTTTAATGATCTGTAGCTAAATATTACAGATTAGGCATCATTGGTGTTTTCTGTTCGTTGTTTGTGTGCTTGTTTTGGTATTTATCCTGCTTTCATTGTTTTGATTTTCCTGGATCTTGATTTGGTAACTCCATTAATTTCAGAAAATCCTCTGTCATTGCTTCAAATATCTCTCCATCCATTCTCCTATAGGAATAGGTATTCCTGTTATGTGTGTTACACATTTTGTAATGACCTACCAATCTTGGATTTTCTGTGCTGTCTTTGTCATTTTTGTTTTTGTGTTTCTTCTTTGGAAATTTCTACTGGACATTCTTTACTGTCAATGATTCTTTCCTCTGGTTTATTTTGAGTCTCTTCATGAAGCCAGCACAAGCACTCTTGAGTTCTGTAATGGTGTTGTTGTCTAGAATCATGTTATAATCTTAGAGTTTCATATCTCTGCCCACATTTACCATCTCTTCTTCCTCTTGTGCACTTTTCCCTGAGACCCAGTATCATACATGGAGGGGACTTTAAAGTCCCAGCCTGCTCTCCCCATCACTTCTGCCACAGGAAGTGTGATTCTCATGCTTGCTGTTATGGTTTTAACCTGTAGTATGCCTTGTAGGGTTGTGTTGAAAGCTAGATACCGTGTCCTGGTAAAGGAACTGAGGTAAGTGGGATGTTAGGGAGAGGTTTTCTGCTCCTCTGGCTCAGGGTTAGACTGAGTTACTCGCCGGTGAGACAGGGAGGAGATGGCACTGGAGCTGAGTATTTCCCTCACCTCTGTGGCTTAACCTTTGGGAAACCCCAAGTTAGACTCTGGTGACATAGTTTCACTTGAGGGCAGACCTTTCTAAGAAGAAAGAACTCTTTTGAGTTTCTTCCTACGTGGGAATATTCCTCCCTCCCTGCCAATAGAGAAAACTTCCCTTCAAAGAGAAAAGAAAAATATTATGTACTTGGTGGAGCAATCTACTTTTACACTTCCCTTGCCTATGGGGTTGGTGACAAGGGCCAGGGGAGCTCAGAGGTTCCTAATCAAATGTGAAATTAAAGGAATAGCCATGGCTTTCTAATTGCCCTCCACTGATGCACTCTCTCCAACAACATATTACGACTGGTTCATTGATAACATGGTGATATTCCAATATCCTGGCAAGATTTGGGAGTTGGCCTCATCCTCTCATCATCCTGTAAAACTTTTGAATGGGGAAATATATTAATGGTGTCAAAATGAGGTGTTGCCGAAATGTTATTGAGCTTTAATAACATCAGGGTGACTCGAGTCTGAATTGCCTGGCTCCCCTTTTTGGAAACATCCGCTGTCTTTTTTATTGTGGCTGATGCTTCATCCCTCATCACGGGCCACTCTTTTTCTCATCGGATGGCTTTTACTTCTTTTTGATGACACTCCATTTGAAACAGTCTGGGAAACTTCATAGCATAACTGTGTGTGAATTCAGTAAACAGCCAGCTCTTTGTAAGTTTCAGGAAAGCTTTCTAGACAAGGAAAGAGGCATATCTTTGACACAGCTTTTGCTCCCTTGCCTGTCTGCCTTCCTTCTTTCCTCCTTCCATTTTCTTTCTTTCAGGATTTTAAAATAGTCCCAGGTTCTGTACTTCAGTGCAGATACTGGGTTGCAAAAAAGTTAAGGAAATATGCTAAGTGAAATAAGTCCAGTAGAGAAAGTCACTTAACATATGGTTTCACTTATTTGTGGAACATAAGGAATAGCATGGAGGATATTATGAGCAGGAAGAGAAAAATGAATTAGTGGGGCAGAATCAGAGGGGGGAGATGAAACATGAGAGACTATGGACTCTGGGAAGCAAACTGAGGGTTTTAGAGGGAAGGGGTGTGGGGAGATGGGTGAGCCTGGTGATGGGTATTAAGGAGGGAATGTATTGCATGGAGCACTGTGTGTTATAGGCAAACAGTAAGTCCTGGAACACTGCATCAAAAGCTAATGAGAGAGACACAGGACCAGAGCATGGGGACACAGATCTCGGAATGTCCAGCACAGGGGACCTTCCTAAAGGAAAGCACCGGAAGCATTCACAAAGGAAACGGACCATGTTCACCAAGAAACAACCGGCTGATTTGGAATCCTTTTTTAGCAAGAACCCCTACCCCGCTCCCAAACTTCAGAAACAAATGGCCTGGAAACTGGAGATCCATCCCACTGTACTGCAGAGCAAAATTCGGGAAAGCCAAACAGCAATTAGCTGGAGTAGAAGTCAAGGTCAGCTCTTCCAAGGGACCCATGGATGCCCCTCCAGGTTTCCCCCATGGTGCCTACCAAGCTTCCCTGGTTTATACAGATCACCTAATACCTTCCTTCCAACTCAGCATATGCTCCAATCTGAAGGTTCTCCCAGACCATTCTGTTGGCCACAAAATAGTCCATTTTGGGCGCTGCCAAGACCCTAACATCTACTCCCTTTGTCCCATTATGGAATCTCAAATTCTTCCCACAAGCTTCACTGCTAGTTCTCTTGGTTCTTCATCTCCACAAAGAACTTAATGAGTGAAGCCAGACACAAAAGGCCACACATACTGTAATGATTTGCAACGATTCCCGTCTGAAAGATTTGAGATCCATGCAACATGGATGCATCCCAGAAACATGCCCCATGAAAGACAAAAAAGACACACAAGCACCCTTAGGATAGAATTGAATGGAAAGAGGCACTCAACATACTGACAATGAAGGGAATGTTTTGTGTTGTAATTAGGATGGCAGGAACCTGCATTAAATTCATCCGAAGACACAGAACAGCAATACTCTATTACATACACCACAAAAAGCAACCATGGGGCAGGCTGAAGGATCAGCCATGGTGGTAATCATTTTGCAATCTATAAATCTATCAAATCAACACACTGTACACCTTATACTTGTGTCTCAGTAACGCTGGGGACAATGATTAAATTCTATCTCAATAAATATATACAATGAAAAAAACTAATGACAAACTATGATTACTAACATAAAAAAAGCTAGGGAAATGGTGTAATAATGAATATTTTGTAATGTCTGCATGATCCCTTGTCAAAATTGAATAGGTTGAAAATTCATTGAATAGAATGTGAATAGATTTGGGGGTCAAAAAGAAGTCATACAGACTTGTGCTCTTTTTTTTTTTTTTAAAGATTTTATTTATTTATTTGACAGAGCGAGATCACAAGTAGACAGAGAGGCAGGCAGAGAGAGAGAGGGAAGCAGGCTCCCTGCTGAGCAGAGAGCCAGATGCGGGGCTCGATCCCAGGACCCTGAGATCATGACCCTGAGCTGAAGGCAGCGGCTTAACCCACTGAGCCACCCAGGCACCCCACACTTGTGCTCTTTATCAGAAATGGATTGTGAACTATGATGACTTAATCAGGAAATTCTAATTTTGTCTTCTTTTTTAATCCTGTGAATTCATTCTGCTAAGCAAATGATTATTGTAATATTTTTGGATTACAATTTTGGTATTTATGTGTACTATAGATTTTTACTCATAATACATTTTGACATCCAGCTTATCCTTGTTTCTTCCTCTCTGAGGTAAAGCCTCAACAATATGAAGGTAAGATTTTCGGCTTCAGTTTTCTTTGCCAAAAATTTTTGCCTGGGTGGCCGCCAGGCACTTAAGAAACAGTCAAATATCGTTGTCATTGTCATCGCTGTGAGTGCGGCAGTGGTGCTGGTGAGGAGAGGTCTCAGAGCATGAGAGCACTCACAGTGGGCCAGGAGAAGAGAAGTTTGCACTTTGAGGAAAGATGAGAGAATTATTTTTTTTAAGAGATTTTTTATTCATTTGACAGAGTGAGAGAGAGAGCACAAGCAGTCAGGGTGTCAGTCAGAGAGGGAGAAGCAGGCTCCCCACTAAGCAGAGAGCTGGATGTGGGATGCCATCCCAGGACCCAGGTTCCTGACCCCAGCAGAAGGCAGACCCTCAACCAACTGAACCACCCAGGTGCCCCAAGATGAGAGAATTCAGTGGCTCTTAGAGGAGTCTGTGTTCTAGACCTTACATGTGTTATCCAGCTATGATCAGGCTCCTCTTGAGTGTTGTTTTCCTCTAAGGGTGAAGGGTAACATTCTCCTGCTGCGATGAAAAAAGCTTGTCTTCTCAGGTGTGTGCATTATCCAGGCCCTCCACAGACTCTGTGTAACGTGGAGATTGTCCCCAAGTGTGTTTATAGCAAAGATCTTGTCCTCCAGGGCCCCCAGCCTGGGGTTCATTTAAGGCAATCTCTGAGCAGCAGAAAGTCTCTGAAGGCCTGTGAGTTGTCACTCACCTGACATCTTGAGCTTTCCTTGTGTGGAATTCCAAGTAGGACCTGGAAGTGGACGTGGCACTGAGCAGACCAAAAGATAGTTTTGCTCATTTTGGGTTGTTTGCAGGGACCTGTTTTGTATCTGAATTATTGGAGGAGAGAAATGTTAGTTGATAGGATGCTTGATTTTTCTGTCACAGCTCTGTCACATCAGCATTTGCAGGGATTGAATTTTCCAAGAATGGTACTTACAGATGGGAGAAAAATGAGAAGACATTTGATTGAGTTTCTCTATTTTTGAAAAACATTTTAAGTAGGAGTCTCACTGATATAGAAAGTCTTAGGTATCATATGCTGCTACAACTTGCTTTCTTCAGGCACAACGGGAATGCTAGCAAGTTAGTGACACCCAAGTGTCAGAGAATGTGTCTCTGGTGCTAACACACCGGGGTTATTCAATGTCGCTGGTTTTGCTAATTATCCTAAAATTATTTTTTCTCCTTTCAGTTACTTTAGACCAAATAAAGAAGAAGATTGATGACTTTAAAAAGGAAAACAGGAATCTTGAAAAAAATTAGCTAGTTGGGAGGAGAAGGTATGTGTGCCCTTTCAAATATTTTTTGTGATTTCATTTTGGTTACTTCCCCCTCTGGTAGTTCATTCTATTGATCTATTTTGTGCGATCCAGGAGCGGTCCTTGAGTAAGAGAAGCTTCACAAATATAGAGCACTGCCTCTCTCTTTGTAAAAGGAGTCAGACATTGTTAGATCGTTTTCTCTAATATGATGCTATTTTTGAATTCTGATTCCTTTTTCATATGTTTTATAGATCAGGGAAGCAAAGAAGCAAGCTGAAACGAAGAGAGAACATAAGGTTTCCCTTGCTGAAGTACATAAATTGAAAGTAAGAATACCTTCTTTGCCTGAATTGTGTTCTAACAACAGAAATAAAAGTAATGAATTATTAGGCAACCCACAGAATGGGAGAAGATATTTGCAAATGACAGTACAGACAAAAGGTTGATATCCAGGATCTATAAAGAATTCCTCAAACTCAACACACACAAAACAGACAATCATATTTAAAAATGGGCAGAAGATAGGAACAGACACTTCTCCAATGAAGACATACAAATGGCTATCAGACACATGAAAAAATGTTCATCATCACTAGCCATCAGGGAGATTCAAATTAAAACCACATTGAGGTACCACCTTACACCACTTAGAATGGCCAAAATTAGCAAGACAGAAAACAACATGTGTTGGAGGGGATGTGGAGAAAGGGGAACCCTCTTACACTGTTGGTGGGAATGCAAGTTGGTGCAGCCACTTTGGAGAAGAGTGTGGAGATTCCTCAAGAAATTAAAAATAGAACTTCTCTATGACCCTGCAATTGCACTACTGGGTATTTACCCCAAAGATACAGATGTAGTGAAAAGAAGGGCCATCTGTACCCCAATGTTTATAGCAGCAATGGTCACGGTCACCAAACCGTGGAAAGAACCAAGATGCCCTTCAATGGATGAATGGATAAGGAAGATGTGGTCCATATATACTATGGAGTAGTAAGCCTCCATCAGAAAGGATGAATACCCAACTTTTGTATCAACATGGACGGGACTGGAAGAGATTATGATGAGTGAAATAAGTCAAGCAGAGAGAGTCAATTATCATATGGTTTCACTTATTTGTGGAGCATAGCAAATAGCATGGAGGACAAGGGGAATTAGAGAGGAGAAGGGAGTTGAGGGAAATTGGAAGGGGAGGTGAACCATGAGAGACTATGGACTCTGAAAAACAATCTGAGGGTTTTGAAGGGACAGGGGGTGGGAGGTTGGGGGAACCAGGTGGTGAGTATTGGAGAGGGCATGGATTGCATGGAGCACTGGGTGTGGTGCAAAAACAACAAATACTGTTACGCTGAAAATAAATTATAAAAATTTTTAAAAAGTAATGAATTATTATTATTATTATCATTATTATTTCTATGATTGAGAGAAGGAAAGAGTGAGGGCAGGGGGTATGAAGGAGAGAGAGAGAGAATCCCAAGCAGACACTGTGCTGAGTGTGTAGCATGATGCAGGGATCTATCCATGACCCTGAGATCAGGACTTGAGGCAAACGAAAGCAGGAGTCAGACACTCCACAGACTGGGCCACACAGGTGCCACCCAAGTGCCCCAAGGAATGAATCATTGTTACTCATTCCATATATATATATATATATATATATATATATATATATATATATATATTTCAATATATTTTCTTGAAGGAGAACATCAAGAAGGTGGAAGAGATTAATGAAAATGTGAAGGACACCCTTCATCATAAACAGGCTCTCCTACAAGCTGAGAGAGAAAAGAATATCAAGAACATGGACATGGTAAGAGTTTGGTGTTAGTTGTCCTATAATGTGGCTCTGCAGGCTTCTAGTTCATTGGGTGAGGTGAGTGCAGTGTACTCGTGTGCTGTTTACGCAGTAGAGAGTGGGAGTCTGGGAACTGCAACTCCTACTGTACAGTGAGCTGTGATTTCACTTAGGACCACTACGATGAGATTTGCCACTTCAAGGTCTAGGAAGTATAGTTTATTTCACAGCTGGGTAAGCACATCATTCAGTGCTGCCCTCCAAGTTATGTAGAGAATCCCACAAAAGAGTGAGCGATGAAGGGTGATAGCAAGCCCAATTGTATAGTAGAAGATTTTTTTTTAATGTCTTTTCCACTAAGAAAGCTATTTGTGTGTTTTTTGACATGAACTAGTTTCCTTACTTTCTCCTTATTCTATTTATGCCTCAAGGGCTTTCTTTGTTGCCCTCCATGATCCTGTCCTGTTGGGTGCCCTCAAATGTCTTTTCTCAAATCTGTCTTAAAGGTCCAAGATGAATAGGGAGATCAAGAGCTGAGAGCCTTGACATCCAAAAAGCAAGAACTGAAAGGTACGTTGTTTGGGGGGAAGAAATCTCCATATGGTGGCAATGAGTTTGCATCGGGCAGGGAAAGAATGCCTTCCTGCCTTCACGGTCTTGCCTTCTCCTTTCCCCATCAAAACCAAGTTCTCAGGTCATGGCACAAACATTCAAAAGGAAACTCATCCTTTACAGAAAGTAAAAAGTTCCTGGAAGACCAGTGTAATGCCCTGAGTTCTCAGAAAACAGCTAAAGCAGAATTGAACTGCTGAAGAAGAAAATGGATGTGGTGGTGGAGTTCACTGAAAGACAAAACTGACTGCAGAAGGGTAAGCTATTGCTGTGTTGTCATAGATACTGCTATATGAATTTACCTGGCGGTGAGTCTAGATAACTGTATTTGGAACTTCTGGAATTGGATCTTAGAGTACTTTTGCCAAATGCATTCTGTAGAATCATGCCTGCCCTTCCTATCTTGATTTGCGTAACCTGCATTTTCCTTTCTGTTCTAAGGACTTGCCACACGTTGTTGTGTGATTCATTGGGGTAGAAGGGGGAAGGTACCAGCCAGCATTAATCACTTTGATATCTGGATCCCCTCTGGGTCAGTCTACACTGTCCTTTCAGTTTCACTCTCATCACGTGCTCTTAAAAGTCCTGCATTAGGTCCATGTCTTGTGCAGCATGAGACTTGGGCCCAGAATGTGGAGAGAAAAATGGAATTCTCTTCCTGCAGAAACAAGGAAAGTTTCTTTGTGGAAAGTGGGCTGGGGCTCCAGCAATACTGGGTCCCTTCATCTGGTGTACAACTGAGATCATTAGCTGCAGCCCAATTGCTAAGAAGGCAGGGTATTTCCTGTCCACCTGATTTTCTTTTTCTTTTCTTTTCTTTTTTTTTTTTTTAAATGTTATATTTATCTATTTGACAGAGAGAGACACAGCAAGAGAGAGAACACAAGCAGGGGGAGTGGGAGAGGGAGAAGCAGGCTTCCCGCCGAACAGGGAGTCCAATGTGTGGCTCGATCCCAGGACCCTGGGATCATGACCTGAACCAAATACTTTTAAGCAGATACTTAATGACTGAGCCACCCTGGTGCCCCTCCACATGATTTTCTAGGTGTAACTCTCCCAGATCCCAACCAAAGCCCACAGTTTCACTAAGATTCATCTTTGCTGGCTGGACCAGAACTTGCTTGTTGCATTCCAACCTGTCCCCAAAAGGTTGCTTGTTCATTTACTTTGTATTCACTTGCCTGTTCCAGAATTCACTGATGTGTCCTGGGGAGATTGGCTCCCACTGCTAGGCTGGCTTTCTCCTAGGCTTCCTCCTTCTCCATCTGGTTTTCTTGTTTGTTCATGTGCTCTTTAGAAATTGGGTGCATTCACTCAGAAGTCTTCTCTCTTGTCCAGTGTTTCCTTTTGTTTCCCAGGAGGAGATCAGGACGTTTGGAGTTCCTCATTCATGTTGAAGAGCAAAACTGTTCCCTGTCTTCCCTGGAGACTCAGCTTTGTGTTATTCCTTCCCACTCCGGGGGTAGGGGCCACTCTCTCTCACAGGCACCTGGGTTCTGTTCATTGGTAAGTTCTTCTTGGGGCAGGTCCACTGTCCTGACCACCTTTCTCTGTTCAACACCATATCCCTGAGCCACACATTGACTGCCACTCCGGAAGACATTTGCTTAAAGATACTTGAGAGACCAGAAACAGATGCTCATGTCCTTCTCTTTCTAGAGCTTTTGTCTCAGTTTCTAAGAGTCTTTCTGCCTGTGGTTCCTGACAAGTGTCCTGTTGAAACCTTGTGAATCAACACCATGAACAAGAGTCTGAGGGCAGCCCAGCAGACCAACCTTTCTAACATTGCTGTTTGCTGCCTTCACTATCCACGAACTTGGTCTTGCTTAAGGAGGTTGAGTCAATGGAGTTGACAGTTTTCCATCTGAAGTCTGTTCCCGGGAGATAACACTGTGAGTATGTGACAGTTCACATGGATTATTTGAGGACATATTTTTGGCACTAAGATTGGCCTTTTCCTACACCAGGATCTTTCACAAGGGGCCAGGGTTTGTACTTCTAAAGCCTAGAGTTGTGTGGGAGTGAGTTTCCATGCCAGTGAAGCCATACTCTGGAAGGTTCCTTTGGGCTGACTGACTGTGTCAGGCACAGCCTTGGTGTGAGGATCAGGGCTCCCCACGGAGTTTTGAGACTAGTGATGGGCACCTGCTTTATCCTAAGAGTGTAGCTGGTCAGGCTTGGCTTTTCACTTTGATTTGAAATGAACCTTCACCATCTTAAATCAAAGACCAACTCTGAGAGGGCACAAAGTGCAATGTTATTTGGTGACATGGTGAATGAATTGAAGTAGAGAAGTATGAAGACAGTCCCGATGGCAGGGAACTTGGCAGCAGCCAGAGTTGGATTGTTCTTTAACCCTAAATGGGGCCTTCATTCATTTCCCTGTTGTGTTGTCGGTCTGTACTTTTAGCGGGGACATTGCAACATAGGCCATCAAGTGTGCTGGGAGGATAAAAGGCAGAAATTCGGCACCTTGGCTACTGGACAATGTATATACCTTTCCCATCTTAGGAAGCTAGAAGAGACACTTTATGAACTGAATGTAACCAAGAATGAGCTGTCAGCTCTCGAAGAAAATCTGAAAGTAACCAAAGAAGAAATGGACAAGTATAGGTAAGTTCAGACACTACATACTAGTGGCTCCTGAAAAACCTGTTCCCTTTGGATTTTTAATCTTTGTACATTTTTAGGACTCAATTAAGTAATATACACAAAAATTCAGAGGATGTATCCAGAGAGAATTAACAGACACAGAAAGATAATGAACTAAAAAATTATGTTACTATACACGTCCTGATCCCCAGCGTTGGCCTGACTCTGTGGAAACTGGCTCCACACCAGTGCCCTTGGGGTGGTGTCAGTTGTCCTAATCTTGAGGAAAGCAGTTTGTGCTGGGATGAATCCTACCCATAAACATGGTAGTGCCATCTGACGGTGCTGGTCTTTGTAACCCTGGGAACCATGGCAAGGATAGAAGTTAACCCTGGGAACCATGGCAAGGATAGAAGTTAAAGGAGAGTAGAGCTTCATGACAAAAGACATTTGTCCTGAGATTAACTGAGAGAAGGACTGAAAATGGGTAAGGAAATCATGTCAATTCTGAACCTGCATGCGAAGAAAAACGATTAAGGAAAGCTGTAACAATAGCTTTGATCCTACTGTCCAATTATAATCAGGTGAAAGTGTTTCCTGTGTCAGGATCAATTGTATGAGGGGACAGATAAGAGGAGGATGGCCACATGGGCAGATGATTGAAAATCACAGCCAGCGTTGGGTTTTGTGTGATGAAAACAATTGTCCCTCACAGACAGCAAGAGGAAGAAATGCAAGATCAGCAGCAAGAGGCTGAGCTCACCTACAATCACAAGGTAACCTGAGTTGTGTCCAACACGCTGACTCCTTGGCGCCCCCTGCAGGTGATGGCAGTGGCCCTTAAGAACCCTGAACATGGGCTTTTGGTGTGTTGGCTTTCTTCAGATGGCAGTTCAGGAGAGGAATGCTGTGGCTAACGGGTAAGTGTTTTCCTTTTCCTCGTCTTCGTTTGGGGCACAGTCCGGCACAACTGAAGGTGGGTGTGTTTTTCTCCCGCAGATGAAGGCTCGGGATTGGGAGAGGGTAGTGCAGCAGAGCAGGGAGAACGCCTACCTGAAACACAGGTGTGAGAGTTTGACGTGCATTTTTACGGTGTTTGGAGGGGTGACGGCTATGCTGTTTAGTGCCAAGAGAGGACGTGGTGTTGTAATTCTTAGAGATATCCATTCTTTTTCTGTGTTCAAGACTGCGCATGATGGAAGGGGAGATGCTGCGTGTGGGATCCATGTGGCACGGACCGATGCCGGGAAGGCCTGAGTTGCTGAAGCCTCTGTGGCAAGGTAGGGAGCACGATGTGAAATGCAGCAGCCTGATTTCTGCTGTGAAACCACACGGGGTCCTTCCCCTTCCTGTGGGTAATTGCTGTGTGCCCTGGAGAGAATCACAAGCACTAAGGACTGCAGGTTGTCTGAAGGGGTGACAGGAGGGTGCTTTCCTCATATGCCCCGAGGCAGCAGGACACTTGCCCCTGTGACAGGTGGAGCTCACGCCCCTCCACACCTTCCCCCTTTCTACCCCCTTCTGAAGAGCTGAATCTGAGAAGCTGGGAGCCGAGCTCCCTTCCCACTTTGATCCAGGGGTCAAGCCTTGGCAAAAAAAAAAAAAAAAAAAAAAAAAAAAAAAGAAAGACTATTTGTGAAAAAGGGCATTTATTTACTCATTATGGAGGTTTCTATATTTTTGTTTTATTTGTAAGCTATAGGACCATATTCATCAGTGAAATATATTTTACTCCTCTCCTGTTATCAGTGTAATGCCATAGCTTTATTGCTCAATCTGCCTATTTCTTTGTTCGTGACTATACCACTGTCAAAGTCCATTTCTTCCCTGAAATGTTTACTCATTGGCCAGTCATGCATGCTAGGTCTCATCTGTAGGCTGGACAAATAAACCATCCTTTGTGGCCTGAGAAGAGAACGTGGGCTGTTCATGTTGGGGGTTTGTGGATGTCATCCACCCAAGGCTATTCTCACTTAGATGTTTAATCTATGAAGAAAAAGTGATTTGCCTGATGTGTGATGAGCACCCCAATTTTAGTGTTGATTTCCAGCCAGTTGTACCCCAACCTGTCCACACAAGATGGATTACTTATGGAAACACTGGAAGCAGGGTCCTGGAGTGCCTCCCGCAAGAGTCAGGTGACTGGTGTCTCTCTTAGCAAAGGAGTCACTTGAGTCACGTGGGAAATCCTCTGATAAGGGACCCGAGTGTGGGAAAGAGTGCAAGATTGGAGAGGAAGGCATGGAGGGCATGCAAACCACAATAAACCTCTGACCTTTGATCCAGCACCTAGACCGGTTCCTAGGATGAACAGCAGCACCGGCCCTCAAAAGGACCCAGAGATGGCTACGGTAAGTGCTGTGGGCATTTTTAGTTGTGTCTGTTTCTGAAATGTATTGCAGTGTGGATAGCACCCTGTCCGGGCCTTGTGGTGTTGCGTGTGTTCTGCGATCATCCCTTTCAGAGTGCACACCGTTCACCCAGGAGCCTCCGGGCTGCTCCGTTAGAGATCCTCAATTTCCTGCTTCCTCCCAAAGCTATAGATGCTTAGAGACACGTGACAGTAGGATGCTCACCTCGTGTGTGTGTGTGTGTGTGTGTGTGTGTGTGTGTGTGTGTGTGTGCGTGCGCATGTGTGTAAATAACTCGAGGAGGATGATGTCTCACTCCACAGTGAAGTCAGCTAGTCCGGCTGACTTTGTGGTTTGCTTTCCTGCGGGAGCAGGAGCATTTTTGGTTTTCGGGTCAGGAGACTAACCTGGGAGGATGTCTGCAGAGGTCCTCACAGATGGAAAAATGGGAAAAGCCAGGACTGCCTCACACTTGTGCCACGTGCTTTGGGCAGCTTGAGCGTTGGTGGAGAAGGTGAGTTGTGACCTCCTGTGCTTTCCAATTGTGTGGGCAAAGACATGAGCTGGAATCCCTCCAGTTGGCCCCTGGGTGAGATGATGGTGAACGCTGCCAGGTGCCAGGTGTATCGTAGAAAACGCCCCCTGGAGCAGGAGCCCTGAAAAGGGAATCCCAGTGACTCCCAGCAGGGACCACACCTCACACGTGTTTCAGTTGTGCTCCCATGAGCGGGGTCTGGTGGCTGTGCCAGCTCATATCTTCTCTTCCAACCCATCCTGGTAGTGTCACACATGCTCTCTAGACACAATGGTTTGCATTTGGGGATGTTCAATCAGCCCCTCAGTGGACCGACACTTTTCCAGTGCCCCTGTCAGACCACAAGTCCCTAATTCCTCAAGGGTCTTCGTCCATGGACAGAAACTGTAAAGAGTAGAGGACCCTTTGTCAGGAGGCGAGGCAGCATGAGGAGAGTCGGGGACTTACAAGCAAATGATTCCCCTCAAGTGGCTCAGAAACTTTGTGGAGAAAAGGCATTCAGTTTCGTCCCATTCTCTCTATTACTGACCTAACCAAAATCTTCTCCGGGGGCTGAGGAGGAAAGACGAAATGTTGTCCTGGATGCCGATGCCCCCGTGTCTGGAATGTGCTGCTTTACTAGTTTTCAGTGATCCTTTTTCATCTTTAAGACACCACTTCTTGGGGCTCCTGGGTGGCTCAGTGGGTTAAAGCCTCTGCCTTCAGCTCAGGTCATGATCCCAGGGTCCTGGGATCGAGCCCAGCGTCAGGCTCTCTGCTCGGCAGGGAGCCTGCTTCCCCCTCCCTCTCTCTCTGCCTGCCTCTCTGCCTACTTGTGATCTCTGTCAAATAAATAAATAAAATCTTAAAAAAAAAAAAAGACACCACTTCTTGCTGGCGAATGTGGGCAGATATGGGCAGTGATGTTTGGTGACAGGCTATTCCTGTAACAGCCATTGCCCTCTCCCCCCTCTTTATACTGGCACCAGCTGGGAGGGGTATGTAAGTTTTGTAGCATGATGCAGCTCTCCTGGAACATGGCGTTGGAGAAGGAGCCGGGTGCTGAGAGCTCTTTGTTTTGGTTTGTTTTCTTGGTGTTGCAACTTTTGTCTGTTTTACTAAAATATTTTCTTGTCTGTTCTGCAGGTCAGTACTGGTGTGAGAGTGTTTCCTCAATGGCCAGGGCCCCTCCGTATGCCCTACCACAGGGGGCAGAATATACCAGGCTTTCCTCCTCCTCCTCCACACTGGGGGACATGGGGGCCTCAGCCACACCTCGTTCCTCCACCACACGGTGAGATGATCTGAATTGATGTGAGTCATAAAGCATAATCATAGTTTAGCCACTTCTGTCGGTGGAGAGGATGGAGAGGTGGTGCCAAAAGGCTTTGCAATGCAAAGATAAGCCCGAGGGAGGACATAGTAACATTCCTCCACTTTGTGTGGATGTCCATCTCATGGACTGTCTGGTTCACCACACAGAACTGGGCAGCATGTGTCTGCCATGGAGAAGAAAGGTGACATTTTGCAGAGGACAGACATAGAAGCATTGCCCAGGTGTACTGCACAGACATGATGTTTTGGGCTCTGGGCTGGATGAAGCACAACCTTCACATCACTCTTATGTGTGGAGGCCCCAGTTGTCCAGCATTATAGATTAGTTCTGGAAACAACTGTTCCTGGGCAGAGTGGCCGTATCTGCGAGGGTGAGGGACTGTTCCCTCCATTATCCACAATAGTCAGGGGAGTCCTGTGAGAAACAGGAAGGACCCTCCAGAGGGAGAGCATGGAATAGGCTGGGGCAGGGGGAGTGGGTTGGCTTGAATCCTGTGTGGTCATCGCCAGTCTGAATCCACATCCGTCCCTTCTAGGGCTTCCTTCCCATTCAGAAGCCTGTGGAGCTCAAGGGGACAATAGCAGCACCGTGCCCAAGAAGGTCCCAGAAGAGAACCAAGTAAGTACAGGGGTGTTTTCAGTTGTACCCATTTCTGGAGTCCTGTTCCTCTCTGGGCAGCACAGTGTCCTGACCTGTGTGTGTTGGGTATATCCTGGGGTCCATGTGTGGTGTTGTTTCCCAGTCAAAGTGGCAAGTCTTTGTGCAGAGCTTACAGGCGTCTCTGTTTCCAGATCATCACCTTGCAGTTGTGTCAGTGGAGCAAATGCAGAGTTTGTGCTCAGGGCTTGACATTCAAGGGGAAACCAGGCTGGGGGCACTTTTAAGATTCTGAAGTTCCTCAGGACACACATGTGTGTGCTGGCTATTTGCACACACTGAGCACGGGCAGGTGCCATTGTTGGGAAGGAAGTGGCTCTGTTGCACAATGGCAGACATCTGTCTCTTACCGTCCTGCATGTCTAGCATCTGCTTTGTTGTTCTGGGAGGGATGAAACACCTCTCACTTCATCTGTGGCGTGTAGGGTTTGAGCTGTCATTTCATTAGTTGTATAAACGCCTGACACAGGGCTGTGGTCCCTTCATGGATCATTAGGGTGGGGGTCTGCCCTTGTCCTTTGCAGTCTGGAAACTTGTGGGAAACGCTCTTGTCCGGTCAGGGAGGTGAGAACGAGAAATAGTGGCAGATGCTGGAGGCAGGTGTAGAGGGTTCATTGAAATGTTGCTCAGTCACTTCCAGGGGGAGAAGCTTCTGTCTTTTCTATGGCATGAGTCAGATACAGATGCTGGAGCATCCTCCACAAGGACCAGTGGTGCTGCCCTCTGGCCTCTCATGTCATGGTGGAGTGAAGGCTGCTAAGGACATGGTAACTTTCTTCTGGTTGTTCTGTAGATACAATTGATGGACCTTGTCTTCCAGTCATACTGAGAGGGTTGGCAGGTCCCTTGTGGTGGCAGGGAGCTGCCCTTCTCCGAAAGCTGGGCACAGCAGGTGTGCGCATGCACATGGTACAGAGACGACGCTCTGCACTCTGGGGAGGCGGGGATGAGGCCTGCTTTTAACGTGAGGAATTGAGGGTGTGTGTCTGAGAGAAGGGAGGGACTCAATGATGAAAGGACACAGATGATGTGTTCCATATAAGGGAAGAACAAGAGATGTATCCAGAAGGAAGGGAGGGAGCCCCAATCACACAGAAACTGGAGGTTGTGGATGCTGAGAAGGCTGGAGGTGCTCAGGGAGAGGCTGGTCTTCTCTCAGGAGGGTGAGGCCGTTCCTGACAGGCCAGAAGCTTGAGAGTGAGTGTGAGGACACCGTGCGGTTCCACACCCACACACAGATAACAACCTGGCAGCATGTGTTCACGCACACAGTGTGGATCACGCCATTATTTGTCTCAGAATGTCATTTTTGCCGTGAAGCCATTCACTCATAGTCTATGAAGAACATTGTTTCCCTGAATTTCTGAAGGTTCTGAACCATGTGAAAGACTGTTATGGAGATTTGGGAAATTTAACAGGTCTCTGGGGATTCTTGTCTGGCTGAGTTTATGTTCCCCAGTGAGAAAAACTGAACACGGGACTGAGGTCAGCAGAGGGGCTGCCTTGGCCTCAACCAGAGTCAGACTGTTAG
Organism: Enhydra lutris kenyoni; assembly: GCF_002288905.1. Classification (NCBI taxonomy): domain Eukaryota; kingdom Metazoa; phylum Chordata; class Mammalia; order Carnivora; family Mustelidae; genus Enhydra; species Enhydra lutris. Next base: position 36,905 of record NW_019154129.1, on the reverse strand, counting down.
TGGGGGAGTCAGGGTTGACCAGGAGCCACCCTAGCGGCTCTGTCTCTGTCTCAAAAAGAAAAAAAAAAATAGTAATAATTGGCAAAGGACTTGGGCTCTGTCCATTCATTGTTCTCACTGTTTAAATGAAAATAGCTCCATGCCCATGAGCTTCCAAAAAATGTTCATTTAAGTCCACAAAATACACTAAGAGTGTAACACCTCAGCCCAGATAGTGGCAATTCTCATTTGGAAGACAAGGCAAAGAGTCCCCCTTTTTCTATTAACTTCAGGTCCTAGCCAAAATGAAGTAAAAGATAGTTAAGAGAATGGGTACAATCAGAGATGTATATGTGAGATGTGAAGACAATTATTTTCTATTACGTATAGACTCACAGAGGTGGCCACACAAGCAAGTGTTCATCCAAGGCCTCAGATACACTATGGGAGGCAAAGAGCATTTGGGAAAACATAAGGTCCCAGTGTACTAACCCAAATCCTTTTGCCTTACAGGCTAATCATTTTGTAGTCTGAAGACTTCCTTGACCTCCAGCAGCCAGGCTCCAATGAGTTTCTATTTAGTAAAGATATGAATGTTTTCTGCCTGATGGTCTGAATGCTTTCCATGCCCATCCTTTCCCCTGTGCTTTGTCTCTCCTGGTATCCCCCCAATAAACCATTCACAGTTCTATCTCTGTGTCAGCGTCTGCCTTCAGGAGGACCTACAGTCCCTCTCCTTCGAGTGCACAGGGTGAAGCCTTCAGACACGGATAATACCCTGGCAGCAGTGGTTGTGATGGAGCATAGAGCAAGATTACCCTTCGTGGTACCTCTACTGCAAGGGACCCAAGGAATCCTTCTGGGGAGGGGGCCCAGCTTGAATTTAGATCCGCTGGTGTTTGTATTAACTCTGGTGACAGATCCTCTTGAGCACATGACACCTGCTAGTTTGGAGGGGGGTAGTGATCAGCAAGACAGGTGCCTGTCCCCAGGCAGTGGTCTGCTGGGACAGTGAGCAGAGAATCAAGTGTTGGAGAGGCCCTGAGAGCCTGGTGAGGAGGCCCTGCATTGATCCGGGTTTTGTGCAGTGGTTTCACCTTACCAGCTGCCCCCCAACCACAGGGGGGCCTTGAGGGGAGCTGATGGTGGCAGTGTTCTTGGTAAGACCCATGATGCCCCACAATCCTCCCACAGTTTCCCTGTTGAGGGATGGGCAGGGCAGAGGTCACTGACAGGAGATCCATCCCTTCCTCAGCAGCAAGAGGAGTTGGGTGTATGCTTCTGTCACCTTTTAGGCCCTTTTTGCCAATCCCTTCTGCCACAGAGCTGCTGGATCCTGAAAAGCCCTCCTTCTTCCCAGGTCATGGACGCAGCCATCCTCCAGCAGCTTTGGGGTCATGGCTGGGCCACCAAAGTATCAAGTTCAGTCTGTCCACATGCTGCCCAGGAGCAGCTGGTAACTGCACTGAGGCAGTCAGGGTTGCCTGAGCAGCCTTTGTAAATGGGATTGTCATGCCCTGTGACAGGGCAGGAGAGAGGGGCAGTCAGGAGAGGTGGTTCCCTGTGGTGTTCCTGGACAGAGCTGCACAGAGCGGGAGTCCTGAGGGCCTGTGGAGTGATAAAGAGACTGTCAGGGTGAGACACTGAGTGAGTGGTGGGGGGATTGGGCCAGTGTTAGCAAGGGAGAGAAAGTAAGGAGACAGGGTAGAGAGAAGCAGAGACAAAGAAGAATTTCAAGGATGAAAAGAGGTTGCTGGCCTAGGTGTGTGGAGGTGGAGAATGGACTGCGGTGGAGGAGGTCTAGGTAGGGGCTCTGAGCTCTCACCTAACCAGATGGTTCCTGGGACATGAATATTGGCTATATGGTTCCTGCTCTTTATCCTCCCTAGGTACTTATCCATTTTTTCTTTAAAAACAAAACAAAACAAAAACAAAAAACTGCTCTTCTGTTTAAGGTGGTTAGAATTGACCTTTGTTGTTTGCAAGTATAAACTTGACTGATAAACCCACATATCCATAATGTCTTTTAGAATGAGCAAATCATCAAACTAGAGTCACAACCATACCTTCCACCATCTTGGATAGATCTCCTGTTGTTTGCTTCTTTTGCAGTCCAATGATATCAGCTAGAAAATTAGATGATGGTGGTGGCAAGCAGAATTTCTGTAAGTACATACCAAGTTTTTATAAAAATGCTTGAAAGCAGTTAAAATATTGTCAAAGACATGCACTTTTATTGTCAGCTGAGTACTAAGAAACGTTTGGACCTTAACTATTTGTATTAGAAAATGAGGACTGTCTCCTTAATGTGTAAAAGTGACTAGGTAATAATAATGATTTAAAAAAGTGGCTAAGTAAGTAAAGCCACCTTTATCCCACTCACAGATATTTTCTTTGGTTCTGATTACACGCCAGAAACAAAAACAAGCATTACACAAATGTGTAACTCAGAAAAGGAAAGTCCCTTATATTTTTCAAAGCACTTCTGTATCTATTACTTTAGTGGACAGCTTGCCAGGTAGTTAGGAGAGATGACACAGCAAAGCTGAAAGGTTGAGATCTCCAGCTTTAGGCTCACCTGTGCTGAAATTCCAGCTCCACCACTTCTAGCTATAACCTGGACAAGTTATTCAGTTTCCTTACATATAGAAGATATTTGTATCTCTCACAGAAGTACTTAAATAATTAAAGATGATGCATGCAGAATGATTGATGTAGGTCCTAGCATGTATGTAGCCTTTGATAAATGAAAGCAGAAAAGAAAATGGAGGCCCAAAGAGATTAGGACTCACCAACTCAAATCCCTCAGAGGTAAATGGATGAAACAGTCCAATAAAGACTGGAGGTGGCTATGGGAAGGAAAACAGGGAGCACATGCCTCTTCTAAAGATGACAGCTGCTATTCAGCTCCAGATACTGTTCTAAGGATGTCCAATTTTGTGATGTTGTCAGGAGGCCAAAAAACACAGACTTACATAGAGTATATAATGTTTAAAAACATCATAGCCTGAATAAAATAAGAAGAATCAGCCTGGGAACTATATATAGATTGTAATCTGGTAATAAATATTTTGCCTAAATTATCAAAGAAAATCAGAGGCAAACCTAATCTCAACAGGAGATCTCTGAATCTTAATCTTTCTTGCTTTCTACAACCTCTACTGCTTGTTCAATAAGGTTGCCCAAGAGCATAGTTTGAGACATGCACTAGTCTCTGGATGAGAGGACTCAACTCAGGCCCTAATACAAAGTTTTCTTAACTTACATGTCTGAATGCCTTTCGGAGAAATCCAAATTCCAAGTAGAACCTGTAAAAGTGTAGCTGGCTCATTCCCTGCAGTACAAAAACCACCACATTGTTCAGGTGGTTTTAGTGAAAAAGCTGGCACCAGCTGTTGAAAAATCAAACCAGTACAGCTAAAGGTCAGTTATAGACATACAAAAGGGAAGTGTGGGAAAAAAAGTAGTGAACAACAGTTAATGAAATTTACCA